>NC_080690.1:45243414-45868022 GCF_030445035.2 Dasypus novemcinctus | reverse complement strand
ACAATGAAAAGGTAGAATTGATCATGAAAAACTTCCCAAATGAGAAGAATCCAGGGCCAGATGGTTTAACAGTTGAACTCTACCTAACATTCCATAAAAAAATTAACACCAATCCTGCTCAAACTCTTCCAAAAAATAGAAGTGGAGGGAACATTGCCTATCTCATTTTATGATGCCTACATCACACTAATCCCAAAGCCAAAGATCCCACAAGAAAAGAAAGCAATAGACCAACCTCTCTAATGAAACTAGATGCTAAAATCCTCAACAAAATACTTACTAAATCATATTCAATAACACATCAAATGAATTATACACTACAAACAGCTGGGTTTCTTTCCTGGTATGCAAGAATGGTTCTATGTAAGAAAATCAATCACTGTAATACACTACATGAACAGATGGAAGAAAAAAAATCAAATGATCATCTCTATAGATACAGAAAAAGGATTCAATTAATATAATACTCTTTCCTGACAAAAACACTAAAGAAGATAGGAAAAGAAGAAAAGTTCCTCAACATGATAAAGGATATATATGAAAAACCCACAGCTAACATCACATTCAATGGAGAAATCCTAAAAGCTTCCCCTGTAAAATTGAGAACAAGACAAGGATGCCCAATTTCACCATTCCTGTTTAACATTGTGTTAGAAGTACTTCCTTGAGCACTAAGGGGAGAAAAATATATAAAAGGCATCAAAATAGGAAAAGTAAAAGTAAAATTTTTACTATTTGCCAATGACATTATCCTATACATAGAAATACCTGTGAAATCTACAACAAAGCTTCTGAGCTTATAAATAAGTTCTTTAAGTTCAATGTGCAAAAATCAGTAGCATTTCTGTACACTAATAATGAGCAATCTCTGCAGAAAATCAAGAAAAAAATCCCATTTACAATAACAACTAAAATAATCAAATACCTGGGAATAAATTAAAGTTGTAAATGACTTATATGAATAAAACTTCAAATTACTGTTAAATGGAATCAAAGAGGACTTAAATAAATGGAAGAATATTCCCTGTTCATGTACAGGAAGTCTAAACATCAATAAGAAGTCCACCTACCCAAACTTATCTACAGATTTAAAGAAATCCAATAAAAACCACTACATCATTTTTTACTTCATTGGAAAAAAACTAACTATGAAATTTATTTGTATGGTCAGAGGTCCCACATAGACAAAGACATACTGGGAAAAAAAAAAAGAAATCTGAGGGATCACACTACCTACTTTAAAACATACTAGAAAGTTATAGTGGATAAAACTGCATGGTATTGGTACAAGGATAAACATACTGACAAATGAAACCAAATTGAGAGTTTTGTTATAGTTCCTCATATAAAGTCAATTGATCTTTGACAATGTCACCAAGCCCATTCAACTGGGAGAGAATGACCTCTTCAACAGTGGTGCTTGGAGAACTGGATATCATATCCAAAGAATGAGAGAGGAATATCATCTCACACCTTGTACAAAATTTAACTCAGGATAGATCAAAGATCTAAATATAAGAACCAAGACCATAAAGAACCTGGGAGATAATGTAGGGAAGCATTTACAGGATCTTATAATAAATGGTTTCACAAACTTCACACCCAAAGCATGAGAATTGAATGAAAAAATAATTAAATGGAACCTTCTGAAAATTAAAAACTTTTTGGCCTCAAACTAGTTTGTCAAGAAAGTGAAAAGGCAGCCTACTCAATAGAAGAAAATATTTGGTAAAAATATATCTGATAGGGGCTTAATATCCTGGATATAAAAGGAAATCCTTAACCTGGGAAATAAAAAGACTTACAAATGATTTGGACAAATGATTTGAATAGACACTTCTCCAGTGAAGAAATATTAATGGCCAAAAAAACGCATTAAAAATGCTCAATATCACTAGCTATTAGGGAAATGCAAATCAAATCTGTAATGGGATATCTTGTTACACTAATTAGACTGGTGGCTATCAAAAAGAAACAGGACAACAACTGTTGGAGACATTTTGGAGGAATGGGAATCCTCATCCACTGCTGGTGGGAAGGTGGAATGGTCAGCCAATGTGGAGAACACTCATAGTTCTTCATAATACTAACTATAGAGTTACCATATGATCCAGCAATTCTACTGCTGGGTATATACCCAGATGAAATGAAAACAAGGACAAGAACAGATATATGCACAGCAATTTTCACACAAGAATTATTCGCTATTGCCAAAAATTTGAATCAACACAAATGTCCATCAACAGATGAATGGATAAACAAGTTATGGTATATACATACAATGGAATGCTACTCATCTAAAAGAAGAAATACAGTATTAACAAATGGGATAACATGGATGAATCTTGAGGGTCTCGTATTCTGTGAACCAAGCCAGGCATTGAAGCAAAAATATTACATGACCTCACTGCAATGAATTAAGCAAACTGAGGAGACTCACAGAGCTATAGTCTGGAAGACAGATTTACAGGAAAGAGAAAAGTGAGAAGAAGTTTGTAAGCTAATGCCCATATGGACAAAATCTAAGATAACTTGGAACTGTGTAGTTGTACAGTGGAGGGGCATGACAGTTGTGTAATGATACTGTTGGATAGGGTGGTGCTGTTTCCATAGTTTGAAAATCCAATGATGTAAGAGATTTCACAGTTGAATAAGTATGTCCTGTGTTTTAACATTGATTGTAAGTGAATATATGCACATATTAGCATATAAAACATGTGTTACATTAGGCTGCAAAACTTCAGAACACTGTTTCTGCAATTTGCTATATGAGTCCTGCTTCTTTAACATTGAAGTAAGTGAATATGTGCACTTAGAAGTGAATAAAGCATGTATTTTATTTCATTTTAGAAACTACTCAAGATATTGTTTCCACAGTTCACTAAGTCCTGTGATGTAACATTGATTGTAAGTCAACTTAATTACATCTTGGTGCATAGAGCTTGTATTTTACTTAGTTACAAAACCAATGAAATAGTGTTTTCACAGATTCTCTAAGTGATTTCTGTGTTTTAGCAGTGATTATAAGTCAATATAAGTACATTGCAGTGAATAAAGTTTGTGCTTACTTAGGTTGGAAAACTAATCACACTTTTATTAGTGAGTCATGTTTTCAACATAGATTATGGTAAGTTAATTGAGCACATAGTGGTTGTAGCAGTTTGATATAGTTCATGAATTTGAAAATAGGTATCAGAATATGTAAACTTGTCTGTACATGGGCATGATTAAATTATGTTTAGGGCTTTGATTGGGTCATGTCAGTAGGGTGTTGAGACCCTACCCGTTATTGGGTTTGGACTCACAGATAAAAGACATGGCAAAGAACAGAGTTGGAGTTTTGAGTGGGAGTTTTGAACTGGAGCCCAGGAAGGGAACACAGAGGAATAGAGAAAGCTCCTTAGACATGGCAGAAGCCCAAGGGAGAGGGACAGAACCAGTCATATGATAGTCTACAACTGTTCTTGTGTAGAGTGGCAAAGCCTAGAGAGCCTCATAGTCTACAGCTGACCTTTTGGAGAAAACAGAGGAGCTGAGCTCAGAGAGAAATGAACCCCAGGAAGAGAGGAACCCAGCAGTCATAAGCAGTCATCTTTCTCCAACACATGACAAAAGACTTTGCTGAGAGGGGCCAACTTATGCTTTATGGCCTAGTAACTGTAGGCTTCTACCCCAAATAACCTTTATAAAAACCAACCTATTTCTGGTATTTTACTTCAGCACTCCTTTGGCTAACTAATACAGAATTTGGTATCGGAGAGTGGGGTCTTGCTTTTGCAATTACCAAAATGCTGGAAAGGTTTTATAAATGGGTAAGGGGTATTTCTGGAGGAATTGTGGGATGCTTGAAGGGAAAAGCTTAGCATTTTTTGAAGAGACTCTTAGTAATAAGAATGCTAAGGAGGGACAATGGGGCAAGATGGCATCTGAGTGAGTGCACCTCATAATCTTTCCTGCAAAGAAGTGGCTGGGTGGGGTTGAATCCTGCCAGAGTGGGCTATTTTGGGGGCTTGCAGGGCAAGAGGTGTCTGGACATTGATTTGGAGAGACAGTGGGAGAAGTGGTGCTTGCAAGAGATAGAATTTTGGATTTCTGACACGGAGTTCAGAAGTTGTGGGTGGGGGAAACGGACTTTGGCCCAGTGGTTAGGGCGTCCGTCTACCATATGGGAGGTCCGCGGTTCAAACCCCAGGCCTCCTCGACCCATGTGGAGCTGTCCATGCACAGTACTGATGCCCGCAAGGAGTGCCGTGCCACGCAAGGGTGTCCCCCGCGTGGGGGAGCCCCCATGCGCAAGGAGTGCGCCCGTGAGGAAAGCCGCCCAGCGTGAAAAGAAAGTGCAGCCTGCCCAGGAATGGTGCCGCCCACACTTCCTGTGCCGCTGACGACAACAGAAGCGGACAAAGAAACAAAAGCAGACAAAGAAACAAGACACAACAAATAGACACCAAAAACAGATAACCAGGGGAGGGGGGGAAATTAAATAAATAAATAAATCTTTTAAAAAAAAAGAAGTTGTGGGTGGGACCCTGCCCCCTAGGGCTGGCGGCTGCAGTGTTTCTGAAAACTGTTGGTTGTGCTATGGTGTTTCCAAGCCCTGTTTTTCCTAGAGGTGTGGGTCCCAGGTCCATGTCCCCTCAGCCCCCATAGCCCACGCTCCACAGACCCACATACCTTGGGACTGCAATATCCTGGACTTCCCATTCCTGAATACAGCACTCCCTGAGGTCTGTGATTGCCCTAGCCCTCTGGTTCTGGACTGACTGTAAGTCTGAGAGACTTGGTGGGAGATGGGGAGGGGCTAGGTGAGCATGTTCAATTTTCTGGTCCCCCCACTTTTTTTTGAGGTTGGAGGAGCATACCAGCTGGCTTGGGGAGAGCCTGGGAAGAAAGGAGAGGCAAATCTGCTGAAAAAGCCCAATTTACCTAAATGCCCTGGGATAAGAAACTTGGTCTGGAAGAAGGAGGAGTCAGAATATCAGTTAGCCCTGCCCTAGCACACCTAAGGGGGAGGGACTGTAGGACATGCTTTCCAAGCTTCCAATAGCATATTTGGGGTTCCTGGTAAGCTGTAGATGCTGTCTCATTGGAAGTAAAGAGGAATTGTCTTCTGTGTTGAGTTGGTTCACCAAGGACCCACTTGAATCTCTTACTGACACCTCATGCAGCTTTCCTGCTGCCCTGGGAAAGAGGGAAGCGAGGAAGGGACAAACGGATGTCAGATTCCTAAGCATTTTATTTAACTGCAAAGAGGATTCCTAGCTTGAACCTTTGGTTTTTGTTGTTGTTGCTGTCATTGGTTTGTCTTCTGGTTTTTCCTTCCTCTTTATCCCCCAAAGGCCCTTTTACTTTTTTTCTCTCTTTTTCTTGCTTTGTTCACCTCCTTTACCCCCCCTTTTTTTTCTTTTTCTTTCTTTCTTTTCTTTTTTTATTTTTTTATATTAGGTGTTGCAGGAAGCACTTCACATCTGCTGTGTTTCCTCAACCTCCATTTCCTCTTTTCTGTGTGTATTGATTTTGGCCAACAACACTAACCCCTTTCCTCTACATCTCCCTATCCTCCATCATTTATTGTTTCTCTTACATTCCACTTCTCTTTTAATGGCCCCAAATTTTCTGATTTTTATTTCTAATACCTTTGTTCTCATTTCTTTCTTTTATTCACTCTTTATATTATTGTCTTTCTTTTCTTTTTCCCTCTCTCCTAACCACACTGGATTTTAATTCATACTATATTTTTCTTCATATTCGGTTGACTGTCTCATTTTAGATACTCTACTTTACTTACTGTTATAACTCTACACAGCTTACATGAGTCTAATATCTATTCTCCTAGATATTACATGAATCGTCTGTTAACATTTACTGTTAATACTATTATTGTACATTTTCTTTTCCTACTCATTTTGCTTTCCCTGGCCCTAATATTTTCCTTCATTTGAACTTGGTCAGCAAAAAGAAAATAGAATAAGAAGAACAAAGTGACAAATGGAAGACATAATACATAAACAAAATCAACAATTAGTTAAACCCCAAAACTAGACAAAGAAGTTAACGAACTGATTAAATTCATCAATATGAAATGATGACCAGACAGCAACAAAAACCTACAAACCAAACCAATAATCAGGAAGACATGGACCAATCCAATGAACAAACAAAAAAATACAGGAAGAGGAACAAAACATTGAACAAGTAAATAAAGCTCTCAAAATATATATTAGCTACCAATTTAATGACATGAAGGAAGAGATTAAGAATATGAAGAAACCACTTGGAAAGAATACAGAAGAAATTGAAATCATATGCAAAAATATAGCAGATATGACGGGGATGAACAGAATAAGTCAAGAAATCAAAAATTCACTCTCAACAAATAACAGCAGATTAGAAGAGGCAGAAGAGATAATTAATGACATGGAAGACAGTACATCTGAAATCAAACAGTAGAACAGATTGATAAAAAGATAGAAAAAAATCCAGCTGGGACTTAGAGAAACCTGAACAGGAATCCAAAATGCACAAATATGTGCATTATGGGCATCCCAGAAGTAGAAGAGAAGGGAAAAGGGACAGAAGGGGTGTTGGAGGAAATAATGGCTGAAAACTTCCCAAACCAAATGAAGGAGGTGAGTGTTTGTGTCCAGGATGCACAACGCACCCCAAATAGCATAAATCCCAACAGGCCTACCCAAAGACATATACTTCTCAAATTATCCAATGCTCAAGACAAAGACAAAATTCTAAAAGCAGCAAGAGAAAATAGAACCATCACATACAAAAGGGGCTCCATAAGATTAAGTGCTGATTTCTCATCTGAAACCATGGAGACAAGAAGGCAGTGGTATGATAGTCTAGGTACTAAAAGAAAAAAATTTACAACTAAGAATAATCTATCCAGCTAAGCACCATTCAAAATTGATGGAGAATTCAAAATATTCACAGAAAAACAGAAACTAAGAGAGTGTGTCAACAAGAATCCTGCTCTTCAAGAAATACTAAAGGGAGTTCTACAGAAAGAAAGAAAAAAACAGGAGAGGCAGGGTTGAAGGAGAGTGTAATAGCAACTAAAAAGACAAAAATAGAAAAAAAAAAACAAATTTGAATCCAAAGAAAATGTGTCTAATATAAATAACTCCTTGAAAGTAATGAGACTGAATGTCAATGCATTAAACTCACCTGTCAAAAGACTCAGACTGGAAGATTGGATGAGAAAATATGACCTATCTATATGCTCTATATGCTGTCTACAAGAAACACATCTTAGACCCAAGAATTCAAGGAGGTTGAGAGTGAATGGCTGGAAAACAATCTTACAAGCAAACAATAACCAAAAAAGGGCAGGAGTAGCTATATTAATATCAGACAAAATAGACTTTATATGCAAAACAATTGTGAAAGACAAACAAGCATACTACACATTAGTGAAAGGGACAATCTCTCAAGAAGAATGGACAATCATAAATATTTATGCTCCTAACAAGGGTGCCTCCAAATACGTGAGACAAACACTGGAAAAACTAAGTGAAAGAATAGATGCCTCTACAATTATAGTGGGGGAATTTAATACAACACTATCAACTTTGGACAGAACATCTCAAAAGAGAATCACTAAAGAGACAAAAACTTTGAACAATATATTAGAGGAGCTGGACCTAATAGACATATACAGAACATTACACCCCAATACAACAGGATATACATTCTTCTCTAGTGCACTTGGATCATTCTCCAAGAGAGGCCACAGAGAAAGTCTCAGTGAATTCAGAAAGATTGAAATAACACAAAATAATTTCTCTGACCATGGTGGAGTGAAGCTGGAAATCCGCAAGGGCCAGAGGCCCAGAATTCACACCAAGACATGGAAATTAAACAGCACACTCTTAGAAAAATAGTGGGCCAAGGAGGAAATATCAAAAGAAATTAATAACTACTTTGAAACTGATGAAATGACAACACAACATACCAAAACTTATGGGATTCAGCAAAAGCAGTACTGAGAGGGAAATTTATAGCCATCAATTGATACATCAAAAAAGAAGAAAGACCTAAAATTGAAGATATGACTGCACACTTGTAGGAATTAGTAAAAATACAACAAAGTAACCCCAAAGGAAGAAGAAAGAAAGAAATACAAAGAAAAGGGCTGAAGTAAATGAAATAGAAAATAAGAAAGCACTTGAAAAGAAAAACAAAACCAAGAGCTGGTTCTTTGAGAAGGTTGATAAAATTGACAAACCCTTAACTAGAAAAACAAAGAAAAAAAAGAGAGAAGATGCAAATACACAAAATAAGGAATGAGAAAGGAGATATCACCACTGATCCCACAGAAATAAAGACTATCATAAGAGGATACTTTGAAAAATATTCCAACAAAAATGACAATTCAGAGGAAATGGACAAATTCCTAGAAACACAAAAGCAGCCTGCATTGGCAAAAGAAGAAATTGATGATCTGAACAACCCCATCACAGGTAAAGAGATAAGAATCTGTCATTAAAAACCTCCCAACTAAGGACAGCCCTGGGCCAGACGGCTTCACAGGTGAATTTTACAAAACATTCTGGAAAGAACTAACACCAATCTAGCCTAAACTCTTCCAAAAAATTGAAACAAAAGGGACATTGCTGAACTCATTCTATGATGCCAACATTACCCTAATACCGCAGCCAAACAAAAACACCATAAAAAGGAAAATTACATACCAATCTCTTTAATGAACCTAGAGGTGAAAATTCTCAACAAAATACTTGCTAATCATATTCAACAGCACATTAAATGAATTATGCACCATGACCAAGTGGGATTCATTCCAGGTATGCAAGGATGGTTCGACATAAGAAAATAAATTAATGTAATACACCATATGAACAGATTGAAGGGGAAAAATCACATGATCATATCTATAGATGCAGAAAAAGCATTTGACAAAATACAACACCCTTTCATGATAAAAACACAGCAAAAGATGAGAATACAAGGAAACTTTCTGAACATGATAAAGGGTATATATGATAAACCCACAGCCAACATAATTTACAGTGATGAAATCCTAAAATCTTTCCCTCTAAGATCAGGAACAGGACAAGGATGCCCACTATCACCCCTTCTATTTAACATTGTCTTAGAAGTACTTGCTTGAGCACTGAGGCAAGAACCAGATATAAAAGGCATCCAAATTAGAAAGGAAGAAGTCAAAATTTCATTATTTGCAGATGACATGATCCTATCCATAGAAAACCCTGAGAAGTTTACAAGAAAGCTTCTAGAACTCATAAATGAGTTCAGGAAAAGTCGCAGGTTATAAGATCAATGTGCAAAAATCAGTAGCATTTCTGTACACCAATAATGAGCAACCTAAGAAGGAAATAAAGAAATAAATACCACTTACAATAGTAAATTTTAAAAAATTAAATAACTAGGAATAAATTTAACTAAAGATGTAAAATCTTATACACAGAGAACTACACAACACTGTTCAAGGAAATCGAAAAAGACCTAAATAAATGGAAGAATATTCCCTGTTCATGGATAGGAAGTCTAAACATTATTAAGATGTCTATCCTACCAAAACTGATCTACACATTCAATGCAATCCCAATAAAGATCAACCCAGCATTCTTTAATGAACTAGAAAAACTAGTTATGAATTTTATTTGTAAAGGAAAGAGGCCCTGAACAGTCAAAGACATATTGAAAAAGAAAAATGAAATAGGAGGAATCACACTACCTGACTTCAAAACATACTACAAATCTACAGTAGTGAAAACAGCATGGTACTGGCACAAGGATTGACCAATGGAACCTAATTGAGAGTTCTTATATAGATCTTCATATATAAGTCATATAATATTAAATAAGGCCACCAAACCCACTCAACTGGAATAGAAAGGCCTCTTCAACAAATGGTGCCTGGAGAACTGGATATCCGTATGTAAAGAATGAAAGAGGATTACCAACTCACACCTTATACAACAATTATCTCAAGATGGATCAAAGACCTAAGTATAAGAGCCAAGACTGTAAAGACCTTGGGAAGCAATGTAGGGAAGCATCTACAGGACCTTGTAATAGGAAACAACTTCATGAACTTCACATCCAAAGCATGAGGAGCAAAAGAACAAATAGATAAATGGGACTTCCTCAAAATTAAAGCCTTCTGCACCTCTAAGGAGTTTGTCAACAAAGTGAAAAGAGAGCCTACACAATGGGAGAAAATATTTGGTAACCATGTATTTGATAGTTGACTTACATCCTGCATATATAAAGAATACCTATATCTTGAAATTAAAAAGACAAAGAACCTATTTTAAAAATGGGAAAATATTTAAACAGACACTTCTCCAAAGAAGAAATACAAATGGCTAAAAAGCACATTACAAAAGCTCCAAATCTCTAGCTATTAAAGAAATGCAAATCAAAACAACAATGAGATACCATCTTATTCCCATAAGATTGGCAGCTATGAAAAAGCAGAAGACTACAAGTGCTGGAGAGGATGTGGAGGAAGGGGAACACTCATTCATGGCTGGTGTGAATGCAGAAGAATCCAGCCATTCTGGAGGACTGTTTGGCAGTTTCTCAAAAAACTAGCTATAGATTTGCCATATGACCAGCAATTCCACTTCTGGGTATATACCCATTAGAACTGAAAACAAGGACACAAACCAATATAAGCACACCAATGTTCATAGCAGCATTATTCACTACTGTCAAAAGTTGGAATCAACCCAAATGCCCATCATCAGATGAATGGATAAACAAAATATGGTATATACATACAATAGAATACTACTCAGCTTTAGGAACGAATACACTACAAACACTTAACATGGATGAATAATGTGAACATTATGCTGAGTGAAGCAACCCAGGCATTGAAGGACAAATATTACATGACCTCAATGATATGAAATATGTACACCAAGCTGCCTCAGAGAGCTAGAGACTGGATAGTAGGTTTAAAGGAATTTGGGGGAAGAGGAAGGTCGCGAGCTGACACTTACTTGGGAGAAATCTATGATAAGCTGGAGGTAAGTATTTGTAAAGGGAAGGGATAAAAGGGGGCATGGGGATACCTTTTGGTGAGGCTTTGCATGCTTTAGGGGTGCTACTGATGGGAAGATGGGTAATATGGCCCAAGAAATTGGGGGGACGGTGGGGGAACATATGAACACAGGAGATTGTCAGGTATGTGGTTGTGAGTATAATATTGAGAAAATTTTTTCAAAAAATATAATAAGGAAGGTTTCCTGTTTAAGATTCTTAAAGGGGAGAATCTGACACAGGACAGGCTTCTAGAGTGTGTGTGAGTGCTCATTTTGTGATAGTGGGTTATATCATTGGATGGAGACCCATACAATGAGAGTGAAGGTATACCCACATCCAGGGGAGGACTGATGTTCTCAAACAGAGGGAATTGTATCTCTCGAGAGAAATGGTGGCTCCCAAAGCATTAGGGCAGTCGAACATGTCAAGCCCTCAACATTGTTGCAAGTATCTCTGAACATGGCCCTTCAAGCAATGAAGACTGATTGTCACTGTGGGCCCTGAGAGGGGGAAAGAGGTATTGAATATATGGAATCAATGTAACTGTGGGGCAATGGAAGTTTTCCACAAGATTATGCAGAAATGTATATAGTACATGTTAAATTACACCAAAAACGTATAGGAGCCTATAGCCTAAAATGTAAATCATAATATAAAGTATAAAATAACTGAAAGTTCAGAAAATTGTATACTCTAAAATATAAACCATAATGTAAACCCAAGTGTAACCTTGTTTGAAATCTATTATCTCAATATCAGTTGCAGTAAATATAGTATGAACATGTAAAAAGATTATTGCTGGGGAAGGGACAAAGTGTCTGATGTTGGATATGTGGTAGTACCATATATTGTATATATGAATTACTGTGATCTAAAACTTTTGTGAAGACAAGCTTAAAAATTAGGAAGAAAACAAAAAGAGAGAACATAGATACTGAGGAAGAGATGGAAAAGTTGCCTTGCCAATGTGCATACAGGGCAACACTCATTGCAGTGATGGAAGGCAAAACATCAAAAACAAAGCTTTTTATTTATAAATTTTTTGATACCCCAATTTATTTTTACTTTAATTTTTCTAAATTAGTATGTATTCTATACCTAACCTTTAAACCCATCACTATATTCCATTTTACTAAAAATGGAACCTGGCAATATATTAGGCTTTATTTTTGAAGAAGTTTTCAATCACAGAGAGGTTCAACAATGGCAGGGGAGGAATACTGGTGTGGCATGTTATCAATAGGGAACACATGATTGGGAGGGAGTTCTCCAGGACATATATATACAGGGTACATAAAAATGTTTGGATATTTTCATAGTGGCTACAGTTTAAAAAGACAACTGAGGGAGTGCTGATTTCCTAGCCAGGGGAGCTCTATCACATTCCTTAATGGAACAGCAACAATCCCCCAAGTGCAATGGCAAAGACCAAAAAAGAAGGAAGGTCCAACAATGAGCCCAGGATACTAATGACTATGCTTGTGAGCCTGTACACCAGAAATAAGAACTAGGTCTAGGACTGCAGGTTGTTCAAATGTGGCTAGTCTCGGAGCCGATCTGAGCATGTAATGCATTGCCTTCACCCCAGCGTGGGTATGACTCCTGGGGATGAGCCTCCCTGGAGCTGAGGGATTACTACCAAGTACTAGTTAATGAAGTAACTAGAAAATGACTTTGAATAAATGGGTCAACTCCGACCAGCAGAATATCTCAGCCTATATGTAGTATCAGGAGTTAAAAATGCTCTTTGACCTTGAATAAAAGGGGTAAATTGAAAGGACAAATGAGTTTATATGGCTTTGAGTCTCCAAAAAAGAGCTGGGAGGTCATCAGAGGGGTCGCCCTTATGCACACATCAGCAGAGTCCCAGAGACAGCTAAAGTAAATACAACCCCAGGTATTGGTTCTTCTGAGGGCTACAGAGACCCACAAGTTCTACGGTCATGGCAGTTGGAGTTCAGGGCCATGTCAGTTGGCCCTGCTTTGGAGTTTGTGTTCCTGAGTGTGATGGAGTTGGACTCAGATGTGATCTTTGTTCACAAGCCTCTCCTGTTACTTTTACCAGACCTGTGGTTGGTGCTGGGGTTTAGTGCATACCCAGGGAACTTGAATCTCTGGACTATCCATGTGATAGCCAGGCCCTGAGCTTCAACAGACTTGTAACTCCTACCCTCTGGTTTATTGAACTTAGTGCAGCCAACTAACATGGAGGTGAAGAAGGTCAACCACCACACCATGGAAATGAGAGTGTCTACAACTGCAAGCAGGAGAATTGCATCCATCATCCATGTGGAATCTAAGCTCCCTCTTGATGTAGAGGTGGAGTGGACATAACCATTCCAGTGTCCACAGGATGGAGGAATCGAGTATGGATTAGAGTGGATTTACTGATATTCTATTCTGAAACTATTGTGATTAGTAATGGAAGAAAATGTAGCATAGAAATGGAGAAAGTGGCCATGGTAGCTGCTGAGGGTGGGGAGTGGGAAGAAGAGATATGATGTGAAGGCAATTTCAGGACTTGGAGTTGTCCTGGATGGTACTACAGGGACAGTTACTGGACATTGTATGTCCTCCTATGGCCCACGGGGTGGACTGGGGCAGGGTGTAAACTATAATGTGGACCATTGACCATGTGGTGGAGCAGTACTCAGAGGTGTATCCAGTGGGGTGAAGGGGTTGGGGGTATATGGATACCCCATGTTTTTTGAGTGTAACATTAAAAAAAAATAAAGACAAAAAATTGTAACCAAAAAAAAAAAAAAACAAAAAGAAAGAAAAAAAAAACCACTTAGTGAACAGTGAAAGCACTATCTGGATTAATTTTCAAAACTAATTAAAATTCTAGTTTTATTCAATGCAATTAACTTGCGATCAAAGTTAAAACACAGGACTCACATAGTGAACTGAGATAACATTTTCTTGATTCATCTTAAAAACTAAAATATTTGCTTTGTTCATGGTTATGTGCTAATATTCACCTCCAATCACTGTTAAAACAGAGGATTTACTTATTGAACTGTGAAAACAGTATTTTCAGTAGTTTTGAAAACTAAGTAAAATACATGCTTTATGTATTCACCTTATATGTGCTTATATTGAGTTAAATGAATGAGAAAATACAGGACAAACTTAATGAAATGTGAAGCCACTATCTTGATTAGTTTTGAAAACTAAGTAAAATATATGTTTATTCACCACTAAGTGCTTATATTGACTTAAAATCAATGTTGAAACACAGGACACACAGTGAACTTTGAACATATGTCTTGGTTAGTTTTATCAACTAAGTAAAATAAATGCTTTATTCACTGCTATGTGCTTGTATTGACTTACAGTCTGCAATAAAACAGATAACACATAGTGAACTGTGAAAACATCCTGATTAGTTTTGAAAACTAAGAAAACAAAAGTTTTATTGAATGCTAAGTGATTATATTGACTTAGAATCAATGTTAAAACACAGGACTTAGTGAAATGTGCAAACATATTTCATTAGATTTGTAAAAAAACTCCCGCTCTTAAGTGTTATGGGCTTATAATGACTAACAATCAAAGTAAAACAGAGGAATAATGGAGTGATCTGTAAAAATGCTATCTTGATTATTTTCAAAAACTAAGTAAAACACAGCTTTTATTCACTGGTATGTGCTCATATTGACTTACAACCAATGTTAAAACACAGTACTCACCTAGTGAACTGTGAAACATTATCTTTATTAGTTTAGAAAACTAAGTAAAATATATGCTTTATTCACTGTTCTGTGCTTATATTGACTTACAGTCAATGCTAAAACCCAGGGCTCACTTAGTAAACTGTGTAAACATACCTTGATTAGTTTTGAAGACTAAGAAAATACTAGCTTTATTCACTGGTAAGTGCTTATAGTGACTTACAATCAATGTTAAAACACAGAATTCCCTTAGTGAACAATGAAATCACTCTACTGATTAGTTTTGTAAAATAATAAAATGAAAATTCCATTCACTGCTACATGCTTATATTGACTAACAATAAAAGTTGAATCACATGACTCATGTAAAAACATCATTAGAATAGTTTAGAAAACTAAGCAAATTACATGCTTTATTGAATGCTGCTTGCTTACAGTTCCTTATAATCAATGGGAAAACACAGGACTCAGTTAACTGTAAAGACATTATATTGACTAGTCTTGAAAACTAAGTAAAATACCTGCTTTATTCACCACAAATTGCTTATGTTGTCTTACAATCAATATGTAAACACAAAACCTAGTGAATTGTATAAACACTATATTGATTATTTTTGAAAATTACATAAAATGCATGCTTTTTTCATCTCTGTGCTTATATGACTTAAAATATACGTTAAAATATAGGATACACATAGTGAAACAAAGCATTATCTTTATTTGTTTTACAAACTAAGAAAACACATCTTTTATTTACTGCTAATAGTTTATATTGACTTACTGTAAGTGTTAAAGGAAATTAGTGAAATATTAAAGCACTACCTTGATTAGTGCTTTAGAAAACTAAGTAAAATAGATCCTTTATTGCTGTTATGTGTTTATATTCACTTACAAAAATGTTGAAACACAGAGGTCATTCAGAGAACAGTGAAAAAACTAAATTGTTTGGTTTTGAAAACTGTAGAATAGTTGTCATATTCACTGTTTTGTGCTATTACTGACTTGCAATTAAAGTTAAAATATAGGACTCAGTGAACTGGGAAATCAAATATGTGCTTTATTAACTCATATATGGTTGTTTTTACTTCCAATATATGTTAAAACACAGGACTCACAATGGGAAATGAAAAAAATATATTGATAAGTTTTGAAAATGATTTAATACATGCTTTATTTACCACTATATTAGTCATCCAAAGGGGTACTGATACAAAATACCAGAAATTGGTAGGTTTTTATAAGTGTCATTTATTTCGGGTAGAAGCTTACAGTTACCAGGCCATAAAGCACAAGTTACTTCACTCACCAAAGTCTTTTGCCATGTGTTTTGAGCAAAATGGCTGCTGATGTCTGCCAGGGTTCAGCCTTCCTGGGCTCCTCTCTTCCCGTGGCACATTTCTCTCTGGCTCAACTCCTATGCTTTCTCCAATAGGTCAGCTATAGGCTCTGAGGCTCTTTATGCTTTGCCTCTCTCCACAAGGCCAGCTGTAGACTATGAGGTGACTGGCTCTGTCTCTCCCTGGTGCTTCTGCTGTGTCTAAGGAGCTGTCTCTATTCCTCTGTGTTTTTCCCTGTGTGTTCACTTCCTAGTCTCCAGCACAAAACTCCAGCATCAAAACTCCAACTCTGTCCTTTGCCATATGTTTTTTCTTGTGTCACAACCTACCAAGGGGCGGGGACTCAATACCCTACTGATGTTGCCTGATCAAAGCCTTAATCACAATTTAATCATGCCAAGGTACAGGCCAGTTTACAAACATAATCCACTGTTTTTAGAATTCATGAACCATATCAAACTGCTACACTCCATGCTCTGTATACCAAAAAAAAACCCCAATATTTTAAAAAAATTAAATCAGGAACAATAATAAGTACAGTATCACATCAATCAGTTTAAAAACTACAGTTTGTCTTGGGGCAAAGTCCCATCTGTAGTAGACCTCTGAAACTTGCAAAATCATTTATCTGCTTCCAATACACAAATGGACAGATGAAGGATAAACATTTTCATTATCATAAGGAGAATTTGGGAAGGAAATATAAGTCATGGGTCCTTCACAGTTCAGTAAACCTGAAGGTCATCTTACATTTGATTTCTTTTCTTTTTCTCTTTATTTTATTTAATGTTACTTTAAAAAAATATATGCAATACCCATATACCCCCAGGCCCCTCATCACACTCCTCCAACATCAACAACCTCTTTCACCATCATGGCACATTCATTGCATTTGGTAAATACATTTTGGAACACTGCTGCACCACATGGATAATGGTTTGCATTGCAGCTTACACTCTCCCCAGTCCACACAATGGGTCATGGCAGGACATACAATGTCCAGGATCTCTCCCTGCAGTACCATCCAGGACAATACTAAGTCTTGAAAATGCCCCCACATCATGTCTCTTCTTTTCTCTCCATACCCTCAGCAGCTACCATGGCCACTTTCTCCACATCATTATTACAGTTTCTTCCATCACTAATCACAATAGTTGCATAGTAGAGTATCACTAAGTTCACTCTAATCCATACTCTATTCCTCCATCCTGTGGACCTTGGAATGGTTATTTCCACTATACCTCTATATCAAGAGGGGGCTTAGATTCCACATGGATGATGGATGCAATTCTCCTGCTTGCAGTTGTAGGCACTCTTAGCTCCCTGGTGTGGTACTTGACCTTCACATCCCTGTTAGCTCCCCGGGGTAAATCCAATAAGCCAGAGAGTAGGAGCTGCAAGTCTGCTGATGCTCAGGGCCTGGCTGTCACATGGACAGTCCAGAGATTCATGTCTCTTGAATATACACCAACCCCAGCACCAATCATAAGTCCAGTAAAGGTGACAGATGAGGCATGTGTAGAAAGGTCACATCTGAGTCCAACTCTGTCACACTCAGGAACACAAACTCCAAAGTAGGACCAACTGACATGGCACTGAAATCTATAGCCATCTGCCATGACTATGGAACCCCTGGAACTATGTAGCCCTTAGGAGAGCCAGTAGCTGGGGTTGTATCTACTTTGGCTGTCTCTGGGATCCTGCTGAGGGGTGCATAAGCGTGACCTCTCTGATGATGTACTGACTCTTTTTTTGAGACTCATAGCCTATATAAACTCATTTGTCCTTTCCATTTCCTCCTTTTATTAAAGGTCAAAAATCAGTTTTTAACATCTGATTCTACATGTAGGCTGAGATATTCTACTGGTCTGAGTTGGCCCTTTTATTCAAGGTCTTTTTCTTGTTACATCACCAGCTGGTACTTAGTAGTAATCCCTTAGCACCAGGAAGGCTCATCCCTGGAAGTCATGTCCCATGTTGGGGGGGAAATAATGCACTTATCTGCTGAGTTTGGCTTAGAGAGTGGTCACATTTGAGCAACAAGGAGGCTCTTAGGAAGTAACTCTTAGGTACCCTACAGCTCTAGGCCTAGTTCATATTTCTGGTGCATAGGCTCACAAGCATAGTCATCTATATCAAGGGCTCATTGTTGGACTATCCTTAGTTGGTCTTTGCCATTGCATTAGGGAGAATGTTGTTGTTTCATTGGGAAATGTGGTAGAACTCCCCTGGCTAGAAACTCAGCATTCCCTCAGTTGTCTTTTTTAACTGTAACTAGTAAGAAAATATCCAAAAATTTTTATGTACCCTGTATACATGCCCTGGAGAACTCCCTCCCAACCATGTGACCCCCATCAATAACACCCCACACAAATGTTCCTCCCCTGCCATATTTGAACCTCTCTGTGGTCCAAAACTTCTCAAAAAATGAAGCCTAATATATTGCCAAATCCCATTAAGAGTAAAATGGAATATAGTGATGGGTTTAAAGGTTAGATACAGAATACATACTAATTTAGAAAAACTAAAATAAAGTAAAAATAACTGGGGTATTAAAAATGAAAAAATGAAAAACCTGTATTTTTGACATTTGCATTTCATCACTGTAAGGTGTTGCCCTGTATATACAGTGGCAAGGTAATTTCTTTCATGTCTTCCTCAGTGTCTACATCCTTTTTTCCCTAATCATCAGTTTTGTCTTCACAAAAGTTTTAGATCACAGTAATTCACATATACAATAGAGGATACTCCCACATATCCAACATCAAACCCTATGTCCCTTCCCCAGCAATGATATTTTTACATGCTCATATTATATTTGCTGCAGCTAATGTACAGATATTGCAAAATAGCTTTCAACCAAGGTTCCATTTTGGTTTACATTATGGTTTATATTTTAGAATATAATTTTCTAAATTTTTATTTATCTTATATTTTACCTTATGGTTTACATTTTAGCCTGTAGACTTTTATACATTTTTGGTGTAATTTAACATGTCCTATATCCATCACTGCATGATCTTGTGGAACACTTCCATTTCCCCACAGTTACCCTGATTCTGTCTATTCAATACCTCTCTCCCCCTCCACACAGCACCCACAGTAACAATCTTCATTACTTGAAGGACCATATTCACAAATATTTGCAACAATGTTGAGGGCTTTGCATACTCGAATACCCTAACCCATTGGGAGCCACCAATTCTCTCGAGAGATAATTCCCTCTGAGTGAGAACATCATTCCTCCCTAGAATGTGAGTATACCTTCTTCACACTCATTGAATGGGTCTCCACTCAATGATATAACCCATTATGACAAAATGAGCACTTCCACATTCCCTAGAAGCCTATCCTGTGTCAGATGTGTCCCCTTAAGCATTTTTTTCTTTTCTTTTAGTCTTTATTTTTTTAATATTACATTTAAAAAAAATGAGGTCCCCATATACCCCCCCACCTGCCTCACCCCACTCCTCCCCCCATAACAACAATCTCCTCCATCATCATGAGACATTCATTGCATTTGGTGAATACATCTCAGAGCACCACTGCACCTCATGGTCAATGGTCCTACATCATAGTCCACACTCTACCATGTTCCACCCAGTGGGCCATGTGAGGACATACAATGTCCAGTAACTGTCCCTACAGCATCACCCAGGACAATTCCAGGTCCTGAAAACGCCTCCACATCTCATCTCTTCCTCCCATTCCCTACCCCCAGCAGCCACCATGGCCACTTTCTCCACACCAATGTCACATTTTCTTCTATTACTAATCAAAAAAGTTCATGAATAGATTATCAGTAAGTCCACTCTAATCCATACTCTTTCTCCATCCTGTGGACTTTGGAATGGTTGTGTCCACTCCACATCTGTAACAAGAGGGGGCTTAGATTGCACTTGGATGCTGGATGCAATCCTCCTGCTTTCAGTTGTAGGCACTCTTAGCTCCATGGTGTGGTGGTTGACCTTCTTCAACTCCATGTTAGCTGAGTGGGGTAAGTCCAATAAACCAGAGTATAGGACCTGAAGTCTTTTGAGGCTCAGGGCCTGGCTATCCCATGGTCAGTCCAGAGATTCAGGTTCCCTGGGTATATATATATATATATATATATATATATATATATATATATATATATATATATATGTTTTTTAAAAGATTTATTTATTTATTTAATTCCCCCCCACCCCCCAGTTGTCTGTTCTCTGTGTCTATTTGCTGCATCTTGTTTCTTTGTCCGCTTCTGTTGTCATCAGCGGCAAGGGAAGTGTGGGCAGTGCCATTCCTGGGCAGGCTGCCCTTTCTTTCACACTGGGCGGCTCTCCTTACAGGTGCACTCCTTGTGCGTGGGGCTCCCCTATGCGGGGGACACCCCTGCGTAGCACAGCACTCCTTGTGCGCATCAGCACTGCGCATGGGCCAGCTCCACACGGGTCAAGGAGGCCTGGGGTTTGAACCAGAGACCTTCCATGTGGTAGACGGATGCCCTAACCACTGGGCCAAATCTGTTTCCCTTTTGTTTTGTTTTGTTTTTTTTTGTTTTTTTTTAAAAAGATTTATTTATTTATTTAATTCTGGGTATACATTAAACTCCAGCACCAACTACAGTTCTGGTAAAAGTAACAGGAGAGGCTTGTGAACAAAGATCACATCTGAAACCAGCTCCATCACACAGAAACACAAACTCCAAAGTAGGGTCAACTGACATGGCACTTAACTCCATCTGCCATGACCATAGAACCTGTGGGTCTCTGTAGCCCTCAGAAGAACTAATACTTGGGGTTGTATCTGCATCTTAAGCAGGTAAAGTTACTTATTATATTTTCTAACTAATTTTCTCAATATTATAGTTTCAACCACATACCTGACAATTTCCTAAGTCCAAATGTTCCCCCACATTCCCCAAATTTCTTAGGCCATCTGATCCATCCTCTCATCCCTAGCCCCCCTCATGCCCTCAAAACCCCACCGAAAGGTATCCCTATGCCCCCATTTTATCCCTTCCCTGTACAAATACCTCCAGTTTATCATAGATTTCACTCATGTAGGTGTAATCTCGCAACCTTCCTCTCCACCCAAGTTCCTTTAAGCCTATCATCCAGTCTCTAGCTCTCTGAGACTACTTTGTTTACTTATTTCATATCAGGGAATTCATGTACTATTTGTCCTTCAATGCCTGGCTTACTTCACTCAACATAAGGTTCTCAAGATTCATCCATGTTATCCTATGTCTTTGTAATGTATTCCTTCTCATAGCTGAGTAGTATTTCCCAGTATATACCATATTTTGTTTACCCATTCAACTGCTGGTGGGCATATGGGTTGATTCCAACTTTTGGCAATAGTGAATAATAGTGCTGTGAACATTCATGGGCATATATCAATCTGCATCCTTGTTTTCTGTTCTACTGGGTGTATACCCAGAAGTGCAATTGCTAGGTCATATGGCAAATCAATAGCTAGTTTTTTGAGAAACTGCCAAACTGTGCTCCAGAATGCCTGGATCCTTCTGCATTCCCACCAGCAGTGGATGAGTGCTCCCATTCCTCCACATCCTCTCCAGTACTTGTAGTCTTCTGTTTTTTTATTGCTGCCAATCTTGTGGGAATAAGATTGTATCTCATTGTAGTTATGATTTGCATTTCCCTAACAGCTAGTGATTTTGAGCATTTTTTCATGTGCTTTTTAGCCATTTTTATTTCTTCTTTGGAGAAGTGTCTGTTCAAATCTTTTTCCCATTTTTAAAATGGGTTGTTTGTTTTTATTTGCAAGATATAGGAGTTCTTTATATATTCAGGATATGTCTCCTATCAGATACTTGGCTACCAAATATTTTCTCCCACTGTGTAGGCTCTCTTTTCACTTTCTTGACAAACTCCTTTGAGGTACAGAATGCTTTAATTTTTAGGAAGTTCCATTTATCTATTTGCTTTTTGCTGCTCATGCTTTGAGTGTGAAGTTCATGAAGCTGTTTCCTATTACAAGGTCCTGTAGATGCTTCCCTACATTGCTTTCCAAAGTCTTTATGGTCTTGGATCTTACATTTAGGTCTTTGATCCATCTTGAGTTGATTTTTGTATAAGGTGTGAGTTGGTAATTCTCTTTCTTTTTTTTATATGAATATCCAGTTCTCCAGGCACCATTTGTTGAAGAGGCCATTCTCTCACAGTTGAGTGGGTTTGGTGGCCTTGTCGGATATTATATGACTATATATATGAGGATGTATATCAGAACTCTCAGTTTGTTCCATGGGTCTGTGTGTCTATACTTGTGCCAATACCATGCCATTTTCACTCCTGTAGCTTTCTAGTATGTTTTGAAATCAGGTAGTGTGATTCCTCCTATTTCTTTTATTTTTTCCAATATGTCTTTGGCTATTCAGGGATATTTTCCTTTCCAAACAAATAGCATAGTTAGTTTTTCTAATTAATTAAGAAATGCTGTTTTGATTTTTATTGGGATAGCATTGAAAATGTAGATAAATTCGGCTTGGATATATGTCTTAATGATATTTAGTCTTCCTATCCATGAACCAGGAATATTCTTCCATTTATTTAAGTCTTCTTTGATTTCCTTGAACAGTGTTGTGTAGTTTTCTGTGTATAAGTTTCTTATATCTTTGGTTAAATTTATTCCTAGGTGTTTAATTTTTTAAAATTTATTATTGTAAATGGTGTTCGTTTCTTGATTTCCTCCTTAGGTTGCTCATTATTGGTGTACAGAAATGCTACTGATTTTTGCACATTGATCTTATAACCTGCGACTTTTCCTGAACTCATTTATGACTTCTAGAAGCTTTCTTGTAGACTTCTCAGGGTTTTCTATGGATAGGATCATGTCATCTGCAAATAATGAAATTTTGACTTCTTCCTTTCTAATTTAGATGTCTTTTATATCTGGTTCTTGCCTCAGTGCTCGAGCAAGTACTTCTAAGACAATGTTAAATAGAAGGGGAGACAGTGGGCATCCTTGTCTTGTTCCTGACTTTAGAGGGAAGGATTTTAGGATTTCTCCATTGTAAACGATGTTGGTTGTGGGTTTTTCATATATACTCTTCATCATGTTCAAAAAATTTCCTTGTATTCCAATCTTTTGGAGTATTTTTATCAGGAAAGGGTGCTGTATTTTGTCAAATGCTTTTTCTGCATCTATAGATATAATCATGTGATTTTTTTCCTTCAATCTGTTTATATGGTGTATTACATTGATTGATTTTCTTATGTTGAACCATCCTTGCATACGCGGAATGAATCCCACTTGGTCGTGGTGTATAATTCGTTTAATGTGTTGTTGAATACAATTAGCAAGTATTTTGTTGAGAATTTCACCTCTAGGTTCGTTAGAGAGATTGGTATATAATTTTCCTTTTTATGGTGTCTTTGTTTGGCTGTGGTATTAGGGTAATGTTGGCATCATAGAATGAGTTCAGCAATGTTCCTTCTGTTTCAATTTTTTGGAAGAGTTTAGGCTAGATTGGTGTTAGTTCTTTCCAGAGTGTTTTGTAAAATTCACCTGTGAAGCCGTCTGGCCCAGGGCTGTCCTTAGTTGGAAGGTTTTTAATGACAGATTTTATCTCTTTACCTGTGATGGGGTTGTTCAGATCATCAATTTCTTCTTTTGTCAATGTAGGCAGCTTTTGTGTTTCTAGGAATTTGTCCACTTTCTCTAAATTATCCTACTTGTAGGAATATAGTTTTTCAAAGTATCCTGTTAAGGTAGTCTTTATTTCTGTGGGATCAGTGGTGATATCTCCTTTCTCATTCCTTATTTTGTGTATTTGCATCTTCTCTCTTTTTTTTCTTTGTTATTCTAGCTAAGGGTTTGTCAATTTTATCAATCTTCTCAAAGAACCAGCTCTTGATTTTGATTATCTTTTCAAGTGCTTTCTTATTTTCTATTTCATTTACTTCTGCTCTTATCTTTGTTATTTCTTTCTTTCTTCTTCCTTTGGGGTCACTTTGTTGTGTTTTTACTAATTCCTACAAGTGTGCAGTCAGTTCTTCAATTTAGGTCTTTCTTCTTTTTTGATATATCAATTGGTGGCTATAAATTTCCCTCTCAGTACTGCTTTTGCTGAATCCCATAAGTTTTGGTATGTTGTGTTGTCATTTTCATCAGTTTCAAGGTAGTTATTAATTTCTTTTGAGGTTTCCTCCTTGACCCACTGTTTTTCTAAGAGTGTGCTGTTTAATTTCCATGTCTTGGTGTGAATTCTGGGCCTCTGGCCCTTGCAGATTTCCAGCTTCACTCCATTGTGGTCAGAGAAATTATTTTGTGTGATTTCAATCTTTCTCAATTCATTGAAACTTTGTTTGTAGCCTAGCATGTGGTCTATCTTGAGAATGATCCATGTGCACTTGAGAAAAATGTATATTCTGCTGTACTCAGGTGTAATGTTCTGTATATGTCTATTAGGTCCAACTCCTCTAATATACTTTTCAAAGTTTTTGTTTCTTTATTGATTCTCTTTTGAGGTGTTCTGTCCAAAGTTGATAGTTGTGCATTAAAGTCCCCCACTATAATTGGAGAGGCATTCTTTCACTTAGTTTTTCCAGTGCTTGCCTCATGTCTTTGGAGGTGCCCTTGTTAGGAGCATAAATGGCTATGATTGTTCATTCTTCTTGAAAGATTATCCCTTTCACTAATATGTAGTGTCCATCTTTGTCTCTCACATTTGCTTTGCATTAAAGTCTATTTTGGCTGATACTAATATAGGTACTGCTTGCCCTTTTTAGGTTATTGTCTGCTTGAAAGATTGTTTTCCAGCCATTCGCTTTCAACCTCCTTGAATGTCTGGGCCTAAGCAGTGTTTCTTGTAGACAGCATATAGATGGGTCATATTTCCTTCCCCAATCTTCAGATCTGAATCTTTCAACAGTTGAGTTTAATCCGTTGACATTCAGTGTTATTACTTTCAAGGAATTATTTAGGTTTGCCATATTTTCTTTTAACTTGTTTTTATCAAATTTAGTTTGCTTTTTTCTTCTTTTTTGCCTTGTAGTTGCTCTTACACTCTCCTCCAAATCTTGCCCTCCTGTTTTTTCTTTCTTCCTACAGAACTCACTTTAGTATTTCTTGAAGAGCAGGGGTCTTGTTGGCATACTCTCTTAGTTTCTGTTTATCTGTGAATATTTTGAACTCTCCATCATTTTTTATTTTTTTTATTTTTTATTTTTTTAAAAGATTTATTTATTTATTTAATTTCCCCCCCTCCCCTGGTTGTCTGTTCTTGGTGTCTATTTGCTGCATCTTGTTTCTTTGTCTGCTTCTGTTGTCGTCAGCGGCACGGGAAGTGTGGGCGGCACCATTCCTGGGCAGGCTGCTCTTTCT
The DNA here is from genome assembly GCF_030445035.2 of Dasypus novemcinctus. Lineage (NCBI taxonomy): Eukaryota > Metazoa > Chordata > Mammalia > Cingulata > Dasypodidae > Dasypus > Dasypus novemcinctus. Next base: position 45,842,632 of record NC_080690.1, on the reverse strand, counting down.
TTTCACGCTGGGCGGCTTTCCTCATGGGCGCACTCCTTGCACGTGGGGCTCCCCCACGCGGGGGACACCCTTGCATGGCACGGCACTCCTTGCGTGCATCAGCGCTGCGCATGGCCAGCTCCACATGGGTCAAGGAGGCCCGGGGTTTGAACCGCGGACCTCCCATATAGTAGATGGATGCCCTAACCACTGGGCCAAAGTCCGTTTCCTCTCCATCATTTTTTAATGCTAGCTTAGCTGGATAGAGTATTCTTGCTTCAAAATTTTTTTCTTTTAATACCTTGACTATTTCATACCACTGCCTTCTTGCCTCCATGGTTTCAGATGAGAAATTAGCACTTAATCTTATGGACCCTCCTTTGTATGTGATGGTTTTCTTTTCTCTTGCAGCTTTTTGAATTTTCTCTTTGTCTTGAGCATTGGATAATTTGAGATGTATATGTCTTGGGGTAGTCCTGTTGGAATTTATTCTGTTTGGGGTGCGTTGTGCATCCTGAACACATACATCCATCTCCCTCAGTAGGTTTGGGAAGTTTTCAACCATTATTTCCTCCAACACCCCTTCTGTCCTTTTTCCCTTCTCTGCTTCTTCTGGAATGCTTATAATGCATATGCTTGTGCTTTTTTGCACTGTCAGTCAGGTCCCTAAGTCCCAGCTGTATTTTTTCTTTTTTTTTTCAATCAGTTCTACTATCTGTTTGATTTCAGATGTACTATCTACCACGTCACTAATTCTCTCCTCTGCCTCTTCAAGTCTGTTGTTATTTGCTGATAGTGTATTTTTGATTTCTTAAATTGTGCTGTTCATCACCATCATATCTGTTATCTTTTTGTGTATGATTGCAATTTCTTCTGTATTCTCTCCAAGTGTTTTCTTCATATTGTTAATCTCTTCCTTTACTTCATTAAATTGGTCACTAATATATGTTTTGAGAGCTTTAATTACTTGTTTGGTGTTCTGCTCCTCTTCCTGGTTTTAGTTTCTTCATTGGGTTGGGCTATGTTTTCCTGATTACTGGTTTGTTTGTAGTTTTTTGTTGCTGTCTGGTCATCATTTTATCCTGGCAGGTTTAATCAGTTCCTTAGCTTCTTTGTCTCCTCTTGGGGTTTAATTACTTGTTGTTTTTGCATAAGTGTTATGTCTTCTCTTTATCACTTTGTTCTTCTTATTCTATTTTCTTGTTGTTGGCTAAGTTCACTTTGAAGGAACATATTAGGGATAGGGAAAAGAAAATGAGTAAGAAAAGAAAATGCATAAAGTAGTATTGATAATAAATGTTAACAGAGGAACCATGTGAGATCTAGGATAATGGATATTAGACTCATGTAAGCTGTTTAGAGTTGTAGCAATAAGTAGAGTAGCTATAATGAGAGAGTCAACTGAATATGGAAGGAACATAGTATGAACTAAAAGGCCAGTGTTTTCAGGAGAGAGGGAAAGAGAAAAGAAAGACAATAATATAAAAAGTTAATAAAAAACAGAAAAGAGACCAAAGGTATTAGAATTAAAAAGTCAGGCATTTGGGATGCAAACAAAGGGAGGTGGAATGTAAGAGAAACAATAGATGATGGAGGGTAGAAAGATGTAGAGGAAAGGGGATAGGGTTGGTAGCCAAATCAATGCACACAGAAAAGAGGAAATGGAGAATGAGGAAACACAGTAAATATGAAGCACTCCCTGCAGCACCTATTATATATTTTTAAAAAAAGGGAAAGGAAGAAAAAGAGAAAAAAGGGTGGGGACAAAAAAGGGGGAGAAGCAAGCAAGAAAAAAGAAAAAGAGAAAAAAACAAAGAAAAGAAAAAGAGCCTTGGGGGGATAAAGAGGAAGAAATAACCAGGAAACAATGCAGCAATAACCACAACAAAACCAAAAACAAAAAACAAAAAAAACCACCCCAAAGTTTCAAGCTAGGAATCCTCTTTGCAGTTAAATAAAATGCTTAGGGATCTGACATTCCCCTTTTCTCCCTTCTTTATTTCCCTCTCTCCCAGGGCAGCAGGAAAGTTGCATGAGGAGTCCAGTAGGAGATTCAAGTGTGTCCTTGCTTAACCAATTCAACACAGGAGACAATGACTTTATTTCCAGCAAGACAGCACCTACACCTCACCAGAAACCCCAAATATGCTATTGAAAGCTTGGAAAGCACGTCCTACAGTCCCTCCCCCTTAGGTGTGATAGGGGAGGGCTAATTGATTTTCTGACTCCACCTTCTCCCAGACCAAGTTTCCTATCCCAGGTCATTTAGGTAAATTGGGCTTTCTCAGCAGATTCACCTTGCCTTTCTTCCAGGCTCTCCCCAAGCCAGCTGGTATGCTCCTCCAAGCTAAAAAAAAAAAAAAAAAAAAAAAAAAGAGGGCTAGGGTAATCACAGACCTCCAATGGACCTCAGAGCGTACTGGATTTGGGAATGGGAAGTCCAAGATATTGCAAACTCAAGGTATGTGAGTCTGTGGAGCATGGGCTTCAGGGGCTTAGGGTGTATGGGCCTGGTAACCACGCATCCAGTAAACACAGGGTTTGGGAATGCCGCAGCACAGCCAACAATTTTCAGGGATTGCTGCAGCCGCCAGCCCTAGGGGAAAGGGTCCCACCCACAATTTCTGACCTCTCTGTCAGACCCAAAATTCTACCTCTTGAAAGAATCTCTTCTGTCACTGTCTCACCAAATCGACATCCAGACCCCTCCTGTCCTGCAAGCCCCTGTAACAGCCCACTCTGGCAGGACTCTGACCCTATTCAGCCACTTCTTTGAAGGAGAGATTATGAGGTATACTCACTCAGATGCCATCTTGCCCTGCCCCTACATGTTTTTAAACATTCATTATAGGTCAATAAATTACATAGCATTGAATAAATTAATCATGTTATTTAGTTTGCAAACCAATCAAGGTAGTGCTTTTACACTTCATGAGACCTGTGTTTTAACATTAATTGAAGTGAATATAAGCAGATTGCAGTGAATAAAGCATGTATTTTACTTAGTTTTCAAAACTTTTATCCAGATAGAGTTTTCACTGTTCTCTAATAGAGTCCTATGTTTTAACTTTGATTGTAAGTCAATATAAGCTAATAGCAGTGTATTAAGTATGTATTTTAATAGTTTTCAAATCTATTCAAGATAGTGTTTTCACAGTTCACTGAGACCTAAGTTTTAACATTGATTTAATATCAATATAATGACAAAGTCAATTTAATGCAGGAAGATAATTTCCAGAAAGGTTGACTGAATAAATTTGATATTTAATGAGTCCACATGGAACGTCTAAGGCCAGCAGCAGCCATGCCATTTATTTAACCACATGTCCCATTATGGCCTTTTGGCAGTGAACACACCCATAGAGTGGGGAAACAAAGGTTATATAGGGCTAGGCAGTCCAAAGAGGGGCTCTAGATAATTCACAGAACAGCTTAAAAGTGCATGAAACCTTGTAATTAGCAGTATGTGCATACAGCGGGGTCATGTGAGTTCCCAGAACAGTTAGGGACAACACATATGCAGGTTAATGATTACTATGCCTAGAATCCTGTGTGCACTGTTGAAGAATCTTCCAGGATGGATTACTGGCCAATCCACTCCACCTCTTCCAGCAATCTACACAAATAACTAGTGGGATGGGGTAAAAGGCATTTCATGTCCCTACACTCCACTTCAATGTCCCTTCCACATTCCATTTTATGTGTAAAATTTCTGAGATACCTCCTGAGCCATTAGGAAATTGGAGCATTGTGTTCAAATTCTACAATAACATTATAAAGGCAAGAGAATAATAGGGGTAACAAATACAACATTTACCATTAATGCTTGACAGTGAAATTACACAATTTTGGAGGTAACCTTTCCATATTACAGATTGTTTTATACATATTATACGTATTACATATTACAGTTATTTTATATAGACAGGGGCAAATTATGCTGGCTTAATAGTATACAAGCAACACTTTCATTAGTATACATCAAAGTACCAGGTAGAGGCCTTTATGAGGAGGTTTCTTATACCATACCTTTTTTTCTTTCCAAGCTTTTTTGAGTTTTCCTTTACGACATTAAAAACTATTTTAGGTAAGAATAGTTCACATAGATACACATAGTGGTCCAGTGTATCATAGTGTTGAGATACACATAGCATCTTAACTTGATCTGGGGCTGCAACTCATGGTGCTGAATTTAAACTTAGTCCATTGTTGTAAAGACCACTTATCACCTTCTTTTCTGTTTTTTAAAAGTCATTCATCCTTTCCATAAAAATTCCTAGAGTCTAAGACTGTTATGAGGTGACTGGTAAATAGAGCTTCTTGGTTACTGTCAAATTGGGCTGGCATCCCATATATGGCACTTACACTTCCTAGTCAGCAAATAAAACTGGCTGGTCACAAGAGCTCCCTGACAATGTCTGCAGCAGTGAACATATACACTGCCCCTTCTGAGTGTGGGAGGGGACTGATGTAATCAACTTGCCATTGTACTACGGAGTCTGTGCTTGATGAATCTTATTGAGTGTCATAATCATCAGGCTGAGCATGATGAAAATTTGTGGGTGATGTCCATGAACTGCTGGTGAGTAACAGGCAGTTGGAATTGCTACCACAAAGTTTGGTAGCCATGATGTCTACTTTTCCTATGTAGTTATTTTGCTGCTTCTCAGGTCTCAGTGATATAGCTCTGGATCTTTGTGAGGGCATCTGCTTCAATAGTCCTAAGAGAGTTGTTAGAGGAGCAGGTGGGGACATGATAGACATTTACATACCACTGCTTGCAGGCACCCCAGATGTCCTTCTCAGATCTCTCTCCACAGAGGGCAACTAATAACAGTCCATTTTTCTTGTCTTGTTTCTTGTATTTGCAATATAACCCTGGATAGGTATAGCAGTCTTCAGAGTGACCAGACACTGTTGGGTTAATCCCTTTACTTGCAACAGGGCATGGTATGCTGCACTTAATTGCTTCCCCAAGGGACTATATCATACTTGGCCCTTTCCCACAATTGTGACTAAACACAAAGGATATTTGTTTGTAATGTTGCCTTTGCCACAAACCCCATCCAAAGTCAACATTCATGCTGACCATATCCAATTCACAGAGTATATCAAGGTCCATCCCCTTTACTGCTTGAGCCTGTGTTATTATCATCTTTATTTCTTTAAAAGCAGCCTGATGTGGGGGTATTCTCATTTCCATGCACAACCTTTCCTGATTAACACATCAATGGTTTTGATATCTGAGCTATGTGATGAATGAAAGGTCTCTAATACCACAATAATCCCAGAAAAACCATTAATTGTTTTGATTTTGTAGTGTGGGAAAACACTGTACTTTAACAACATAAGGGCTTGACAGAGCAACAGGGACCTTGAAGCTTGTCCCAATTGTTTGCTCATTGCAATCTTTTAAGATAAGATATCATTGTCTCTGATGCCTCTTTTAATTCTGAAAAAGAATTACTGATTAATCTAACATCAATAAAATGAAATAGGGTTACAGTCCCAGGTTTCTTCCATGCAGTCAAATTTCTTGCCACCACGTCAGGACAGATGGTGTGGGCTATGCACATAGCCCCCAGGAAGCACTGCAAAATCCACCATTGGCCTTCCAACATGAAAGTGAGTGTAGGCTGGCTAAACTTTCCAAAAGACATACTAAAGAAAGCCTTAGAAAGTTCTGAAGCAAAGTGATAGTGAAATAACTGAATATTAATTTCTTACAACAAACTAGAAGTATTTGGACTGCTGCATACAGCAGCGGTGTCACCTTAATTTATGGCAATCTCTGTTATGCACCAGTCCGTGCAGGTCCCAATAGCCATTCTCTTTCTGAAACTATAGAACTTCTTCTTTAGCAGAGGTGGAGCAAATCAAATGAATATTAGCCAAAGAATCCACCTACTGATTTCCAGGTGAAGAGGTTGTTTCTGTGACACATATCATTTTTAAAAATAATCAAACCATGATTGACAACATTATATTTATTTAATATTATGTCAATATATTGATAAATTTCCAGGAATTTTATACAATATTTAAGTATTCATATGAACATTTTACTCATACAATTTTGACTAATGGAAGGTTTAAAAATCCCTTTTAATTTTAGAATAGTTTCTAAACACTTTTCATTAACTTGTAATATATCAAATGAACTTTATTACTTTACACTTTTACACCTTTAACATAACTACCTTAATTAACAGGTATTTTATTTTAGCAGTGCAAAAAAGATTACATTCTTTATAATTTATGAACACCTAAGATTCCCAATGGAATCAAGGTTATCTTCTCCCTACCACCACTTTAATATGCAGATTGAGGTGGACTTCTTGTTACAAAGTTATTTTTTTGTTGTCAACATCAACTCCGTTTCTGTTTACTAATGACTTCCTTGAATTGGTCATCTAAATATTTCAGTTTAAACAATGCTTCTACAAACTTATAGTAATTCATAACCACATAGACTGCAGATATTACCTCTCACAGCAAATTTTGCCTTCATAGAACATATTCCTTTACTTAATGTTCCTCCTACAATACCTTTGCTAAATTGCCATATGCATTTAAGTTTTGTCCTACATACTTCCATTCTGATTTTATGAAAACTAGAAATTTTATCTTAGGACAAAACACACTCCCTTAAAGAAATTTATCAAATTTTAGTCAGCAGTTCTGTAAATCTTTTACTTCTTTCAATATCCATTAAGTCTCACATTCCTCACCCTGTTATGTAAGAAAAAAAGATTAATTTCAATTTAGGCAAAAGTAATTTTTGACACAGAGTTTTATATTAATTTAATTAGTTAAAACTTGCAGTTTTCATTCCAATGACATCATACATAATGCTAATTTATCTTGGTAATCATAATCATTTATTAATATAAGTGCTCATTTAATTTTTTGGCCATTTGAATATAACTATTACTAATTTTCATTTGTTAATTTAATATTATCATCCAGAGGTATCAAAATATAAACTGAAGAGACAAACATACAAAGAGAAGATGGTGGCTGAGTGAGCACACCTGAGATTCTCTCCTGCAAAGAAGCAGCTGGGCAGCATTGGAAATTCTTTGGGACCAGGCTGTTTCAGGATTTTGCAGGGGAGGAGGTGTCTGGACATCGATTTGGTGGGAAGGTAACAGAGAAAATTCATGTATAAGATATAATTGAGACTCAATTACATGGAGGTGGGAGCTGTGCATGGGACACTCCCTCCTGGGGTGGGCAGAGCCGCGGCACCGGCGCAGTGGCGGTGATTTCTGGAGGATCTTCAGTACTGGGGAATTCATAAGCCCTGAGCAGGCTATTGGGGGGTTAACAGGACAGGAGGCCTTCACAGACCAATTTGGGGAGACAAACGGGAGTTTTCTTGTGAAGCGGGGAATTTTTTATTGTGGACACAAATAATAGTGCTTCTGCCTAGAACCCTGCCCCCCCAAAGGAAGGCTGCTGATCTGAAGCAGACTTAAAGTTTTCAAAATAAAGAGACATCACCAGGAGACTGTTTCAGGGCCTTCAGGGTGGGAGATTTTGGAAGCCGATTAGGGGAATATTTTGCGAAGTGTGGAAATTTCAGTTTTGGATTCTGTTATCATGTTTCTGGCTGGAGCCCCACCCCTGAGCCTGGCTACTGATCTGCGTCATTAAATTGGCTGCAGTGTAGAGGTGCCCCCAGGTGGCAGTTCCGGGGCCTTAGAGGCTGAGGTGTCCTGAAGTCGAATTGGTGATACAGCCACAAAATAGACCCAGTGAGTGGGTGAATCGAGGGGTTCAGACACATAGGTTAGAGTTTGCGGAAGTGACCTCTCCCATAGGGCTGGCACCCAGCTGTGGGGATCCCTGAAGGCTGTGTTGCACTGCGGTGCTCCCGGGCTCCCTGTTAACCAGATTTGAGGGTGCCAGGTCTGAGTGACCCACACCCCAGAGACTCACACCTCTTGAGTCTTCAATATCTCAGACTTTCCATCCCTGAATCCATCACACCCTGAGATCCATCTGAGGTCCTTGAATCTCCTAGCCTTTAATGTTTGCGTTTTTTATTTTTTGTTTTACTTTGTTGTGTTTTTATTTTATTTTATTTTATTTTTTAATGTTCTGATTGCTAACATTGCATTATCTCCTAGTCTTTTCTCCCAGCGTATCCCCCAAAATCTTTTTTTTTCTTTCAGTTATTCACAGAGGGTCTTTTGTTGTTGCTGTTGTGGTTGTGCTATATCTTTTTTTTTCTTTTCCATACTTGTTCCCCTTCCTTTACACACCCCCTTTTTCTTTCTTCCTTTCTTCTCTTTTTTTCTCTCTCTCTTGTACCTCATTTTCTTCTTATTTTATCTTAATTATACAATAGGTGCTGCAGGGAACACCTCACATTTGCTGGATTTCCTCATCCTCTGATGCCTCATTTCCGTGTGAATTGATTTTGGTTACCTACACTATCCCTTTTCCCCTACATCTTGATATCCTCCATCATCTACTGTCTCTCCTATATTCCACCTCCCTTTCTTTGATCCCCAGTGTCTAACTATTAATTTCTAATACCTTTGTTTTGTTTTCTGTCTTTTATGCACTCTTGAAACTATAGCCTTTCTTTTCTCTTTCCCTCTCTCACAAAAACACTAGCTTTTAAATTCATAACATATTCCTCCCATATTCAGTCGACTACCTCATTATAGGTACAATACCTACTGCTATAACTCTACACAACTTACATGAATCTAATATTCATCCTCCCAGATCTCATTGTTGCTCTGTTAACATTGATCACCAATACTACTTTACACTTTTTCCTTGCTTACACAATTACCTTTCCCTGGCTCTAATACTTTCCTTCAAAGTGAACTCAACCAGCAATAAGAAATTAGAATAAGAAGAACAAAGTGATAAAGAAAAGATATAACACTTATGCAAAGATAACAGCTAATTAATCCCCAACACTAGAAAAAGAAGCTAAGGAACTGATTAAACCCATCAAGATAAAATGATGACCAGGCAGCAACAAAAATCTACAAACCAACTCAGTAATCAGGAAAACATGGCTGAATCCAATAAACAAACTAAAAACCAAGAAGGGGAGCAGAACTTTGCACAAGTAATTAAAGATCTCAGAACATATATCACAGACAAATTTAATGAAGTAAAGGAAGAGGTTAACAACATGAAGACAACACTTGGAGGGGAAATTGCAGACATACACAGAAAGATAACAGATATGATGGGAATGAACACCACAGTTCAAGAAATCAAAAATACACTTGCAGCAAATATCAGCAGACTAGAAGAGGCAGATCAGAGAATTAGTGATGTGGAAGACAGTACATCAGAAATCAAACAGGTAGTACAATTGATTGATAAAAAGATAGAAAAAATCCAGCTAGGACTTAGGGACCTGAATGACAATGCAAAATGCTCAAACATACATATTATAGGCATCCCAGAAGGAGAAGAGAAGGGAAAGGGGTCAGAAGGAGTGTTGCAGGAAATAATGGCCAAAAACTTCCCAAATCTACTGAAAGAGACAGATGTACATTTCCAAGAAGCACAGCACACCCCAATTGTCATAAACCCCAACAGGCCCACCCCAAGACATATACTTGTCAAATTATCCAACGCTCAAGACAAAGAGAAAATTCTAAAAGCAGCAAGAGAAAAGAAAACCATCATATACAAGGGAAGCTCCATAAGATTAAGTGCTGATTTCTCATCTGAAACCATGGAGGCAAGAAGGCAGTGGTATAATATAGTCAAGGTACTAAAAGAAAAAAATTTCCAACAAAGAATACTCTATCCAGCTAAACTAGCATTCAAAAATGATGGAGAGTTCAAAATATTCACACATAACAGAAACTGAAAGAGTATGCCAACAAGAAACCTCCCCTTCAAGAAATTCTAAAGGGAGTTCTGTAGGAAGAAAGGAAAAAACAAGACAGGCAGAGTTGGAGGAGAGTGTAAGAGCAACAAAAAAGACAAAAAGAGAAAAAAAAACCCACCAAAATATAACAAACAAAGTCCAATCAAAATATGGCTAACATAAATAATTCCTTGAAGGTAATAACACTAAATGTCAATGAACTAAACTCACCTATCAAAATATTCAGACTGGGACATTGGATAAGGAAATATGACCCATCTATATACTGTCTACAAGACATATCTTAGACCCAGAGACTCATGAAGGCTGAAAGTGAATGGTTGGAAAACGATCTTACAAGCAAACAATAACAAAAAAAAAAGGCAGGAGTAGCTATATTAATATCAGACAAAATAGACTTTAAATGCAAAACAATTGTGAGAGACAAAGAAGGATACTACATATTAGTGAAAGGGATAATCTGTCAAGAAGAATGAAAAATCAGAAATATTTATGCTCATAACAAGGGCACATCTAAATACGTGAGGCAAACACTGGAAAAACTAAGTGAAAGAATAGATGCATCTACAATTATAGTGGGGGATTTTAATACACCACTATCAACTGTGGACAGAGCATCTCAAAAGAGAATCACTAAAGAAACAAAATATTTGAACAGTATATTAGAGGAACTGGATCTAATAGACATATACAGATCATTACACCCAAACACAGCAGGATATACATTTTTCTCAAGTGCACATGGATCATTCTCCAACATAGACCATATGCTAGGCCACAAAGAAAGGCTTAATGAATTCAGAAAGATTGAAATCATACAAAATAATATCTCTGACCACAGTGGAGTGAAGCTGGAAATGTGCAAGGGCCAGAGACCCAGATTTCACACCAAGATTTGGAAATTAAACACCACACTCTTAGAAAAACAGTGGGTCAAAGAAGAAATCTAAAAAGAAATCACTGACTACCTTGAAACAAATGATAATGATAACACAACATACCAAAATTTATGGGATGCAGCAAAAGCAGTACTGAGAGGGAAATTTATAGCCAGAAATTCATACATCAAAAAAGAAGAAAGAGCAAAAATTGAAGAACTAACTGCACATTTGGAGGAATTAGAAAAAAAACAACAAATTAATCCAACAGGAAGAAGAAGGAAGGAAATAACAAAGATAAGAGCAGAACTAAATGAAATAGAAAATAAGAAAGCACTTGAAAAGATAAACAAGACCGAGAGCTGGTTTTTTGAGAAGATCAATAAAATCAACAAACCTTTAGCGAGACTAACAAAGAAAAAAAGAGAGAAGATGCAAATACACAAAATAAGAAATGAGAAAGGAGATATCACCACTGACCCAACAGAAATAAAGGCTATCGTAAGAGGAACTTTGAAAAACTATATTCCAACAGAAATGAAAATTCAGAGGAAAAGGACAAATTCCTAGAAACACATAAGCAGCCCATATTGATGAAAGAAGAAATTGATGATCTCAACAAACCAATCACAAGTAAAGAGATAGAAGCAGTCATTAAAAACCTCCAAACTAAGAAGAGTCCAGGGCCAGACGGCTTCACAGGTGAATTCTACAAAACATTCTGGAAAGAACTAACACCAATCCTGCTGAAACTCTTCCAAAAAATTGAAACAGAAGGAACATTGCCTAACTCCTTCTATGATGCCAACATTACCCTAGTACCAAAGCACAAGACACCACAAGAAAGGAAAATTACAGACCAATTTCTCTAATGAACCTAGATGCAAACATACTTAACAAAATACTTGCTAATCGTATTGAACAACACATTAAACAAATTATACACCACGAACAAGTGGGATTCATTCCAGGTATGCAAGGATGGTTCAACATAAGAAAATCAATCAATGTAATACACCATATAAACAGATTGAAGAAAAAAAAGTCACATGATTATATCTATACATGCAGAAAAGCATTTGAGAAAATACAGCACACTTTCTTGATAAAAACACTCCCAAAGATCAGAATATAAGGAAATTTTTTGAACATTAGAAAAAATATATATTAAAAACCTACAGCCAACATCGTTTACAATGGAGAAATCCTAAAATTCTTCCCTCTAAAATCAGGAACAAAACAAGGATGCCCACTGTCTCCCCTTCTATTTAACATTGTCTTAGAAGTACTTGCTCGAGCATGGAGGCAAGAACCAGATATAAAAGGCATTCAAATTGGAAATGAAGAAGTCAAAATTTCATTATTTGCAGATGACATGATCCTATATATAGAAAATCCTGAGGTCTAAAACAAGCTTCTAGAACTCATAAATGAGTTTAGTAAAGTCGCAGGTTATAAGATCAATGTGCAAAAATCAGTAGCATTTCTGTACACCAATAATGAGCAAGCTAAGGAGGAACTCAAGAAACAAATACCATTCACAATAGTAAATAAAAAATCAAATATTTAGGAATAAATTTAACTAAAGATGTAAAAAATGTATACACTGAGAACTATACAAAACTGTTCAAGGAAATCAAAGAAGACCTAAATAAAGGGAAGAATATTCCCTGTTCATGGATAGGAAGACTAAATATTATTAAGATGTCTTTTCTACCAAAACTGATCTACACATTCAATGCAATCCCAATAAAAATCAACACAGCCTTCTTTAAGGAACTAGAAAAAATAACTATGAAATTTATTTGGAAAGGAAAGAGGCCCCGAATAGCCAAGGACATATTGAAAAAGAAAAACGAAATTGGAGGAATCACACTACCTGACTTCAAAACATACTACAAAGCTATGTTAGTGAAAACAGCATGGTATTGGTACACAGACCAATGGAATCGAATTGAAAGTTCTGATATAGAACCTCATATATATAGCCATATAATATTCAATAAAGCCACCAAACCCTCTCAACTGGGAGAGAATGGCCTATTCAACAAATGGTGCCTGGAGAACTGGATAGCCATATGTAGAAGAATGAAAGAGGATTACCATCTCACACTTTACACAAAGATCTAGTCAAGATGGATCCAAGACCTAAATATAAAAGCCAAGACCATAAAGACCTTGAAAAGCAGTGTAGGGAAACATCTACAAGACCTTGTAATAGGAAATGGCTTCATAAATATCACACCAAAGGCATGAGCAGCAAAAGAACAAATAGATAAATGGAACTTCCTCAAAATTAAAACCTTCTGTACCTCAAGGATTTTGTCAAGAAAGTAAAAAGGGAGCCTACACAATGGGAGAAAATATTTGGCAACCATATATCTGATAAGAGACTTATAACTTGCATATATAAAGAACTCCTATATGTTGAAAATAAAAAGATAAACAACCCATTTAAAAAATGGGGAAAAGATTTAAACAGACACTTCTCCAAAGAAGAAATACAAATGGCTAAACAGCACATGAAAAACAGCTCCAAATCTCTAGCTATCAGGGAAATGCAAATCAAAACTACAATGAGATACCATCTTACTCCCATAAGATTGGCAGCTATGAAAAAAACAGAAGAATACAAATGTTGGAGAGGATGTGAAAAATGGGAACACTCATTCACTACTGGTGGGAATGCAGAAGGATCCGACCATTCTGGAGGACAGTTTGGTGGTTTCTCAAAAAACTAACCATAGATTTGCCATATGACCCAGCAATACCACTGCTGGGTATATATCCAGTAGAACTGAAAACAAGGACACAAACCGATATATGCACACCAATGTTCATAGCAGCATTGTTCACTATCGCCAAAAGTTGGAATCAACCCAAATGCTCATCAACAGATGAGAGATCAATCAAATGTAGTATATACATACAATGGAATACTACTCAGCTTTAAGAACAAATACACTACAAACACACGTGATAACATGGATGAATCTTGAGAACCTTATGTTGAGTGAAGCAACCCAGGCATTGAAGGACAAATACTACATGACCTCAATGATATGAAATAAACAAGCTGCCTCAGAGAGCTAGAGACTGGAAGATAGGCTTACAGGAAATCGGGGGGTGGAGGAAGGATGTGAGCTGACATCTGCAGGGGTGGAATCTATGATGAACTGGCGGTAAGTATGAGTACAAAGAAGAGAAAAAATGGGGGCAAGGGGTTGCCTTTTGGTGGGGCTTTGCGGGTTTGAGGGGGGCTGGGGATGGGCAAGGGCAATAATATTGCCCAAAAAATTGAGGGGAGGGAGGGGCAACATACAAACATAGGAGAGTGGCAGGTGTTGGTTGAGAGTAAAACGCTGAGAAAACCGTATCAAAATATAATTAGGAGGGTTACCTGTTTAGGATGCTCGGAGGGGATGGTCTGATGCGGGACGGACCTCTGCGAAATGTCTGAATGCTCATTTTGCCAGGGTGGGTTGTACCATTGGGTAGAGACCCAAGTAGTGAGAGTGGGGGTGGACCCACATCCTTGAGAGGACTAATGCCATCAAATAGAGGGAACTGTATCTCTCGAGAGAAAGGGTGGCTCCCAGGGCATTAGGGCTGTTGAGCAAGTCAGGCCCTGAACACTGTTGCGAATATCTCTGGACATGGCTCCTCGGGAAATGGAGATTGGCTGTCGCTGTGGGCCCCAAGGAGAGGGGAAAATGGATGTTGAATGGATGGAACCAAGGTAAATGTGGGGGCAAGAGAGGAGTTTCACGAGAGTACACAAGGATGGATATAAAACATGTAATATTATACCAAAAACATATAGGGGATGACAGACTAATAATGTAAATCATAATGTAAAACATAGGATAACTAAAAAATTTAGAAAACTGTGTAGCCTAAAGTATGGACCACAATGTAAGCAGAGATGTCACCTTGTTTGACAACTGTTGTCTTGGAGTCTGTACATCAGTTTCAGTAAATATGATATGAATAAGTTAAAAGATTATCGCTGTGGAAGGGAAAAGGTTTTATGGTGAATGTGTGGGAGTATTGTATATTGTATATATGAATTACTGTGATTACTGTCATCTAAGGCTCTTGTGAAGAAAAGCTCAATAATTAGGAAAAAAGAAAAGAAAAAGAGAATGTAGAATTTTTCCAAATCAATATGTATTCTATATCTAACATTTAAACTCATCACTATATTCCATATTACTAGTAAGAGAACCTGACGTTATACTGGGCTTTATTTTTCAAGAAGTTTTGGATCACAGATTGGTTCAACAGTGGCAGCGGAGGAAATCTGGTATGGAATGTTATTGACAGGCGATATATGGTTGACGGGCAGTTATACAGGGCATGTGTGCAGAGTGCATGGAAATGTTTGGATATGCTCATAGTGGAAACAATTATAAACAACACCTGGGGGGGTACTGGGTTTCTGGCTGGGGTGGGCTCTGTCATGGTCCTTAGGGGAGCAGCGGCAGTCCCCCAGTTGCAACGGTAAGGACCAGGAAGGTATGAAGGTCCAACAGTGAGCCCCTGATACTAATGACTATGCTTGTGAGCCTATACACCTGAAATAAGAACAAGGCCTAGAGCAGCACTGTGCCTAATAGTTCCCTCCTGACAGCCTCCATGTTGCTCGAATGTGGCCAGTCTCGAAGCCAAACTCAGCATGTAAATGCACTGCCTTCCCCCAGCGTGGGACATGACACCCGGAGATGAGCCTCCCTGGCACCCAGGGATCACTACCAAGTGCCAGCTGATGACATAACTAGAACATGACCTTAAATTAAAGGTTCAACGTGGATCAGCAGAATATCCCTGTCTACATATAATAACAGGAGTTAAAAATGCTGTTTGACCTAAAGTAAGGGGGAAATGGAAAAGACAAATGAGTTCATATGGCTATGAGTTTCTAAAAAAGAGTCTGGAGGTTGTCAGGATTGCCCTTATGCGCACCTGAGCACAGTCTCAGAGACAGATAAAGTAGATATGACCCCAGATATTGGTCCTTTTGAGGGCTAAAGAGACTCACATGGTCTATGGTCATGGCAGATGGGGTTCACTGCCATGCCAGTTGGCCCTTCTTTGGAGCTGGTGTTTCTGCGTGATGGAGCTTGACTCAGATGGGATCTCTTTTCACAAGACTTTCATGCTACTTTACTGGAATTGTAGTTGGTGCTGGGGCTTAAGATATATCTAGGGGATTTGAATCTCTGGACTGACAATATGATGGCCAGGCCCTGAACCTTAACAGACTTCAGCTCCTACACTCTGATTTATTGGACTTACTCCATTCAGCCTACATGGAGTTGAAGAATGTCAACCACCACATCATGGAGCCTAGAATGCCTACAATTGAAAGCAGGAGGATTGCATCCAGTATCCATGTGGAATCTAAGCACCCTCTTGACATAGATGTGGAATGGACACAACAAGCCAAGGTCCACAGGAAGGAGGAATACAGTAGGGATCAGAGTGGACTTGATGATATTCTATTCATGAACTATTGTGGTTGGTAATTGAGAAAATGTGGCATTGATGTGGAAAGGGTGTCCATGGTGGCTGCTGGGTGCAGGGAATGGGAGGGAGAGAAGAGATGTGGAGGCATTCTCGGGACATGGAGTTGTCCTGGGTGGTGCCCCGGGGACAGTTGCCGGATCTTGTGTGTCCTCCCATGGCCCACCGGATGGAGCGTGGGAAAGTGTGGGCTATGGTGTGGAACACGGGACATGGGGTGCAGCGATGCCCGCAGATGTACTCACTAGATGCAATGGATGTGTCATGATGATGGGGGACAGTGTTGCTGTGGGGGGAGTGGTGGGGTGGGGGCGGTGGGGGCGAGTGGGGACCTCATATTTTTTTAATGTAATATCTTTTTTAAAAAATGCATAAATTGAGTAGAAAAAAAAAAGAAGTAAACATGTGGAAAAGTAAACTTGCCTAGGGTTACCATCACTATAGCTCAAGTCTAAGAGTAAACTAGTAACCTACTCGCAAAATAATTGTAAGTTCTGTTTAGAAAATTTGAATTTTATTTAGTTTTTGAAATTAAAGAATGAAGTGATTCCACCATTTATTGAGTCTTTTGCTTTAATATTGATTGCAAGTCTTCATAATTACAGAGTTAATAGCATCTTTTGTAGTTTTCAAAACTAATCACGATGGTGTTTTCAGAGTGCACTAAGTGGATTGTGTGTTTTAAAATTAATTGTTAAGTCAGTACAAGAATATAACACTGAATAACATGTATTTTATCTTATTTTCAAAACAACTCACAATAGTGTTTTCACAGATTGCTAAGCAAGTCCTGTGTTTTAACATTAATTATAAGTCAATATACATACACTGCAGTGAAGAAAGTTTGAATTTCATTTTGTTTTCCAAACTAATGAATGTAGTGTTTTCACAATGTACTAGGTGAATCCTGTATTTTAACACTGTTTGTAAGTCTGTATAAGTACACAGCACTGAATAAAGCATGTATTTTACCATATTAAACACAAGATACTGTTTTCACAGTTTACTTTATCCTGTGTTTTGCATCGATTGTAACTCAGTATAAGTACATAGCATTGAATAAGCATGCATTTTAATAAGTTTGAAAAACTAAGCTTGATAGTTATTTCACAGTGCACTAGGTGACTTCTGTTTTTAACATTCATTGTAAGTCAATGTAAGTACATAGCAGTGAATAAAGGATGTATTTTACTTACTATTAAAAGTCAATCAAAATAGTTAAAACATTGTAAGTCTATAAAAGTACATAGTGAAAGGCACAGGTATCAGAGTCATTTTTCAGTACTAAAAATGATACTGTTTCCACAATGCATTAGGTCAAACCTTTGTTTTAACAGTGATTGTAAGTAAATAAAAGTACAAATGACTGAATAAAACATTTATTATACATTATTTTCTAAGCAATTCTTGATAGTTTTTTCACAGTGCACAAAGTGAGTCTTGTCTTTTATCATTGCTTTTAAGTTAATATATGTACACAGCAGAGAGGAAAACTTGAATTTTATTGTTTTGAAACTAATGAATGTATTGTTTTCACAGTGAACTAGATGAATCTTGTGTTTTAACACTGATTATAAACAAATTTAAGTATATAGCAGTGAATAAAGCATGTATTTTCTTAATATTCAAAGCTAATCAAGATAGTGTTTTCATATTTAAATACGTATGTCTTGCAAAAAACATTGATTGTAAGTATGTATAAGTACATAGTGAATAAAGTATGTATTTTAGTTGTTTTAAAGCTAAACAATGTAGTGTTTCAACAGTGCATTAGGTGAATCCTGTGTTTTAGCATTGTTTGTCAATATAAAAAGAAGCACTGAATAAAGCCTGTTTTATACATTATTTTCAAAGGAATTCACCAGTTTTTTCACAGTGTACTGTCTTGTGTTTTATTTTTTTATTTTTTATTGTATTTTTTGAAGATATGTGGATCACAAAAAATGTTACATTAAAAAATATAAAAGATTCCCACATACCCCACACCCCATATCCCCCACTCCTCCCTCATCAACAACCTCTTTCATCACTGTGGCACATTCATTGCATTTGGTGGGTACATTTTGGAGCACTGCTGCAACCCATGGATTATAGTTTACATTGTAGTTTATATTCTTCCCAGTCCATTCAGTAGGTTGGGGCAGGATATATAATGTCCAGCATCTGTCCCTGAAATATCAAATAATATACTTACATAGCAGTGAAGAAAACTTGAATTTTATTAAGTTTTTAAAGTAATGAATATAGTGTTTTCAAAGTACACTGGGTGAATCTTGTGATTTAACAGTGTTTGCAAGTCAATGTAAGTATATAGCATTGAATAAATCATTGTTTTTATTGCTTTTGAAACTAATAAAGATAGTTTTTCCCAGTGTACTATATTAGTCCTATGCTTTAACATTGATACAGTTTGAAAACTTTGCAAAATAAATGCTTTACTGAGAGCTATGTACTTTATTGACATACAATCTATGTTAAAACCCAGACTAACAGTGTACTGTGAAAACACTATATTGATTAGTTTTGAAAAATAAATAAAATAGATCATTTAGTGAGTGCTATGGACTAATCTTGACTTACAATCATGTAAAACTGAGAAGTCATATACTGACTGTGAAAACACTGTGGAATAGATTTGAAAACAATGTAACATACATGATTTATTCACGGATACTTACTTATATTGATTTACAATCAATGTTAAAACACAGAAATCACTTAGAAAATTCTGAAAAACACTATATTGATTAGTCTGGAAACTATGTAAGATACATGCATAATTGAGTGCTATGTATTATACTGACTTAAAATCAATGTTAACATGCAGAATTCAGTGAACTCTGAATGCTTTAATTGATTAATATGAAATATTTGCAAAATATATGCTTTACTGAGTGCTATGTACCTCTTGATTTACAATGGTAAAACTCAGAACGCACTTATTGAACTGTGAATACTTTATAGATTAGTTTTGAAAACTGTAATATACATGCTTATTCACTGAAATGTACTTATATTTACTTATAATAAATGTTAAAACACAGATATTATTTAGTGAACTTTGAACACACGCTGTTGAATAGTTTTGAAAACTGTAAAATACATGCTCTTCTGGGTGCTATAAACTTCTGTTGACTTACAGTCAATGTTAAAATACAGAACTCAGTGAACTGTGAAAACATTATGTAGATTTGTTTTGAAAACTCTGAATTATACATGCTTAATCACTGCTATGTACTCCTATTTGCTTACCATCAATGTTTAAACACAGATATCTCTTAGTGAACTGGGGAAACAGTCTCTTCATTAATTTTGCACACTATGCAAAATGGATCCTTTACTGAGTACTATTAACTTATATTGACTTACAATCAATGTTAAAACACAGAACTCACTTAATGAAAAAACTGTGCTCTCAAGTGACTCCTGTCTCTCTGTTTGAGAAAATAGCAGGCTTCACTAGGTTGGGAGTCCAAATAGTTTGTTTTGGGAATACGTATATGCAGCCTTCATTGATAGCTACATACTTATATTGACTTACAGGTGATGTATAATAAACATCTCAGTGAACTGTGAAAATACTGTGTTGATTAGTTTTGAAAACTGTAAAATACATGCTTTATTGAGTGCTCTGTATTTCAGTTAAATTGTTAGTGTTGGGGTTTAAGATATATTTAGGGGATTTGAATCTCTGGACTGACAATGTGATAACCAGGCCCTGAGCCTCAACAGACTCCAGCACCTACAATCTGATTTATTGGACTCACCACACTCAGCTAAGATGGAGTTGAAGAAGGACAACCACCACACAATGGAGCCTAGAGTGCCTACAACTGAAAGCAGGAGAATTGCATCCAGTATCCATGTGAAATCTGAGCCTCCTCTTGACATAGAGATGCCACGGACATAACCAATCCAAGGTCCACAGAGAAAAGTTGGCATTGGAGTGGAGTGGGAAAAGTGGACATGGTGGCTGATATGGGTATGGGGAATGGCAGGAAGAGATGAGATGTGGAGGTGCCTTTGGGACTTAGAGTTGCCCTGGATGGTGCTGCAGGGGCAATCACCGGACATTGTAAATCCTGCCAGGGCCCACTGGATGGAATGTGGGAGAGTATGGGCCATGATGTGGACCATTGACCATGAGGTGCAGAGGTGCCCAAAGATGTACTTACCAAATGCAATGGATGTGTCATGATGATGGGAATGAGTGTTGCTGGGGGGGGAGTGGTGGGGTGGGGGTGGTGGGGTTGAATGGGACCTCATATATATATATACTTTTAATGTAATATTATTACTAAGTCAATAAGATTAAAAAAATAAATAAATAAATAAAAATAAAACACAGAAATCACTTAGTGAACTGTGAAAACAGTTGATTAGTATGGAAACTATTCTAAAGGCTTTAGTGAGTACTATGTACTTATATTGACTTACAATTAGTGTTAAAACTCAGAACTAAATTAGTGAAATATGGAAACATTATGTTGATTAGTTTTGAAAACGGTGAAATACATGCTTGACTGAGTGCTATATATTTATATTTAATTAAAATCAATATTAAAACAGAAATAACTTAGTGGACTCAGAAAAAAACTATGTGGATTGGTTTTAAAACTATGCAAAATATATGCTTTGTATGCTATTTTCTTACAATCAATGTTAAAACACAGAATTCAGTGAAATGTGAAAAGGTAGAATTATGAGGTTTGAAAACTAGGTGAAAATACATGTTTAAGTTCATGCTATGTACTTATATTGACTTATAATCAATTTTAGAACCAGAACACTCAGTGAACTACGAGAACACTCTACTGATTAGTTTGGAAAATTACACAAAATATATGCTTTACTGAGTGCCATGTACTCATATTGAGCATAATGAATGTAAAAACAGACCACATTTAGTGCACTGTGAAAACACTATGTATATTAGTCCAAAAACTGTGAAATATACTTGACTTATTCACTATTTGTACTCGTATTGACTTACAATCAATATTAAAACACAGATATAACTTAGAGATCTGTGAAAACACAATGTTGATTGCTTTTTAAAACTATATGAAGTACGTGACTTATGAGTGGTCTATACTTATACTTATTTACAATCAATGTTAAAACTCAGAACTCAGTGAACTGTGAAAACACTATATTGATTAGTTTTGAGAACTACGTAAAATACATGTTATTCAATGCTATGTATTTCTATTGACTTACCAATCATAAAACAAGAACTCACTCAGTGAACTGTGAAAACACTATGTTGATTAGTTTTGAAAGTCATGCAAAATAAATGCTTTACTAAGTACTATGTACATCTATTCACTTAAAATCAATGTTAAAAGAAAGAACTCAATTTGTCAACTGTGAAAACACTATATTGCTAGTTTTGAAAGCAATGAAAAATAAATGCTTTACTGAGTGCTATGTACTTATGTTGACTGACAATGTTAAAACACAGAAATCAGAGAACTGTGAAAATATTGTTTATTAGCATTGAAAACTATGTTAAAACATGATTTGTTGTCTTCTATGTAATTCTAGTGACTTATAGTCAATGTTCAAACACTGAACTCTCTTAGTAAACTCTGAAAATACTGTTTATTAGTTTTTAAAACTATGCAAAAAACATGCTTTCCTGAGTGTTTTCTATTTATATTGATTTAAAATATATGTTAAAACACTGATCTCACTTAGAGAACAGTGAAACACTGTTTTTATTAGTTTTGTAAACTATGTGAATTTATGATTTACTTAATGCTCTGAACTTATATTGACTCACAATAAATGTTAAAACAACTCAGTCAACTGTGAAAATTATTTTGTTTAGTTTTGAAAATTTTGTAAAGTGCACGCTTTACTGAATGGCATGTACTTCTATTAACATCAATTTTTAAAGTGTAGGAATCAACTATTAGAACATTGTGTTGAAGAATGGAATCTATGCAGCATACATGTTTTACTGGGTCTATTTACTTCTATATACTTACAATCTATGAAAAAATCACCGAATTCAGTGAAATGTGAAAACATTCTGTTGACTAGTTTGGAATTTATGCAAAATCCATGGGATTCTTAGTGTTCTGTTCCTATATTGACTTACAATCTATGTTATAACACAGAACCCACTTAAAGAAATGTAAAAATACTGTGTGAAGTATAGGGAACTATGAAAATACATGCTCTATTGAGTAAAATGTACTTATATTGACTTACAATCAATATTAAAACACCGAATCCATGAAATGTGAAAACACGATGTTGATTAGTTTAGAAAAGCATGAAAAATACAATCTTTCTTGAGTGCTATGTGTTTATATTGCCTTAAAATCAATGATAAATACAGAACTCATTAGAGAATTCTGAAAACACTATACGGATTACCCTTTGAAAATGAAGTAAAATACCTTTATTGAGTACTATGTACTTATACTGACTTAAATGTTGAAACACAGAACTCACTTAGTGAACTGTGAAAAACTGTTTTGATTTGTTTTGAAACTTCTGCAAAATACATGATTTATTGAGTACTATGTATTTATAATGAATTGTAATCAATGTGAAAACATGGAATCACTTTAGTGAACAGTGAAAGTATGATGGTAAATACTGAAAAATATAAAAATACCTGCTTTATTGAGTGCCATATATTTGTATTGCCTTACATTCAAGTTTCAAACATAGAACTCATTTGCTGAATAATGAAAACACTATTTTGATTAGTTTGAAAACAATGCAAAATACATGCTTTTATTTTATTTTATTTTCCAAATTCTACTCAATTTATTTATTTTTTTAAAAGATATTACATTAAAAAATATGAGGTCCCCATTTGCCCCCACCACCCCCACCCCACTACTCCACCCCCAGTAACACTCTCCCCCATCATAGTGTCATATCCATTGCATCTGGTGAGTACATCTCCTGGCATCGCTGCACTCCATGTCCTCTGTTCCACACCATAGCCCACACTTTCCCTCGTTCCATCCAGTGGGCCATGGGAGGACATACAACATCTGGCAATTGTCCCTGGGGCACCACCCAGGACAATTCCAAGTCCCAAGAATGCCTCCACATCTCTTCTCTTCCTCCCCTTCCCCACACCCAGCAGCCACCATGACCCTTTTTCCACATCAATGCCACATTTTCTTGATTATTAACCACAATAGTTCATGAATAGAATATCATTAAGTCCACTCTGATCCTTACTATATTCCTCCTTCCTGTGGACCTTGGCTTGGTTGTGTCCATTCCACATCTAAAAACACATGCTTTTAAGTGCAATGTACTCGTATTGACTATATTCCTCCTTCCTGTGGACCTTGGCTTGGTTGTGTCCATTCCACATCTAAAAACACATGCTTTTAAGTGCAATGTACTCGTATTGACTTACAAAGTTAAAACACAGACCTCACTTAGAAAACTTTGAGAATTCTATATTTATTAGTTTGAAAAGTATGTAAGACACAGTTTTACTGAGTTATGTGTGCATATGGGCTTACAATTGGTGTTGAAACACAATTTTCACTTTGTAAATTGAAAAAATATTTTTCGATTAGTTTTGAAATTATGCTAAATGCCTGTTTTACTGAGTGTTATTAAAACACTGGCCTCATTTGGAGAACTGTGAAAACATTATGTTGATTAGTTTTGAAAACTAAGCAAATAACATTCTTTACTGAATGCTTTGTACTTTTATAGACTTAAAATAATGTTTAAACAAAGAACTCACTTAGTGAATTGTGAAAACACTAAGTTGATCTTTTAAAATGCAAAATTCATGCTTTCCTAAGTGCTATGTGCTTCTATTGACTTACCATCTATGTTAATACACAGAAATTAGTAGGTAAACTATGAAAACTGTTTTTATTAGTTTTGAAATATGTGTAAATCATGATTTATTGAGTTCTATGTACTTATATTCTCTTACAATCAATGTTAAACAAGAAATCACTTAGCGAACTGTGAAAACACTATGATGAGTAGCTTTTAAAACTATGCAAGATACACGATTTACTGAGTGTTATGTATTTATTTTGACTTACAGTCAATATTAAAACAGAACTCTCTTATGGAACCGTGAAAACACTATGTTGTTTAGTTTTGAAAATATGCAAAATATTAATACATGCTTTACTGAGTGCTATGTACTTATATTGATTTAAAATCAATCTAAAACAGAGAATTCATTTAGTGAACTGTGTATACACTATGTTGATTAGTTTTGAAATGTATGCAAAATACATGTTTTAATAACTGCTATGTACACCTATGGTACAATCAATGTTAAAACAAGAACTCACTTAGTGAACTGTGAAAACACTACGGACAATTTTGAAAAAAATGTAAAGACATTCTTTACTGAGTGGAATGTGTTATATTGATTAAAATTATTAAAACTCAGAACTCAAAGAACTGGGAAAATACTATGTTGATTAGCTTTGAAAACTACCAGCTTTTCTGAGAGCTATGTTAATTCTAATGAATCTGTGTATCAATTTTAGTAGAATTGACATCTTAATGATATTTAGTCTTCCAATCCATGGGCATGGAATGTTCTTTCAATTATTTAGATTTTTTATGCCTTTTAACAATGAGTTGTTGCAAGGGCTTTTTGAATGCAAGTGCTTTACATTGTTGGTTAAGTTTATTCCTGAATATTTGAGTTTTATCTACCATATTTTTTTCACCACTCTTTTGACACTGTTAGTTACTTTTATTGATATAATCTTCATTTCATTTCTAGACTCTTTCAGGCCTCTCTCTCTCCTGTCTTTTCTTTTCAAGCTTTAGTATTTCCTGCAAAGTCAGTGTCTTGGTTATAAATTCCCTCAGGTTCTGTTTATCTGTGAATATTCTAAACTTACCCTGATTTTTGAAAGACAATCTTGGTGGATATAAGATTCTTGGCTGGAAGTTTTTCCCTTGTAGTATCTCAAATTCATTATACCACTGTCATCTTCTCTCCATGCTTTTATGAGAAATCATCACAATCTTATTGGGTTTCCCTTATATGTGATGCATTGCTTTTCTCTTGCTGCTCTCAGAATTCTCTTTGTCTTTGGCATTTGACATTCTGATTACTATGTGTTTCAGAGTTGCTCTCTCCACATTTATTCAGATGGGAGTACATTTTGCTACTTGGTTGGACATGGATATCTATGTACTTCAATTGGGTTGGGAAAAGTTCTACTATTATTTCTTCAAATATTCCTTCTGCCTCTTATCCCTTCTCTTCTCCTGCAACACCCATGACACATAAGTTTGCATGTCCCTTGCTATCTTTTAGTTCCCTGAGAGAGACCTTGTTCAATTTTTTTCCATTCTTTTCTTCATCTCTTCTTCTGTATGTTCACTTGCAAAGGCCATTTCTTCAAGCTCACCAATCCTTTCTTCTGCCTCCTCAAATCTGATATTACATGATTCCAGTGCATTTTAAATTTCATTTATTGTGACTTTCATGCCCATAAGTTCTGCTATTTTTCTGTGTATGCTTTCAAATTCTTCTTTGTGCTCATGCAATATCTTTTTAGTATTCTTCATCTCTTTAGTCATCTCATTGAATTTATTAATGAGATTTGTTTGAACACCTATGATTAGTTGTCTCAAATTCTTTGCATCATTTGGAGGCCTTGCTTGTTCCTTTACCTGGGCCGTATCATCCTGTTTCTTAGTTTTGGTTGTAATTTTTTGATGGTGTCTTGACATCTGTTTTACTAGAGTATTTATTCTGAGTGCAGTTTCTTTCCTTAGTTTAGGGCTTTCTTGCCATTTCTCCCTTGCTGGTTGTGTAGTAGGAGCCAAGGATGTAGTTGGTTCTGTAAGCTGTGGATGCTCAAGCTGCCCTCATTTCCCCAGGGACTGATGAAGTTTCTCCAAACTTTCTCTTTGCCGGGGGCCCCCCAGAGTCACAGCTGTGTGTAATAATCAAGTCATGCAGGCTTAGACTGTGGTTGCCCAGGGGACTGATGAAGTTTCACATCCTTTTCTCCTCTGCTTTGGGAAGGGATGGAGATGCAGGTGTGGGCAGCAATCTATGCCATGTTAGCCCAAAATTACTGCAGTTACTCTGGTAGACTTCCAACTAGTTAGTCTGTGCCAGCTGAATGAACCTTCAGTTACCCAGAGAGGCTGGTGTAGGGCCTTTCAGCCTCCTCCCTGCCAGTGGTGGGTCTTCAGCCTAGGCTAGTGCTTCAGGTTGACCTGGGTGAAAGATGTCATTCCTTATAGTTGCTATGATTTTCAGGCAGCACAGGTCCCCTCATAATTGATGTGGAGTCAAAATGCTGGGTACTGGCCCTTTCCTGACTTAGACAGATCCAAGCTTTAGATGTTCTTAGAGTTATACTTTAGCCAGCCCAATTTGATAATCATTAACTGAAATTGGCAGCGACCATCTCTTCCTCCCTGTTTTTGGGAGTTGGAGCTTCCAACTTCAGCCACAGAATAGCTCCAGTGATGGCTTGAGCCACAAAGTAGGATGAACATTGGCCCCTTTCATGTGACCTGCATTTTCCAGGGAGGCTAGAGCGGGTTCTGCCAGCTTCCTCCATACTAGTTAGGGGAGTGGGGCTTATCTAGAGCTGTAATCTGATCTGGAGTGAAATAAGCCAGTCCCTTTTAGCACTGTGGTTTTCAGTCTGCCCTGATTTCCCTTCAGCCAGGGTTGGAGTTAAAATGACAGCTACTGGCCTCATTCTGCCTTGAAAAGCTTCAAACTTTAGCCATCCTTAGTATTATACCTTAGTCCACAGAATTTACTAATCAGTAGCTAAAATTGATGCCCAACCATCTCTTCCTCCCCCATTATAAGTAGAGCTTCCAATTCCAGCAGCAGAATAGTTCCTGAGGTGGATTGTGTCACCATCGGAGGATAGGCAAATGCTTCCAGGGCATGGATTACTCTACTTAGGGATCTCCTATGTGGATGAGCAGTCTTGATTCATTGTCTCAATGATGTTGCATGATGCTGTTCTATTCTTCTGGAGCCCCAAGCCAGTGCATTATTAAGCGTGTGTGTACTTATCTAGGGCATCCGCCTACCACATGGGAGGTCTGCAGTTAAAACCCCAGGCCTCCTTGACCCGTGTGGAACTGGCCCATGCACAGTGCTGATGTGCGCAAGGAGTGCCGTGCCACTCAGGGGTGTCCCCCACGTAGGGGAGCCCCACACACAAAGAGTGTGCCCCGTATGGAGAGCCACCCAGCATGAAAGGAAGTGCAGCCTGCCCAAGAATGGCACAACACACACGGAGAGCTGACACAACAAGATGATGCAACAACAAAAAGAAACACAGATTCCCAGTGCTGCTGATAAGGATAGAAGCAGTCACAGAAGAAAGCACAGTGAATTGACATGGAGAGCAGACAACTGGGTGGGGGGAGGGGGAAGGGAAGAGAAATTTTAAAAAATAAAATAATTCTTTTAAAAAAAATCAATGTTAAAAAACAGAACACAGTGAACTGTGAAAACATGATGATTAGTCTAACATTATTTAAAATACATGCTTTATTCACTGCTTTATAATTATATTGACTTACAATTAATGTTAAAACACAGAACTCACTTAGTTATCTGTGAAAATAGTATTTTCATTAGTATTGAAAACTAGGCAAAATATACATGTACGGAGTGTTATATAATTATATCAACTTGCAATAATGATAAAACACAAAACCTATTGTAAACTTTGAAAACACTATGCAGATTAGATAATAAAATGACAAATACATGCTTAACCTAAAATATGCACTTATCAGACTCATAATCAATGTTAAAACAAAGAACTCCCTTAGCAACCTTTGTTTTTTTTTATATATTTTTTTATTTAATTGCTTGTTATTTAAAGATATATAGAACATTAAAAATTTACACTAAAAAAAATAAGAGGTTCCCAGATACACCACACCCCACACCACTCATCCCACATCAACAACCTCTTTCATCATTGTGGCACATTCATTGCATTTGGTGAATACATTTTGAAGCACTGCGGCACCATATGGATTATAGTTTACATTCTAGTTTACACTCTCCCACAGTACACTCAGTGGGTTATGGCAGGATACCCCTGCTATATCATTTAGGACAACTCCAAGTCTGAAAAATGACCACTCATCACATCTCTTCTTCCCTCTCCCTGCCTCCAGCAACTAAGACCAGATTCACAGATACTTGCAACAATGCTGAGGACTTGACACACTAGGCTGTCCTCCCTTATTGAAGGCCACCAATTCTCTCAAGAGACACAATTGCTTATGTTTGAGAACATCAGACCTCCCCAGGATGGGGGTACATCTTCCTACTCATTGTATGGGTCTCCACGCAATGATATAACACACTATTTCAAGATGAGCACTCACAC
Organism: Dasypus novemcinctus; assembly: GCF_030445035.2. NCBI lineage: Eukaryota > Metazoa > Chordata > Mammalia > Cingulata > Dasypodidae > Dasypus > Dasypus novemcinctus. The sequence continues at coordinate 45,814,004 of NC_080690.1, read as the reverse complement.
ACTCACTAGAAGCATGCCCCTGTGCCAGATCCCCCCATTAAGTACCTTAGACAGGTAACTCTTCCTTATTATATTTTCTAAAGAGTTTTCTCATCATTATAGTTATAGTTTCAACTTCTTAACCAACAATCTCCCATGTTCATCTGTTCCCCCCAATCCTCCCCCCAATTCCTTGGGCCATCTGACCCATCCTCCCAACCGTCATCCGAGAGTATCCTTATGCCCCTGTCTTTTCCCTTCCCTATACAAATGCTTACTACCACTCTATCATAGATTTCACTTATGTAGGCACCAGTTAACAACCTTCCTCTCCCCCCAATTTCCTGTAAGCCTATCATCCAGTCTAGTTGTCTGAAACAGCTTGGTTTGTTTATTTCATAGCAGAGAGGTAATGTGGTATTTGTCCTTCAATGCCTGTCTTGCATCACTCAACATAAGGTCCTCATGACACGTCCATGTTATCCCATGTGCAGTATTGCTTTTCTTCTTAAAGCTGAGTAGTATTCCATTGTATGTATAGACCACATTTTGTTTATCCATTCATTTGTTGATGGGCACTTGAGTTGATTCCAACTCTTAGCAATAGTGAATAATGCTGCTATGAACATTGGTGTGCATATAACTGATGGTGTCCTTGTTTTCAGTTCTTCTGGGTATATACCCAGCAGCAGGATTGCTGGGTTGTATGGATTTATAGCTAGTTTTTTGAGAAATGCCAAACTGTCCTCCAGAATGGCTGGATCTTTTTGCGTTCCCACCAGAAGTGGATGAGTGTTCCCATTTCCCCACATCCTCTCCAGCATTTGTAATATTCTGGTTTTTTGATAGCTGCCAATCTTATGGGAGAAGATGGTATCTCACTGTAGTTTTCATTTACATTTCCCTAATAGCTAGTAATTTTGAACATTTTTCATGTGTTCTTTAGCCATTTGCATTTCTTCTTTGGAGAAGCATGTGTTCAAATCTTTTGCCCATTTTTAAACTGTGTTGTTTCTCTTTTTATTTTGAGATATAGGAGTTCTTTATATATGCAAGATATTAGTCTCCTATCAGATATATGGTTACAAAATATTTTCTCCTATTAAGTAGGCTGTCTTTTCACTGTCCGGACGAACTCCTTTGAGGTGCAAATGGATTTAATTTTTTTTAATTTATTCATTTTTTAAAAAAATATTATATTCAAAAAATATGAGGTCCCCATTCACCTCCACAGCCCCCACCCCACGACTCCCCCCCCACCCCAGTAACACTCTCTCCCATTATCACGACACATCCTTTGCATCTGGTGAGTACATCTCTGGGCATCGCTGCACCCCATGGCCAATGGTCCACACCATAGCCCACACTCTCCCACGTTCCGTCCAGTGGACCATGGGAGGACATGCAATGTTCGGCAATTGTCCCTGCAGCACTACCTAGGACAACTCCAAGTCCTGAAAATGCCTCCACATTTCATCTCTTCCTCCCATTCCCCACACCCAGCAGCCACCATGGCCACTTTTTCCACACCAATGCCACATTTTCTCGATTATTAACCACAATGGCTCATGAATAGAATATCATTAAGTCCACTCTAATCCTTACTGTATTCCTCCTTCCTGTGGACCTTGACTTCGTTGTGTCCATTCCACATATGTCAAGAGGGGGCTTAGATTCCACATGGATATTGGATGCAATCCTCCTGCTTTCAGTTGTAGGCATTCTAGGCTCCATGCTGTGGTGGTTGACATTCTTCAACTCCATGTTAGCTGAGTGGGGTAAGTCCAATAAATCAGAGTATAGGAGCTGAAATCTGTTGAGGCTCACAGCCTGGCTATCATATTGTCAGCCCAGAGATTCAAATCCCCTAGATATATCTTAAACCCCAGCACCAACTACAATTCCAGTAAAGTAGCATGAAAGGCTTGTGAAAAGAGATCACATCTGAGTCCTGCTCCATTACGCAGAAACACCAACTCCAAAGAAGGGTCAACTGACATGGCAGTGAACTCCATCTGCCATGACCATGAAACCTGTGGGTCTCTTTAGCCCTCAAAAGAACCAATACCTGGGGTTGTATCTACTTTATCTGTCTCTGAGACTCTGCTCAGGTGTGCATAAGGGCAATCCTTGTGACAACCTCCAGACTCTTTTTTAGAGACTCATAACCATATAAACTCATTTGTCCTTTCCATTTACCCCTTAATTTAGGTCAAAAAGCATTTTTTTAATTTTATTTTTTAAGCACCTCTTTTTTTGTTTTTTATTTTCTTTTTTTAGAAGATCATAGATGACACAAAATGTTACATTAAAAATTATAAGAGGTTTCCCTTATACCCCACTCCCCACATTCTCCACTCATTCCACATCAACAACTTCTTTTATTGGTGTAGCACATTCATTGCATTTGAGGAATTCATTTTGGAACACTGCTACACAGCATGGATTATAGTTTACAATGTATTTTACACTCTCTCCCAGTACCTTGAGTGGGTTATAGCAGTATATATTATGTCCTGTATCTGTCCCTGCAATAACATTCAGGACAACTCCAAGTCCTGAAAATGCCCCTGTATCACACCTCTTCTTCCCTCTCCCTGCCCTCAGCAACTCCTGTGGCCACTGTATCCACATCAGTGATACAGTTTCTTCCATTGGTAGAGTCTCAATGATTTGTGAGAGTCTACAAATGCAAGCAGGAGAATCCCATCCATCAACCATGTGGGATCTAAGCCCCTTCTCGATTTTTTTTATTGACTTTGTAATAATATTACATTAAAAAAATATATATATATGAGGTCCCATTCAACCCCACCACCCCCACCCCACCACTCCCCCCCCCCCAGCAACACTCATTCCCATCATCATGACACATCCATTGCATTTGGTAAGTACATCTTTGGGCACCTCTGCACCTCATGGTCAGTGATCCACATCATGGCCCATACTCTCCCCCATTCCATCCAGTGGGCCCTGTGAGGATTTACAATGTCCGGTGATTGCCCCTGAAGCACCATCGAGGGCAGCTCCATGTCCCAAAGACGCCTCCACCTCTCATCTCTTCCTGCCTTTCCCCATACCCATCAGCCACCATGTCCACTTTTCCCAATCCAATGCCACCTTTTCTATGTGGACATTCGATTGGTTGTGTCCATTGCACCTCTATGTCAAGAGGAGGCTCAGATTCCACATGGAGGCTGGATGCAATCCTCCCACTTTCAGTTGTAATCACTCTAGGCTCCATGGTGTGGTGGTTGTCCTTCTTCAACTCCATCTTAGCTGAGTGTGGTGAGTCCAAAGAATCAGATTGTAGGTGTTGGAGTCTGTTGAGGCTCAGGACCTGGCTATCACATTGTCAGTCCAGAGATTCAAATCCCCTAAATATATCTTAAACCCCAACACTAACTGCACCTCCAGCACATTAGCATGAAAGTCTTATGAAGAGAGATCCCATCTGAGTCCAGATTCATCACACATAAACACCATTTCCAAAGAGGGGCCATTATATGTAGACAGGGATATTCTGCTGGTCCATGTTGAACCTTTAATTCAAGGTCATTTTCTAGTTATGTCATCAGCTGGTACTTGGTAGTGATCTCTCGGCACCAGGGAGGCTCATCCCAGGGTGTCATGTCTCATGCTGGGGGGAAGGCAGTGCATTTACATGCTGAGTTTGGCTTCGAGACTGGCCACATTTGAGTAACATGGAGGCTGTCAGGAGGGAACTCTTAGGCACAGTGTTGTTCTAGGCCTTGTTCTTATTTCAGGTGTATGGGCTCACAGGCATAGTCATTAGTATCAGGGGCTCACTGTTGGACCTGCGGTCACCTCTCGGGCTGAAGTGTGGTTTGCTGGCCTGGCGGGGGAGCAGCCACGGCAGGCCAAGCCGCTGCCCCCATAATACGGTGGCTGGTCAGACTCACTGCCACCCCTGAAGGGAGCTCGGCATGGGCGCAGAGTGCCCTCGGGTCTCCCCTTCTCAGCAGCCATGCTTCCGCGGCCGCCCCTCCTCCCGGATGGCACCACACGATGCCTGTGGGGCAGCACCCTCTTCTTCTTTCTCCCTGCGCAGGCGCAGGGCGGAAAATTCCAGTCTGCCCTTTTCCCCTCCCCCGACAGCAGCAACAGCCAGGCGTGGGTGGAGAAATCCAGTCTGCCCTTTTCCCCTCCCCCGACAGCAGCAACAGCCAGGCGTGGGCAGAAAAATCCAGTCTGCCCTTTTCCCTCCCCCTGACAGCAGCAACAGCCAGGCGTGGGCGGAAAAATCCAGTCTGCCCTCCACCCCAGCAACAGCAGCCACCAATCCCTAAACCCTGCCCCTTCCCCCAGCAACAGCGACAGCCAATCCCTAACCACCACCCCTCCCCCATCCAGTACCTCCCACTGACCTTTCTCTGGCAACCAATCAGAACAGGGCATGGCTTTGACCAATCAGCCTTCCCCAGCCCCTATAAAACTGTTGCCTCTCCCTCAATAAAGTGGACCTGCGTGTTTACCTCGTCTCCGCGGTAGTTCTTCTGCCGTGCGCCCTCCAGTCCTGAGAGCCACCGACAAGGGCCTGGCCTCCCTTGTCCCCAGTTCATCGCCTGCTTCTCCGGGCAACCCCCTTGTTGCCGGCTTCGCCGGGCGAACCCGTCAGCTGAACCACGCAACCCCTGTGAGACCGACCCCTTGTCTGCTGCCGGACCGACCCCTCGTCCCAAGCGGGATCGATCCCTCATCCCAAGTGGGACCGACCCCTCATCCTGAGCTGGACTGACCCCTCATCTGCAGCCAGACCCCACCTCTACCGACCGAGCAAGCCGCCGCAGTTGGCGCCCAACGTGGGGCAAGGAAACTCCACCACAGCCTCACTCCATAACCTGGCGCCCCCCCCTCCTCTCTTCTCACATTGGGACTTCTCTCGTGCAACATTGCTGCTACCTGAGCCTTGGCTACCTCATATGATCCACAGCGGTCTGGGAGAATCGCTGGATGGCTTTCTCCTTCCATGTCGGGGGCTTATACTGACCCGCTATAATTAAGAGGAGCCTTGGATTTCTCGGGAGCACGTGCTTGCACATCTGAAGTAACCCTCCCACAGCCCTACGCCCTCCTCTCTTCTCACCCCTATCTTTTTGCTCTGCATTGCTGTTCCTGAACCTTGGCGACCTCATACGATCCACAGTGCTCTGGGAGAATCGCTGGATGGCTTTCTCCTTCCATGTCGGGGGCTTATACCGACCCGCTATGATTAAGAGGCGCCAATAAAACTCTCAGGAGCACGTGCCTGAGCACCTCCACCCCTGCCTTCACCTCTGCCTCCTCCCCTCTGCGCTTGCTCCCCTTTGCCTTGCTCCACTGCTCGTCGTTCTGCCCTCCCCTCGTTGGGGCCTTCTCTTTGCCCGCGACCACCATCGGAGCCCCACCGGCTCCGACCCCTCGTCTCACCGCGCACCTCGGCTCCCATCGCTGCGCTCTCAAGGTAATGGCCCCTTTTCTTATCGGCTCCAAAAGGCCATTAGCAGTGGGTAACATCCTATTTGCTAAGCAAGCCCCGCAAGTTCGGGCCCTCGCTGGTCTCCTAGACACTCACCGGTGTAAGATCTCTTTGAAACAGCCCCAAGTCTTCTGTAACCGCGGCCCCCCATGCCGCCATGGCTCTCAAGCAGCTCCAGCCCCGCTAAACGGCCCGCAACCCGCTTTCCCTGGCCCGCGGCCTGCTTTCTACCATCTAATAACTTTCTAGCATCCAATAACGTTTCTGCTTTTGCCTCCCCATACTTCTGCAGAGCTTCCTCCTGTCTCGACCTCACTCCTCTTCTCAGCCATCCAAAGCGTCCTTTCTCGTCCCCCGCCCCCCTCCTTTTTTTTTGCCTGAACCCCCACTGCGTTGCAGATTGGGCCGCCCCATGTCGGCCCGCCCCATTAACATCGGCCTCTCTCACGCCTGTGAAGACTTTGGCCTTCTTATTGTCCTCGCCTACGTCTCCACCACTCCCGACGCTGCCGCCACCACCGCCGCTGGTGCCCTGACATGACTTGACCTCACAAGTTGTGATCCTCCAGACCATCACACAATCTGCCTCTGCCGCTCTTCGCCACCAAGAAGAGATCAACTACCTGTAACGCACTGTCACCCTGGACTTTTAACAAGCAGATGGACCTTATAGCCACCGAGATCAAGGAAAATTGGACATTGGCCACCCTTGCTTGCAACGGCAAGATACCGCCCCCCAAATTGTACATTATATCCCCGGCATACTCACCTCCCTCTTCAGCCCCGCTTCCCTCATTGCTTACTGCCTCTTGGGCCTCAGCTACTTTTTGCTGCTGCCATCCTGGCCCTTATTTGAAAAGAAGGGGGAAATGCGGTCACCCCTCGGGCTGAAGTGTGGTTTGCTGGCCTGGTGTGGGAGCAGCCGCGGCAGGCCAAGCCGCTGCCCCCATAATAGGGTGGCTGGTCGGACTCACCGCCACCCCTGAAGGAAGCTCGGCATGGGTGCAGAGTGCCCTCGGGTCTCCCCTTCTCGCAGCCATGCTTCCGCGGCCACCCCTCCTCCCGGATGGCACCACACGATGCCTGTGGGGCGGCACCCTTCTTCTTCTTTCTCCCTGCACAGGAGCAGGGCGGAAAATTCCAGTCTGCCCTTTTCCCCTCCCCCGACAGCAGCAACAGCCAGGCGTGGGTGGAAAAATCCAGTCTGCCCTTTCCCTCCCCCCGACAGCAGCAACAGCCAGGCGTGGGCAGAAAAATCCAGTCTGCCCTCCACCCCAGCAACAGCAGCCACCAATCCCTAAACCCTGCCCCTTCCCCCAGCAACAGCGACAGCCAATCCCTAACCACCACCCCTCCCCCGTCCAGTACCTCCCACTGACCTTTTTCCGGCAACCAATCAGAACAGGGCGTGGCTTCGACCAATCAGCCTTCCCCAGCCCCTATAAAACTGTTGCCTCTCCCTCAATAAAGTGGACCTGCATGTTTACCTCGTCTCCGCGGTAGTTCTTCTGCCGTGCGCCCTCCAGTCCTGAGAGCCACTGACAAGGGCCTGGCCTCCCTTGTCCCCAGTTCATCGCCTGCTTCTCCGGGCAACCCCCTCGTTGCCGGCTTCGCCGGGTGAACCCGTCAGCCGAACTGCGCAACCCCTGTGAGACCGACCCCTCGTCTGCTGCCGGACCGACCCCTCGTCCCAAGCGGGACCGATCCCTCATCCCAAGTGGGACTGACCCCTTGTCCTGAGCTGGACCGACCCCTCGTCCGCAGCCTGACCCCACCTCTACCGACCGAGCAAGCCGCCGCAGGACCCACATTCCTTCCTCATCCTTGCCGTTGCAACTGGGGGACTGCTGCTGCTCCCCTAGGGACCATGACAGAGCGCACCCCCTCCCCAGCCAGGAACCCAGTACCCCCCCAGGTGTTGTTTTTAATTGTTTCCACTATGAGAATATCCAAACATTTCCATGAACCCTGGACACATGCCCTGTATAACTCCCTATCAGCCATATGTCCCCTGTCAATAACATCCCATGCCAGTATTCCTCTGCTGTCATTGTTGAACCACTCTGTGATCCAAAACTTCCTGAAAAGTGAAGCCCAATATAATGCCAGGTTCCCTTAATAGTAAAATAGAATATAGCAATGAGTTTAAAGGTTAGATATAGAATATATATTGATTTGGAAAAATTCTACAACCTATCTTTTTCTTTTCTTTTTTCCTAATTATTGAGCTTGTCTTCACAAGAGCCATAGATCACAGTAATTCATGTATACAATATACAGTACTCCCATATATCCAATATAAAACCTTTTCCTTCCACAGCAATAATCTTTTAACTTATTCATGTCATGTTTACTGAAACTGATGTACAGATATTGAGACAATAGCTCTAACAAGGTAACATTTGTTTTTACATTGTGTTTTATACTTTAGGCTATAAAGTTTTCTAAATTTTTTGTTATCCTATGTTTTACATTATGGTTTACATTATTAGTCTGTCGTTCCCCACATGTTTTTGGTGTAATATTACGTTTTATATCCGTCCTTGTGTACTCTTGTGAAACACTTCTATTGCACTCACAGTTACGTTGGTTCCATCTATTCAATATCTATTTCCCCCTCCCCTTGGGCCCCACAGTGACAGTCAATCTTCATTTCTTTAGGAGCCATGTTCAGAGATACTTGCAACAGTGTTGAGGGCTTGACATGCTCAACTGCCCTAATGCCCTGGGAGCTACCATTTCTCTTGAGAGATACAGTTCCCTCTATTTGATGGCATTAGTCCTCCCCAGGATGTGGGTCTACCTTCACTCTCATTATGTGGGTCTCTCCCCAATGGTATAACTCACTCTGGCAAAATGAGTATTCGGATATTTCCTAGGAGTCTGTCCTACATCATATTATCCCTTTGAGTATCTTAAACAGGTAACTTTCCTAATTATATTTTGTGCTTTTGTTTGTTTGTTTGTTTGTTTTTCTGTGGTTCATGTTTTATTTTATTTTTTTCCAAATTCTACTCAATTTATTCATTTATTAAAAAATATTACATTCAAAAATTATGAGGTCCCCATTCACCCACACCACCCCCACCTCACCACTCCCCCCAGAGCAACACTTTCCCCCATCATCATGACACATCCATTACATCTGGTGAGCACGTCTCTGGGCATCACTATACACCATGTCCTGTGTTCCACACCATACCCCACACTCTCCCACGTTCCATCCAGTGGGCCATGGAAGGACATAAAATGTCCAGCAATTTTCCCTGGAACACCACCCAGGACAACTCCAAGTCCCGAGAATGCCTCCACATCTCATCTCTTTCTCCCTTTCCCCGCACCCAGCAGCCACCATGGCCACTTTTTACACACCAATGCCACATTTTCTCGATTATTAACCACAATAGTTAATGGATAGGATATCATTAAGTCCACTCTAATCCTTACTGTATTCCTCCATCCTGTGGAACTTGGCTTGGTTGTGTCCATTCCACATCTATGCCAAGAGGGGGTTTAGATTCCACATGGATGCTGGATGCAATCCTCCTGCTTTCAGTTGTAGGCACTCTAGGCTTCATGGTGTGGTGGTTTACATTCTTCAACTCCATGTTAGCTGAGTGGGGTAAGTCCAATAAATCAGAATGTAGGAGCTGAAGTCTGTTGAGGTTCAGGGCCTGGCCATCATATTGTCAGTCCAGAGTTTCAAATCCCCTAGATATATCTTAAACCCCAAGCACCAACTACAATTCCAGTAAAGTAGCATGAAAGGCATGTGAAGAGATGAGTCCAGCTCCATTATGCAGAAACATCAGCTCCAAAGAAGGGTCAACTGACATGGCAGTGAACCTCATCTGCCATGACCATAGAACCAGTGGGTCTCTTTAGCCCTCAAAAGGACCAATACCTGGGGTTGTATCTACTTTATCTGTCTCTGAGACTCTGCTCAGGTGTGCATAAGGGCAATCATTCTGACAACCTCCAGACTCTTTTATAGAGACTCATAGCCATATGAACTCATTTGTCCTTTCCATGTCCCCCTTACTTTATCAAACAGCATTTTTAACTCCTGTTATTATTTGTAGACAGGGATATTCTGCTGGTCCACATTGAAACTTTAATTCAAGTTTGTTTTCTAGTTACGTCATCAGCTGGTACTTGGTAGTGATGCCTCGGTGCCAGGAAGGCTCATCCTTGGGTGTTATGTCCCACGCTGGGGGGAGGCATGGCATTTACATGCTGAGTTTGGCTTCAAGACTGGCCACATTTGAGTAACACGGAGGCTGTCAGGAGGGAACTCTTAGGCACAGTGCTGCTCTAGGCCTTGTTCTTATTTCAGGTGTATGGGCTCACAGGCATAGTCATTAGTATCAGGGGCTCACTGTTGGACCCGCATTCCTTCCTCATCCTTGCCGTTGCAACTGGGGGATTGCTGCTACTCCCCTAGGGACCACGACAGAGCCCCCCCCAGCCATGAACCCAGTACCCCCCCAGGTGTTGTTTTTAATTGTTTCCACTATGAGAATATCCAAACATTTCCATGAACCCTGGACACATGCCCTGTATAACTCCCTATCAACCATATGTCCCCTGTCAATAACATCCCATACCAGAATTCCTCTGCTGTCATTGTTGAACCACTCTGTGATCCAAAACTTCCTGAAAAGTGAAGCCCAATATAATGCCAGGTACCCTTAATAGTAAAATGGAATATAGCGATGATTTTAAAGGTTAGATATAGAATATATATTGATTTGGAAAAATTCTACATCCTATCTTTTTCTTTTCTTTTTTCCTAATTATTGAGCTTGTCTTCACAAGAGCCATACACCACAGTAATTCATGTATACAATATACAGTACTCCCACATATCCAATATAAAACCTTTTCCCTTCCACAGCAATAATCTTTTAACTTATTCATATCATATTTACTGAAACTGATGTACATATATTGAGACAATAGCTTTCAAACAAGGTAACATTTGTGTTTACATTGTGTTTTATACTTTAGGCTATACAATTTTCTAAAGTTTTTGTTATCCTATGTTTTACATTATGGTTTAAGTTATTAGTCTGTCATCCCTTATATGTTTTTGGTGTAATATTACATGTTTTATATCCATCCTTGTGTACTCTTGTGAAACACTTCTTTTGCGCTCACATTTACTTTGGTTCCACCTATTCAATATCTATTTCCCCTCCCCTTGGGTCCCACAGTGTCAGTCAATCTTCATTTCTTTAGGAGCCATGTTCAGAGATACTTGCAATGGTGTTGAGGGCTTGACATGCTCAACTGCCTTAATGCCCTGGGAGCCACCCTTTCTCTTGAGAGATATAGTTCCCTCTATTTGATGGCATTAGTCCTCCCCAGGATGTGGGTCTACCTTCACTCTCATTATATGGGTCTCTACTCAATGGTATAACCCACTCTGGTAAAATGAGCATTCAGATATTTCCTAGGAGTCTGTCCTACATCAGATTATCCCTTTGAGTATCTTAAACAGGTAACTTTCCTAATTATATTTTGAGAAGGTTTTCTCAGCATTTTACTTTCAACCAACACCAGCCAATCTCCTATGTTCAAATGTTGCCCCTCCATCTCCCCAATTTCTTGGGTAATATTACCCATCCACCCACCCCTAGCCCCCCTCAAACCCACAAAGCCCCACCCAAAGGTAACCCATGCCCCCATTTTATCTCTTCCTTGTGCACATACATACCGCCACTTATCATAGATTTCACCCATGTAGAGGTCAGCTTACATCCTTCCTCTACCCCTCAACTTCCTGTAAGCCTATCTTCCAGTCTCTAGCTCTCTGAGGCAGCTTGCTTATTTCATATCATTGAGAGCATGTATTATTTGTCCTTCAATGTCTGGGTTGCTTCACTCAACATAAGGTTCTCAAGATTCATCCATGTTATCACGTGTGCTTGTAGTGTATTTGTTCTTAAAGCTGAGTAGTATTCCATTGTATGTATATACCACATTTGATTGAACCACTCATCTCTTGATGGGCATTTGGGTTGATTCCAACTTTTGGTGATAGTGAACAATGCTGCTATGAATATTGGTGTGCATATATCCATTTGCGTCCTTGTTTTCAGTTCTGCTGGGTATATACCCAGCAGTGGAATTGCTGGGTCATATGGCAAATCTATGGTTAGTTTTTTGAGAAACCGCCAAACTGTCCTCCAGAATGGTTAGAACCTTCTGCATTCCCACCAGCAGTGGATGAGTGTTCCCATTTCTTCACATTCTCTCCAGCATTTGTATTCTTCTGTTTTTTTCATAGCCACCAATCTTATGGGAGTAAGATGGTATCTCACTGTAGTTTGATTTGCATTTCACTGATAGCTAAAGATTTGGAGCTGTTTTTCATGTGCTGTTTAGCCATTTGTATTTCTTCTTTGGAGAAGTGTCTGTTTAAATCTTTTCCCCATTTTTTAAATGGGTTGTTTATCTTTTTATTTTCAACATATAGGAGTTCTTTATATATGCAAGTTATAAGTCTCTTATTGGATATATGGTTGCCAAATATTTTCTCCCATTGTGTAGGCTCCCTTTTTACTTTCTTGACAAACACCTTTGAGGTTCAGAGGCTTTAATTTTGAGGAAGTTCCATTTATCTATTTGTTCTTTTGCTGCTCGTGCTTTTGGTGTGATGTTCATGAAGCCATTTCCTATTACAAGGTCTTGTAGATGTTTCCCTACATGGCTTTCCAAGGTCTTTATGGTCTTGGCTCTTATATTTAGGCCTTTGATCCATCTTGAGTTGATCTATGTATAAGGTGTGAGATGGTAATCCTCTTTCATTCTTCTCCATATGGATATCCAGTACTCCAGGCACCATTTATTGAATAGACCATTCTCTCCCAGTTGAAAGGATTTGGTGGCTTCATCAAATATTATATGGCTATATATATGAGGTTCTATATCAGAACTTTCAATTCGATTCCATTGGTCTATGTGTCTCTCCTTATGCCAATACCATGCTGTTTTCACTACTGTAGCTTTGTAGTATGCTCTGAAGTCAGGTTGTGTGATTCTTCCAATTTCGTTTTTCCTTTTCAATCTGTCTTTGGCTATTCAGGGCCTATTTCCTTTCCAAACAAATTTCATAGCTAGATTTTCTAGTTCCTTAAAGAAGGTTGTGCTGATTTTTATTGGGATAGCATTGAATGTGTAGATCAGTTTTAGCAGGATAGACATCTTAGTAATATTTAGTCTTTCTTCCATGAACAGGGAATATTCTTCCATTTGTTTAGGTCTTCTTTGATTTCCTTGAACAGACTTGTATAGTTCTTGGTGTATAAGTTTTTTACATTTTAATTAAATTTATTCCTAAGTATTTGATTTTTTTTATTTACTATTGTGAATGGTATTTGTTTCTTGATTTCCTCCTGATTTTGCTCATTATTGGTGTACAGAAATGCTAGTGATTTTTGCGCATTGATCTTATAACCTGCAACTTTTAGTACTAAATTTATTTATGAGTTCTAGAAGCTTTGTTTTAGACCTCTCAGGGTTTTCTATGTATAGGATCATGTCATCTGCAAATAATGACATTTTAACTTCTTCCTTTCCAATTTGAATGCCTTTTATATCTGGTTCTTGCCTCTGTGCTTGAGCAAGTACTTCTAAGACAATATTAAATAGAAGTGGATAGAGTGGGCATCCTTGTCTTGTTCCTGACTTTAGAGGGAAGGATTTTAGGATTTCTCCATTGTAAACGATGTTGGCTGAAGGTTTTTTCATATATACTCTTTATCATGTTCAAAAAATTTCCTTGTATTCCGATCTTTTGGAGTGTTTTTATCAAGAAAGGATGCTGTATTTTTGTCAAATGCTTTTTCTGCATCTATAGATATAAACGTGATTTTTTTCCTTCAATCTGTTTATATGGTGTATTACAGTTATTGATTTTCTTATGTTGAACCATCCTTGAATACCCGGAATGAATCCCACTTGGTCGTGGTGTATAATTCATTTAATGTGTTGTTGAATACGATTAGCAAGTATTTTGTTAAGTATTTTTGCGTCTAGGTTCATTAGAGAAATTGGTCTGTAATTTTCCTTTCTTGTGGTGTCTTTATTTGGCTTAGGTACTAGGGTAATGTTGGCGTCATAGAAGGAGTTAGGCAGTGTTCCTTCTGTTTTGATTTTTTGGAAGAGTTTCAGCAGGATTGGTGTTAGTTCTTTCTGGAATGTTTTGTGGAATTCACCTTGAAGGGGTCTGGCCCTGGGCTCTTCTTAGTTGGGAGGTTTTTAATGACTGATTCTCTCTCTTTACTTGTGATTGGTTTGTTGAGATCATCAATTTCTTCTTTCATCAATATAGGCTGCTTATGTGTTTCTAGGAATTTGTCCATTTCCTCTGAATTGTCATTTTTGTTGGAATATAGTTTTTGAAAGTATCCTATTATGATAGCCTTTATTTCTGTTGGGTCAGTGGTGATATCTCCTTTCTCATTTCTTATTTTGTGAATTTGCATCTTCTCTCTTTTTTTCTTTGTTAGTCTCACTAATGGTTTGTCAATTTTATTTACCTTCTCAAAAAACCAGCTCTTGGTCTTGTTTATCTTTCCAAGTGCTTTCTTATTTTCTATTTCATTTAGTTCTGCTCTTATCTTTGTTATTTCTTTCTTTTTCTTCTGCTGTGGGATTACTTTGTTGTTTTTTTACTAATTCTTCCAAATGTACAGTTAGTTCTTCAATTTTCAGTCTTTCTTCTTTTTTGATGTATGAGTTTATGGCTATAAATTTCCCTCTAAGTACTGCTTTTGCTGCATCCCATAAATTTTGGTATGTTGTGTTATCATTATCATTTGTTTTAAGGTAGTTATTGATTTCTTTTGAGATTTCCCTTTAGACCCACTGTTTCTCTATGAGTGTGCTGTTTAATTTCCATATCTTGGTGTGAGATATGGCCCTCTGGCCCTTGCAGATTTCCAGCTTCACTCCACTGTGGTCAGAGATATTATTTTGTATGATTTCAATCTTTCTGAATTCATTAAGCCTTTCTTTGTGACCTAGCATATGGTCTATGTTGGAGAATGATCCATATGCACTTGAAAAAAATGTATATCGTGCTGTGTTTGGGTGTAATGATCTGTATATGTCTATTAGATCCAGCTCCTCTAATACGCTGTTCAAATATTTTGTTCCTTAAGTGATTCTCTTTTGAGATGTTCTGTCCAGAGTTGATAGTGATGTATTAAAACCCCCCACTATAATTGTAGATGCATCTATTCTTTCACTTAGTTTTTCCAGAGTTTGCTCACATATTTAGAGGTGCCCTTGTTAGGAGCATAAATATTTATGATTGTTCATTCTTCTTTACAGACTGTCCCTTTCACTAATATGTAGTATCCTTCTTTGTCTCTCACCATTGTTTTGCATTTAAAGTCTATTTTGTCTGATATTAATATAGCTACTCCTGCCTTTTTTTGGTTATTGTTTACTTGTATGATTGTTTTCCAACCATTCACTTTCAGCCTCCATGAATCTCTGGGTCTAAGATGTGTCTCTTGTAGACAGCATATAGATGGGTCATATTTCCTTATCCAATGTCCCAGTCTGAATCTTTTGATAGGTGCATTTAATCCATTGCCACTCAGTGTTATTACTTTCAAGGAATTATTTATGTTAGCCATATTTTGATTGGAGTTGTGTTTGTCATATTTTGTTTGTTTTTCTCCTCTTTTTGTCTTTTTTGTTGCTTTTACACTCTCCTCCAACTCTTCCTGTCCTGTTTTTTCCTCCCTTCCTGCTGAACTCCCTTTAGAATTTCTTGAAGGGGAGGTTTCTTGTTGGCATACTCTTTCAATTTCTGTTTTTCTATGAATATTTTGAACTCTCCATCATTTTTGAATGCTAGTTTAGCTGGATAGAGTATTCTTGGTTGGAAATTTTTTTCTTTTAGTACCTTGACTATATTATACCACTGCCTTCTTGCCTCCATGGATTCAGATGAGACATCTGCACTTAATCTTATGGAGTTTCCCTTGTATGTGATGGTTTTCTTTTCTCTTGCTGCTTTTAGAATTTTCTCTTTGTCTTGAGCATTGGATCATTTGACAAGTATATGTCTTGGGGTGGGCCTGGTGGTGTTTATGATGTTTGGGTTGCATTGTGCTTCTTGGATATGTACATCTGTCTCTTTCAGTAGATTTGGGAAGTTTTCAGCCATTATTTCCTGCAATACTCCTTCTGACCCCTTTCCCTTCTCTTCTCCTTCTGGGATGCCTATAATACGTATGTTTGAGCATTTTGCATTGTTATTCAGGTCCCTAAGTTCTAGCTGGATTTTTTCTATCTTTTTATCGATCAATTCTACTATATGTTTGATTTCCAATGTTGTCTTCCAATTTGCTAGTTCTCTCCTCCGCCTCTTCTAATCTGCTGCTATTTGCTGTGAGTGTATTTTTGATTTCTTGAACTGTGGTGTTCCTTCCCATCATATCTGTTATCTTTTTGCTTATGTCTGCAATTTCCCCTCCAAGTGTTGTCTTCATATTGTTAACTTCTTCCTTTACTTCATTAAATTTGTCTGCGATAAATGTTCTGAGATCTTTAATTACTTGTGCAAAGTTCTGCTCCCCTTCCTGGTTTTTAGTTTGCTTATTGGATTCAACCATGTTTTCCTGATTACTGGTTTGGTTTGTAGATTTTTGTTGCTGCCTGGTCATCATTTTATCTTGACGGGTTTAATCAATTCCTTAGCTTCTTTGTCTAGTCTTGGGGATTAATTAGCTGTTGTTTTTGTGTAAGTGTTATATCTTCTCTTTGTCACTTTGTTCTTCTTATTCTAACTTCTTATTGCTGGCTAAGTTCACTTTGAAGGAAAGTATTAGGGCCAGGGAAAGGCAATTTTGTAAGAAAGGAAAATATGTAAAGTAGTATTGGTGATAAATGTTAACAGAGCAACAATATGAGATCTGGGAGGATGGATATTAGATTCATGTAAGTTGTGTAGAGTTATAGCAGTAGGTAGAGTACCTATAATGAGGTAGTCAACTGAATATGGGAGGAATATGGTATGAAGTAAAAAGCTAGTGTTTTCGTGAGGGAGGGAAAGAGAAAAGAAAGACAATAGTTTCAAGAGTGGATAAAAGACAGAACACAAAACAAAGGTATTAGAAATTAAGAGTTAGACACTTTGGGAATCAAAGAAAGGGAGGTGGAATATAGGAGAGACAGTAGATGATGGAGGATATCAAGATGTGAGGGAAAAGGGATAGTGTAGGTAGCCAAAATCAATTCACACAGAAATGAGTCAATGGAGGATGAGGAAACCCAGCAAATGTGAGGTGTTCCCTGCAGCACCTCTTGTATAATTAAGATAAAATAAAATAAGAAGGAAATGAGGGAAATGAAAAAAAAAAGAGAAGAAAGAAAGAAAGAAAAAGGGGGGTGGGTAAAGAAAAGGGAGGGGAACAAGTCAGGGAAAGAAAATAAGATATAGAACAACAACAGCAACAACAAAAATCCCCTAAATAAATGGAAAAAAAGACCTTCGGGGATACAATGGGAGAAAAGGCTAGGAGATAATGCAATATTAGCAATCAGGACAATAAAAATAAAACAAAACAAAACAAAAAAATGCAAACATTGATGGCTAGGACAATCAAGGGCCTCAGATGGACCTCAGGGCGTGGTGGATTCAGGGATGGAAAGTCTGTGATATAGTCCAGATTCAAAAGATATGATTCTCTGGGCTGTGGGCCACCAGGCTTTAGGGGACACAGACCTGGCAACCTCATATCTGGTTAACAGGGAGCCTGGGAACACTGCAGTGCTACACAGCCTTCAGGCATCCCCGCAGCTGGGTGCCAGCCCTATTGGGGAGGTCACATCTGCAAACTCTGACCTATGTGTCAGAAACCTGCAATTCCCCCTCTCACTATGGGTCTCTTCTGTGGCTGTATCACCAATTCGACTTCAGGACACCTCCCACCCTGCAAGCTCCCGAAACAGCCAGCTGGGGGTGCCTATACACTGCAGCCAATTTAAGGACACTACAGATCAGCAGCCAGGCCCAGAGGGCAGGCCTCCAGCCGGAAGCGCCAATATCAGTGTCAGAAATCAAAAATCCTATGCCTCGCAAAAGATTCCCCTAATTGGCTTCCAGACACCTCCCACCCTGCAAACCCCCAAAACAGCCTCCTGGCAGCTCTCTTCACTGCAATGGAGCAAGGCTGCTGCAGATCGGCAGCCAGGCCCAGGGGGCGGGGCTCCAGCCGGAAGCACTATTATTCGTGTCAGAAATAAAAAATTCCCCACCTCGCAAAATACTCCGTCTGACTCACCAAATCAGTTTCCGAGGGCCTCTTGCTCTGCAAGCCCCTGAGTAGCTCGCTCAGGGTTTATGAATTCCCCAGCACCACAGAGCCTCCAGAAATCGCCGCCACGGTGCCGGTGCCGCGGTGCTGCCCGCCCCAGAGGGGAGCGTCCTGTGCGCAACCCCTAACTCCGTGTAAGAGAGCCTCAATTTTATCTTTTACATGAATCTTCTCTGTTACCTTCCCACCAAATCGATGTCCAGACACCTCCTACCCTGCAAAATCCTGAAACAGCCTGGTCCTGAAGAATTTCTAACGCTGCCCCTGGATTTAATTTTGAGGTCTCATTGTTTTGGGTCCCATTGAGCCCATTGAAGAGGTCATGTTTTTAAGTCAAATCAAACACATAGACATCAATGATGTGTGTTTCTTGATTAGTTTCAAAACAAAAGAACATATTGTTTCTCAGAGCATCAGCTAAAACCAATGTATTCACATTGATTGTAACTCAAATCTAGTACTTAGCCATTATTGAATCATATATCTTCCTGAGTTTTGAAAACAAAGAGCATACTCTTTTCCTAGAACAGAAACTAATACCAGTGGTTTCACATTGATTGCAAGTCAAATCAAGCACATAGCTGTCAATTAAGCTGTCAATTAAGCATGTAAAGAACATGTTGCTTTAACAGACCTGTAGTTAAAACCAGTGTTTTCACATTGTTTGGAAGACATATCAGGCTCATAGCAGTCAATGAACCACGTTTCAGTCTTAGTTTTAAAACAACAACAACATACTGATACAGCATAGCACTAGCTAGAAGCCATGTTTTCACACCGAGTGGAAATCAAATCATGCACATAGCTGTCAATGAACCATCTTTCTTAGCTTTCAAAAATAAAGAATATACAGTTTTAGCAGAGAAGTAATTAAAGTGTATTTGCATTGATTGTCAGTCAAATTATGCAGGTAGCCACCAACTGAATATGTAAATTGCTTAGATTTCAAAGCTAAGGAACATAATATACTAGCAGAGTATAGATAAAACCAGTGTTTCATATTGATTATAAGCCTATTTAATCACATAGCAATTCAATAAAACATGCATTTTTCTTATTTTTCAAAACTATGGAATATATGTTTTCATAGAGCACTAGCTAAAACTACAGTTTTCACATTGTCAGTCTAATCAAACACATATTCATCAATGATGTTTCTATCTTGCTTAAATTTCACAAGGAAAGAACATACAGTTATGCAGAGGACTAGCAAAAACCCAATGTTTCACATTGATTGTAAATCAAATCAAGCACATAGGCCTCCGTGAAGCATATATCTTATTTAGATTATAAAATTAAAGATAATATTGTCTTAGAAGAGTACAAGGTAAACCATTGATTTCACATTAAAAGTCAAATCAAGCACAAAGCCGTCAATGTATTGTTTGTCTTCCTTAGATTTCAAAATTAAACAGCATATTTTTTTCACAGAGCCCAAAGTTAAACCAGAGTTTTAACATTGTAATTCTTATCACCCACGTAGCCATTAATGAAGTATATATCTTGCTTAGATTTCTTAACTAAAGAACAAAAGTTTTCAAACAGTTGTAGCTAAAACCAGAGTTTACACATTGATTGTAAGTTGAATCTAAGCACATAACCATCAATGCAGCATGTATCTGCTTAGATTTCAATAACAACCATAATGTATTATGACACTAGCAAAAACAAGTGTCTTAACACTGTAGGTCAATTCAAGTACATAGCCATTAGTGAAACATGTATCTTGCTTAGTTTTCAAAACTAAAGAACATAGTTTTAAAAGAGCATTAGAGAAACCAGTGTTTTAAAATTGATTGTAAGACAAATCAAGTACAGAGCAATCAATGAAGCATGTATCTTGCTTTGTTTCCAAAGTAAAGAACATACTATTTAAATAGAGTAGTAGCTAAAACTAGTGTATCCACATTGATTTTAAATCAAGTCATGCCTCAATGAATTATGTATGTTGCTCAGTTTTCAAAACTAAAAAAGAGTGTTCAAGCAGGTAAGTAGATGAAACTAGTGTATTCACATTGATTGTAAATCAAATCATGCGTATAACTGTCAATGAAGTATATATGTTTTTAGTTTTCAAAAATAAAGAATATAATTTTTCAAAGAGCACTAACTAAAATCAGTGTTTTTGCATTGATGGCAATTCAAATAAAACATATAATCATCAATGACACGTGGATCTTGCTTAGTTTCCAAAATTATAGAACGTTGTCTTTTCATAGATCTCAAGCTAAAACCAGTTTTCACATTGAATGTCAGTCAAATCAGGCACATAGTTGTGAATGAAGCATGTATATTACTTAGATTTGAATACTAAATTACATATTGTTTTCACAGAGCCATAGGTAAAACCAGTGTTTTCACATTGTTTGTAAGTCATATCAGGCTTATAGCCATCAATGAACCATATATTAGTCTTAGTTTACAAAGCAAAATCATATTGATTTAGCAGAGCATTAGATAAAGCCTATGTTTTTGCACATAGCTGTTCATGAAGCATGTGTTTTGCTTAGTTTTCAAAACTTAATAAATCCTAGTTCAGCAGTTCCATAGTTTTAACCAGTGTGTACATATTGATTGTAAGTCAAATCAAGCACATAACTGTCAAAGAAGCATGTAACAGTCTTAGTTTTCAAAGCTAAAGAATGTACTGTTTTCATGGAACATTAGCTATAACCAGTGTTTTCACATTTATTATAAGTATAATCAAGCAAATAGCCAGCAATGAAGCTTGTGTCTTGCTTAGTTTTCAAAATTAAAAGATATACTCTCTTACAGAGCACTCTCTGTAAAAGAGTATACCAGTGATTTCAACCAGTGTTTTCACTTTGATTGTAAGTCAAATCAAACATATAGCCATCAATGAAGCAAGTATTTTGCTTTGATTTCAAAACTAAAGAACATTTTCTTTAAGTAGAGCAATAGCTTTAACCAGTGTATACACATTGATTGTAAGTCAAATCATGCACATAGATGTCAATTAAGTATATATGTTCTTAGTTTTCAAAAATAAAGAACAGTTTTTTCACAGAGCACAAGTTAAACCATTGTTTTCATATTGATGGCAATTCAAATCAAACATATAGCCATCAATGATACATGTATCTTGCTTTGTTTTTGAACTATAGAACATAGTATTTTCATAGATCCCTAGGTAAAACTAGTTTTCACATTGATTGTGAGTCAAATCATGCACATAGCTGTCAATGAAGCACACATATAACTTAAATTTGAATACTAAATTACATATTGCTTTCACAGAGTCCTAAGTAAAACCAGGGTTTTCACATTGTTTCTAAGTCATATCAGGCACATAACCATCAAAGAACCATTTATCAATCAGTTTTTAAAACAAAAAACATACTTATTTATCAGAGCACTAGCTAAAACCTCTTTTCACATTGACTGTAAGTTAAATGAAGCACATAACTGTCCATAAAGCAGGTATGTTGCTTAGTTTTCAAAATTAAAGTTAATCCTGTTTTAGCAGATCCATATCTTTAACCAGTGTATACACAATGATTTTAACTCAAATCCAGCACATAACTGTTAACAAGGCATGTAAGAGTCCTAGTTTGCAAAGCTAAAGAACATACTGTCTTCAGTGAAACACTAGCTATAACCAGGGATTTCACACTGATTATAAGTCTAACCAAACACATAGCCATCAATGAAGCATTCATCTTCCTTAGTGTTAAAAAATAAATTATGTACTCTCACAGAGCACTAGGTAAAACCAATGTTTTCACTTTGATGATAAGTCAAATCAAGTACATAGCAATCAATGAACATATGTCTTGTTAGATTTCAAACTAAAGAACATACTCTTTAAGCAGAGCCATAGATTTAACCAGTGTCTACACACTGATTGTAAGTCAAATCAAGCCATAGCTCTCAATGAAGCAAGTATCAGTCTTAGATTTCAAAGCAAAAATCATAGTGTTTTCATAGAGCATTAACTAAAACTGGTGTTTTCACACTGATTGTAAGTCAAATCAGTCATGTAGCTGTGAAGGAAGCATGTATGTTGATTAGCTTCCTAAACTAAGTGAACTTTTGTAGCAGAGTACTTGTAAAAAGCATTTTTTTCACAATGATTGTAAGTCACATCAAGGACAGAGCCATTCATGAAGCTCTTATCTTGCTTAGTTTTCAAAACTAAGGAACATATTGTGCCAGAAGAGTATTAGATTAAACCAGTGATTTCATTTAGATTGTAATTTCATTCAAGCACATAACTGTCAATGAAGTACGTATCCTCCTTGATTTTCAGAATTAAAGAACAAAGTGATTACACTTAACCCTAGCTACAAACAGCATTTTCACATTGACTGTAAGTCAAATCAAGAACTGAGCCATCAATGAAGCTTGGATCATGCTTAGTTTTACAAACAAAAAAATATAGCAGTTTAACAGACCACTAGCTGAAACCATTCTTTTCACATTGATTGTAAGTCTTAACAAGCTATTAGCTTCTTGCATAAATGTAGCATTGAGATGGAGAAAATGGCCATGGTGGCAGCTGACGGTAGGGAGTGGGAAGAAAAGATGTCATGTGGGGGCATTTTCAGGACTTGGAGTTGTCCTGGGTGGTATTTAGGGACAGTTACTGGGTGTTGTATGTCTTCCCATGGTCCACTGGGTGGACTGGGGCAGAGTGTAAACTATAATGTGGACCATTGACCATGTGATGCAGCAGTGCTCAGAGATGTATTCACCAAGTGCAATGAATGTCCCATGATGATGGAAGAGGTTGTTGTTATGGGAGGAGTGGGGTGAGGGGGGTGGGGAAGTATATGGGAACCTCATATTTGTTGAATGTAACATTAAAAAAATAAATAAAGACAAAGAATTTTAAAAAACACACAAGCTATTAGCTATCAAAGAAGCATGTATCTTAATCAGTTTTCAAAAAAAGAGAACATAGTCTTTTCACAGAGCACTAGCAAAAACCAGTCTTTTCACATTGATAATAAGGTAAATCAGGGAAATAACAAACAATGAAGCCTGTATCTTACTTAGATCTGAAAAATAAAAGATATATTATATTCAAAGAGCCCTAGGTAAAACCAGTGTTTCCACACTGTAAATCATATCATACACATAGCCATCAAAGAAGTATGTATCTTGCAAAATTTCCAATCTAGAAAACATAGCATTTTCACAGAGCACTAAACCACTGTTTTCACATTGATTGCAAGTCAAGTCAAGCAAATAGCCATCAATGAAGCATTTATCTTTCTTACTTTTCAAAAAAAGAACATACTGTGTTAGCAGAGAACTAGCTAAAACCAGTGTTTAAATATTGAATGCAAACCTTACCAACCTATTTGCCATCAATGAATCATGAAACTTGCTTAGTTTTTAAAACTAAAGAACATAACTGTTTCATAGAGCCCTATGTGAAACCAGTTTTTAAATTGACTGTAAGTCATAGCATGCACATAGCCTTCAATGAAGTATATAACTTTCCTATTTTCAAAAATAAAGAATTTACTGTTTTCACAGAGCACTAGCTAAAAAACCAGTGCTTTTACATTGTTTTTAAGTCAAATCAAACACATAGTCATAAATGAAGTAAATATCTTGCTTAGTTTTTAAAAAAAGAGCATACATTTTGCAGAGCATAAGCTATAACCAATGTATTCATGTTGATTGTAACTCAAATCAAGCACATAGTTATTATTGAAGCATGTATCTTCCTTAATTTTGAAAATGAAGAACATATTCTTTTCCTAGAGCACAAGCTAAAACCAGTGTTTTCACATTGATTGTAAGTCAAATCAAGCACATAGCTGTCAATGAAGCAAGTATCTAACTTAGATTTGAAAACTAAAGAACATATACTTTTTAACAGACTTGTAGGTGATACTAGTGTTTACACATTGTAAGTCATATTAGGCACACAGCAGTCAATGACCCATGTTTCAGTCTTAGTTTTCAAAACAAAAAATATACTGATTTGGAATAGCACTAGCTAAAACCAGTGTTCTGACATTGCTTTTAAGTTAAATATAGCAGATAGCCCTCAATAAAACATGTATCTGTCTTAGTTTCAATACAAAAACAGATGGTTTAGCAGAGCATTAGTTAAAAACAGTGTATTAACATTGATTGTAACTCAAATCAATCACATAGCTTTTATTGAACCACATACCTTTCTTAGTTTTCAAAATTATGACCACACTCCTTTCAGAGAACACTAGCTAAAACCAGTGTTTTCACAATGACTGCAAGACAAATCAATCATATAATCATCAATAAAGCATGTACCTTCCTTAGTTTTGGAAACAAAGAAAATAGTGTTTGCATAGAGTACTAGCTTATAGCAGTGTTTTCACTTTGATTGTAAGTCAAATCAAGCATATAGCTATCATGAAAGTGTGTATATTTCTTAGTTTTCTAAACTAATGGACCTACTGTTTGGGTAGATTACTTGTTAAAAACATTGTTTTATGGTTGGCAGGGACTTCTACAGGGCATGTATCCAGTGTACATAAAAATGTTTGGATATTTTCATAGTGGATACAATTAAAAACAACAACTGAGGGAGTGCTGAGTTCCTAGCCAGGGGAACTCTATCACAGTCCCTAAAGGAACAGCAACAATCCCCCATGTACAATGGCAAAGACTGAAAAAGAATGAAGGTCCAACAATGAGCCCTTGATACTAATGAATGTGCTTGTGAGCCTGTTCACCTGAAATAAGAACAAGGCCTAATGCTGCAGGGTGCCTAAGAGTTACCTCCTGAGAGCCTCCGTGTTGCTCAAATGTGGCCAATCTCAAAGTCAAACTCAGCATGTAAATGCATTGCCTTCCCCCCAGCGTGGGACATGACTCCAAGGGATGAGCCTCCCTGTCGCTGAGGGATTGCTGCCAAGTGCCAGCTGATGATGTAACTAGAAAATGACCTTGAATACACCTTAGACCAGCAGAATATCTCAGTCTACATATAATACCAGGAGTTGAAAATGCTTTTTGACCTGAATCAAGGGGGAAATGGAAAGGACAAATGAGTTTATATGGCTATGAGTCTCCAAAAAGGAGCCGGGAGGTTATCAGAGGGGTTGCCCTTATGCACACCTCAGCAGAGTCCAAGAGACAGATAGGGTGGATGCAACCCCAGGTGTTGGTTCTTCTGAGGGCTATAGAGATCCACAGGTTCTACAGTCATGGCAGATGGAGTTCAATGCCATGTCAGTTGGCCCTTCTTTGGAGTTTGTGCATCTGTGTGATGGAGCTGGACTCAGGTGTGATCTTTTTTCACAAACCTCTCCTGTTACGTTTACCAGAACTGTAGTTGGTGCTGGGGTTTAATATATACCCAGGGGATCTGAATCTCTGGACTGACCATATGATAGCCAGGTCCTGAGCCTCAACAGACTTCAGCTCCTACACTCTGATTTATTGGACTTACCCCACTCAGCTAACATGGAGTTGAAGAAGGTCAGCCACCACACCATGGAGCCAAGAGTGCCTACAACTGAAAGCAGGAGGATTGCATCCAGCATCCATGTGGAATCTAAGCCCCCTCTTGATATAGATGTGGAGTGGACACAACCAATCCAAGGTCCACAGGATGGAGGAATAGAATAGAGTGGACTTAATGATATTCTGCTCATGAACTATTGTGATTAGTAATCAAAGAAAATGTGGCATTGGTGTGGAGAAAGTGGCCATGGTGACTGCTGGGTGTGGGGAATGGGAGGAAGAGATGAGATGTGGGGGTGTTTTTGGGACTTGGAGTTGTCCTGGGTGGTGCTGCAGGGACAATTGCCGGACATTGTATGTCCTCCCATGGCCCACTGGATGGAACGTGGGAGAGTGTGGGCTATGATGTGGACCATTGACCATGAGGTGTAGTGGTGCTCAGAGATGTATTCACCAAATGCAATGAATGTCTCATGATGATGGAGGAGACTATTGCTGTGGGGGGGAGGGGTGGGGAGAGGTGTGGGGTGAGGATGCTGGGGGTATATGGGGACCTCATATTTTCTGAATGTAATAAAAAATTAATTAATTAATTAATTTTAAAAAATAAAATAAAACATAAAACCATTGTTTTACCATTGATTGTAAGTCCAGTCAAGTTCATAGCCATCAATGAAGCATTTATCTTGCTTAGTTTTCAAAACTAATGAACATACTGTCTTAGCAGAGTACTAGGTAAAAATAAAGAACATATTGTTTCAGCAGGTAAACAGCTAAAAGTAGTGTATTCTCATTGATTTTAAGTCAATTCATGCACACAGCCATCAAAGAAGTATGTGTGTTGCTTAGTTTTCAAAACTAAGGAACACAGTGTTTTCACAGATCACTATGCAAAACCAGTGTTTTCACATTGATTTTAAGGCCTATCACTCATATAGTTGTCAATAAAGCATGTATCTGTCTTAATTTTCCAAAAATATTTATAGTGTTTTCACACAGAACTAGATAACACCAGGGTAGCAGTTTGATATAGTTATGAATTCCTAAAATAGATACTGGATTATGTTGTAAACTGGTTTGTAATCATGATTAAATATGATTAGGGCTTTGATTGGTCCATGTCATGGTGGGTGGGGACTCACAGACAAAAGGCACAGCAAAGGACAGAGTTGGAGCTTTTAGATGCTGGAAGATTTTGATATTGGAGTTTTGATGTTGGAACTTGATGCTGGAGTCTTGAGCTGGAGCCCCAGGAAGTAAGCACACAGAAGAAAGAGAGAAGGCCCTGGGAAAAGAAACAAGCTATTTGCCTAGTAGTCTACAGCTGGCCTTGTGGATAAAGGCAAAACCTAGAGAGCCTCATAATCTATACCCAAACTTGTGGAGAAAACATAGCAGGTGAGCCTGAGAGAAACAGAGCCCTGAGAAGAGAGGAACCCAAGAAGACTGAACTCCAGGCAGATGTTGGCAGACACCTTGCCCCAACACGTGTCAATAGACTTTGGTGAGGTAAATAGCTTATGCTTTATGGCCTGGTATTTGTAAGCTACTAACCCAAATAAATACCCTTTATAAAATCCAGTAGTGCTGGGATTTTGTATCAGCACCCCTTTGGCTGACTAATACAACCAGTATTTTCAAAGTGATGGTATGTCAAATCAAGCACACAGCCATCAGTGAAATATATATCTTAGTTTTTAAAACTAAGGAGCATAATCTTTTGGCAGAGTACTAGGTAAAACCAGTGTTTTAACATTGACTGTAAGTCATATTATGCACATAGACTTCAATGAATTATGTATCTTGCTTAGATTTCAAAACTAATGAATATTTTTTTCTCAGAGCCCTAGCTAAATCCAGTGTTTTCACATTGGTTATAAGTCAAATAAAGCACATAGCTATCAATAAAGCCTTGTCTTCCTTAGTTTTCAAAACTAAACACCATACTCTTTTTGCAGACAACTAGCTAAAACCAGTGTTTTCACATTGACTGTAAGTCAATCAATGACTGCTAGATAAAACTAGGGTTTTAACTTTAAAGGTAAGTCAAATCAAACACATAGCTGTCAATGTAAATTGTAAATTTCATTGTTTTCAACTGCAAGGAACATACTCTACTCACAGGGCAGTAGATATAAGTCAGTATTATCACCTTTATTGGAAGTCAAATCATGCATGTTCTCATTAATGAAGCATGTATCATGCTTAAGCTTCAAAACTAAGGAACATACACTTTTCACAGACATTAGGTAAAATCAGTGTTTTCACATTGCTAGTAAGTCAAATCAAACAGATAGCTATCAATGAAGCATATATCTTTTTTAGTTTTCAAAACTAAACAAAACACTCTGTAAGAGAGAAGTAGCTAAAATAACTGTTTTCACATTGATTGATGTCAAATCAAGAACTTTGCTGTCAATGCAGTGTATACTTTGCTTGTTTACAAAACTAAAGAACATACTGTTTTCACAGAGCACTAGATAAAACCAGTGTTTTTGCATTGATTGTATTTCAAATCAAACACATAGTCTTCAAAGAAGCATGTATCTTGCTAAGTTTTCAAAACTAAAAGACATTATCAATATTCTATACCAGAACACTAGCTATTTCAGTGTTTTCATATTCATCATGTATCAAATAAAACATATAGCCATCAAAGATGCCTGTACCTTGCTAAGTTTTCAAAATTAAGAATATATTATTTTCATATAACACAAGCTAAAACCAGCATTTTTGTATTGATTGTAAGCAATATCAAGCACATAGCCATGAGGGAAGCATTTATATTGCTATGTTTTGAAAATGAAGGGATCTTCCCTTTTAGCAGAATACTTGGTAAAACCATTGTATTCACATTGAATGTAAGTCAATCAAGCACATAGCCATCAATGAAGTATTTACCTAGCTTAGTTTTCAAAACTAAAGAACATACGGTTTAGCAGAGAAGTAGCTTAAACCAGTGCATACACATTGAACACATTGATTGTAAGAAAAATCAAGCACATAGTCTTCAATGAAGCATGTATCTCACTTAGAATTGAAAACTAAAGCCCATATTATTTTCACAGAGCACTACGTAAAACCAGTGCTTTCTTAGTGTTTGTAAGTCATATCACACACTTAGCCATCAAAGAAGTATGTATCTTGCTTAGTTTTCAAAAGTGAAGAACAAACCATTTTCACAGAGCACTAGCTAAAATCAGTGTTTTCACATTTATCATAAGTCAAAATATGCACTAGTCATTAGTGAAGCATTAATATTCCTTAGTTTTTAAAAATGAATGGTTTAGTCCTTCACAGAGCACTAACTAAAACCACCGTTTTCACATTGATTGATTATCAAATCAAACACATAGCCATCAAAGATATACAGATCTTGCTAAGTTTTCAAAATTAAGAACATAATCTTTTCACAGAGCAGAAGCTAAAACCAGTGTTTTCACTTTGTAAGTCAAATCAAGCATATACTCATCAATGAAGTATGTATCTTGCTTAGGTTTGAGAGGAAAGAAAACCGTGTTTTCTTAGAGCACTAGCTAAAACTAATGTTTTCCCTTTGATTGTAAGTCAAATCAAGAACATACCTGTGAAAGAATCATGTACGTTGAATAGTTTCCTTGAATAAGGGACCTGTTTTAGCAGAGTACTTGTTAAAACCATTGTGTTCACATTGATTGTAAGTCACATCAAACACAGAGCCATCCATGAACCATTTACCTTACTTAGTTTACAAAACAAAAGAACACATTGTGTTAGAAAATATTACATCAGAGCAGTGTGTTCACTTTGATTGTAATTTCAATCAAGCACATAGCTGTCAATGAAGTATGTATCTTGCTTATTTTTCGAAACTAAAGAACAAGATGTTTACACAGAGCTTCAGCTAAAAACTTTTTTCACATTGATCATAAGTCAAATCATGCACATAGCCATCAATGAAGTCTATATCTGGCTTAGGTTTGAAAACTAGAGAACATATAATTTTCACAGAACCTTAGGTAAAACCAGTGTTTTCACATTGTTTTTAAGTCATGTCATGCACATAGCCATCAAAGAAGTATGTATCTTGCTTTATTTCCAATCTAAAAACCATAGCATTTCACAGAGCAATAGGTAAAACCACTGTTTTCACATTGATTGCATGTCAAACCAAGCATATAGCCATCAGTAAAGCATCTATCTTCCTTAGTTTTAAAATAAAAGAACATACAGTGTTAGCAGAGCACTAGCTAAAACGAGGGTTTTTACATTGATTGCAAGTCACATCAAGCTATTAGCCATCCAAGAAGCATGTAACTTGCTTAGTTTTCAAAACTAATAAACATACTGTTTTAGCAGAGTACTAGGTAAAACTAAAGAACATGCTGTTTAAGCAGAGAAGTAGTTAAACTAGTGTATTGTCATTAATTTTAAGTCAGATCATTGACATAGCTATCAATGACATGTTATGTTGCTTAGATTTCAAAACTAATGAACTCAGTGCTTTAACAGATCACTATGTAAATCTAGTATTTTCACATTGATTGCAAGCCACATCAAGCTACTGGTCATCAATGAAGCATGTAAGTTGTTTAGTGTTGAAACTGAAGAACATACTGTTTCCATGAAACCCTATGTGAAATCAAGTTTTTCACATTGATTGTAAATCAATCCTGCCTATAGCCTTCAATGAAGTATTTAACTTACTGTTTTTCAAAAATAAAGAAAATATCTCTTCACAGAGCACTAGGAAAAAAGTGTTTTCACATAGTTTTTAAATCAAATCGAACATATAGCCATCAATGAAGTATGCATCTTGCTTAGTTTCAAAACAAAAGAATGTGCTGTTTGGCAGACCATTAGTTAAACTAGTGTGTTCACATGGACTTTAACTCAAATCAAGCACATAACCATTGTTGAAGCATGTATCTTCCTTCATTTTGAAAATAACAAACATATTATTTTCCTAGAGCATAAGCTAATAAGAGTGTTTTCACATTGATTGTAAGTCAAATCAAGCACTTAGCTGTCAAAAACATATTGTTTTCACAGAGCCCTAGGTAAAACTGTTGTAGAATTTGAGAGAAGTTCAATTATTTGAGTATAGAGAGGCCAGGACTCAGGAATGATTTTGAGAAGGAAAAATGGTTTATTGACAGATGGCCGGACTGGGGAACTTCTGTTTGAATCCTGAGCCCTGAACAAGATTTTCAAACGTCTTTTATACAGAGAGGAAAGGCCAAATGGTCCCTTTGTTTCAGTTCTCAATAGGCTTCAATTAGCATATATATCTTCCACATCTTAGGTAAGCTTTTAGCATGGACTCCAGATATTCTAGATAAGCTTTTAGCATATTTACTTTTTGCATTTCCCCTAAATACTTAAAGTTTATAGCCCTTGCATTGTTAAACTGTTTCCTGGGACTGGAGCCTGTTGCCATTGTCCCTAAGGGCAGGACTGCAGCCTCTTACCGTTCCACACCCACAGCCTTCAGCTTAGGTTATCTCTGAAGAGACAAAGAGCCTTCCACCCATAGCCCACATCATTCCCCCCTTTTGCCAAAGTTTAACTTGCTAAGCTTTGGCATAATTATTGTTGGAGCTATGAGGTGGATGGCTGTTTGTTGTTTTGATTGATTATTAATCAGTCTTTATTACAGCATCCAGGACTGTTTTTAGATTTTTAAAACTTTTCATTCTGGACAGCAGAATCTTGGGCAGGGGCCTCCTGCAGTTATTCTGCTGCCACTGGCACTCACGTGGATTTCCAGTCAGGTTCCAGATCCATCTATTACTTTTATTTTATTCTTAAAGAGTTTACACCTTTAATTTAAAAGGGGTGCTGAAGGGAGACGATCTCTTTTCTGTAACTGCTTCCTGCTGGTCATGGACTGTAGTCATTGCCTAATAAGGTGTAAAACTCTTAATTTATTCTAACTGGAGGAAGATGGATCTGGCATTCTGTACGAAGTTGGATGAAGTTTTCATATGGTTAATAAGATGTTCACTCTGAAAGAAACAAACTTAATTAAAATTTTGGAATATCCGTTTTTAAAAGAGGACACATTGGATTACAGAGGTAGACAAGGTTAGATGTCTATAAAGATGGCACTCCTTAAAAGCTGGTGGGAACAGCATATATATTCTTTTTTAAGTTATCCATCTTTAGAGATAAATAGCAACAGACACTTAGCTTTGTCTGAAGACACATTCCAAGCTGTTCAATGATTGACACTCATTCACTCTGTCAGATGCTCCTGGGAACTGGCACTCCTTGGGCAACTGGCTTCACTCAGGATTAAAACACGAATTTGGAAATACTCTTAGTTTTCACCTGTGGGAGTCATCAGAACTACAGAATAAAGATTTTTACACCTTGGTTTTCATTGTACAATTTCTAGCAATTTTGACTTGTTCAATAGGTGACTCACCATCAGCAAGCAAGCCTCACTTTTGCTACACAGCAGAGTACAGCAGAATATAGAAGTTGACTGAGACTGGCTGAGACTGCCACCTTATCATACAGACATGTTATTAACTGTTTAGAAAATGATTTTACCAGGAATTTAACATGTCTAATATACTTCTGCACTTGATCCAAAATAGAAAAGATAACATTACAATTATTAGGCATATATTTAGTACAGGATAAAAGTACAGCACTTAATATTAACTAATGTATTACTTAATGCATAAGGATTCAGAGTTGCAATTATTAGTTTTGAGTTTCAGGTTTGTAATACCTTACATGTTATCTCTCCATGAGAGCAGGCCATAATGCCAATTGTGTTTAAATTTCACTTACAGTATCCTGGTATCATGGCTCCACTTAGCATGTTCTTCAACGCAGTGAGCAAGTTGCAGCATCCTTCATCTTAGAGAGATTTTCCAGTATTCTACTAGCTTGGTGCATAGTGCTCTCTGGCACTATGGAACAGTGCCAGTCTGGAGGCGATATCCATTGTGCACTTGGCTGTACCGAGTCATTATTGGCTTCTGCAGGAGCTTGAAACTGCAATATAGTTTCCATCGACTTCAGGAGCAGAACCAGAGACTGATATAGCACATATTTTAATTGAGGGATCAGTGACCAGCCTAGCCAATAACTCACATGGAGAGGCCACCTGTAATGTATTCAAGGCCTGGTTTGAATGCACAAGAGTTTGACAATGTTAAAGTTTATTCCTTGTTTTTATATATATTTTAACAACTCAATGCAACACATATATCAAATGACTGTTTACTTACACAATTTTACTATGAAGATAACAGTAGGTACTTTAGTAATAGAGGAAAAATATTATTTTTCATTGTTAGAATGAAAACAGAATATTTCCAATAGAATCAAGACAACTTTTTATTACCATTTACTTAAATGTGTACTTTGCAGTGGCCTTCAGACAGGTTCATTATCATGAAATTATTTCTGCTACCAATACCAATCTAAATTTTATTTGGTTAACAATGACTTCTACAACTAGAACTATTTAAACATTTTCAGTTTGGAAGATGTTTTACAAACTCTTTATAATTGACTATAACTACATTGACTAGCCACCTTATGTTTAGATAAACTTACTAAGTTACAATTACCAATGAAAGAAATTCACTCTTTATTTAAGAGAGCATATCTACAATCTTTTTCCTTTAGCCTAATTTCACTAATGTGAACTTACAATTTTCATTACTCTAAAGATTTCATAATATTAATTTAGTTTATAAATTAACTATGGGAGATTACACTCAAGTTAAATAAAATTGAAACCATAATAGTTTATGCAAGGAATCTTCTCTTTTTCCCTTACAGGAAGCTAAAAACTTCTTTTCTTTAAGTTATGAAAATTATTAATTTAAAAGCATAATGACTACGAGGTTTTAAAACACATGCATACTGACTACTAGGTTTTAAAACACATTACACAATTACTTAATTTTTTTAAATCATAACCCAGGAAAGATCTCTCCATAGTTTTTATGGACTTTCCTTTACTTACTGAAATTTGTTAATAGAGCCACTAATTACCTTTATTTTGTTGGAAAGAAATCTTCTGGAAAAAAATAAGGCTCACCAGATTGTGGAGAAGAAAATAATTTATTCTCAATCTTGCAAGAAGGGGTGCAGAGCCAGATATGGCTGGTGCCACGAACAAAGAAAAATGACACAATTTATACCCCTAAGCCTAGCATGCTTTTCCTCTGTTTTTCCATAGATTGGATACTTCAGAAGTTACAGCTTATCTGAGATTCAACTTTTCCACGCAAAAGTTTTATTTAACTGCTTCTTCTACCACATTCCAACCATTTTAGTTTTTACCTGCTCCCCTTTGTCAAATAAGGAATAGAATTTAGTGCTGAAATGGCACTAACTTAGTTAGCTCCTTCTTGGGCATCCTTCCAGTGCCCATAGGACTGGCCTAAACTGGTCTCCTCCACTGCTGTCCAACCCGGGAGTGGGAGAATGAGGCAGCAGGCCACCAGGTTACATCAACATTTTTCTTATGTGAAAATTAACCTAATCTTTGTTTTTTTTTTTTTATGGCTGACAAAGGTTTAAACTGGGAAATTACCAGGCAAACTGATTCTTAATTTCCTAGCCTAGTAGATAGGTTTAATCTGCCACACCTAGTCTTGCCTTAAAAGCTCTTGCAAAGAGGAGGCCCTTTCCCAATTGTTTCCATAATCAGATTTCTATGACTTTTTCATCCTGCTTAGTTTAATTTGGGCTTTAAGAATATTTATAAATATAACTGCATATTTAATTTT
The DNA here is from genome assembly GCF_030445035.2 of Dasypus novemcinctus. Classification (NCBI taxonomy): domain Eukaryota; kingdom Metazoa; phylum Chordata; class Mammalia; order Cingulata; family Dasypodidae; genus Dasypus; species Dasypus novemcinctus. Next base: position 45,780,036 of record NC_080690.1, on the reverse strand, counting down.
TAACAATTTGAATAGACCTCTTTTAAGAACTTTTATTTGTTAATTTGATATTATCCTGATGTATGAAGACATACATTGAGCATTTTTTAAAAATGGGCAGACACAAAGAGTTAGACACAAACACAACTCATTGATATTAGTTATAATTTGCATTATTTTATATACTGTTCAGCTTAATTAATTAGGGGTCCAGAAATACATATTACTTATATAACTGCATATTTAACCTCAACAATTTGAGCAAATAGGCAGATATAAATAGTTTGAGACAAAAACATAACTTTAATTACTTTAAACTTCTAATCTTTACAAAACAAGTGTGACTGCAAACATTTCAAAGACTCTTGAAACTCTTCTTAATTTGCACTATGACCATGCAGTTTACCACAAGAATTTTCCTTCTTACTTAATGGACTGTAATAACCAAAATGTTCTCAATGCCTTAGCACCATTTTGTTTTAGAACTTTATATTTTACTTTGAAATTAGCAGAATTTTGGATAAGCAACAAGATTAATTTTATATATATTTACTGAGGCTATTTGAAGCCTCAGGGAGACAGACTGCTTTCTCTCATGAATTGCCACTCTTAGGAACACTGACCGTCAAGGCAGGAGACTTCTCCCCCTCCAACCCCTTTTTTATTTTGGAGATAATAAAACTCCAGTGGTCATTTAACCTTATTCCATCAGGCAGCAATTTATTTAGGTTACACTTGAATTCATGAGAGAAAGGGTTACTAATACCAGGAGAGGAGACAGTGATGTCCCAGCTCTTCTCAATTATGAAATAACCATAGGCAAAGGCAAAGGGTGAGGTTAGGCCTGAAGTAACCATAAACAAAGGAAAGGTTAGTTTAGAATTTACACTTAAATAATAGTTTCAGGCTAAATTCACCCAGCTATAATTTCAGTTATTGTCTTTCCACTGTTTTATAATATAAATGCATTTATAAATGATTTTAACTCTTAGTTACAGTTTTTATTAATTTTTTTAAAATCTATTAATTTTATAACACCTTTAAATACCTTTCATTCGACTTATAACATATAAAATGAACTTAACCATTACTTTAATTTTTCCTTTAAAGTAAAAAAATAAATCTCTTGCAGTTAGTTTGAAATAAAAAGCTACTTCTCAGGATTTCATTTCTAGAACATAAATGTTCTTTTAAAAGAGGTAAGACTCTTCTTTAAACACTGAGGAAATGATGAGGTTAAAGCACAAGAAGCTATCGATAAAAGATTTTCTTTGTATATTGATCTTACTCAATTTTAATCATAAAAATTTTCCTTCCACAAACCTTCTACACTTTCAGTATCCATTCTTGTTTTGTTCCACACTCTACTCTTTCCAATAATCAATCATTTTATCTTAGGACAAAATCATCTTCTGTTTCCTTAACAATAAAAACACACTCCATATATCCCACATACTAAGTTACCAGGCAAACTTCTTACAACATATAATTGCCATTAATACTAAACAAGCTTGTTAAAATAATGAACTTTTCTTCACTTTAAATACTTAGTAGCATGTAATACCAGAAACAGTTTTTTTTGAAGCAAGTTGGCAGGGGAGATTGGCTGCCGAATAAGTTTGTTATAAAATTGCCTTTTATTATTATTATTATCAATTCAGTTTTGTTAAATAATGACTTTCTGCAATTAGCCATTTAAATACCTTAATTTAAACAATGCTTTGTAAAACTTTTATAATTATTTATACCCTTAAGACAAATTTTACCTTCACAGAACACATTCTCTTACTTAAAGTTACTACAATACCTTCTAAGAACCTAGGCAGAAAGCAAAGGTATTTTGGCTTTGACACCCTAAGGAGGAAACTTTACTGCATTTATTCTGATTCTGCTTTTCACCCCCTTCACTTCTCCACCTTCCAGGCAGTTGGGTGCACAACAAACAGGAATGTGGCTTATGAATAGAAGGGTGGACTCACTGGAAAGGGGCAAGCCACTCCCCCCTTTCCAGCTTTCAGCCAAAATGGACAGACAGAACCTACTCAAATTTGGCAACTCTCCCAGGAACCCAGCCACCCTGACTGGGACATTCCCAACAACCTTGGGTGCTTGGCGCGGACACAGATGGCCTCCAAGCCCCGGTAAAGGGCCAGACCAGAGACAAGACAGCAGAGCATGCACAAACATCTAGACTCCGCAAACATCCAGACTCCTCAGCTTTTGCCCCAGAATCATTTCACCCCCTTGCCAATGGCAAGGGAGGGCTCCAGCTCAGCTGTAATTCTACTTTACATAAGGACACAACTCCAACACTAGCATTGAGCTGACACAGACAGAAGCAGAAAGGTCACTAATCTGACCCACAGAGTATATATTTATATATAAACAAAAAGTTTATATATTTATTTTCACCATGGCTGCCTCCACAGCCATCAAAAACCAAGAACACTTAACATTTGGTATAAAGTGAATTCATTCACAAATTAGCACCATAACAAAAGATTTCAGCTAGACTTTTCCACTGTTTAAACTTTACACCCAGACCAAGCTCCACCAGAAAAGCTGATCCATTTTCCTGTAACCAAGTTTTGTTTTTCTTAATCTAGACCAATTTCCAGGACATTAGGACTTGAACCTATAAATAGCCCTTCCTATTAAAATCAAGACTCCACTCCTTTAGTGGATATAAGACCAGTACCAGATTCTAACATGCAGTTAGACAAACCCAAAACACCAGGGCTTTTCCCCGGTTTTCCTCCTTTTCCCAAGCCTAGAGAGAACGGCTCCCCCCCAGCCTTCTGGGGCTACTAGGGTTCTCTCGGGAGGAGATCAGCCTCCCCTTCCTAGCAATTAAAGCTAGGGCCTTCCAGACTGTGCTCACCCAGGGAGTCTTACCTTCTTCCATGTTCGGAGTTCTTTTTCGTTCCCAGAATTTTTCTCTTCAGACCTTCCATTGCCCTCGATTTTTGTCGGGAAGATTCTGGTGGAGCCCACATCTTTTCTGGATTAAATTTAAATTTAATCCAGGGGTGCCCAGATTTGGGGTTCACCCGAGTCCTCCCGGCTTCCTCAGGGATTTGGAAGGGGCAGCAAAATGCTACCGTCTCTGGCCTTCCTTTGTTGTCCCGGCGGAGTCACCAAAAATGTTGTAGAATTTGAGAGAAGTTCAATTATTTGAGTATAGAGAGGCCAGGACTCAAAATCAGGAATGATTTTGAGAAGGAAAAATGGTTTATTGACAGCCGGCCTCACTCGGGAACTTCTGTTTGAATCCCGAGCCCCGAACAAGATTTTCAAACGTCTTTTATACAGAGAGGAAAGGCCAAATGGTCCCTTTGTTTCAGTTCTCAATAAGCTTGAATTAGCATATATATCTTTCACATCTTAGGTAAGCTTTTAGCATGGACTCCAGATATTCTAGATAAGCTTTTAGCATATTTACTTTTTGCATTTCCCCTAAATATTTAAAGTTTATAGCCCTTGCACTGTTAAACTGTTTCCTGGGACTGGAGCCTGTTGCCATTGTCCCTAAGGGCAGGACTGCAGCCTCTTACCGTTCCACACCCACAGCCTTCAGCTTAGGTTATCTCTGAAGAGACAAAGAGCCTTCCACCCATAGCCCACATCAAAACCAGTGTTTTCACATTGGTTATGCCAAATCAGGCACATAGCCATTAATGAACCATTTATCAGTCTTAGTTTTAAAACAAAAAAATACTGATTTAGGAGAGCACTAGCTAAAACCTGTTTTCATACTTACTGTAAATCAAATCAAGCACACAGCTGTCAATGAAGCATGTATATTGCTTAGTTATTAAAACTAAAGTAAATCATGTTTCAGCAGATAAGTAGCTTTAACCAGTGAATTTACATTGATTGTAAGTCAAATCAAAGCATGTGTCAGTCTTAGTTTCCAAAGCTAGAGTCCATACTGTTTTTGCAGAACACTAGCTATAACTAGTGTTCTAAATAAAACTAGTTAATTTAGGTTTCAAAAATTTAAAAAAATATATACTCTATTAAGTGAGCACTAGGTAATACCAGTGTTTTTACTTTGATTGCAAGTCAAATAAAGTACATAGTCACCAAAGAAGCATGTATTTTGCTTAGATTTCAAAAATAAAGAACATAATCTTTAAGCAGAGCAGTAGCATTTACCAGTGTATGCACAGTGATTGTGAGTCAAATCTTAGCTCTCAATGAAGCATGTGTCAGTCTGGTTTCAAACCTAAGGAGCATAATATTTTCTGAGAACACTAGTTAAAGTGAGTGTTTTTCATTAATTATAAGTTTAATCAGGTATATAGCCATCAATAAAGCATGTATCTTCCTTGGTTTTCAAAAATAAAGGATACACGGACTTAACAGAGCACTAGGTACACCAGTGTTTCCACATTGATTGTAAGTCAAAACAAGCACATTGCCATCAATGAAGCATGTACCTTGCTTACTTTACAAAACTAAGGAACATACTATATTAGCATAATACTAGATAAAACCAGATTTTTCATATTGATTATAAGTCTATTCAATCACATAGCCATCAGAAAAGCAAGTATCTTGCTTATTTTTCAAAACTACAGAAAACAGTGTTTTCATAGATCACTATATAAAACCACAATTTTCATATTGTTTGTAAGTCAAATCAAACACATAGTCATCAACGGAAGTTTTTATCTTGCCTAGATTTCAAATGTAAAGAAAATACTCTTTTATCAGAGCACTAACTAAAACCATTGTTTTCATATTGAATTTAAGTCAAATCAAGAATGCAGCCTTCAATGATGCTTTCATCTTACTTAAAGAACTGAAGATCATATTCTCTTAGAAGAGCACTAGGTAAAATGTGTTTTCACTTTGTAAATCAAATCAAATACATAGTTATCAATGAAGCATGTATTTTCCTTAATTTTCAAAACTGAAGAACATTCTCATGTAGGAGAGAATTGGCTAAAATAATTGTATTCACATTTATTTTAAATAAAATCATGTACATAGCCATCATTGATATTTGTATATTGCTTAATTTCTTTATTCGCCCCTTGCAGCTTTTTGCATGCTTTCTGCTATGCATTCTTCTGTGTCGGTATTTATTTTTATTTCACCTTGCAGCTTGCTTGCTGTCTGCTCTTTGTGTCTATTTGCTGTGCACTCTTTTGCTCTCCCTTTTTGTTGCATGAAGTTTCTGAGTCGGCTTTCGATGGTGCTTGTGGGACAGTGGCTCTCCTCAGTGCTTGTGGGCGGGGTGGCATTTTGTGGTCCTTGCGGGCTGGGTGGCAATCCATGGGGCTTGCTGGCCAGGTGGCACTCCAGGGCACTTGTGGGTGGGGTGGCACTATACAGCACTTGTGGGCACTGTGCAGCACTTGCAGGCTGGGCAGCTCTCCACCGCATGTGGGCGAGCCTGCCTTCACAAGGAGGCCCCAGGACACAAACCCAGGGCCTCCCATATGGTAGACAGGAGCCCAACTGATTGAGTCATAGCTGCTTCCCTATTTCTTAGTTTTCAAAACTAAAGAACATAGTGTTTTCACAGAACACTATCTAAAACCACTGTTCTCACATTGTGTTAAATCAAATTAACACATAGTTGTCAATGATGCACTTATATTCCTTGGCTTTCTAAAGTAAACAAAATACTCTTTTCACAGAGCAATAGCTAAAACCAGGATTTTCACATAGATTGTAAGTCAAATCAAGCACATAACCATCAATAAAGCTTGTATCTTGCTTAGTTTTGAGAACTACTGTGCATAGTGTTTTCTCAGAGCATTAGGTAAAACTGTGTGTTCACGTTCATTATAAGTGATGAAACACACATAGCCACCAATGATGCATTTTTCTTGCTTAGCTGTCCAAATTAAAGATCATACTGTTTCTGTAGAACATTAGTTAAAATCAATGTTTTAACATTGATTGTATTTAAATCATGCAGATAATCATAAATGATGCTTGTATTTTCCTTAGGTTTCAAATCTAAAGAACAAAGTGTTTACATAGAGTACTAGCTTAAAAACAGTGTGTTCAGATTGATTGTAAGTCAATTCAAGCACATTACCATAAATGAAGCTCTTATCTTAATTAGTTTTCAAAATTAAGGAACATAGTCTTTCACAGAGTACAAGTTAAAACCAGTGTTTTCACACTGATGGTAATTCAAAACAAACATACAACCATCAATGATGCTTGTATCTTGCTTAGATTTCAGAAGTAAAGAACATAGTCTTTTCTCAGAGCATTAGCTAAAACCAGTGTTTTCCCATTGATTGTAAGTCAAATCAAGCACTTAGCTCTCAATGAAGCAGGTTACTTAGATTTGAAAACTAAAGAGCACATTGTTTACACAGAACCCTAAGTAAAACCAGTGTTTTCATTTGTTTATAAGTCATACAAGGCACTTAGCCATCAATAAACCATGTATCAGTCTTAGATTTCAGAACAAAAACTGTGCTGATTTAGCAGAGCACTAGCTAAAGCCCATGATTTGACACTGCTGGTAAGTCAAATCAAGCACATAGCTGTCAAAGAAGCATGCATTCTGCTTACTTTTCAAAACAAAAGAACATACTTTTTTAAGCAGAGCAGTAAATTTAACCAGTGTATACACATTTATTTTAAGTCAAATCAAGCACATAGGTGTCAAAAAGCATGTTATCAGTCTTTGTTTTCAAAGGTAAAGAACATAATGTTTTCACAGAACACTAGCTAAATGAGTGTTTTCACATTGATTGTATGTCTAATTAAGCACATGGCCATCATTGAAACATATATCTTGCTTTCTTTAGTATTTTCAAAACTAAAGAAAATACTCTTCTTGAAGAAATGTAGCAGAACTCAGTGTATTTACATTGATTGTAAGTCATACCATAAACATAGCCATCAGTGAAGTATGTACATTGCTGTTTTCAAAACTAAAGAACATGGTGTTTCCAAAGAGCACTAAAACCAGTGTTTTCACATTGATGTTAAGTCAAATGAAACCCATAGCTGTCAATGATGCATGTATATTGCTTAGATTTCAAAACTAAATATAATACTCTTCTCAGAAAACAGTAGCTAAAACCTGGATTTTCACATAGATTGATAGCCATCAATGAAGCTTCTATCTCACGTAGATTTCAAAAATAAAGGATATATTGTCTTAACAGCGCACTAGGTGAAATCAGTGTTTTCACATTAATTATGAGTAAAATCAGTATGTAGCTATGAATGAAGTATGTATTTTGCTTAGTTTTCAAAATTAAGAACATACGATTCTAGCACAGATGTAGCAAAAAGTAGTGTATTCATATTGATTGTAAGTCATATTATGAATATAGCCTTCAATGAATTATGTATGTTGCTTTATTTTCAAAACTAAAGAACATAGTGTTTTCACAGATCACCAGGAAAATACAGTGTTTTCACATGGATTGTCAGGCCTATCACTCACATAGCCATAAATAAAGCATGTATCTGGCTTATTTTCCTAAAAAGTGACATAATGTTTTCACAGAGCACTAGCTAAAACAAATATTTCCACATTTATGGTCAGTCAAATTGAGTTATTAACCATCAGTGAAGAATGTATCTTACTTAGATTTGAAAACTAAACAACATATTGCTTTCACACAGCCTTTGGTATTGTTGTGGAATTTAAGAGAAGTTCAATTATTTGAGTATAGAGAGGCCACGACTCAGGAATGATTTTGAGAAGGAAAAATGGTTTATTGATGGCCAGCCGGACTCGGGAGATTTCAGTTTGAATCCCGAGCCCCGAACAAGATTTTCAAACGTCTTTTATACAGAGAGGAAAGGCCAAATGGTCCCTTTGTTTCAGTTCTCAATAGGCTTCAATTAGCATATATCTTCCACATCTTAGGTAAGCTTTTAGCATGGACTCCAGACATTCTAGATAAGCCTTTAGCACATTTGGTTTTTGCATTTCCCCTAAATACTTAAAGTTTATAGCCCTTGCTTTGTTAAACATTTCCTGGGACTGGAGCCGCTGACAGTCCCTAAGGGCAGGACTGCAGCCTCATACTGTTCCACACCCACAAGTCAAACAACTTAGTTACCTCTGAAGAGACAAAGAGCCTTCCACCCATAGCCCACATCATTCCCCCGCTTTTGCCAAAGTTTACTTGCTAAGCTTTGGCATAATTATTGTTGGAGCTATGAGGTGGATGGCTGTTTGTTGTCTGGATTGATTATTTATCAGTCTTTAGTACAACATCCAGGACTGTTTTTAGAAGTTTAGAACGTTTCATTCTGGACAGCAGGATCTTGGGCAGGGGCCTCCCGCAGTTATTCTGCTGCCACTGGCACTCACGTGGATTTCCAGTCAGGTTCCAGATCCATCTATTACTTTTATTTTACTCTTAAAGAGTTTACACCTTTAATTTAAAAGGGGTGCTGAAGGGAGATGATCTCTTTTCTGTAACTGCTTCCTGCTGGCCATGGGCTGTAGTCATTGCCTAATAAGGTGTAAAAACTCTTTAATTTATTCTAACTGGAGGAAGATGGATCTGGCATTCTGTACGAAGTTGGATGAAGTTTTCATATGGTTAATAAGATGTTCACTCTGAAAGAAACAAACTTAATTAAAATTTTGGAATACCTGTTTTTAAAAGAGGACACATTGGATTACAGAGGTAGACAAGGTTAGGTGCCTATAAAGATGGCATTCCTTAAAAGCTGGTGGGAACAGCATATATATATATTTTTAAGTTATCCATCTTTAGAGAGAAATTCCAACAGACACTTAGCTTTGTCTGAAGACACATTCCAAGCTGTTCAATGATTGACACTCATTCGCTCTGTCAGATGCTCCTGGTGAACTGGCACTCCTTGGGCAACTGGCTTCACTCAGGATTAGAACACTAATTTGGAAATACTCTTAGTTTTCACCTGTGGGAGTGATCAGAACTACAGAATAAAGATTTTTACACCTTGGTTTTCATTGTACAATTTCTAGCAATTTTGACTTGTTCAATAGGTGACTCACCATCAGCAAGCAAGCCTCACTTTTGCTACACAGCAGAGTACAGCAGAATATAGAAGTTGACTGAGACTGGCTGAGACTGCCACCTTATTCTATAGACATGTTATTAACTGTTTAGAAAATGATTTTACCAGGAATTTAACATGTCTAATATACTTCTGCACTTGATCCAAAATAGAAAAGATAACATTACAATTATTAGGCATATATTTAGTACAGGATAAAAGTACAGCACTTAATATTAACTAATGTATTACTTAATGCATAAGGATTCAGAGTTGCAATTATTAGTTTTGAGTTTCAGGTTTGTAATACTTTACATGTTATCTCTCCATGAGAGCAGGCCATAATGCCAATTGTGTTTAAGTTTTACTTACAGTATCCTGGTATCATGGCTCCACTTAGCATGTTCTTCAACGCAGTGAGCAAGTTGCAGCATCCTTCATCTTAGAGAGATTTTCCAGTATTCTACTAGCCTGGTGCATAGTGCTCTCTGGCACCATGGAACAGTGCCAGTCTGGAGGCGATATCCATTGTACACTTGGCTGTACCGAGTCATTATTGGCTGCAGGAGCTTGAAACTGCAATATAGTTTCCATCGACTTCAGGAGCAGAACCAGAGACTGATATAGCACATATTTTTAATTGAGGGGTCAGTGACCAGCCTAGCCAATAACTCACATGGAGAGGCCACCTGTAATGTATACAAGGCCTGGTTCGAATGCCCAAGAGTTTGACAATGTTAAAGTTTATTCCTTGTTTTATATATATTTTAAACAACTTAACGCAATACATATATCAAATGACTATTTACTTACGCAATTTTACTATGAAGATAACAGTAGGTACTTTACTTTAGTAATAGAGGAAAAATATTATTTTTCATTGTTAGAATGAAAACAGAATATTTCCAATAGAATCAAGACAACTTTTTATTACCATTTACTTAAATGTGTATTTTGCAGTGGCCTTCAGACAGGTTTATTATCATGAAGTTATTTCTGCTACCAATACCAATCTGAGTTTCTTTAGTTAACAATGACTTCTACAACTAGAACTATTTAAACATTTTCAGTTTGGAAGATGTTTTACAAACTCTTTATAATTGACTATAACCACATTGACTAGCCACCTCATGTTTAAATAAACTTACTAATTACAATTACCAATGAAAGAAATTTACTCTTTATTTAAGAGAGCATATCTACAATCTTTTTCCTTTAGCCTAATTTCACCAATGTGAACTTACAATTCTCATTACTGTAAAGATTTTGTACATATAATGTTAATTTAGTTTATAAATTAACTATGGGAGATTACACTCAAGTTAAATAAAATTGAAACCATGATAGTTTATGCAAGGAATGTTCTCTTTTTCCCTTACAGGAAGCTAAAAACTTCTTTTCTTTAAGTTATGAAAATTATTAAATTAAAAGCATACTGACTACCAGGTTTTAAAACACATTACACAATTACTTAATTTTTTTAAAAATCATAATCCAGGAAAGATCTCCATAGTTTTTATGGACTTTCCTTTACTTACTGAAATTTGTTAATAGAGCCACTAATTACCTTTATTTCATTGGAAAGAAATCTTCTGGAAGAAATTAAGGCTCACCAGATTGTGGAGAAGAAAATAATTTATTCTCAATCTTGCAAGAAGGGGTGCAGAGCCAGATATGGCTGGTGCTGCGAACAAAGAAAAATGACACAATTTATACCCCTAAGCCTAGCATGCAAGCTCTTCCTGTTTTTCCATAGATTGGATACTTCAGAAGTTACAGCTTATCTGAGATTTAACTTTCCCACGCAAAAGTTTGATTTAACTGCTTCCTCTATCACATTCCAACCATTTTAGTTTTTACCTGCTCCCCCCTTTGTCAAATAAGGAATAGAATTTAGTGCTGAAATGGCACCGACTTAGTTAGCTCCTTCTTGGACATCCTTCCACTGCCCATAGGACTGGCCTAAACTGGTCTCCTCCACTGCTGTCCAATCCGGGTGTGGGATACTGAGGCAGCAGGCCGCCGGGTAACATCAACATTTTTCTTATGTGAAAATTAACCTAATCTTTGTTGTTGTTTTTTGTTTTGTTTTTGTTTTTTGCAATTTATGGCTGACAAAGGTTTAAACTGGGAAATTACCAGGCAAATTGATTCTTAATTCCCTAGCCTAGTAGATAGGTTTAATCTGCCACACCTAGTCTTGCCTTAAAAGCTCTTGCAAAGAGGAGGCCCTTTTCCAATTGTTTCCATAATCAGATTTCTATGACTTTTTCATCCTGCTTAGTTTAATTTGGGCTTTAAGAATATTTATAAATATAACTGCATATTTAATTTTTAACAATGTGAATAGACCTCTTTTAAGAATTTTTATTTGTTAATTTGATATTTATCCTGATGTATGAAGACATACATTAGCTTTTTTTTAAAATGGGCAGACACAAAGAGTTAGACACAAACACAACTCATTGATATTGTTGTGGAATTTAAGAGAAGTTCAATTATTTGAGTATAGAGAGGCCAGGACTCAGGAATGATTTTGAGAAGGAAAAATGGTTTATTGACGGCCAGACTCGGGAGCTTTCAGTTTGAATCCCGAGCCCCCGAACAAGATTTTCAAACGTCTTTTATACAGAGAGGAAAGGCCAAATGGTCCCATTGTTTCAGTTCTCAATAGGCTTTAATTAGCATATATCTCTTCCACATCTTAGGTAAGCTTTTATCATGGACTCCAGACATTCTAGATAAGCCTTTAGCACATTTGGTTTTTGCATTTCCCCTAAATACTTAAAGTTTATAGCCCTTGCTTTGTTAAACATTTCCTGGGACTGGAGCCGCTGCTGGTCCCTAAGGGCAGGACTGCAGCCTCTTACCGTTCCACACCCACAAGTCAAACAACTTAGTTATCTCTGAAGAGACACAGAGCCTTCCACCCATAGCCCACATCATTCCCCCCCTTTTGTCAAAGTTTACTTGCTAAGCTTTGGCATAATTATTGTTGGAGCTATGAGGTGGATGGCTGTTTGTTGTCTTGACTGATTATTTATCAGTCTTTAGTACAACATCCAGGACTGTTTTTAGAAGTTTAGAACTTTTCATTCTGGACAGCAGAATCTTGGGCAGGGGCCTCCCGCAGTTATTCTGCTGCCACTGGCACTCACGTGGATTTTCAGTCAGGTTACAGATCCATCTATTACTTTTATTTTACTCTTAAAGAGTTTACACCTTTAATTTAAAAGGGGTGCTGAAGGGAGATGATCTCTTTTCTGTAACTGCTTCCTGCTGGCCATGGGCTGTAGTCATTGCCTAATAAGGTGTAAAAACTCTTTAATTTATTCTAACTGGAGGAAGATGGATCTGGCATTCTGTACGAAGTTGGATGAAGTTTTCATATGGTTAATAAGATGTTCACTCTGAAAGAAACAAACTTAATTAAAATTTTGGAATACCTGTTTTTAAAAGAGGACACATTGGATTACAGAGGTAGACAAGGTTAGGTGCCTATAAAGATGGCATTCCTTAAAAGCTGGTGGGAACAGCATATATATATATTTTTAAGTTATCCATCTTTAGAGAGAAATTCCAACAGACACTTAGCTTTGTCTGAAGACACATTCCAAGCTGTTCAATGATTGACACTCATTCGCTCTGTCAGATGCTCCTGGTGAACTGGCACTCCTTGGGCAACTGGCTTCACTCAGGATTAGAACACTAATTTGGAAATACTCTTAGTTTTCACCTGTGGGAGTGATCAGAACTACAGAATAAAGATTTTTACACCTTGGTTTTCATTGTACAATTTCTAGCAATTTTGACTTGTTCAATAGGTGACTCACCATCAGCAAGCAAGCCTCACTTTTGCTACACAGCAGAGTACAGCAGAATATAGAAGTTGACTGAGACTGGCTGAGACTGCCACCTTATTCTATAGACATGTTATTAACTGTTTAGAAAATGATTTTACCAGGAATTTAACATGTCTAATATACTTCTGCACTTGATCCAAAATAGAAAAGATAACATTACAATTATTAGGCATATATTTAGTACAGGATAAAAGTACAGCACTTAATATTAACTAATGTATTACTTAATGCATAAGGATTCAGAGTTGCAATTATTAGTTTTGAGTTTCAGGTTTGTAATACTTTACATGTTATCTCTCCATGAGAGCAGGCCATAATGCCAATTGTGTTTAAGTTTTACTTACAGTATCCTGGTATCATGGCTCCACTTAGCATGTTCTTCAACGCAGTGAGCAAGTTGCAGCATCCTTCATCTTAGAGAGATTTTCCAGTATTCTACTAGCCTGGTGCATAGTGCTCTCTGGCACCATGGAACAGTGCCAGTCTGGAGGCGATATCCATTGTACACTTGGCTGTACCGAGTCATTATTGGCTGCAGGAGCTTGAAACTGCAATATAGTTTCCATCGACTTCAGGAGCAGAACCAGAGACTGATATAGCACATATTTTTAATTGAGGGGTCAGTGACCAGCCTAGCCAATAACTCACATGGAGAGGCCACCTGTAATGTATACAAGACCTGGTTCGAATGCACAAGAGTTTGACAATGTTAAAGTTTATTCCTTGTTTTATATATATTTTAAACAACTTAATGCAATACATAGATCAAATGACTATTTACTTACACAATTTTACTATGAAGATAACAGTAGGTACTTTACTTTAGTAATAGAGGAAAAATATTTTTCATTGTTAGAATGAAAACAGAATATTTCCAATAGAATCAAGACAACTTTTTATTACCATTTACTTAAATGTGTATTTTGCAGTGGCCTTCAGACAGGTTTATTATCATGAAGTTATTTCTGCTACCAATACCAATCTAAGTTTCTTTAGTTAACAATGACTTCTACAATTAGAACTATTTAAACATTTTCAGTTTGGAAGATGTTTTACAAACTCTTTATAATTGACTATAACCACATTGACTAGCCACCTCATGTTTAAATAAACTTACTAAATTACAATTACCAATGAAAGAAATTTACTCTTTATTTAAGAGAGCATATCTACAATCTTTTTCCTTTAGCCTAATTTCACCAATGTGAACTTACAATTCTCATTACTGTAAAGATTTTGTACATATAATGTTAATTTAGTTTATAAATTAACTATGGGAGATTACACTCAAGTTAAATAAAATTGAAACCATGATAGTTTATGCAAGGAATGTTCTCTTTTTCCCTTACAGGAAGCTAAAAACTTCTTTTCTTTAAGTTATGAAAATTATTAATTTTAAAGCATAAGTGACTACCAGGTTTTAAAACACATGCATACTGACTTCCAGGTTTTAAAACACATTACACAATTACTTAATTTTTTTAGAATCATAACCCAGGAAAGATCTCTCCATAGTTTTTATGGACTTTCCTTTACTTACTGAAATTTGTTAATAGAGCCACTAATTACCTTTATTTCGTTGGAAAGAAATCTTCTGGAAGAATTAAGGCTCACCAGATTGTGGAGAAGAAAATAATTTATTCTCAATCTTGCAAGAAGGTGTGCAGAGCCAGATATGGCTGGTGCCACGAACAAAGAAAAATGACACAATTTATACTCTTAAGCCTAGCATGCAAGCTCTTCCTGTTTTTCCATAGATTGGATACATCAGAAGTTACAGCTTATCTGAGATTTAACTTTCCCACGCAAAAGTTTGATTTAACTGCTTCCTCTATCACATTCCAACCATTTTAGTTTTTACCTGCTCCCCCCCTTTTTCAAATAAGGAATAGAATTTAGTGCTGAAATGGCACCGACTTAGTTAGCTCCTTCTTGGGCATCCTTCCACTGCCCATAGGACTGGCCTAAACTGGTCTCCTCCACTGCTGTCCAACCCGGGAGTGGGAGACTGAGGCAGCAGGCCGCCAGGTTACATCAACATTTTTCTTATGTGAAAATTAACCTAATCTTTGTGTGTTTTTTTTTTTTTTTTTGCAATTTATGGCTGACAAAGGTTTAAACTGGGAAATTACCAGGCAAACTGATTCTTAATTCCCTAGCCTAGTAGATAGGTTTAATCTGCCACACCTAGTCTTGCCTTAAAAGCTCTTGCAAAGAGGAGGCCCTTTCCCAATTGTTTCCATAATCAGATTTCTATGACTTTTTCATCCTGCTTAGTTCAATTTGGGCTTTAAGAATATTTATAAATATAACTGCATATTTAATTTTTAGCAATTTGAATAGACCTCTTTTAAGAATTTTTATTTGTTAATTTGATATTATCCTGATGTATGAAGGCATACATTGAGCATTTTTTTAAAAATGGGCAGACACAAAGAGTTAGACGCAAACACAACTCATTGATATTACTTGTAATTTGCATTTATTTTATATACTGTTTAGCTTAATTAATTAGGGTTCCAGAAATACATATTACTTATATAACTGCATATTTAACCTCAACAATTTGAGCAAATAGGCAGACATGAATAGTTTGACACAACAACATGACTTTAGTTACTTTAAACTCTTCAAAGACTTTTGAAACTCTTCTTAATTTGCACTATGACCATGCAGTTTACCACAAGAATTTTCTTTCTTACTTAATGGATTGTAATAACCAAAATGTTCTCAATGCCTTAGCACCATTTTGTTTTAGAACTTTATATTTTACTTTGAAATTAGCAGAGTTTTGGATAAGCAACAAGATTAATTTTATATATATTTACTGAGGCTATTTGAAGCCTCAGGGAGACAGACTGCTTTCTCTCATGAATTGCCATTCTTAGGAACACTGATCGTCAAGGCAGGAGACTTCTCCCCCTCCACCCCCTTTTTGGTTTTGGAGATAATAAAACTCCAGTGGCCATTTAACCTTATTCTATCAGGCAGCAATTTATTTAGTTTACACTTGAATTCATGAGAGAAAGGATTACTAATACCAGGAGAGGAGACAGTGATGTCCCAGCTCTTCTCAATTATGAAATAACCATAGGCAAAGGCAAAGGGTGAGGTTAGGCTTGAAGTAACCATAAACAAAGGAAAGGTTACTGTAGAATTTACACTTAAATAATAGTTTCAGGCTAAATTCACCCAGCTATAATCTCAGTTATTGTCTTTCCACTGTTTTATAATATAAATGCATTTATAGATGATTTTAACTCTTAGTTACAGTTTTTATTAATTTTTTTAAAACCTATTAATTTTATAACACCTTTAAATACCTTTCATTCAACTTATAACATATTAAATGAACTTAACCATTACTTTAATTTTTCCTTTAAAGTAAAAGAATAAATCTCTTGCAGTTAGTTTGAAATAAAAGGCTACTTTTCAGGATTTGATTTCTAGAACATAAAATGTTCTTTTAAAAGAGGTAAGACTCTTCTTCAAACATTGAGGATATGATGAGGTTAAAGCACAAGAAGCTATTGATAAAATATTTTCTTTGTATATTGATCTTACTCAATTTAATCATAAAAATTTCCCTTCCACAAACCTTCTACACTTTCAGTACTCATTCAGGTTCTGTCCCACACTCTACTCTTTCCAATAATCAATCATTTTATCTTAGGACAAAATCATCTTCTGTTGCCTTAACAATAAAAACACACTCCATATATCCCACATACTAAGTTACCAGGCAAACTTCTTACAACATATAATTGCCATTAATACTAAACAAGTTTGTTAAAATAATGAACTTTTCTTCACTTTAAATACTTAGTAGCATGTAATACCAGAAACAGTTTTTTTGGAAGCAAGTTGGCAGGGGAGATTGCCTGCCGAATAAGTTTGTTATAAAATTGCCTTTTATTATTATTATTTATCAATTCAGTTTTGTTAAATAATGACTTTGTGCAATTAGCCACTTAAATACCTTAAACAATGCTTTGTAAAACTTTTATAATTATTTATACCCTTAAGACAAATTTTACCTTCACAGAACACATTCTCTTACTTAAGGTTACTACAATACCTTCTAAGAACCTGAGCAGAATGCAAACGTATTTTGGCTTTGATACCCTAAGGAGGGAACTTTACTGCATTTATTCTGATTCTGCTTTTCACCTCCTTTACTTTCCCCCCTTCCAGGCAGTCAGGCGCACAACAAACAGGAATGCGGCTTATGAATAGAAGGGTGGACTCACTGGAAAGGGGCAAGCCACTCCCCACTTTCCAGCTTTGAGCCAAAATGGGCAGGCAGAACCTACTCAAATTTGGCAACTCTCCCAGGAACCCAGCCGCCCTGACTGGGACATTCCCAACAGACTTGGGTGCTTGGCGCGGACACAGATGGCCTCCAAGCCCCGGCAAAGGGCCAGACCAGAGACAAGACAGCAGAGCATGCACAAACATCTAGACTCCGCAAACATCCAGACTCCTCAGCTTTTGCCCCAGAATCATTTCACCCCCTTGCCAATGGCAAGGGAGGGCTCCAGCTCAGCTGTAATTCTACTTTACATAAGGACACAACTCCAACACTAACATTGAGCTGACACAGACAGAAGCACAAAGGTCACTAATCTGACTCACAAGTTTATATATTTATTTTCACCATGGCTGCCCCCACAGCCATCACAAACCTCAGAACACTTAACATTTGGTATAAAGCGAATTCATTCACAAATTAGCACCATAACAAAAGATTTCAGCTAGACTTTTCCACTGTTTAAACTTTACACCCAGACCAAGCTCCACCAGAAAAGCTGATCCATTTTCCTGTAACCAAGTTTTGTTTCCCTTAATCTAGACCAATTTCCAGGACATTAGGACTTGAACCTATAAATAGCCCTTCCTATTAAAATCGAGACTCCACTCCTTTAGTGGATATAAGACCAGTACCAGATTCTAACATGCAGTTAGACAAACCCAAAACACCAGGGCTTTTCCCCGGTTTTCCTCCTTTTCCCAAGCCTAGAGAGAACGGCTTCCCCCCAGCCTTCTGGGGCTACTAGGGTTCTCTCGGGAGGTGATCAGCCTCCCCTTCCTAGCAATTAAAGCTAGGGCCTTCCAGACTGTGCTCACCCAGGGAGTCTTACCTTCTTCCATGTTCGGAGTTGTTTTTCGTTCCCAGAATCTTTCTCTTCAGACCTTCCATTGCCCCTCGATTTTGTCGGGAAGATTCTGGCAGAGCCCACATCTTTTCTGGATTAAATTTAATCCAGGGGCGCCCAGATTTGGGGTTCACCCGAGTCCTCCCGGCTTCCTCAGGGATTTGGAAGGGGCAGCAAAATGCTACCATCTCTGGCCTTCATTTATTGTCCCTTCGCGGTCGCCAAAAATGTTGTGGAATTTAAGAGAAGTTCAATTATTTGAGTATAGAGAGGCCAGGACTCAGGAATGATTTTGAGAAGGAAAAATGGTTTATTGATGGCCGGCCGGACTCGGGAGCTTTCAGTTTGAATCCCGAGCCCCGAACAAGATTTTCAAACGTCTTTTATACAGAGAGGAAAGGCCAAATGGTCCCTTTGTTTCAGTTCTCAATAGGCTTTAATTAGCATATATCTCTTCCACATCTTAGGTAAGCTTTTAGCATGGACTCCAGACATTCTAGATAAGCCTTTAGCACATTTGGTTTTTGCATTTCCCCTAAATACTTAAAGTTTATAGCCCTTGCTTTGTTAAACATTTCCTGGGACTGGAGCCGCTGCTGGTCCCTAAGGGCAGGACTGCAGCCTCTTACCGTTCCACACCCACAAGTCAAAACTTAGTTATCTCTGAAGAGACACAGAGCCTTCCACCCATAGCCCACATCAATATTACTTATAATTTGCATTATTTTATATACTGTTTAGCTTAATTAATTAGGGGTCCAGAAATACATATTACTTATATAACTGCATATTTAACCTCAACAATTTGAGCAAATAGGCAGACATGAATAGTTTGACACAACAACATTACTTTAGTTACTTTAAACTCTTCAAAGACTTTTGAAACTCTTCTTAATTTGCACTATGACCATGCAGTTTACCACAAGAATTTTCTTTCTTACTTAATGGATTGTAATAACCAAAATGTTCTCAATGCCTTAGCACCATTTTGTTTTAGAACTTTATATTTTACTTTGAAATTAGCAGAATTTTGGATAAGCAACAAGATTAATTTTATATATATTTACTGAGGCTATTTGAAGCCTCAGGGAGACAGACTACTTTCTCTCATGAATTGCCACTCTTAGGAACACTGACCGTCAAGGCAGGAGACTTCTCCCCCTCCACCCCCCTTTTTGATTTTTGGAGATAATAAAACTCCAGTGGCCATTTAACCTTATTCTATCAGGCAGCAATTTATTTAGTTTACACTTGAATTCATGAGAGAAAGGGTTACTAATACCAGGAGAGGAGACAGTGATGTCCCAGCTCTTCTCAATTATGAAATAACCATAGGCAAAGGCAAAGGGTGAGGTTAGGCTTGAAGTAACCATAAACAAAGGAAAGGTTAGTGTAGAATTTACACTTAAATAATAGTTTCAGGCTAAATTCACCCAGCTATAATCTCAGTTATTGTCTTTCCACTGTTTTATAATATAAATGCATTTATAGATGATTTTAACTCTTAGTTACAGTTTTATTAATTTTTTTGAAAACCTATTAATTTTATAACACCTTTAAATACCTTTCATTTGACTTATAACATATTAAATGAACTTATTACCTTAATTTTTCCTTTAAAGTAAAAGAATAAATCTCTTGCAGTTAGTTTGAAATAAAAGGCTACTTTTCAGGATTTGATTTCTAGAACATAAAATGTTCTTTTAAAGGAGGTAAGACTCTTCTTCAAACATTGAGGAAATGATGAAGTTAAAGCACAAGAAGCTATTGATAAAAGATTTTCTTTGTATATTGATCTTACTCAATTTAATCATAAAAATTTTCCTTCCACAAACCTTCTACACTTTCAGTATTCATTCAGGTTCTGTCCCACACTCTACTCTTTCCAATAATCAATCATTTTATCTTAGGACAAAATCATCTTCTGTTTCCTTAACAATAAAAACACACTCCATATATCCCACATACTAAGTTACCAGGCAAACTTCTTACAACATATAATTGCCATTAATACTAAACAAGTTTGTTAAAATAATGAACTTTTCTTCACTTTAAATACTTAGTAGCATGTAATACCAGAAACAGTTTTTTTGGAAGCAAGTTGGCAGGGGAGATTGCCTGCCAAATAAGTTTGTTATAAAATTGCCTTTTATTATTATTATTTATCAATTCAGTTTTGTTAAATAATGACTTTGTGCAATTAGCCACTTAAATACCTTAAACAATGCTTTGTAAAACTTTTATAATTATTTATACCCTTAAGACAAATTTTACCTTCACAGAACACATTCTCTTACTTAAGGTTACTACAATACCTTCTAAGAACCTGAGCAGAATGCAAACGTATTTTGGCTTTGACACCCTAAGGAGGGAACTCTACTGCATTTATTCTGATTCTGCTTTTCACCCCCTTCACTTCTCCACCTTCCAGGCAGTTGGGTGCACAACAAACAGGAATGTGGCTTATGAATAGAAGGGTGGACTCACTGGAAAGGGGCAAGCCGCTCCCCACTTTCCAGCTTTCAGCCAAAATGGGCAGACAGAACCTACTCAAATTTGGCAACTCTCCCAGGAACCCAGCCGCCCTGACTGGGACATTCCCAACAGACTTGGGTGCTTGGCGCGGACACAGATGGCCTCCAAGCCCCGGCAAAGGGCCAGACCAGAGACAAGACAGCAGAGCATGCACAAACATCTAGACTCCGCAAACATCCAGACTCCTCAGCTTTTGCCCCAGAATCATTTCACCCCCTTGCCAATGGCAAGGGAGGGCTCCAGCTCAGCTGTAATTCTACTTTACATAAGGACACAACTCCAACACTAACATTGAGCTGACACAGACAGAAGCACAAAGGTCACTAATCTGACTCACAAGTTTATATATTTATTTTCACCTTGGCTGCCCCCACAGCCATTACAAACCTCAGAACACTTAACATTTGGTATAAAGCGAATTCATTCACAAATTAGCACCATAACAAAAGATTTCAGCTAGACTTTTCCACTGTTTAAACTTTACACCCAGACCAAGCTCCACCAGAAAAGCTGATCCATTTTCCTGTAACCAAGTTTTGTTTCCCTTAATCTAGACCAATTTCCAGGACATTAGGACTTGAACCTATAAATAGCCCTTCCTATTAAAATCGAGACTCCACTCCTTTAGTGGATATAAGACCAGTACCAGATTCTAACATGCAGTTAGACAAACCCAAAACACCAGGGCTTTTCCCCGGTTTTCCTCCTTTTCCCAAGCCTAGAGAGAACGGCTTCCCCCCAGCCTTCTGGGGCTACTAGGGTTCTCTCAGGAGGTGATCAGCCTCCCCTTCCTAGCAATTAAAGCTAGGGCCTTCCAGACTGTGCTCACCCGGGGAGTCTTACCTTCTTCCATGTTCGGAGTTCTTTTCGTTCCCAGAATCCTTCTCTTCAGACCTTCCATTGCCCTCGATTTTTGTCGGGAAGATTCTGGTGGAGCCCACATCTTTTCTGGATTAAATTTAATCCAGGGGCGCCCAGATTTGGGGTTCACCCGAGTCCTCCCGGCTTCCTCGGGGATTTGGAAGGGGCAGCAAAATGCTACCGTCTCTGGCCTTCATTTGTAATCCCGCCAGAGTCGCCAAAAATGTTGTGGAATTTAAGAGAAGTTCAATTATTTGAGTATAGAGAGGCCATGATACTCAGGAATGATTTTGAGAAGGAAAAATGGTTTATTGACGGCCTGCCGGACTTGGGAGCTTTCAGTTTGAATCCCGAGCCCTGAACAAGATTTTCAAACGTCTTTTATACAGAGAGGAAAGGCCAAATGGTCCCTTTGTTTCAGTTCTCAATAGGCTTCAATTAGCATATATCTTCCACATCTTAAGTAACCTTTTAGCATGGACTCCAGACATTCTAGATAAGCCTTTAGCACATTTGGTTTTTGCATTTCCCCTAAATACTTAAAGTTTATAGCCCTTGCATTGTTAAACATTTCCTGGGACTGGAGCCGCTGGCAGTCCCTAAGGGCAGGACTGCAGCCTCTTACTGTTCCACACCCACAAGTCAAACAACTTAGTTACCTCTGAAGAGACAAAGAGCCTTCCACTCATAGCCCACATCAGTATAACCAATAATTTCACATGGTTTGTAGGTCAAAATAGGCACATAGCTGTCAAAGAAGCATACATCAGTCTTAATTTTATAAGCTAAAAGCCTAATGATTTAGCAGAGCAGTAGCGAAACCTGGATTTTCACATTTACTGTGAGTTATATCAATTAAGGACATACTGTTTTCTCAGCGTACTACATAAAAGCAGTGTTTTAACATTGATTGTAAGTCAAGTAAAGCATGTAGGTCTCAATGAAACATGTATCTTGCATAGTTTTCAAAATTGAAGAACACACTGTTTTAGCAGAGTGGTAGCTCAAACCAGAGTATACACATTGATTGGGAGTCAAATCAAGCACATAGCCATCACTGAAGCATGTATCTGTCTTAGTTTTCAAAGCTAAGAACATACTGTTTTCACAAAACACTAATAAAAACCATTGTTGCCATGTTGATTGTAATGCACAAAGGCATCAATGAAGTATGTGTGTTGCTTGGCTTTCAAAACGAAAGAACATGAGTGTTTTTCACAGTTCAATAGGTAAAGCCAGTGTTTTCACATTGATTTAAGTAGTTCAATTATATTAAAACCATCAAGAAGCCTGCTTAATTGTCAAAACTAAGGAACATACTGTTTTTACAGGGCACTAGTTAAAGTGGTGTTTCCACATTGATTTTACCTCAACTCAAGCACATAGAAGCACATGAAGTATGCATCTTGCTTTGTTTTCAAAATGAAGGCGCATAGTGTTCTAACACAGCACAGGGTAAAGGTGTGTTTTCTCATTGATTATAAGTCGAACCAAGTTCATATAAGCCAATGAATCATGTATCTTGCTTAGTTTTCAAAATTCAGGAACAAACTGATTTCACGTGCATTAGCTAAAAGCTGTGTTTTCACATTGATTGTAAGTCAAATCCAGTACAGAGAAGCCAATTATGCATGTATTCTGCTTCATTGTCAAAACTAAGGAACATACTAATTTTGTAGGGCACTAGCTAAAAGCAGTGTTTTAACACTGATGTTAACTAGAATCAAGCACTTAGAAGCCAATGAAACATGTACCTGGTTTTGTTTTCAGAACTAAGGAATATTTTTTTCATACAGCTCTTGTTATAAGCCATGTTTTCATATTGATTGCAAGTCAAATCAAGTATATAGAATATAATGAAGTATGTATCCTGTTTTCTTGTAAAATATAAGGAATGTACTCTTTTCACCAGGCACTAGCAAAAAGCTGTGTTTTCACATTGATTATATTCAAGTCAAATGCATGGAGCCAAAGAAGTGTGTATGTTGCTTAGTTTCCAAAACTAAGGAATATATTTGTTTTTTAGAGCAACAGCCATAAGCAGGGATTTCACATTGATTGTAAGTCAAATAAAGTACATATGAGCCAAAGAAGCATGTATCTTGCTTTCTTTTCAATACTAAGGAATATACTGATTTCACAGAGCACTCACTAGAAGCAGTGATTTCATACGGACTGTAAATCAAATCAAGAACAGAGAAGGCAATGGAACATATATCCTGTATGATGACTAAACTAAGGAACATACTACTTTTACAGGGTATTAGCTAAAGGCAGTGTTTTCACATTGATTGTAATTCAAATCAAGTATAGAGAAGACATTGTGGCATGTATCTTGCTTAATTTTCAAAACTAAATAACATACTGTTTTCACATAACACTAACTAAAAGCAGGATTTTCACACTGAAACCAAATCAAGTATATAGAAGCCAATGAAGCATGCATCTTGTATAGTTGTCAAAGCTAAAGAACATGCTGCTTTTGGATAGCACTATCTATAATCAGTGTTTTCACATGACTGCAAATCAAACCAATTATATAGGAGCCAAAGGAGCATGTATCTTGCTTAGTTTTCAAAACTGAAGAACATATTGATTTCATAGAACTCTAGCTATAAACTGTTTTCACATTGATTGTATGCCAGAGCAAGTACATAGGAACCAAAGAAGCATATATCTCACTTAGCTTTCAAATAAAGGACCATACATTTTTCTTGGAGCAATAGCAAAATCAGTGATTTCACATTGATTGTATTTAAAAGGAGACAATGAAGCATATAACTTGCTTAGTTTTCAAAACTAAGGAACATACTCTACTGGTTTTACAGAGAACTCACTAAAGCCAGTGTTCTAGTACTGATTTTAAGTCAAATCAAGTACATTAACTACAATGAAGCATGTATCCTGCTTTGTTGTCAAAACTAAGGAGCATACTGTTTTTGCTGGAGACTATTTAAAAGCAGTGTTTTCACAATGATTGTAATTCAAATCAAGTACTTAGAAACCAGTGAATTGTGTCCCTTGCTTAGTTTTTAAAATGAAGGAGCATAATGTTTTCATGCAATATAGCTAAAAGCACAGTTTTCACATTGAATGTTAATCAAATCAAGTATATAGAACTCAACGAAGCATATATCCTGGTTAGTTGTCAAAACTAATGAACATACTGTTTTTGCTAAAAAAACATTAAAAACATTAGCTAAAAGCAGTGTTTTCACATTGACTATAAATCAAATCAAGTATTTAAGAAAAAATGAAGCATGTATTTTACTTAGTTTTCAAAGTAAAGAAGATGCTATTTTCACAGAGTAGTACCTAAAACCCATTTTTTTCATGCTGACTATAAGTCAAATCAATTGAATAAGAACCATTGAAACATGTATCTTGCTTATTTTTCAAAACCAAGGTACGTATTTTTGTTGATCACTAACTATGAGCAGTGTTTCCTGATTGTAAGTCTAGTCAAGTACAAAGGAGCCAATAAAACATGTTTCTTGCTTAATTTTCAAAACAAAGGACTGTGCCATATTCTCAGAGCAATAGCTAAAATCAGTGTTTTAACATTGTAAATCATGTCAAATGCTTAGGAGCCAAAGAAACATGTATCTTGCTTAGTTTTCAAAATTAAGGAACATAGTTACTTTGCTGATCACTCACTAAAACAAGGGTTTTAATATTGATATTAAGTCAAATCAAATACATAGAACCAATGAAACAAGCATATTCCTTAGATTCCAAAGTAAGGGACATAGTGATTTCATAAAGCATTTGCAATAGGCAGTGCTAGCACATTGATTGTTAAGTCAAACCAAGTAATAGAAGCCAATAAAGCATTTATGTTGCTAAAATTACAAAACTAAGAAACACACTTTTTTCAGAGAACATGACAGAAAAAGAGCATTTTCACATTGGTTGTAAGGTAAACCAAGCACATAGAAGTCAATGAAGTATGCATCTTGATTAGTTTTCTAAACTAAGGTTATACTGTTTTCACAAACCAGTAGGTAAAAATAGTGTTTTCACATTGATTTTAAGTCAAATCTAGTAAAAAGTACCCAGTGAATCATTTATCCTGCTTAGCTGTATAAGCTAAGGTACATATTGTTTTTACAGGGAGCTAGCTAAAAGCAGTGTTTTCACATTGATTGTAAGGCAAATCAAGCACATAGAAGCCAATGAAGCATATAGCATTTTAGTTTTCAAAACTAATGCAAGTTTAAAAAAAACAACAAAAAACAATGTAAGTTAAAAAAATAAAATAAAACTAATGAACATACTGTTTTCACAGAGCACTATCTAAGACCAGAGTTTTCACACTGATTTAAGTCATATCAAGTACATAGAAGCCAATGAAGCATGTATCTAGTTTAGTTTTCAAAACTAAGGAACATACTTATATCACAGAGCACTAGCTATAAGTGGTATTTTCACATTGATTGTAAGTCAAATCAGGCATATAGAAGACAATGAAGCATGTATTTGTTGATCTTTCAAAACATAGGAATATACTGAATTCTTAGGGCACTAGCTGTAAGTTGTGTTTTCATACTGATTGTATGTCAAATCTGAAGAGGAATCAAAAAAGCGTTTATCTTGCTTAGTTTTCAAAACTAAGGAATATATTGATTTCAGAGTGCTAATTGTAAACATGTTTTCATATTGATTACAAGTCAAATCAAATACATAGGAGCCAATGAAGCATGTATCTGTTTAGTTTCCAAACTAATGAACATCATATTTTCACTGATCTCTAGGTAAAATCAGTGTGCTCAGATTCATTGTAAGCCTTACCAAGTTCATAGGACACAATAAAGAATGTATCTTTCTTAGTTTTCTAAACTAAGGAACATAATGATTTCTCAGGGTCCTAGTTATGAGCAGTGTTTCCACATTGACTATAAATCAAGTAAAGTATACGAGCCAATGAATCAGTATCTTGCTTAGATTTCAAAACTAAGGAACACACTGTTTTCACAAATCGCCAGCTAAAACTTGTCTTTTCACATTGATTGTAAGTAAAATCACGTGCATAGGAGCCAATGAACCACATGTCTACCTTAATACTCAAAACTATGGAATCGACTCATTTCATAGAGCACTAGATGGAAACAATGTTTTCACACTGATTTTAAGTCAAATCAAGTATATTGGAGTCAATGAACCATGTATCCTGCTTAGTTTTCAAATCTAAGGAACATATTGATTCAGCAGTGCACTAGATAGAAGCAGTGTTTTCAATTGATTTTAAGTCAAATCAGGTATATAGAAGACAATGATTTATGTATCTTGCTTAGTTTTAAAACTATGGAACATACTGACTTCATAGAGCACTAGTTTAAGTAGTGTTTTCACATTGATTGTAAGTCAAATCAATTAAAGGAGCCAATGAAATGTTTATCTTGCTTAGTTTACAAAAGTTAAGATCATATTGGTTTCTCAGCGTGTGGAGAAGTAGGAGCCTGTGACCATTCCCACCCGAGAGGAAAATTCCACAGCCCCCTAACTGCCTATATCTTGCTTCTGTAACAAGCTTGCTCGACTGTAAAACCTTATCTCAAGTCCTCCTCCTGTAGTGTTGTCAGTCCTACCAAAAGACCAACCTGACCCAGACCCTTGTAAATAACAAGAACTCCCCAAACGCTTATCTCCCCTGATAGAATTCCCAGAACTTGATTAACCACAAACACCTGCTTCTATACATGCTTGCTTGCTGAGCTATTGCCCCCCCCCACCCCCCGAACCTAAAAGCCTATATAAGCAAACTCCCCCCACGACTCGGGGCTGCTCTCCCCTCTGTGTAGGAGGAGGCAGTCACTGCACAGCTAATAAAGTTTTCAATTGGAACTTTATTCTGAGTCTGAGTCTGGCCGATATCGCTGGTCTATAACAAGCACACTGGTTAAACTAGAGTTTTCATATTGATACAAGTAAAATCAAGTACATAGAAAACTTTGAAGCATGTACCTTTATTAGTTTTCAAAATTAAGTAACTTATTACACAGAGCAATAGTTAAAAGCAGTGTTTTCATATTCATTTCGTGTCTTATCAATTAAATAAGACCAAATGAAGAATGTATCTTGCTTATTTTTCCAAACTAAGGAACATACTGATTTCACATGTCACCACTTATAAGCAGTGCTTTCTCATTGTCTGTAAATCACATCAATTACATAAGACCCCTTGAGGATGCATCTGGCTTAGATTTCAAAGGAACACACTTTTTTCACAGAGCACTAGCTAAAATTTGTGTTTTCACATTGACTGTAAGTCAAATCATGTACAATGCCAATGAAGCATGCTTTCCTTAATTTTCAAAACTCAGGAGCACATTGATTTCGTAGAACACTAGCTATAGGAGTGTTTCACATTGACTGTAAGTCATATCATGGGAGGGGAAACAATGAAGTATATATCTTTCTTAGTTTTCAAAAGTAATGATCATGCTCTTTTATTAGAGCATGAGTTAAGCCATTCTTTTCACATGGGTTGTAAGTAAAATAGATTACATAGGAGCCAATGAATCATATACCTTGCTTAGATTTCAAAACTATTGCGGTCACCCCTCGGGCTGAAGTGTGGTTTGCTGGCCTGGCAGGGGAGCGGCCGCGGTAGGCCTAATTCCGCTGCCCCCATAATAGGGTGGTTGGTCGGGCCCACCGCCACCCCTGAAGGAAGCTCGGCATGGGCGCAGAGTGCCCTCAGGTCTCCCCTTCTCGGCAGCCATGCTTCCGCGGCCGCCCCTCCTCCCAGATGGCGCCACCCGATGCCTTGTGGGGCGGCACCCTTCTTCCTTCTCCCTGCGCAGGCGCAGGGTGGAAAAATCCAGCCCGCCCTTTTCCCCTCCCCCGACAGCAGCAACAGCCAGGTGTGGGCGGAAAAATCCAGCCCGCCCTTTTCCCCTCCCCCGACAGCAGCAACAGCCAGGTGTGGGTGGAAAAATCCAGCCCGCCCTTTTCCCTTCCCCCAGACAGCAGCAACAGCCAGGCGTGGGCGGGAAACTCAAGTCTGCCCTCCACCCCAGCAACAGCAGCCACCAATCCCTAAACCCTGCCCCTTCCCCCAGCAACAGCGACAGCCAACCCCTAACCACCACCCCTCCCCCATCCAGTACCGCCCACTGACCTTTCACCGGCAACCAATCAGAACAGGGCGTGGCTTTGACCAATCAGCCTTCCCCAGCCCCTATAAAACTGTTGCCTCTCCCTCAATAAAGTTGGACTTGCGTGTTTACCTTGTCTCCGTGGTAGTTCTTCTGCCGTGCGCCCTCCAGTCCTGAGAGCCCCCGACAAGGGCCTGGCCTCCCTTGTCCCCAGTTCGTCGCCTGCTTCTCCGGGCGACCCCTTTGTCGCCGGCTTCGCCGGGCGACCCCGTCAGCCGAACTGCGCAACCCCTTGTGAGACCGATCCTCGTCTGCTGCCGGACTGACCCCTCGTCCCAAGTGGGACCGACCCCTCGTCCCAAGCAGGACCGACCCCTCGTCCAGAGCTGGACCGACCCCTCGTCCGCAGCCAGACCCCACCTCTACCGACTGAGCAAGCCGCCGCAAACTATTTTCAGAAATAACAGGATAATACCACGGTTTTCACAAACATTTTAAGTGACATCAAGTACTAGGATCCAAGAAAGCATGTATATTGCTTAATTTCAAAACTAAAGAACATAATGATTTTGTATAGCACCAGGAATAATTATGTTTTCACAGTGAGAGTAAATCAAATCAAGTGTTTAGTAAACAATGAAGCATGAAATTTGCTTAGTTTTCCAAACTAATGAACATATGGTTTTTGCAGGGCGCTAGTTATAAGAAGTGTTTTCAAATTGACTGTAAATCACATCAAGTACATGAGAGCCTATAAAGCATGTATATTCCTTAGATTTCAAAACTAAGGAACACATTGATTTCATAGAGTATTAGGTATAACCAGTGTTTTCACAGTGATTGTAATTCAAGTCAAGTTTGTAGGGGCCAACAAAACATGAATCTATTGGTTTTCCAAAAAAATGGACCATACTTTTCTCACAGCACTAGTTAAAACCAATGTTTTCTCATTGACTGTAAAACAAATCAAGTGTTCAGGAGCCAATGAAACATGAATTTACTTAGATTTCAAAAGTGAGTAGCATAATGATTTATAAAGCACTAGCTATAAGCTGTGTTTTTGCACTGTTGTAAGACAAACATGTACATTGGAGCTAATGAAGCATATAAATTGCTTAATATTCAAAATTAAGGAACATACTCATTTTATGTAGTGTTGATTTTATGCAGTATTGTCTCATTGATTGTAGTCAAATAAAGTACATTGGGGAAATTGAAGCATATTCCTTGCTTAGTTGTCACAACTAATGAACATCCTGTTTTCACAGAGCACAGATTAAAATCAGTGTTTTCACATTCATAGTAAGTCACACCAAGTTCATAAGCCCCCAGCATTGTTGCAAGTATCTGTGAATCTGATCTTTCAAGCAGTGAAGCTTGGTTGTCACCATGGGCCCTGAGGGCAGGGGGATAGAGGAATAGAATAAGTGGACGCAGGTTAACTGGGGGGCAATAGAAGTGTTCCACAAGATCATGCAATAATGAATATAGGACATGTTAAATTTCACCAAAAATGTATAAAAGTCTATAGGCTAAAATGTAAGCCACAATGTAAGCCTTACTGTAACTAAAACTTAGGAAAATTGTACAGTCTAAAATATAAACCATAATGTAAACCATGATGGAACCATGTTTGGTAGCTATGTTTCAATAACTGTACATCAGTTGCAACAAATATTAACATGAACATGTAAAAAGATCATTGCTGGGGAAGGGGGAAAAGGGTTTGGTGTTGGATGTATGGGAGTCCCCTATATTGTACAGGAGACTTCATTGTCATCTAAAACTTTTTTCAAGACAAAATTAAAAGTTAAAAAAGATAGGATGTAGACACTGAGGAAGGAATAAAAAAAATTGTCTTGCCACTGTCCATACAGGGCAACACCTATTAACAGTGATGAAAGGAAAAACATCAAAAACAAAATTTTATTATGTTTTTCATTTTTTAATACCCCAATTTATTTTTTACTTTATTTTAGTTTTTCTAAATTATTATGTATTCTATTTCTAATCTTTAAACTTATCATTACTATTTCAATTTCCCACTAATTGAATTTGGCAATATATATTAGGCTTTATTTTTAAGAAGTTTTAGACCACAGAGGGGTTCACCTATGGCAGGGGAGGAACACTTGTGTGGGGTATTATTGATGGGGGACACTTGGTTGGGAGGGAGTTCTCCAGGAATGTATAAAGGCATGTAAAAATGTTTGGATATTCATTGGGTATTTTCATAGTAGTTAGAGATACAAATAATAACTGAGGGAGTGCTGAGCTGTAAGCATTGTTTTCATATTGATTGTACGTCAAATCATTAAGGGAGCCAAAAAGCATGTATCTTGCTCAATTTTCAAATCTGTAGACCATACTGATTTTGCAGAACACTAACTAAAACCAGTGTTTTTTCATATTGACCACAAATCAAATCATGTATATTGGAGCCAATAAGGCACATAACTTTCTTAATTTTCAAAACTAGAAACATACTGATTTAATAGAGTGCTAGCTGTAAGCAGTGTTTTCACATTTATTGAAAGTCAAATCAAGTACACTGGAGCCAACGTAGCACATTCCTTGCTTAGTTTTCAAAACTAAATAACATCCATTTTTGCAGAGCATTAGTCAAAACCATTGTTTTGACATTCGTTGTAAGACATGGCAAGTCCATAGGAACCAATGAAACATATCTATCTTGCTTAGCATTTTTTCCTCTTTATTTTTTTAAATGTTACATTCAAAAAATATGAGGTCCCTATATATCCCCCACCCCCCTCACCCCACTCCTCCCACATCAACAACCTCTTACACCATCATGCACATTCATTGCATTTGGTGAATACCTTTTGGAGCACTGCTGCACCACATGAATAATGGTTTGCATTGTAGCTTACACTATCCCCCAGTCCACAGAGTGGACTCTATATTGAGAGGGGGCTTAGATTCTGTTGGGAGCAGTCAATACGAGTATACACTGAGTTCAGCAATGCCAGTAGTGTGGCCACCAGAGCGGAGCCCACTTCCTTATTCTTCCTCCCCACTCCTTTGTTCTCCGTTCCGCCACTGCCCAGGCTGATAAGGCAGTACACAGGTGCAAGGTGTGAAACTGAAGTCTGCCCTCCACCCTAGCAATAGCAGCTACCAATCCCTAGCCCCTACCCCCTCACCCACCACCCCTCCCCTCCCCAAGAGTATAAATGCTTTGTTCTCGCAATAAAATTTTGCAGCTTGATCCTCACCCCGTCTCGCTGTCATTCCTCGCGTCTCCTGTCTCACCATTCTCCTCCATGCAACCACGAGCCCCCGTCCCATGCCCTGCTGGCTGGGGCAATTACAAGATTCCAATGGATGATGGATATAATTCTCCTGCTTGCAGTTGTAGACACTCTTGGCTCCCTAGTGTGGTGGTTAACCTGCTTCACCTCCCTGTTAGCTGGCCAGGGTAAGTCCAATGAACCAGAGGGTAAGAGTTGCAAGTCTGCTGAGGCTCAGGGCCCAACTGTCACATGGACAGTCCAGTCTCTTTAGCCCTCAGGAGAACCAGTACCTGTGGTTCTTTCTACTTTGGCTGTCTCTGGGACCCTCCTGAGGCGTGCATAAGTGCAACCCTCTGAGGACCTCCTGACTCTTTTTAAAACTAAGGAACATACATATTTTGTGGTACAGTAGTTATAAGCAGTGGTTTCACATGGGCTGAAAATCAAATAAAGTACATAAGAGCCAATGAAGCAGTATCTTGCTTAGCTTTCAAAGCAAAGGAGCACACTATTTTCACAGATCAAGAGCTAAAACTAGTGTCTTCACTTTGATTGTAAGTCAAATCATGTACATGGGAGCCAATGAAACACATGTCTACCTTAATTTTCAAAACTAAGGAACCCCCATATATCATAGACCACTAGCTGTAGGCAGTGTTTTCACATTGATTTCAAGTCAAATCAAGTATATTGGAGACAATGAAACATGTATCTTTCTTGTTTTCAAATATAAGGAACTTAGTGATTTGGCAGAGCACTAGCCATAAGCAGTGTTTTCATACTGATTATAAGTCAAATCTGTATAAAAGCCAGTGAAGGATGTATCTTGCTTAGTTTCAAAACTGAAACAAACTGTTTCCATAGAGCTCTATGTGTAAGCTGTGCTTTCACACTGATTGTACTTCAAATCAAGTATAGAGGAGACAATGAGTATGTATTTTGATAACTTTGTAAAACCTAGGAACATACTGTTTATTCACAACACTGATTAAACTAGTGTTTTCAATTAATACAAGTAAAGTCTAGTACATAGGTGCCAAAGAATTTACCTTGTTTAGTTTCCAAAAATAATAATACATTATTTTCAGAGACCACTAGTTAAAACCAATATTTTCACATTCATTGTATGTCTTATCAAGTAAATAAGGTGAAATGAAGAATGTGTCTTGCTTAGCTTTCCAAACTAAGGAACATATTGATTTCACATGTCACTAGCTATAAGCAGTGCATTCTCATTGTCTATAAATCAAATCAAGTATATAAGAGTCCATGAAGCTTGTATCTTGCTTAGATTTCAAAACTAAGGAACACACTTTTCACATTGTATTCAAGTACATAGGACCCAATGAAGCATGTATCTTACTTAGTTTAGAAAACTAAGGAACAAACTGATTTCATAGAATACTAGCTATAAGTAATGTTTTCACACTGATTGTAATACAAATCAAGTACATAGGGGCCATTGACAAATGTATCTTACTTAGTTTAAAAAACTAAGGTATATACTTTTTCTCAGACACTTGGTAAAACAATTGTTCCACAATGATTGTGAGTCAAATAAAATGCATAGCAGACAATGACATATATATCTTGCTTAGTTTTCAAAAAAAGGGCCATACAGAGCACTAGCTAAAACCAGTGTTTTCACATTGGCTGTGATTTAAGTCAAGTGCTTAGGAGCCAATGAAGCATGTATTTTGCTTAGTATTCAATTCCAAGGAACATATTAATTTCATAGATCACTAGTTATAAGTATTGTAGAGAAGTCGGGTGTACACAGTATCGAAGACCAGGACACGAGAACTCTGAGACATGAGAACTCTGAGAAGGAAGTTGGTTTATTTCGACCAGCCGGACTCGGCAGACTCCTGTCCTAATAAAAACCGAGCCCCAAATAGAATTTTTCAGTCCCTTTTATACAGAGGATGTAAGAGTAGGAAGACAAATGGTGCTTGTATGCAAAAAGACCTTTTGTTAGTTTCTTCAAGTGTTTTATCTGAATATCAGATAGGTTATTTCCTCCAGGTAAGTTTGATTTAACACATATTCTCTACATTCCAAGCCAGGTTGAATTTAGCATATCTTCCACATTCCCTCTGGATGCAACCTTGAATACACATTCAGTCTTACATCCTTTCTGAACATTCAAAGACTGTAGGGCCTATATTACTTATTTGGATTTCTAGAGACTAGGTACGCTTGGAGACAATTTTGAATTTATGCACAGGCTATATTAATAAGCAGTGTTTACACATTGATTGTATGTCAAATCAATAGTTAGGAACAAATGAAGCATAAATCTTGCTTAGTTTTCAATGTAAAATCCATAATGTTTTCTCAGGGTACTAGCTAAAACCAGTGTTTTCACTTTGGTTGCAAACCAAAACAAGTTTATGTGAATGCCCTGGCCAGCGGGGCTGCGAACTGGGGCTCGTGGCTTGCGTGGAGGAGAATGATGAGACAGGAGATGCGAGGAATGACAGCGAGACAGGGTGAGGATCAAGCTGCAAATTTTATTGAGGGGAACAAAGCATATATACTCTTGGGAAGGGGAGGGGTAATAGGCGGGGGTGGAAGTTAGGGATTGGCTATGATCACCACTAACATATAGGGTGGGTTTCAGTTTACCTGCCTTGCGCCTGCCCACTGCCTTGTCAATCTGGGCAGTGGCGGGAAGACGGAGAACAAAGGCCTGAAGGGGAAGAAGAATAAGGAAGTGACAAGGCAGATTTGGATTCTGCCATGTTGTGGGATCTGACATATTGTGAGGAGCTAATTATAGTTTGCTCAAATGAGAGGGCTGGCTCTTCTCTGGCAGCCGTGCTACTGATTCTCGCTGAGTTCGACATACATTCTTTTTATCGCTCCCAACAAGTTTATAGGAGCTAATGATGCATGTGTGTTCACTTAGATGTAGCAGTGGTTTCACTTAGATTGTAGTAAGTACATAGGAGAAAATGAAGCATTTATCTTGCTTAGTTTTCAAGATCATGGAATAACTGATTTCACAGAGC
The DNA here is from genome assembly GCF_030445035.2 of Dasypus novemcinctus. Lineage (NCBI taxonomy): Eukaryota > Metazoa > Chordata > Mammalia > Cingulata > Dasypodidae > Dasypus > Dasypus novemcinctus. The sequence continues at coordinate 45,745,286 of NC_080690.1, read as the reverse complement.
AGTAGCTAGAAGCAGTGATTTCATTGGATTGTAAATTTAATCAAGGATGTATGAGCCAAAGAAGCACCTATCTTGCTTAGCTTTCAAAGCTAAGTAACATACTGATTTCAAAGAGCACTAGCTAAATCCAGTGTTTTCACATTGATTGTATGTTGATTCAAGTACATAGGAGCTGATGAAGCATGTATTCTGTTTAGACTTAAAACTATGCAAAAAACAGATTTCATAGAGTACTAGCTATCAGCAGTGTTTTCATATTGATTGTAAGTCAAATCAGGTAAATAGGAGCCAATGAAGCATGTATCTGGCTTAGTTTTCACAACTAAACAGCATAGGCTTTTCACAGAGCACTAATGAGAAACTGTTTTCACAGTGATTTAAGTCAAATGAAGCACATAGCTGTCAATGAAACAAGTGTTTTCCTTTGTTTTCAAAACTAAGGGATATACTGTTTTTGAAGAGCCCTATGTAAAACCAGTTTTTAAACATTTACTATAAGTCAAATCAAGCACATAGCTGTCAGTGATGCAAAAGACTTCTTAGTTTCCAAATTAATGACCATAGCTTAATCTCAGACTATAGTTAAAGCCAGTGTCTTTATATTGTTTGTAAGTCACATCAAGCACTTAGACCACAATGAAACATTTTTCTTGCAAAACTAAAGAAAATACTCTTTTCATAGACAACTAGGTAAAATCAGTGTTTTCATATAGAGTTTAAGTGAAAACTAGCACTTAGCCATCAATGACTCATCTAATTGCTTCATTTTCAAAACTAAAGAAAATGTTGTTTTCACAGAGCACTAGATAAAACAGGGTTTTCACCACAATTGTAAGTCAAATCAAGCACATAAACTTCAGGGAACCATGTATCTTGCTTAATTTTCAGAAATAAAGACCATAGCTTTTTTGTGGAGCTCTAGCTAAAATCAGAGTTTTTACATTGATTATAAGTCAAATCAAGAACCTAGCTGTCAATGAAGCATGTATCTTGCTTAATTTTGAAATCTAAAGAGCATATTCTTTTCACAGAGCACTACATAAAACCAGTTAATTGTATACCATATCAAGTACATAGCCATCAATGGATTATCAGTACACTATATAAAACCAGGGTTTCCATCTTAATTATTAGTCAAAACAAGCACATAGCTATCAATGAAGCATGTATTTTTCTTAGTTTATAAAACTAAACAACATACATTTTTAGGAGAGAACTAGCTAAAGCCAGTGTTTTCACATTAATTTTAAGTCAAATCTAGCACATAGCTACCAATGAAGCACACATCTTGCTTAGTTTTAAAAATTAAAAAATATACCATTTTTTCCAAAACACCATGTAAAACCACTATTTCACAATGATTTAAAGAAATATCAAGCACATAGACATTAATAAAGCACATATCTTGCTTCAATTTCAAAATTAAAGAACTTAATATTTTACCAGATCACTGGACAATATCAGGGTTGACACCTTAATTGTAAGTCATATCAGGCAAATAGCTATCAACGAAGCATGTATCTGGCTTAGTTTTGTAAACTAAAGAACATAGTGTTTTCACAAAGCACTAGGGAGAAACAGTGTTTTTACATTGAATTAAGTCCAATCAATCTCATAGCTGTCAACAAAACAAGTTATCTTCCTTCATTTTCAAAACTAAGGGGTATACTGTTTTTGAAGAGCACTAGGTAAAACCAGTTTTTTAACATTTACTGTATGTCAAATGAAACAAAGCCATCAATGAAGCATGTGTATTGCTTAGATTTCAAAAATAAAGAATATTCTGTTTTCATTTAACATTTGGTCACGCCAGTATTTTCACAATGAGTGTAAGTCAAATCAAGCACATAGCCTTCAATGACACATCTGTCTTGCTTAGCTTACAAAATGAAAGACCATAGCATTTTTGCAGAGCACTATATAAAACCAGAGTTTTAATGTTGACTGTAAGTCACATCAAGCACATTAATGTCAATGAAATGTGTATCTTCCTTTTCCAAGCTAAAGGCCACAGCATTTTCATAGAGCACTAGCTAAAATTAGTGTTTTCACACTGATTGTAAGTCAAATCAAGCACATAGCTATCAAAGAAGCATGTATCTTGCTTAGATTGGAAATCTAAAGATCATAGTGTTTTGGGAGAGCACTAATAAAACCAATGTTTTCACATTGATGTTAAGACAAAGCAAGAACTTAACCATCAATGAAATATGAATCTTGCTTACACTTCAATACTACAGAACATACTCTTTTAGAGAAATAGAACACCAGGTAATACTAGAGTTTTCACATTGATTGTAAGTCAATTCAAGTATATAGCAGTCAATGATTCTTGACACTTGCTTGGTTTCCAAAATAAAGACCATAAGGTATTCAAGGAGCACCAGTTATAGCCAGTGTTTTTACATTCTGTGTGTCAAACAAGCATAGAGCTGTCAAGGAAGAATTTATCTTCCTTGGTTTTCAAAACTAAAGGAAATACTCTTTGCAAAGTGCAAGGTAAAACCAGTATGTTCATGTAGAGGTAAATCAAGCACATAGCAATCAATGAATCATTTATTTCCTTAGTTTTCAAAGCTAAAGGACATACTGTTCTTGCAGAGCACTAGGTAAAACAAATATTTTCACATTGACTGTTAGTCAAATAAAGCACATAATCATAATGAAGCATGAATCTTGCTTAATTTTCAAAACTAAAGAATATATTCTAATCCCAAAGCACTAGGTAAAACAAGTGTTTTCACAATTATTATAAGTCCAATCAAGCACAGAGATATCAGTGAAGCATGTATCTTTCTTAATTTTCAATCCTGAAAAATATACTCTTTTAACAGAACACTAGGTAAACCCAGGGTTTCACATTGAGTGTATGTCAAATCAAGCACATAGCCATCAATGAAGTTTGTATTTTACATAGTTTTGAAAACTAAAGAACATACTCTTTTATCAGTATACTACATAAAACCAGGGTTTTCACCTTAATTGTTAGTCAAATCAAGCACATAGCTATCAAAGAAGCATATATTTTTCTTAATTTTCAAAACTAAACAACAAGCATTTTTAGGAGAGAACTAGCTAAAACCAGTGTTTTCACATTGATTGTGAATCAAATCAAGCACATGGCTGTCAATGAAGCATGCATCTTGCTTAGTTTTGTAAACTAAAGACATCATGTTTCACAGACTACTAGGTAAAATCAGTGTTTTCATATTGATTTTCAATCAAATCCAGCTCATAGCCATCGATGAGTAATTATTTGTATAGTTTTCATGACTAAAGTACATACTCTTTCACAGAGCACTAGGTAAAACAAATGTCTTCATGTTGATTGTCAGTCAAACCCAGCATATAGCTCTCAATGAAGCATGCACCTTGCTTAGTTTTGAAAAATACACTCTTTTCACAAAACACTAGGTGAAACCAGTGCTTCCCAATGATTTTAAGAAATATCAAGCACATAGATATCATTGAAACATACATCTTGCTTAGATTTCAAAGTTAAAGAAGATGCTGTTTCAGCAGAGCACTAGATAAAACCAGGATTGTCACCTTAATTGTAAGTCATATGTGGCAAATAGCCATTAATGAAGCATGTATCTGGCTTAGTTTTCAAAACAAAAGAACATGCTGTTTTCACAGAACACTAGGGGGAAAGTGATTTATGTTGATATAAGACAAATCAAGCTCACAGCTCTCAATGAAACAAGTATCTCCTTTCATTTTCAAAACTAAAAGATATATATGTGTGTGTGTGTATATATATATACACACACACATATATATATACACATACTGTTTTTGAAGAGCACTAGGTGAAATCAGTTTTTAACATTTACTGTATATGTCAAATCAAGCACATAGCCATCAATGAAGCATGTATATTACTTAGATTTCTATAATAAAGAGTATAACGCTTAAACTGAGCACTTATTAACACCATTGTTTTCACAATGAGTGTAAGTCAAACCAAGTACAAAACCTTCAATGAGGCATGTATCTTGCTTAGTTTTGTAAAGAATGTACTGTTTTAGTGGAGCACTAGATAAAACCAGGGTTTTCACATTACATTTAGTCAAATCAAGCAAATAGACTTAATGAAGCATATATCTTGCTTAGTTTACAAAATGAAAGACCATAGGTTTTTGCAGAGCACTATCAAAAACTAGTGTTTTAATATTGATTTTAAGACAAACTGAGCACATAGCCATCAATGAAGCATGTAACATTCTGAATTTTAAAACATAAAGAACATAAACTTTTCATAGTTCACTAGGTAAAACCAGTGTTTCCACATAGAGTGTACATCAAATCAAGGACATAGCTGTCAACGAAGCAAGTATCTTGCTTAGTTTTAAAAAGTAAGAACATAATCTTTTCACAGAGTACTAAGTTTGACCAGAGTTTTCACATTGATTGTAGGTCAAATTAAGCAAACACCCTCCATGAAGCTTATACCTTGCTTACTTTTCAAATCTAAACAATGAACTCTTATATGAATGTACTGGATAAACCAGGGTTTTCACATTTAATGTAGGTCAAATCAAGCACATACATGTATATATAGCATGTATCTTCCTTAGATTTCCAAAGTAAAGACCACAGCTTTTTCATAGATCACTAGTTAAATGCATGTTTTCACACTGATTGTAAATCAAATCAAGCATATAGCTGGCAATGAAGCATGTATCTTGCTTAGATTGGAAATCTAAAGAATACAGTGTTTTGGAAGAGCACTTGGTAAGACCATTGTTTTCACATTGAAAGACAAATCAAGCACATAGCCCTTAATGAAACAAATATCTTGATTACATTTCAGAACTACAGAACATACTGGTTTAGTAGAATGCTAGGTAATACTAGTGTTTTCACGTTGATTTTAAGTCAATTCATATGTCAATGATGCATGACTCTTGCTTAGTTTCCAAAATAACGTCCATAGTGAATTCATAGTGATGTGGGCTATGGGTGGAGGGCTCTTTGTCTCTTCAGAGATAACTAAGTTGTTTGACTTGTGGGTGTGGAACGGTGGGGGGCTGCAGTCCTGCCCTTGGGGACTGGCAGCGGCTCCAGTCCCAGGAAATGTTTAACAATGCAAGGGCTATAAACTTTAAGTATTTAGGGGAAATGCAAAAACCAAATGTGCTAAAGGCTTATCTAGAATGTCTGGAGTCCATGCTAAAAGCTTACCTAAGATGTGGAAGATATATGCTAATTGAAGCCTATTGAGAACTGAAACAAAGGGACCATTTGGCCTTTCCTCTCTGTATAAAAGACGTTTGAAAATCTTGTTCAGGGCTCGGGATTCAAACTGAAAGCTCCCGAGTCCGGCTGGCCGTCAATAAACCATTTTTCCTTCTCAAAATCATTGCTGAGTCCTGGCCTCTCTATACTCAAATAATTGAACTTCTCTTAAATTCCACAACATTTTTGGTGACTCTGGTGGGATAATAAACGAAGGCCAGAGACGGTAGCATTTTGCTGCCCCTTCCAAATCCCCGAGGAAGCCGGGAGGACTCGGGTGAACCCCAAATCTGGGTGCCCCTGGATTAAATTTAATCCAGAAAAGATGTGGGCTCCACCAGAATCTTCCCGACAAAATCGAGGAGCAATGGAAGGTCTGAAGAGAAAGATTCTGGGTACGAAAAAGAACTCCAAACATGGAAGAAGGTAAGACTCCCCGGGTGAGCACAGTCTGGAAGGCCCTAGCTTTAATTGCTAGGAAGGGGAGGCTGATCACCTCCCGAGAGAACCCTAGTAGCCCCAGAAGGCTGGGGGGAAGCCGTTCTCTCTAGGCTTGGGAAAAGGAGGAAAACCGGGGAAAAGCCCTGGTGTTTTGGGTTTGTCTAACTGCATGTTAGAATCTGGTACAGGTCTTATATCCACTAAAGGAGTGGAGTCTTGATTTTAATAGGAAGGGCTATTTATAGGTTCAAGTCCTAATGTCCTGGAAATTGGTCTAGATTAAGGGAAACAACACTTGGTTACAGGAAAATGGATCGGCTTTTCTGGTGGAGCTTGGTCTGGGTGTAAAGTTTAAACAGTGGAAAAGTCTAGCTGAAATCTTTTGTTATGGTGCTAATTTGTGAATGAATTCGCTTTACACCAAATGTTAAGTGTTCTGAGGTTTGTGATGGCTGTGGGGGCAGCCATGGTGAAAATAAATATATAAACTTGTGGGTCAGATTAGTGACCTTTGTGCTTCTGTCTGTGTCAGCTCAAGGCTAGTGTTGGAGTTGTATCCTTATGTAGAGTGGAATTACAGCTGAGCTGGAGCCCTCCCTTGCCATTGGCAAGGGGGTGAAATGATTCTGGGGCAAAAGCTGAGGAGTCTGGCTGTTTGTGGAGTCTAGATGTTTGTGCATGCTCTGCTGTCTTGTCTCTGGTCTGGTCCTTTGCCGGGGCTTGGAGGCCATCTGTGTCCACGCCAAGCACCCAAGTTTGTTGGGAATGTCCCAGTCAGGGCGGCTGGGTTCCTGGGAGAGTTGCCAAATTTGAGTAGGTTCTGTCTGCCCATTTTGGCTGAAAGCTGGAAAGGGGGGAGCGGCTTGCCCCTTTCTAGTGAGTCCACCCTTCTATTCATAAGCCGCATTCCTGTTTCTTGTGCACCCGACTGCCTGGAAGGGGGGGAAGTGAAGGAGGTGAAAAGCAGAATCAGAATAAATGCAGTAAAGTTCCCTCCTTAGGGTGTCAAAGCCAAAATACGTTTGCATTCTGCTCAGGTTCTTAGAAGGTATTGTAGTAACCTTAAGTAAGAGAATGTGTTCTGTGAAGGTAAAATTTGTCTTAAGGGTATAAATAATTATAAAAGTTTTACAAAGCATTGTTTAAGGTATTTAAGTGGCTAATTGCAGAAAGTCATTATTTAACAAAACTGAATTGATAATAATAATAATAAAAGGCAATTTTATAACAAACTTATTCGGCAGCCAATCTCCCCTGCCAACTTGCTTCAAAAAAAACTGTTTCTGGTATTACATGCTACTAAGTATTTAAAGTGAAGAAAAGTTCATTATTTTAACAAACTTGTTTAGTATTAATGGCAATTATATGTTGTAAGAAGTTTGCCTGGTAACTTAGTATGTGGGATATATGGAGTGTGTTTTTATTGTTAAGGCAACAGAAGATGATTTTGTCCCAAGATAAAATGATTGATTATTGGAAAGAGTAGAGTGTGGGACAGAACCTGAATGAGTACTGAAAGTGTAGAAGGTTTGTGGAAGGGAAATTTTTATGATTAAATTGAGTAAGATCAATATACAAAGAAAATATTTTATCAATAGCTTCTTGTGCTTTAACCTCATCATATCCTCAATGTTTGAAGAAGAGTCTTACCTCTTTTAAAAGAACATTTTATGTTCTAGAAATCAAATCCTGAAAAGTAGCCTTTTATTTCAAACTAACTGCAAGAGATTTATTCTTTTACTTTAAAGGAAAAATTAAAGTAATGGTTAAGTTCATTTAATATGTTATAAGTTGAATGAAAGGTATTTAAAGGTGTTATAAAATTAATAGGTTTTAAAAAAATTAATAAAAACTGTAACTAAGAGTTAAAATCATTTATAAATGCATTTATATTATAAAACAGTGGAAAGACAATAACTGAGATTATAGCTGGGTGAATTTAGCCTGAAACTATTATTTAAGTGTAAATTCTACAGTAACCTTTCCTTTGTTTATGGTTACTTCAAGCCTAACCTCACCCTTTGCCTTTGCCTATGGTTATTTCATAATTGAGAAGAGCTGGGACATCACTGTCTCCTCTCCTGGTATTAGTAACCCTTTCTCTCATGAATTCAAGTGTAAACTAAATAAATTGCTGCCTGATAGAATAAGGTTAAATGGCCACTGGAGTTTTATTATCTCCAAAACCAAAAAGGGGGGTGGAGGGGGAGAAGTCTCCTGCCTTGACGGTCAGTGTTCCTAAGAATGGCAATTCATGAGAGAAAGCAGTCTGTCTCCCTGAGGCTTCAAATAGCCTCAGTATATATATATAAAATTAATCTTGTTGCTTATCCAAAATTCTGCTAATTTCAAAGTAAAATATAAAGTTCTAAAACAAAACGGTGCTAAGGCATTGAGAACATTTTGGTTATTACAATCCATTAAGTAAGAAAGAAAATTCTTGTGGTAAACTGCATGGTCATAGTGCAAATTAAGAAGAGTTTGTAAAACATCTTCCAAACTGAAAATGTTTAAATAGTTCTAGTTGTAGAAGTCATTGTTAACTAAAGAAACTTAGATTGGTATTGGTAGCAGAAATAACTTCATGATAATAAACCTGTCTGAAGGCCACTGCAAAATACACATTTAAGTAAATGGTAATAAAAAGTTGTCTCGATTCTATTGGAAATATTCTGTTTTCATTCTAACAATGAAAAATAATATTTTTCCTCTATTACTAAAGTAAAGTACCTACTGTTATCTTCATAGTAAAATTGTGTAAGTAAATAGCCATTTGATATATGTATTGCGTTAAGTTGTTTAAAATATATATAAAACAAGGAATAAACTTTAACATTGTCAAACTCTTGTGCATTCGAACCAGGCCTTGTATACATTACAGGTGGCCTCTCCATGTGAGTTATTGGCTAAGCTGGTCACTGACCCCTCAATTAAAAATATGTGCTATATCAGTCTCTGGTTCTTCTCCTGAAGTTGATGGAAACTATATTGCAGTTTCAAGCTCCTGCAGCCAATAATGACTCGGTACAGCCAAGTGTACAATGGATATCGCCTCCAGACTGGCACTGTTCCATGGTGCCAGAGAGCACTATGCACCAGGCTAGTAGAATACTGGAAAATCTCTGGAATACTGGAAGGATGCTGCAACTTGCTCACTGCGTTGAAGAACATGCTAAGTGGAGCCATGATACCAGGAGACTGTAAGTAAAACTTAAACACAATTGGCATTATGGCCTGCTCTCATGGAGAGATAACATGTAAAGTATTACAAACCTGAAACTCAAAACTAATAATGGCAACTCTGAATCCTTATGCATTAAGTAATACATTAGTTAGTATTAAGTGCTGTACTTTTATCCTGTACTAAATATATGCCTAATAATTGTAATGTTATCTTTTCTATTTTGGATCAAGTGCAGAAGTATATTAGACATGTTAAATTCCTGGTAAAATCATTTTCTAAACAGTTAATAACATGTCTGTAGAATAAGGTGGCAGTCTCAGCCAGTCTCAGTCAGCTTCCATATTCTGCTGTACTCTGCTGTGTAGCAAAAGTGAGGCTTGCTTGCTGATGGTGAGTCACCTATTGAACAAGTCAAAATTGCTAGAAATTGTACAATGAAAACCAAGGTGTAAAAATCTTTATTCTGTAGTTCTGATCACTCCCACAGGTGAAAACTAAGAGTATTTCCAAATTAGTGTTCTAATCCTGAGTGAAGCCAGTTGCCCAAGGAGTACCAGTTCACCAGGAGCATCTGACAGAGCGAATGAGTGTCAATCATTGAACAGCTTGGAATGTGTCTTCAGACAAAGCTAAGTGTCTGTTGCAATTTCTCTCTAAAGATGGATAACTTAAAAATATATATATATGCTGTTCCCACCAGCTTTTAAGGAATGCCATCTTTATAGGCACCTAACCTTGTCTACCTCTGTAATCCAATGTGTCCTCTTTTAAAAACAGGTATTCCAAAATTTTAATTAAGTTTGTTTCTTTCAGAGTGAACATCTTATTAGCCATATGAAAACTTCATCCAACTTCGTACAGAATGCCAGATCCATCTTCCTCCAGTTAGAATAAATTAAAGAGTTTTACACCTTATTAGGCAATGACTACAGCCCATGGCCAGCAGGAAGCAGTTACAGAAAAGAGATCGTCTCCCTTCAGCACCCCTTTTAAATTAAAGGTGTAAACTCTTTAAGAGTAAAATAAAAGTAATAGATGGATCTGGAACCTGACTGGAAATCCACGTGAGTGCCAGTGGCAGCAGAATAACTGCGGGAGGCCCCTGCCCAAGATTCTGCTGTCCAGAATGAAAAGTTCTAAACTTCTAAAAACAGTCCTGGATGCTGTACTAAAGACTGATAAATAATCAGTCAAGACAACAAACAGCCATCCACCTCATAGCTCCAACAATAATTATGCCAAAGCTTAGCAAGTAAACTTTGACAAAAGGGGGGAATGATGTGGGCTATGGGTGGAGGGCTCTTTGTCTCTTCAGAGATAACTAAGTTGTTTGACTTGTGGGTGTGGAACGGTGGGGGGCTGCAGTCCTGCCCTTGGGGACTGGCAGCGGCTCCAGTCCCAGGAAATGTTTAACAATGCGGGGGCTATAAACTTTAAGTATTTAGGGGAAATGCAAAAACCAAATGTGCTAAAGGCTTATCTAGAATGTCTGGAGTCCATGCTAAAAGCTTACCTAAGATGTGGAAGATATATGCTAATTGAAGCCTATTGAGAACTGAAACAAAGGAACCATTTGGCCTTTCCTCTCTGTATAAAAGACGTTTGAAAATCTTGTTCAGGGCTCGGGATTCAAACTGAAAGCTCCCGAGTCCGGCCGGCCGTCAATAAACCATTTTTCCTTCTCAAAATCATTGCTGAGTCCTGGCCTCTCTATACTCAAATAATTGAACTTCTCTTAAATTCCACAACAATAGAGCACCACTTATGGTCAGTGTTTTAATTCAAGGACAGAGCCATCAAGGAAGCTTATACCCTATAAGTTCAAAAACTAAAGAACACACTTTTTAAAAAAGATTTATTTATTTATTTATTTAATCCCCCACCCCTGCCCCAGTTGTCTGTTCTCTGTGTCTATTTGCTGCGTGTTCTTTGTCCACTTCTGTTGTTGTCAGCAGCACGGGAATCTGTGTTTCTTTTTGTTGTGTCAGCTCTCCGTGTGTGGAGCACCATTCCCGGGCAGACTGTACTTTCTTTCACGCTGGGCAGCTCTCCTTACAGGGCACACTCCTTTCGTGTGGGCCTCCCCTACATGGGGACACCCCTGCATAACACAGCACTCCTTGCGCACATCAGCACTGCACGTGGGCCAGCTCCACACAGGTCAAGGAGGCCCGGGACTTGAACCAGAGACCTCACATGTGGTAGATGGACGCCCTAACCATTGGGCTAAGTCAGTGTCCCTGAACACACTTTTTTTTTTTAATTACATTAAAAAAAAATAAGGTCCTATTCAACCCCACCGCCCCCACCCCCCACTCCCCCCACAGCAACACTCTCTCCCATCATCATGACACATCCATTGCACCTGGTAAGTTCATCTCTGAGCATCACTGCAACCCATAGTCAATGGTCCACATCATAGCCCAGACTCTCTCACGTTCCATCCAGTGGGCCCTGGGGGGATCTACAGTGTCCCATAATTGTCCGTGAAGCACTATCCAGGACAACTCCACGTCCCAAAAATGCCTCCACATCTCATCTCTTCCTCCCGTTCCCCACACCCAGCAGCCCCCATGGCTACCGTTCCCACACCCATTCCACATTTTCTCTGTGGACATTGGATTGGTTGTGTCCATTGCACACCTATGTCAAGTGAGGACTTAGATTCCACATGGGTACTGGATGCACTCCTCCCGCTTCTAGTTGTAGACACTCTAGGCTCCATGTTGTGGTGGTTGACCTTCTTCAACTCCATGTTAGCTGAGTGGAGTAAGTCCAATAAATCAAAGTGTAGGAGCTGAAGTCTGTTGAGGCTCTGGGCCTGGGTGTCATATTATCAGCCCAGAGATTCAAATCCCCTACATATATCTTAATTTTTAAACAGAGCACTAGATACAGCCATGGTGTTCACCTTATTTGTAAGTCAAATCAAGCACAAAGCTGTCAATGAAGCATGTATCTTTCTTAGTTTTCAAGCTAAACATAAAACTTTTTGAAGAGAACTATGAACTGGTGTTTCACATTGATCATAAGTCAAATCAAACACATAGCCATCACTAAAATATTTATCTTCCTTAGTTTTCAAAACTGAAGTGCAGACTCTTTTCACAGAGCACTAGGTAAAACCAGTGTATTCACATTAATTTTCTCAAATCAAGCACATAGCCATCATTCAAGATTATATCTTGCTTAGTTTTCAAAACTAAAGAACATACTCTTTTATCATTGCTCCAAATAAATCCAAAGTTTTAAGTTTAAGTCAACCCAAGCACAAAGCATCAACGAAGCATATATCTTGATTAGTTTTCAAAACTAAAGTATATAGTTTCTCAGACCACTAGGTAGAACCTCAGTTTTACATTAATTGTAAGTCAAATCAAGCATAGAATTGTTAGTGAGCTTGTATAGTTCTTAGTTTTGAAAACTAAAGAACCAGTCTTTTACAGAGAACTATGTAAAATCACTGCTTTCACATTGATTGTAACTCAAATCAAGCACTTATTTATCAATGAGAATGTATACTGCTTAGTTTTCAAAACAAAAGAACACACTTTATCAGAGCACTAGATAAAATCAGGATTTTCACACTGATTTTAGATCAAATCAAGCACATTGCTATCAATGAAACATGTATCTTGGTAAATTTTCAAAACAAAAGACTATAGCATTTTTGTACAGCACTAGTTAAACAAGTGTTTTAAGATTGATAGTAAGTCAAATAAAGCAGATAGCCAGCAGTGGATGTATCTTTTTCAGATTTGAAAACTAAATAACATCATGTTTTCACAGAGATCTAGATAAATCCAGTGTTTTCTTATTGATTGTAAGTCAAATCAAGCCCTTGGCTATCAATGTAGCATTTATCATGATTAGATTTCAAAACTAAAAAATATTCTTTTCAAAGAGCAATAGGTAAAATCTGAGTTTTCATGTAGAGTGTAAGTAAAATCGATCACATACCTGTAAATGAATTATGTATTTCTTAGTTTTCAATATTAAAAAAAGTACTATTTTCACAGAGCACTAGAGAAAATCTAGGTTTTCACATTAACTGGTTATCTAAGCAAGCACATAGTCATCAAGCATGTATCTTGCTTAGTTTTCAAAATTTAAGACCATATCTTTTTTGTAGACCTCTATCTAAAGCTCATGTTTTTACATTTATTGTAAGTCAAATCAAGCACATACCTATCAACGAAGCTGGTGTCTTTCTTTGTTTTTAAAACTAAGCAACATAGAATTTTAGGAGAGAAGTAGTTAAAACAAGAGTTTTCACATTGATTGTAAGTTGAATGAAACACACAGTCATGAGCGAACCATATATCTTGATTTATTCTCAAACTAAAGAACATAGTGTTTTCTCATAGCTTTAGGTAGAACCACAGTTTTACATTGACTGTAAATCAAAGCAAGCACAGAACTGTCATTGAAGTATGTATATTTCTTAGTTTTGAAAACTGAAGAACATAGTGTTTTCACAGAGTACTAGGTAAAATCACTGTTTACACTTTGATGGTAGGTCATATCAAGCACTTATCCATCAATGATGATGTGTATTACTTAGTATCAGAAACAAAATAATATACCTTTTCCAATGAGCACTAGCTAAAATAAGTGTTTTCATAGTATTGAAAGTTGAATCAAGCACTTGGCTGTCAATGAAGCATGGATTTTTTAGCAAATTTTTATTGTCTTTTTATTTAAAGACATAGATCACACAAAATATTACATTAACAAATATAAGAGTTTCCCATATACCTCATTCCCCACCCCCCTACTCCTCCCACATCAAAAACCTATTTCATCTGAGTGGCACATTCATTGCATTTCAGGAATACACTTTGGAGCACTGCTACACTGAATGGATTATAGTTTGCATTGTAGCTTACACTCTGCCCCAGTACATTCAGTGGGTTAGGGCAGGGTATATAATGTCCAGCATCTGTCCCTGCAATATCATTCAGGCCAACTCCAAGTCTTGAAATAGCCCCCATATAACACCTTTCCTTCCCTCTCCCTGCCGTAAGCAACACCCATGGCCACTGTCTCTACATCAATGATACAATTTCTTCCATTGATAGAGTTGCAATATTTCTGTAGTAGAATACCAGTAAATCCACTCTAATCCATATTTTATTCATCCATCCTGTGGGCCCTGGAATGGGGATAAACACTCCAACTCTAAATCAAGTGGATGCTTAGATCTCACATGGATGATGAATGTGATTCTCTTGCTTGCAGTTGTAGTCTCTGTTGGTTCCCTGGTGTGGTGGTTGACCATCTTTATCTCCCTGTTAGCTGACCTGAGTAAGTCTAACAAACTAGAGAGTAGATGTTGCAACTTTTCTGAGGCTCAGGGACCAGGTGGCACATGGACAGTCCAGAAATTCAAGTCTCCTGAGCATACACCAATCCCAGTGCCAACCACAGGTTCAGAAAAAGTGACAGACTAGGCATGTGTAAAGAGGTCACATCTGAGTCCAACTTCATCCAATTTAGTCCAACCAGGGAGCACAAATTCCAAAGTAGGGCCCACTGACAAGGCAATGAACTCCAAAGCCATCTACTATGACCATAGAACCAGTGTGTCTCTGTAACCATTAGGTGCACCAGTACCTGGGGTTGTATCTACCTTGGCTGTCTCTGGGATTCTGCTAAAATGTGCATAAGAGTGACCCCTCTGATGACCCCCTGACTCATTTTGAAGTCTCCTAGCCATTTAAATTCATTTGTCATTACCACTTCCCCCTTTTATTCATGTCTTTTTCTAGTTGTATCACACACTGGTGATTGGTAGTAATCCCTTGGCACCAGGGAGGTTCATCTCTGGAGTCATGTCCCACGCTGGGAGGAAAGTAATGCATTTACCTGCTGAGTTTGGCTTAGAAACTGGTCATATTTCAGCAACATGGAGGCTATCAGGAGGTAACTCTTAGGTACCCTGCAGCTCTAGGCCTAATTGAAATTTCAAGCACACAGGCTCATAAGCATAGTCATCAATATCAAGGGTCCATCATTTGACCATCCTTCTTCACTGGTCTTGCCCTTGCACTTGGGGGATTGTTGCTGTTCCACTGGGTAATGCAACAGAGCTCCCCCATCTAGGAACTCAGCACTCCCTCAGTTGCCGTGTATAACTCTACCTAATATGACAATACCCAACAAATAACTGAACATATTTATATACTCTATATACATGCCCTGGAGAACTCCCTCCCACCAATGCATCACCAATCAGTGACATCCCACACCAGTGCTCCTCTCCTGCCATAGTTGAACCTCTCTGTGATCAAAAGCTTTTTCAGAAATGAAGACTAATACATTGCCAATTCAATAGTAGGAAAATGAAATAGTAAGGAGAGGTTTAAAGATAAGAAATAGAATACATAATAATTTAGGAAAGCTAAAGTAAAGTAAAAAATAAATTGGGGGGAGCAGACTCTTATATTTAGATCTTTGATTCATCTTGAGTTAATTTTTGTATAATGAGTGAGGTGATAATCCTCTATCATTTTTTTTGCATATGGATATCCAATTCTCCAAGCACCATCTGTTGAAAAGGCCATTCTCTCTTAGTTGGGTGGGCTTGGTGGCCCTGTCTAATATCAGAGGACTGTATATGTGAGGATCTATATCAGAACTCTCAAGTCAGTTCCATTGGTCAGTATGACTATCCTTGTGCCAATACCATGGTATTTTAACTACTATAGCTTTGTATTATGTTTTAAAGTCAGGTAGTGTAGCCCAATATATTCCCAGGTTCCATTAATAGTAAAGAATATAGTGATGAGTTTAAAGGTTAGATATAGAATACATATTAATTTGGAAAAATTATGGTAAAAATAAATTGGGGTATCAAAAAATTTAAAAATGCAAAAGCTTTGTTTTTGGTGTTTTGTCTTCCATCACTGCAATAAGTGTTGCCCTGTATGCAAATTGGCAAAGCAACTACTTCCGTCTTTTCCTCAGTGTCTATATCCTATCTTTTTCATTTCTTTTTCCTAATTATTAAGCTTATCTTCACAAGAGTTTTACATCACAGTAGTTCATATATACAATATACAGTACTCCCACATATCCAACATAAAACCTTTTCCCTTCCACAACAATAATCTTTTTACATATTCATACTATATTTACTGCAACTGATGTACAGATATTGAGACAATAGCTTTCAAACAAGGTAACATTTGTGTTTACATTGTGGTTTATATGTTAGACTATACAATTTTCTAAATTTTTAGTTATTTTATGTTTTACAGTATGATATACATTTTAACCTATCAGCCCCTATATATTTTTGGTGTACTTTTACATGTCTTATATCCATCCTTGTGTACTCTTGTGGAACACTTCTATTGCCCACACAGTTACATTGGTTCCATCTATTCAATACCTCTTTCTGCCTCCCCTTAGGGCCCACAGTGACCGTCAATCTTCATTGCTTAAAGGGCCATGTTCAGAGATACTTGCAACAGTGTTGAGGGCTTCACATGCTGAAATGCCCTAATGCCCTGGGAGCCACCATTTCTCTTGAGAGATACAGTTCCCTCTATTTGATGGCCTCAGTCCTCCCCAGGATGTGGGTATACCTTCACTCTCATTATATGGGTCTCTATTCAATGATATAACCCATTATGGCAAAATGAGCATTCACATATTCCCTAGGAGCCTGTCCTGCATCAGATTATCCCCTTTAAGCATCTTAAAGAGGTAACTTTCCTTATTATATTTTTGAAAAGGTTTTCTCAGCATTATACTCTCAACCAAATACCTGACAATCTCCTATGTTCATATGTTGCCCCACCCTCCCCCCAATTTCTTGGGCAATATTACCCACTGTCCCATCCCTAGCCCCCTCAAACCCACAAAGCCCCACCCAAAGGTGACCCTATGCCCCCATTTTATCCCTTCCTTGTACAAATACTTACCTCCAGCTTATCATTGATTTCACCCATGTAGGTGTCAGCTTACATCCTTCCTCTACCCCCAATTTCCTGTAAGCCTATCATCTAGTCTCTAGCTCTATGAGGCAGCTTGGTTTACTTATTTCATATCATTGAGGTCATATAGTATTTGTCTTTCAAAGCCTGGGTTGCTTCACTCAATGTAAGGTTCTCAAGATTCATCCATGTTATCATGTGTGTTTGAAGTGGATCACAGAGAGGTTCAACAATGGCAGCAGAGGAATATTGGTGTGGGATGTTATTGACAGGGGACACATGGTTGGCAAGGATTTCTACAGGGCATATATCCAGGGTACATAAAAATGTTTGGATATTTTCATAGTGGCTACAATTAAAAACAAGTGAGAGAGTGCTGAGTTCCTAGCCAGGGGAACTCTATCACAGTCCCTAAAGGAACAGCAACAATCCCCCAAGTGCAATGGCAAAGACCAAAAAAGAATGAAGGTCCAATAATGAGCCCTTGATACTAATGACTATGCTTGTGAGCCTGTGCACCTGAAATAAGAACAAGGCCTAGAGCTGCAGGGGGCCTAAGAGTTACCTCCATGTTGCTCAAATATGGCCAGTCTCGAAGCCAAACTCAGCATGTAAATGTGTTGCCTTCCCCCCAGCATGGGACATGACTCCTGGGGATGAGCCTCCCTGGCACTGAGGGATTACTATCAAGTACCAACTGATGATGTAACTAGAAAATGGCCTTGAATGAAAGGGTCAACTTTGACCAGCAGAATATCTCAGTCTACATATCATACCAGGAGTTAAAAATGCTTCTTGACCTGAATCAAGGGGGAAATGGAAAAGTCAAATGAGTTTATATGGTTATGAGTCTCCAAAAAGAGCTGGGAGTTTATCAGAGGGGTTGCCCTTATGCACACCTCAGCAGAGTCCCAGAGACAGATAAAATAGATACAACCCCGGGTATTGGTTCTTCTGAGGGCTACAGAGACCCACCAGTTCTATGGTCATGGCAGATGGAGGTCAGTGCCATGTCAGTTGGCCCTTCTTTGGAGTTTGTGTTTCTGTGTGATGGAGCTGGACTCAGATGTGATCTTTGCTCACAAGCCTCTCCTGTTACTTTTACCAGAACTTTAGTTGGTGCTGGGGTTTAATATATACCCGAGGGATCTGAATCTCTGGACTGACCATATGATAGCCAGGTCCTGAACCTCAACAGACTTCAGCTCCTACACTCTGATTTATTGGACTTACCCCACTCAGCTAACATGGAGTTGAAGAAGGTCAGCCACCACACCATGGAGCCAAGAGTGCCTACAACTGAAAGCAGGAGGATTGCATCCAGCATCCATGTGGAATCTAAGCCCCCTCTTGATATAGATGTGGAGTGGACACAACCAATCCAAGGTCCACAGGATGGAGAAATAGAATATGGATTAGAGTGGACTTACTGATATTCTTTCATGAACTATTGTGATTAGTAATCAAAGAAAATGTGGCATTGGTGTGGAAAAAGTGGCCTTGGTGGCTGCTGGGTGTGGGGAATGGGAGGAAGAGATGAGATGTGGAGGCATTTTCAGGACTTGGAGTTGTCCTGGGTGATGCTGCAGGGACAGTTACCAGACATTGTATGTCCTCCCATGGCCAACTGGGTGGAACATGGGAGAGTGTGGGCTATGATGTTGACCACAGACCACAAGGTGCAGGGGTGCTCAGAGATGTATTCACCAAATGCAATGAATGTCTCATGATGATGGAGGAGATTGTTGCTATGGGGGGAGGAGTGGGGTGAGGGGGATGGGGGGTATATGGTGACCTCATATTTTTTTAATGTAATATTAAAAAAATAAAGACAAAAAAAAGTCAGGTAGTGTGATTCCTCTGATTTCATTTTTCTTTTTCAATATGACTTTGGCTATTTGGGCCTCTTTCCCTTCCAAATAAATTTTATAGTTACTTTTCCCAGTTCATTTAAAAATCCTGTTTTGATTTGTTTTGGGATTGCATTAAATCTGTAATGAATTTAGGTAAGATAGACATCTTGAAAATATTTAGTCTACTTATTCATGAACAGGGAATATTCTTCCATTTTTTAAAGTCTTCTTTGATTTCCTTGAACAGTGTTGTGTAGCTTTCTGTGTATAAGTTTGTTACATATTTAGCTAAATTTATTCTTAGGCCTTTGATTTTCTTAATTTACTGTTGTAAATGGTATTTGTTTCTTGATTTCTTCCTCAGATTGCTCATTATTGGTGTACAGAAATGCTACTGACTTTTGAGCATTGATCTTATAACCTGTGACTTTACTGAACTCATTTATAAGTTCTAGAAGCTTTGTTATAATTTTCTCAGAGTTTTCTATGTATAGCATCATGTCATCTGAAAATAGTGAAATTTTGACTTCTTCTTTCCAATTTGGAAGATTTTTATATCTGGGTCTTGCCCCAGTGATCAAGCAAGTACTTCTAACACAATGTTAAATAGGAGGGCTGATAATGGGCATCCTTGTCTTGTTCCTGATCTTAGAGGGAAAGATTTTAGGATTTCACCATTGTAAATGATGTTAGCTGTGTGTTTTTCATATATATCCTTTATCATGTTAAGAAAGTGTCATTCTATTCCTATCTTTTGTAGTGTTTTTGTCAAGAAAAGGTACTGTATGTTGTCAAGTGGTTTTTTTACATCTATAGATATGATCATGTGAATTTTTCCCTTTAATCTGTTTATATGATGTATTACATTGATTGATTTCCTTATGATGAACCATCTTTGCAGACTAGGGATGAAACCCACTTGGTCATGGGGTGTAATTCATTTGATGTGTTTTTGAATACGATTAGCAAGTATTTTGTTGAAGATTTTAGCATCTAGGTTCATTAGAGAGATTGGTCTATAACTTTCCTTTCTTGTGGTGTCTTAGGTTTTGGAATTAGGGTAACGTTGGCATCATAGAATAAGCTATGCAATATTTCTTCTATTTCGATATTTTGAGTTTAATCATGATTTTGGTGTTATTTCTTTCCAGAATGTTTGGTAGATTTCACCTGTGAAGCCATCTGACCCAGGGCTTTTCATAGTCTGGAGGTTTTTAATGAACTGATTCTATCTCTTTACTTGTGATTTGTTTGTTGAGACCATCAATTTCTTCTGTCATCATTGTAGGTTGTTTATGTGTTTCTAGGAATTTTTCCATGTCCTCTAAATTGTCCTCTTTGGCAAATAGTTTTTCAGAGTATACTCTCCTGTATTTCTTTATTTCTCTTTGGTCAGTGGTGATATCCCTTTATAATTTCTTATTTTATGTATTTGCATCTTCTCTCTTTTTTTCTTTGTAAGTCTAGCTAAGGCTTTGTCAATTTTATTCATCTTTTCAAAGAATCGGCTCTTTGTTTTGTTTATTATTGCTAGTGCTTTCTTATTTTCTGTTTCATTTAGTTCTGCTCTGATCTTTGTTATTTCTTTCTTTTTTTCTTATTCCTTTGGGATTTGTTTGTTCTTTTTTTACTAATTCCTCCAATTGTGCAGCTAGGTCTTCAATTTTAACTCTTTCTTCTTTTTTTGATGTATGAATTTTAAGGTTATGTATTTCCTCTCAGTACAGATTTTGCCATCTTCCTTAAGTTTTGATATGTTGTGTTGTCATTTTCATTGGTTTCAAGGTAGTTACTGCTTTCTCTTGATATTTCCTCAATTACTGTTTGTCTAAGAGTGTGTTGCTTTATTTCCATATCTTGGTGCCTAATCTGGTTCTCTGGACCTTGCAGATTTCCAGCTTCATTCCTCTGTGGTCAGAGAAATTGTTTTGCATGATCTCAAACTTTCTTAATTCATTGAAACTTTCTCTGTGGTACAGCATGTGAGATGTATCTTGGAGAATGAGCCATGAGTGCTTGTGAAAAATGTATATCCTGTTGTATTTGGGTGTAATTTCTGTATATGTCTATTAAGTCCAGATCCTCTAATATATTATTCAAAGTCTTTGTTTCTTTATTGATTCTCTGATGAGATCTTCTGTTCCAATGGTGATAATGGTGTATTAATGTCCCCCACTATAATTGTAGAGGCAGCTATTCCTCCACTTAGTTTTTCCAGTGTTTGCCTCATGTATTTTGAGGTGCCCTGTTTAGGTGCATAAATGTTTATGATTGTTCTTTCTTCTTGAAAGATTACCCCTTTTACTAATAGGTATTACCCATCTTGGCTTTCACAATAGTTTTGCATTTCAAGTGTATTTTGTCTGATATTAGTATAACCAATCCTGCCCTTTTTGGTTATTGTTTGCTTGTAAGCCATTGATTTTCAACCTCCTTGAATCCCTGGGTCTAAGGTGGGTTTCTTAGAGACAATATATAGATGGGTCATACTTCCTTATCCATTCTGCCAATCTGAGTCTCTTGACAAGTGAGTATAATCCATTAAAATTCAGTGTTATTGCTCTCAAAGAATTACTTACATTAGTCATATTTTCTTTGAATTTGTGTATGTCAATTTGTTTATATTTTTCTTTTTTTTTTTATGCTGTCTTCCAACTCTGTCTCTCCTGTTTTTTTCTTTCCTCCTGCAGAAATCCCTTAATATTTCTTGAAGGGCAGGTTTCTTGCTCTCTCAGTTTTTGTGTGTGTGTGTGAATATTTTGAACTCTCCATCATATTTGAATGCCAGCTTTGCTGGATAGAGTATTATTGGCTGCAAATTATTTTCTTTTATTACCTTGACTATGTCATACCACTGCCTTCTTGCCTCCATGATTTCAGATGAGAAATCAGCACTCCATCTTATTGAACTTCCCTTATATGTGATGGTTCTCTTTTCTCTTGCTGCCTTAGGTATTTTCTCTTTGCTTGAGCATTGGATAATTTGACAAATATATGTCTTGTGGTAGACCTGTTGGGATTTATGTTGTTTGGGTGCATTGTCTTTTCTGGACATATACATCCATCTCCATTGATAGATTTGGGACGTTTTGAGCCATTATTTCCTCCAAAACTCCTTCTGCCCCCTTTCCTTTCTCTTCTCCTTCTGAGATGCATTAATGCACATGATTGTGTGTTTTGTGTTGTCATTCAGATCCCTAAGACCCTGCTGTGTTTTTTTCTATCATATTATCTATCAATCTACAATCTGTTTGATTTCAAATGTATTGTCTTCCACATCACTAATTCCTTCCTCTACCTCTTCACATCTGCTGTTATTAGCTGAAAGTGTATTTTTGATTTTTGAATTGTGCTATTCATCATCATCATATCCATTATCATTTTGCATATGTTTACAATTTCTTCTGTATGCTTTCCAAGTGTTTTCTTAATATCCTTAATCTCTTCCTTCACTTCATTAAGTTGGTCCATTATATTTGTTCGGAGAGACTTGATTAGTTGTTTTATGTTCTGCTCTTCTTCCTGGTTTATAATTTTTTCATTGGATTGGGCCATGTCTTCCTGATTATTTCTATGGTTTGTAATTTTTTGTTGCTGTTTGGTCCTCATTTTATCTGAATGGGTTTGTTCAGTTTATTAGCTTCTCTATTTAGTCTTGGGTTTTATTTAGATGCTATTTTGTATGTGTATTGTCTTCTCTTTGACACTTTCCTCTTCTTATTCTATTTTCTTATTGTTGTCTAGTTTCCTTGAAGGAAAAAAATTAGGGCCAGGGAAGGCAAAAGAGGTAAGGAAAGTATAATTAGTATTGATAGTAAATTTTAGCACAAGAGCCATATAAGACCTAGGAGAATGAATATTAAAATATGTAAACTGTGTAGAGTTATGGGAATAAAAAAGTGGAGTAGCTACAATGAGATAGAAACTGAATATGGACAAAAATATACTATGAATTAAAAGGTGAGTGTGATCAGGAGAGAAGGGATGAGAAAAGAAATGACAAGAATATAAAGGTTGAATAAAATATAGAAAACAGTACAGAGGTGTTAGAAATAAAAAGCCAGAAAAACTGGGGGCTAAACAAAGAGAGGTGGAATGTAAGAGCAACAGCAGAAGATGGAAGATCAAAAGATGTAAAGGGAAAGAGTCACAGTTGGTATCCAAAATCAGTACACACAGAAAAGAGGAATTCAAGAATGAGGAAGCTTAGCAAACAAGAAACCCACCAGCAGCACCTAATAGCAAAAAAGCAAAAAAAAAATGGGGTGTAGGGGAATAAAGAGGAAGGAAAGACAAGAAAAGAAACAAACAATACTAAACAAGCCCTCAAGCAAGGAGTCCTCTTTGAAATTGAACAAACTGATAAGGAATCTGTCCTTACCCCTTTCTCCCTTCCACACTTCTCTCTGTCCCAGGGAAGCAGGAAGCCCATGTGAGAGCTCCCCTCCAAGATTCAAATGGGACCTGTGTGAACTAACTCAGCACAGAAAATGATGATTCTCAGTCTCTTTGATAGAGAACACCCACAGCTCGCCGGTAACCCCAAATAAGCTATTGGAAGCCCCCCAAGCTCTTCCTACTGTCCCCCTCCCTTAGGTGTGTTGCACAGGACTAGTTAATTGCCTGACTCCACCTCCTCCCAGACCAATTTTCCCTATCCCAGGGTATTGAGGTAAATCAGGCTGCCTCAACAGATTACCCTCTCATCTCTTCCTAGCCTCTTACCATGGTAACTGGCATGCTCCTTCAAGCTCAAAATGGGAGGCCAGATAATTGAACCCACTCTGCTTTGGCCTTTCTGCACCCCTCACCAGAACCTCCCACTCTCAGAGTTTCTCTGTGACTGCAGATTCAGGGACTGTTAGTGTTTGGGGAGTGCTGGGTTCTGGGAACATGGGTTCAGGGAATGTGGGTTTGGGGATCACAGGTTTGGGGAACACGAAGCTCAGACAGCCCTGCTGTGTGACTGGCAGTGTTCAGGGAATGCTATGTCCACCAGTCCTATGGAAAAGGTTTAGCCTTCCCGCAGCTTTGGGCACAAATGCCAGAAACTTGCGATTTTACCTTGAGCAATCACTCCTTTTGTTGCACTCTCTCCAGCTTGATGTCCAGAAGCCTCCTGCTTTGTGGGTTCCCAAAACAGCTCACTTAGGCAGGATTATGTCCCCACTCAGCTGGTATTTTGCAGGAGACATAATGAAGGTTCACTCATTCAGATGTCATCTTGCCACATCTCTGAGATTTCCTTTAATTTCAAATATTAAGTATGTACTGTTTTCACTGAGCCCTAAATAAAACCATTGCTTTATTGTAAGTGAAATCAAGCATATATTTGACAATGAAGCATGTATCTCACTTAGTTTTCAAAACTAAAGCAAAGCATTTGTTAAAAATGGTGTTTCCATATTAATTGTAAGTCAAATCATGCAACTGGCCATCAGTACATCCTGTATCTGGCTTAGTTTTCAAAACTAAAAGAACATAGTGTTTTCACAGAGCACTAGGCAAAATCAATATTTTCCATTGATTGTAAGTCTATTCATACACAGAGTCATCAATAAAACATGTATCATTTCTTATATTTTCAAACAAATAAACATACTCTTTTAGTACATCAGAAGGTTAAAACCAGTGTTTTCACATTGATAGTCAAATCAAGTACATAGCATTTAATCAATCATGTATATTGCTTAGTTTTCAAAATCAAATAACACACTGTTTTATCAGAGTACTAGATAAAATCAGGTTATTCATATTGATTTTAAGTCAAATCCAGCCCGTAGACATCAATGAAACATGCATCTATCTTGCTTAGTTTTCAATATTAAAGTCCATTTCTTTTTTTGCAGAGCACTAGCTACAACCAGTGTTTTTACATTTATTTTAAGTCAAATCAAGCACAGAGCTGCCAATGAAGTGTGTTTCTTGCTTAATATTCAATCCTAAAGAACATACTCTTACTAGTGCACTATGTAAATCATTGTTTTCACAGAGTGTATGATAAATCAAGCTCATAGTAGTCAATGAAGCATGAATCTTGGTTTGTGTTCTAAAGTACATATTCATTTCACAGAGCACTAGGTAAAACCAGTGTTAGTGTTTTAACATTGATTGTACATCACATCAATCTCATAGCCATCCATGAAGCTTGTATGTTGGTAAGTTTTGAAAACTAAAGAATATACTCTTTTTGTAGTGTACTAGATAGAGCCAGGATTTTTACCTGTATTGTAAGTCAAATAAAACACATAGCTGTAAATGAAGGATGTATCTTTCTCAGTTTTCCAAAACTAACAACACAGAGTTTTAGGAGATAACTAGTTAAAACCAGTGTTTTCACATTGATTGTATGCTAAGTAAAGCACACACCCAGTGATGAAGATTGTATCTTCCCTAGGTTTCAAAATTAAAGAATATACCCTTTTATCTATGCAACAGATAAAAACTGGTTTTTCACTTTAACTGTAAGTCAAATCAAGCATATAGCCATCAATGAAGCAAGTATTAATTTTCAAAAGTAAAGGATGTACTGTTTCTCAGAGTACTAGGTAGAACTACTACATTTACATTGATTGCAAGACAAATCAAGCACAGACATGTCAATGATTCATGTATCATGCTAAGTTTTCAAAACTAAAAACCATAACATTTTCATAGTGCACTAGAAAAAAAATAGGGTTTTCAATTTGATTGTAATTCAAATCAAGCACATAGCCATCAATGAAATGTGTTTTGTAAAGAATGAAAACTAAAGAACGTTAGCTTTTTCAAAGAGCACTGGGTAAAACCAGTGTTTTCTATTGATAGTAAGTCAAAGGAAGCACAGAGCCAGCAAGGAAGTATGTATATTTATTAGTTTCGAAAACTAAAGAACAGAGATTTTACACAGATAATTAGGTAAAACCAGTGTTTTCACATTGACTGAAGTAAAATCAAGCACATAACCATCAATTGTAAGAAAGAAATTTTCTCCTGGAAGAAAATAAGGCTCACCTGATTGTGGAGAAGAAAAGAATTTATTTTCAATCTTGCAAGAAGGGGCACACAACCAGAAAATATGGCTGGCACCTGAACAAAGAAGAATGAAACAATTTATACCCCTAATCCTATCACACAAGCCCTTCCTCTGTTTCTCCATAGATTGGATACTTCAGAGGTTACAACATATCCAAGAAGATCTAACTTTCCTGTGCAAAGTTTGTGATTAACCACTTCTCCCACCACATTCCAACCATTTTAGTTTTTACCTGCTCCTCTTTGCCAAATAAGGAATGGGATTTAGTGCTGAATTGGTATTGACTTTGCTGTTTCTTGGTCATCTTTTTTACTGCCTATTGGACTGGCTTAAGCTAGTTTCCTTTGTTCCTGCTTAACCTGGGAGTGGGAGACTAAGGCAGTAGGATGGCAGGTTACATTAATTAATATTTTCTTCCTTTATTCTAAACTAATCTGTTTCTTACATCAATGAAGCATGTATATTGCTTAGTATTCAAAACTAAAGAACTCACTATTTTATTAGAGTACTACCTAAAACCAGTGTTTTCACATAGTCATAAAATATGTATCTTGTAAAGGTTTCATAATTAAGTACATATTCTTTTCAAAAACACTAAGTAAAACCATTTTTCACTTATTGTATCGATGCAGGCTATGGGTGGAAGGCTCTTTGTCTCTTCAGAGATAACCTAAGCTGAAGGCTGTGGGTGTGGAACGGTAAGAGGCTGCAGTCCTGCCCTTAGGGACAATGGCAACAGGCTCCAGTCCCAGGAAACACTTTAACAATGCAAGGGCTATAAACTTTAAGTATTTAGGGGAAATGCACAAAGTAAATATGCTAAAAGGCTTATCTAGAATGTCTGGGGTCCATGCTAAAAGCTTACCTAAGATGTGGAAGATATATATGCTAATTGAAGCCTATTGAGAACTGAAACAAAGGGACCATTTGGCCTTTCCTTTCTGTATAAAAGACATTTGAAAATCTTGTTCAGGGCTCGGGATTCAAACAGAAAGCTCCCGAGTCCAGCCGGCAGTCAATAAATCATTTTTCCTTCTCAAAATCATTCCTGAGTCCTGGCCTCTCTATACTCAAATAATTGAACTTCTCTCAAATTCTACAACATTATTGGCGACTCCGCCGGGACAATAAATGAAGGCCAGAGACGGTAGCATTTTGCTGCCCCTTCCAAATCCCCGAGGAAGCCGGGAGGACTTGAGTGAACCCCAAATCTGGGTGCCCCTGGATTAAATTTAATCCAAAAAAGATGTGGGCTCCACCAGAATCTTCCCAACAAAAATTGAGGGCAATGGAAGGTCTGAAGAGAAAGATTTTGGGAACAAAAAAGAACTCCAAACATGGAAGAAGGTAAGACTCCCTGGGTGAGCACAGTCTGGAAGGCCCTAGCTTTAATTGCTAGGAAGGGGAGGCTGATCACCTCCCAAGAGAACCCTAGTAGCCCCAGAAGGTTGGGGGGAAGCCATTCTCTCTAGGCTTGGGAAAAGGAGAAAAACCGGGGAAAAGTCCTGGTGTTTTGGGTTTGTCTAACTGCATGTTAGAATCTGGCACTAGTCTTATATCCACTAAAGGAGTGGAGTCTTGATTTTAATAGGAAGGGCTTTTATAGGATCGAGTCCTAATGTCCTGGAGAAAAACAGGGGAAAAGCCCTGGTGTTTTGGGTTTGTCTAGTCTTATATCCACTAAAGGAGTGGAGTCTTGATTTTAGTAAAAAGGCCTATTTATAGGTTCAAGTCCTAATGTCCTGGAAATTGGTCTAGATTAAGAAAAACAAAACTTGGTTACAGGAAAATGGATCAGCTTTTCTGGTGGAGCTTGGTCTGGGTGTAAAGTTTAAACAGTGGAAAAAGTCTAGCTGAAATCTTTTGTTATGGTGCTAAATTGTGAATGAATTCGCTTTATACCAAATGTTAAGTGTTCTGAGGTTTGTGATGGCTGTGGGGGCAGCCATGGAGAAAATAAATATATAAACTTGTGGGTCAGATTAGTGACCTTTGTGCTTCTGTCTGTGTCAGCTCAATGCTAGAGTTGGAGTTGTGTCCTTATGTAAAGTAAAATTACAGCTGAGCTGGAGCCCTCCCTTGCCATTGGCAAGGGGGTGAAATGATTCTGGGGCAAAAGCTGAGGAGTCTGGATGTTTGCGGAGTCTAGATGTTTGTGCATGCTCTGCTGTCTTGTCTCTGGTCTGGCCTTTTGCCGGGGCTTGGAGGCCATCTGTGTCCGCGCCATGCACCCAAGTTTGTTGGGGCTGCCCCAGTCAGGGTGGCTGGGTCCCCTGGAGAGTTGATGAATTTGAGTAGGTTCTGTCTGCCCATTTTGGCCTGAAAGCTGGGAAGGGGGGGAGCGGCTTGCCCCTTTCCAATGAGTCCATACCTCTATTCATAAGCTGCATTCCTGTTTGATTGCTGTGCACCCAACTGCAGTGAAGGGGGTAAAAAGCAGAATCAGAATAAATGCAGTAAAGTTCCCTCCCTCGGGTGTCAAAGCCAAAATACCTTTGCATTCTGCCCAGGTTCTTAGAAGGTATTGTAGTAACTTTAAGTAAGAGAATGTGTTCTGTAAAGGTAAAATTTGTCTTAAGGGTATAAATAATTATAAAAGTTTTACAAAGCATTGTTTAAATTAATGTATTTAAATGGCTAATTGCAGAAGGTCATTATTTAACAAAAACTGAATTGATAATAATAATAATAAAAGGCAATTTTATAACAAACTTATTCGGCAGCCAGTCTCCCCTGCCAACTTGCTTCCAAAAAACTGTTTCTGGTATTACATGCTACTAAGTATTTAAAGTGAAGAAAAGTTGATTATTTTAACAAGCTTGTTTAGTATTAATGGCAATTACAGGTTGTAAGAAGTTTGCCTGGTAACTTAGTATGTGGGATATATGGAATGTGTTTTTATTGTTAAGGCAACAGAAGATGATTTTGTCCTAAGATAAAATGATTGATTACTGGAAAGAGTAGAGTGTGGGAAAAAACCTGAATGAATACTGAAAGTGTAGAAGGTTTGTGGAAGGAAAATTTTTATGATTAAAATTGAGTAAGATCAATATACAAAGAAAATCTTTTATAAATAGCTTTTTGTGCTTTAACCTCATCATTTCCTCAGTGTTTGAAGAAGAGTCTTACCTCTTTTAAAAGAACATTTATGTTCTAGAAATCAAATCCTGAAAAGTAGCTTTTTATTTCAAACTAACTGCAAGAGATTTATTCTTTTACTTTAAAGGAGAAATTAAAGTAATGGTTAAGTTCATTTAATATGTTATAAGTCGAATGAAAGGTATTTAAAGGTGTTATAAAATTAATAGGTTTTTAAAAAATTAATAAAAACTGTAAGAGTTAAAATCATTTATAAATGCATTTATATTATAAAACAGTGGAAAGACAATAACTGAAATTATAGCTGGGTGAATTTAGCCTGAAACTATTATTTAAGTGTAAATTCTACACTAACCTTTCCTTTGTTTATGGTTACTTCAAGCCTAACCTCACCCTTTGCCTTTGCCTATGGTTATTTCATAATTGAGAAGAGCTGGGACATCACTGTCTTCCTCTCCTGGTATTAGTAACCCTTTCTCTCATGAATTCAAGTGTAAACTAAATAAATTGCTGCCTGATGGAATAAGGTTAAATGACCACTGGAGTTTTATTCTCTCCAAAATCAAAAAGGGGGAGAAGTCTCCTGCCTTGATGGTCAGTGTTCCTAAAAGTGGCAATTCATGAGAGAAAGCAGTCTGTCTCCCTGAGGCTTCAAATAGCCTCAGTAAATATATATAAAATTAATCTTGTTGCTTATCCAAAATTCTGCTAATTTCAAAGTAAAATATAAAGTTCTAAAACAATATGGTGCTAAGGCATTGAGAACATTTTGGTTATTACAATCCATTAAGTAAGAAGGAAAATTCTTGTGGTAAACTGCATGGTCATAGTGCAAATTAAGAAGAGTTTCAAGAGTCTTTGAAATGTTTTGCAGTCACACTTGTTTTGTAAGAATTAGAAGTTTTAAGTAACTAAAGTCATGTTGTTGTGTCAAACTATTCATGTCTGCCTATTTGCTCAAATTGTTGAGGTTAAATATGCAGTTATAAGTAATATATATTTCAGGACCCCAAATTAAGCTAAACAGTATATAAAATAATGCAAATTATAAATAATATCAATGAGTTTTGTTTCTGTGTCTAACTTTTTGTGTCTGCCCATTTGCTCAGTGTATGTCTTCATACATCAGGATAATAATATCAAATTAACAAATGAAAATTCTTAAAAGAGCTCTATTCAAATTGTTATTTGAATATGCAGTTATATATGTAAATAAATATTCTTAAAGCCCAAATTAAACTAAGCAGGATGAAAAAGTCATAGAAATCTGATTATAGAAACAATTAGGAAAGGGCCTCCTCTTTGCAAGAGCTTTAAAGGCAAGACTAGGTGTAGCAGATTAAATCTATCTACTAGGCTAGGGAATTAAGAATCAGTTTGCCTGGTAATTTCCCAGTTTAAACCTTTTGTCAGCCATAAAATGCAAAAAAAAACAAAGATTAGGCTAATTTTCACATAAGAAAAATGTTGATGTAACCTGGCAGCCTGCTGCCTCAGTCTCCCACTCCCGGGTTGGACAGCAGTGGAGGAGACCAGTTTAGGCCAGTCCTATGGGCAGTGGAAGGATGCCCAAGAAGGAGCTAACTAAGTTGGTGCCATTTCAGCACTAAATTCTATTCCTTATTTGACAAAGGGGAGCAGGTAAAAACTAAAATGGTTGGAATGCGATAGAGGAAGCAGTTAAATCAAACTTTTGCGTGGAAAAGTTAAATCTCAGATAAGCTGTAACTTCTGAAGTATCCAATCTATGGAAAAACAGAGGAAGAGCTTGCATGCTAGGCTTAGGGGTATAAATTGTGTCATTTTAATTTGTTTGGGGCACCAGCCATATCTGGCTCTGCACCCCTTCTTGCAAGATTGAGAATAAATTATTTTCTTCTCCACAATCTGGTGAGCCTTATTTTCTTCCAGAAGATTTCTTTCCAACAAAATAAAGGTAATTAGTGGCTCTATTAACAAATTTCAGTAAGTAAAGGAAAGTCCATAAAAACTATGGAGAGATCTTTCCTGCGTTATGATTTTAAAAAATTAAGTAATTGTGTAATGTGTTTTAAAACCTGGTAGTCAGTATGCATGTGTTTTAAAACCTGGTAGTCAGTATGCTTTTAAATTAATAATTTTCATAACTTAAAGAAAAGAAGTTTTTAGCTTCCTGTAAGGGAAAAAGAGAACATTCCTTGCATAAACTATTATGGTTTCAATTTTATTTAACTTGAGTGTAATCTCCCATAGTTAATTTATAAACTAAATTAACATTATGTACAAAATCTTTAGAGTAATGAAAATTGTAA
Source organism: Dasypus novemcinctus (assembly GCF_030445035.2). Taxonomy (NCBI): domain Eukaryota; kingdom Metazoa; phylum Chordata; class Mammalia; order Cingulata; family Dasypodidae; genus Dasypus; species Dasypus novemcinctus. The sequence continues at coordinate 45,714,219 of NC_080690.1, read as the reverse complement.
GTTCACATTGGTGAAATTAGGCTAAAGGAAAAAGATTGTAGATATGCTCTCTTAAATAAAGAGTAAATTTCTTTGGTAATTGTAATTTAATAAGTTTATTTATACATGAGGTGTCTAGTCAACGTGGTTATAGTCAATTATAAGGAGTTTGTAAAACATCTGCCAAACTGAAAATGTTTAAATAGTTCTTGTTCTAGATAAGTCATTGTTAACTAAAACTTAGATTGGTATTGGTAGCAGAAATAACTTAATGATAATAAAACCTGTCTGAAGTCCACCGCAAAGTATATATTTAAGTAAATGGTAATAAAAAGTTATCTTGATTATATTGGAAGTCTTCTGTTTTCATTTTAACAATGAAAAATAATATTTTTTCTTCTATTACTAAAGTAAAGTACCTACTGTTATCTTCATAGTAAAATTGTGTAAGTAAACAGTCATTTGATATATGTGTTGCATTGAGTTGTTTAAAATATATATAAAAACAAGGAATAAACTTTAACATTGTCATACTCTTGTGCATTCAAACCAGGCCTTGAACACATTACAGGTGGCCTCTCCATGTGAGTTATTGGCTAGGCTGGTCCCTGACCCCTCAATTAAAATATGTGCTATATCAGTCTCTGGTTCTGCTCCTGAAGTTGATGGAAACGATATTGCAGTTTCAGCTCCTGCAGCATCCAATAATGACTCAGTACAGCCAAGTGTACAATGGATATCGCCTCCAGACTGGCACTGTTCCATAGTGCCAGAGAGCACTATGCACCAGGCTAGTGGAATACTGGAAAATCTCTCTAAGATGAAGGATGCTGCAACTTGCTCACTGCATTGAAGAACATGCTAAGTGGAGCCATGATACCAGGATACTGTAAGTGAAACTTAAACACAATTGGCATTATGGCCTGCTCTCATGGAGAGATAACATGTAAGGTATTACAAACCTGAAACTCAAAACTAATAATTGCAACTCTGAATCCTTATGCATTAAGTAATACATTAGTTAATATTAAGTGCTGTACTTTTATCCTGTACTAAATATATGCCTAATAATTGTAATGTTATCTTTTCTATTTTGGATCAAGTGCAGAAGTATATTAGACATGTTAAATTCCTGGTAAAATCATTTTCTAAACAGTTAATAACATGTCTATAGAATAAGGTGGCAGTCTCAGCCAGTCTCAGTCAACTTCTATATTCTACTGTACTCTGCTGTGTAGCAAAGGTGAGGCTTGCTTGCTAATGTTGAGTCACCTATTGAACAAGTCAAAATTGCTAGAAATTGTACAATTAAATCCAAGGTGTAAAAAAAAAAACCAAAAAAAAGCAACCTTTATTCTGTAGTTCTAATCACTCCACAGGTGAAAACCAAGAGAATTTCCAACTTAGTGTTCTAATCCTGAGTGAAGCCCATTGCCCAAGGAGTGCCAGTTGACCAGGGGCATCTGACAGAGTGAATGAGTGCAAATCATTGAACAGCTTGGAATTTGTCTTCAGACAAAGCTAAGTGTCTGTTGCAATTTTTCTCCAAAGATAAATAACTTAAAAAAAAAAAGAATATATATATGCTGTTCCCACCAGCTTTTAAGAAGGAGTGCCATCTTTATAGGCACCTAACTTTGTCTACCTCTGTATTCCAATGTCCTCTTTTAAAAATGGGTATTCCAAATTTTTAATTAAGTTTGTTTCTTTCAGAGTGAACATCTTATTAACCATATGAAAACTTCATCCAGCTTCGTACAGAATGCCAGATCCATCTTCCTCCAGTTAAAATAAATGAATAAGAGTTTTACACCTTATTAGGCAATGACTACAGCCCATGACCAGCAGGAAGCAGTTACAGAAAAGAGATCGTCTCCCTTCAGCACCCCTTTTAAATTAAAGGTGTAAACTCTTTAAGAGTAAAATAAAAGTAATAGATGGATCTGGAACCTGACTGGAAATCCATGTGAGTGCCAGTGGCAGCCCCTGCCCAAGATTCTGCTGTCCAGAATGAAAAGTTTTAAACTTCTGAAAACAGTCCTGGATGCTGTACTAAAGACTGATAATCAATCAAAACAACAAACAGCCATCCACCTCATAGCTCCAACAATAATTATGCCAAAGCTTAACAAGTTAAACTTTGGCAAAAGGGGGGAATGATGTGGGCTATGGTTGGAAGGCTCTTTGTCTCTTCAGAGATAACCTAAGCTGAAGGCTGTGGGTGTGGAACGGTAAGAGGCTGCAGTCCTGCCCTTAGGGACAATGGCAACAGGCTCCAGTCCCAGGAAACACTTTAACAATGCAAGGGCTATAAACTTTAAGTATTTAGGGGAAATGCAAAAAGTAAATATGCTAAAAGGCTTATCTAGAATGTCTGGGGTCCATGCTAAAAGCTTACCTAAGATGTGGAAGATATATATGCTAATTGAAGCCTATTGAGAACTGAAACAAAGGGACCATTTGGCCTTTCCTTTCTGTATAAAAGATGTTTGAAAATCTTGTTCAGGGCTTGAGATTCAAACAGAAACCTCCCGAGTCCAGCCAGCCATCAATAAACCATTTTTCCTTCTCAAAATCATTCCTGAGTCCTGGCCTCTCTATACTCAAATAATTGAACTTCTCTCAAATTCTACAACAGTATGTTAAATAAAGCACATAGCCATCAATGAAGCTTGTACATAGCTTAGTTTTAAAACTAAAGAACATATTAATTTAGCAGAGCACTTGAAAGAACCAGTGTTTCATGTTGATTGTAAATCAAATAAAGCACATTTCCATCAAAGAAACATGTGTCTTGCTTAGATTTCAAAACAAAACAAAACAAAATAGCATTTAAACAGAGCAGTAGCTAAAACACTGTTTTCACATCGATAGAAAGTCATATCAAACGTAGTCATCAATGAAACATCTATCAGGCCTACTTTTCAAAACAAAAGAACATAACATTTTCACAGAGCACCTGGGAGAAAGTCTTTTTATATTAATTTAAGTCTAATCAAGCACATAGCTGTCAATGAATCAAGTAATTTTCTTTGTTTTCACAAATAGGGAATACACTGTATTTGAAGAACACTAGGTAAAACCAGTATTTTCACATTTACTATAAGTCAAATCAAGCATTTAGCCATCAATGAAAATTGCAATTTTGTAGATTTCAAAAATAAAAAATATACTGTTTTCACAGAGCACTTGGTAAAAGCAGTGTTTTCTCATTGATTGTAAGTCAAATCAAGCACTTAGCCATCAAACATTTATTTGCTTACTTTTCAAAACTAAAGTACATACTCATTCAAAGAGCACTAGGTAAAATGAGTGTTTTAACATTGATTGTACATCAAATCAATAACATAGGCAACAAAGAAGCTTGTATTTTAGTTATGAAATCTAAAGAACATACTCTTTTATCAGCACACAATATAAACCTGTTTCCACCTTGTTAGTCAAATCTAGCACATAGCTTTCAAAGAAGCACGTATCTTTCTTAGTTTTTAAAACTAACCATTATAGAGCTTTAAGACATAACTAGCAAAAACCTGTGTTTTCACATTGATTATAAGGCAAATCAAGCATATAGCTGTCAACAAAGCATGCATCTTCCTTAGTTTTGTAAATAATAGAACTTAGGGTTTTCATAGAGCACTAGGTAAAACCAGTGTTTTTTTTTTATTGATTCTGTAAAAATATTACATTAAAAAAAATATATGAGGACCCATTCAACCCCATCACCTTCACCCCACCACTCCCCCGCCAGCAACACTCATTCCCATCATCATGACACATCCATTGCATTTAGTAAGTACATCTCTGGGCACCTCTGAACCTCATGGTCAATGGTCCACATCATGGCCCATACTCTCCCCCATTCCATCCAATGGGCCCTGTGAGGATTTACAATGTCCAGTGATTGCCCCTGAAGCACCATCCAGGGCAGCTCCAAGTCCCAAAGACACCTCCACATCTCGTCTCTTCCTGCCATTCCCCATACCCATTAGCCACCATGTCCACTTTTCCCACTCCAATGCCACCTTTTCTCTGTGGACATTGGATTGGTTGTGTCCATTGCACCTCTATGTCAAGAGTGTTTTCACATTAACTGACAATCAAATCCAGCACATAGTTGTCAATGAAGTATGCAACAGGCTTAGTTTTGAAAACTAAAGAATATAGTCTTCACAAAATACTGGATAAAACCAGTGTTTCACAATGATTTTAAGAAATGTGAAGCACATGATATCAATAAAGCATGTATCTTGCTCAGATTTCAAAACTAAAGAAAATCTGTTTTGCAGAGCATTACATAAAACCAGATTTGACATCATAATTGTAAGTCACATCATGCAAATAGCCATCAATGAAGCATGTATCTGACTTAGTTTTCTAAACAAAAGAACAGAGTGTTTTCACAAAGTACTAGGGAGAAACAGTGTTTTTACATTGAATTAAGTCAAATCAATCTCATAGCTGTCAATGAAACAAGTATCTTCCTTCATTTTCAAAACTAGGGGATATACTGTTTTTGAAGAGCACTAGGTAAAACCAGTTTCTTAACATTTACTGTATGTCAAATAAAACAAAGCCATCAATGAAGCATGTGTATTGTTTAGATTTAAAAAATAAAGAATATATAGTTTTCACTGAGGCTTTATAACACTTGTGTTTTCACAATGAGTGTAAGTTAAATCAAGCACATAGTCTTCAACGAAGCACGTATCTTGATTAGTTTTGAAAACTAAAGAATGTACTGTTTTTGCAGAGCATGACATAAAACCAGTGTTTTCACATTAATTGTAAGTCAAATCAATTTCATAGACTTCAATGAATCATGTATCTTGTATATGTTCCAAACTAAAAAAACACATTGTTTTGCAGAGCACTAGAAAAAAAATGGTTTTCACATTAATTATAAGTCAATTCAAGCACATAGACTCAATAAAGCATGTAGTTGCTTAGCTTTCAAAAAGAAAGACCATGACTTTTTTGCAGAGATCTATGTAAAACCAGTGTTTTCACATAGAGCGTATGTCAAAAGAAGCACATTTACTCATTGTAGCATGAAGCATTCTTTGTTTTCAAAACTAAAGTTCATATTCTTTTCATAAAGCACTAGGTAAAATCAGCGTTTTAACATTGATTTTTGGCGGCGGACTTGGCCCAGTGGTTAGGACGTCCGTCTACCAAATGGGAGGTCCATGATTCAAACCCCAGGCTTCCTTGACCCATGTGGAGCTGGCCCATGTGCAGTGCTGATGCACACAAGGAGTGCCGTGCCATGCAGGGGTGTCCCCCACATAGGGGAGCCCCACGTGCGCAAGGAGTGCACCCCATAAGGAGAGCCGCCCAGTGTGAAAGAAAGTGCAGCCTGCCCAGGAATGGTGCTGTACACATGGAGAGCTGACACAAGATGATGCAACAAAAAGAAACACAGATTCCCATGCCACTGACAACAACATAAGTGGACAAAGAAGAAGACACAGCAAACAGACACAGAGAACAGACAACCAGGGTGGGTGGGTGGGGGGGAAGCAGAGAGAAATAAATCTTTTTAAAAAACATTGATTTTACATCACATCAAGCACATATCAACAATGAAGCATGTATCTTACTCAGCTTTGAAAACTAAAGAACATACTTTTTAAACAGCACACTAGATAAACCAGTGTTTTCACCTCAATTATAAGTCAAATCAAGCACATAGCTGTCAATGAAACATGTATTTTTCATAGTTTTCAAAACTAAACAACATACAGTTTTAGGAGAGAACTAGTTAAAACCAGTGCTTTCACATTGATTTTAAGTCATGTAAAGCATATAGCCATCAGTGAAACATTTATCTTGCTTAGTTTTCAAAAGTAAATACATACTCTTTTCACAGAGCACTAAGTAAAACCAGTGTTTTCACATTGTATGTCAAATCAAGCACACAGGCATTAATCAAGATTGTATCTTGCTTAGTTTTCAAAACTAAAGAGTTTTGAAATACTATTTTATCAGTGCACTAGCTAAAACCAGTGTGTTCACCTTAACTGTAAGACAACTCAAGCACAGAGCTGCCTATGAAGCATGTAGCTTGATTAGTTTTTGAAACTAAAAACATAGTGTCTCTCAGAGCACTAGGAAGAATCATATTTTTACATTGTAAGTCAAATCAAGCACAGAGCTGTCGATTCGTGTATCTTGCTGTTTTCAAAACTAAATACCATAGCGTTTCATAGAGCACTAGATAAAACCAGGGTTTTCACATTGATTGTAAGTCAAATAAGGCATATATTCACTAATGAAACATGCATCTTTATTAGTATTCAAACTAAAGGAAAAAGCGTTTTCTCAGAGCACTAAGTAGAACCACAGATTTATTGATTGTAATTCAAATCATGCAGAGAACTGTTAATGATTCATATATTTTGCATAATTTTCAAAACTAAAGACCATAGCATTTTCATAGAGCTCTAGATTAAACCAGGGTTTTCATATTGATTGTAAATCCAATCAAGCACATAGCTACCAATGAAGCATTTATATTTCTTAGGTTTAAAACTAAAGTAAATAGATTTTTTGCAGAACACTAGGTAAAACCCTATTTTCACATTGATTGCAAGTATAATCAAGCACTTATTCATCAATGAGGATGTATATTTCTTAGATTTTGAAACTAAAGTATATAGCTTTTCCTAAGAGCACTAGTTAAAACAAATATCTTCAAATTGATTGTAAGTTAAATCAAGCACTTAACTGTCCATGAAGCATGGATTTCCCTCGATTTCAAATATAAAGAACATATGGTTTGCATAATCACTAGATAAACCACTGTTTTCACATTAACTATAAGGCAAATCAAGCACAGAGTCAACAATGAAGCATGTATCTTGCTTAGTTTTCAAAACTAAAGAACATAATGCTTTATCAGACCACTGTTAAAACCAGGGTTTTCATATTAATTGTATGTCAACTCAAGCACAGAGTCATCAACGAAGTATGTATCCTGATTATTTTGCTAATATAAAGGACATAGTGTTTACTCAGAGCACTAGAAAGAATCATAGTTTTTAAACTGATTTTAAGTCAAGTCAAGCACAAAACTGTCAATGATTCATGTAGCTTCTTATGTTTTCAAAACCAAATGCCACAGAATTTTCATAGAGCACAAGATAAACCAGGGTTTTCACATTGATTGTAAGTCAAATCAAGCATATATCCATCAATGGGTCATGTATTTTGATTAGTTTTCAAACTAAAGGAAAAAGCATTTTCTCAGAGCACTAGGTAGAACCACAGTTTTAGTGATTGTAAGTCAAACCAAGCACATAACTGACAATGAAGCATGTGTCTTGCTTAGTTTTCAAAATTAAGAACAGACTGCTTTAGCAGAGCACTCGTTAAAACCAGTGTTTTCAAATTAAGTCTAAGTAAAATCATGTAAATAGCTGTCAATGAATTCAGTATCAGCTTAGTTTTCAAAACTAAAGACCATAGCATTTTCGTAGAGCACTAGCTAAAACCAGTATTTTCACAATAATTGTTAAGTCAAATCAAGCACAGAGCCATCAATGAAGCATGTATATTTCTTAGTTTTCAAAACCCAAGAACATAGTGTTTTTGGAGAGCAGTAGGTAAAACCAGTGCTTTCACATTGATTGTAAGTCAAATTGTGCACATAACCATCAATGAAATACGTATCTTGCTTAGATTTCAAAACAAATGGACATACTGCTTCAGTAGAGTAATATGTTAAAACCAGTATTCACCTTGGTTGTAAGTCAAATCAAGCAGATATCCACCAATGAAGCCTGTATCATTTTTAGTTTTGAAAACTAAGGAACATAGATTTTTGCAGAGAACTAGGTAAAACCAGTGTTTTCATATTGATTGTAAGTCCAATCAAGCATATAGCCATAAATGAAGCATGTATCTTGCTTAGTTTAAAAAACTAACTTACATCCTTTTTTCACAGAGCAGTGCATAAAATGATGACTTTCACGGTGATTTTACATCAAATAAAGCACAAAGCCATTAATGAAGGTTGTATCTTGCTTATTTTTCAAAGCTAAAGAACATATTCATTTATCAGAGCATTTGATAAAAACAATGTCTAAATATTGCTTTAAGTCAAATAAAGAACATTTCCACCAATGATGCCAGCATCTTGCTTAGTTTTCCAAAAAAAAGGAACAAAGCAATTTCATGGAGCACTAGCTAAAATGAGAGTTTTCACATTGATTGAAAGAAAAATTAAACACATAGCCATCAATGAAGCACGTATCTTTCTTTGCTTTGAAAACTAAAGAATAATGTGTTTTTACAAATCTCTCAGGAAAACCAGTGTTTTCACATTGATTGTAAGCCAAACCAAGCATTTATCAATGAAGCATGTATACTGATAAGAATTCAAAATAAATAATACAGTATTCTTACAGACCACTAACTAAAACCAGTGTTTTTATATTGATTGTATGTTAAATCAAGCACTTAGCCATCTATGAAGCATGTATGTTGCTTAGCTTTCAAAAACTAAAGAATGTACTCTTTAAGAAGAGGACTAGATAAAACCAGGGTTTTCATATTAATTTTAAGTCAATTTAAGCACATAGCTGTCAGTGAGGTATGTTTCTGGTTTAGTTTCCAAAATAAGACCATGGTGTTTTTGAGGAGCACTACTAAAAGCCAGTGTTTTTACATTGATTTTAAGTCAAATCAAATCACATATTCATTAATGTAGTATATATCTCACTCAGTTTTCAAAACTAAACTACATACTGTTTTCACAGAGCAATTGGGAAAACCATTGCTTGCACATCTATAGTAAATCATATAAAGCATAAATCCATCAATAAAGCATGTATCTAGCTTAGGTTTCAAAACTAAAGACCATAGCATTTATTCAGAGCATTAAGTAAAACCAGTGTTTTCACATTGTCAGTCAAATCAAGGACATGGATGTCAATTAATCATGTATCTTTCTTACACTGAAAAATTAAGAACAAAGATATTACAGAGGAGTGGGTAAAACCAGGGTTTTTACACTGAAAGTAAGTCAAATAAGTACAGGTTCATCAATGTAGCATGTAGCTTACTTAGATCACAAACTAAAGAACATACTATTTTCAGAGAACACTGGGGAAAACCAGTGCTTTCACATTGATTTTAAGCCTTCATGCTTTAAGTGAAGCATGGATCTTGCTTACTTTCAAAAACAAAAAAACAGACTGTTTTAGAGGAGCACTAGATAAAACCAGGGTTTTCACATTGATTGTAAGTCAAATCAAGCACATAGCCATCAATGGAGCACATATCTTGCTTAGTTTTCCAAACTAAAGACTAGCATTTCTGCAGGGCAATAGCTCAAACTAGTATATTCACATTGATTAAGTCAAATGATGCATAAATCTGTCACTGGAAATGTATCTTGCTTAGATTTGAAAATTAAAGAACATCGTGTTTTCAAAGAGCACTAGGTAAAACCAGTGTTTTCACATTGATTATCCTCAAATCAAGTACATGGCCATCAATGAAACATGTATCCTGCTTAGATTTCTAAACAAATGAACATACTGTATTAGTAAAGTACTAGGTAATACCACTGTTTTTACTTGGATAGTAAATCAAATAAATTACATAGCCTGAAATAGAGCATGTACCTTTCTTAGATTTGAAAACTAAGAAACATGGTTTATTCACAGCACTATGTAAAATGAAAACTTTCACTTTGATTTTAAGTCAACCAAGTACATAGCCATCAATGAACCATATATATGGCTTAGTTTCAATAGTAAAGAATAGATTTTTCAGAGCACTAGATAAAACTGGGGTTTTCACATTTTAAGTCAAAACAAGCATATAGCCAAAAAGGAAGCATGCATCTTGCTTATGTTTAAACCTAAGGGCCATAGTGTATTTGCAGGACACTAGCTAAATTGATGTGGGCTATGGGTGGGAGGCTCTTTGTCTCTTCAGAGATAACCTTAACCTAAACTGTCTGTCTTGACTTACGGGTGTAGAATGGGTAAGAGGCTGCAGTCCTGCCCTTGGTGACCATGGCAAAGATTCCAGTCCCAGGAAACAGTTTAACAATGCAAAGTCTATAAATTGTAAATAATCTGGGAAAATGCAACCAAATGTGCTAAAAGCTTATCTAGAATGTATGAAGTCCATGCTAAAAGCTTACCTATGATGTGGAAGAGATATGCTAATTCAAGCCTATTGAGAACTGAAACAAAAGGACCATTTGGCCTTTCCTCTCTGTTAAAAGGGACTCAAAAATCTTGCTCAGGGCTCGGGTTTGCAACAGAAAGCTCCCAAGTCCAGCCACCATCAATAAACCATTTTTCCTTCTCAAAATCATTCCTGAGTCCTGACCTTTCTATACACAAATAATTGAATCTCTCTCAAATTCTACAACAAAATAAGTGTTTTTACATTGATTGTAATTCAAACAGAACACAAAGTCATCTAATTAATCATCTAATCACACATGTATCTTGATTAGATTTGAAAACTAAAGAACATATTTTATCCACAGAGATCTAGGTAAAATAAGTTGTATAAGTTAAGTCAATCAAATAGCCATCAACAACACATGCATTTTGCTGAGATTTTAAAAATAAAGGCTAAAGAGACCCACAGGTTCTATGGTCATGGCAGATGGGGTTCACTGCCATGTCAGTTGGCCTTTCTTTGGAGCTGGTGTTTCTGCGTGATGGAACTAGACACAGATGGGATCTCTTTTCACAAGACTTTCATGCTACTTTACTGGAATTGTAGTTGGTGCTGGGGTTTAAGATATATCTAGGGGATTTGAATCTCTGGACTGACAGTATGATAGCCAGACCCTGAGCCTCAACAGACTTCAACTCCTATACTCTGGTTTATTGGACTTACCCCACTCAGCTAACCTGGAGTTGAAGAATGTCAACCACCACAGCATGGAGCCTAGAGTGCCTACAACTGAAAGCAGGAGGATTGCATCCAGTATCCATGTGGAATCTAAGCCTCCTCTTGACATAGATGTGCAATGGACACAACCAATCCAAGGTCCACAGAGAAAATGTGGCATTGGTGTTGGAAAAGTGGCCATGGTGGCTGCTGGGTGTGGGGAATGGAAGGAAGAGATGAGATGCAGAGGCGTTTTCGGGACTTGGAGTTGTCCTGGGTGGTGCTTCGGGGACAATTACTGAACATTGTAGATCCTCCCAGGGCCCACTGGATGGAACATGGGAGAGTAAGGGCTATGATGTGGACCATTGACCATGGGGTGCAGCAATGCCCAGAGATGTACTTACCAGGCACAATGGATGCGTCATGATGATGGGAGAGAGTGTTGCTGTGGGGGGAGTGGTGGGGTGGGGGCGGTGGGGTTGAATGGGACCTCATATTTTTTTAATGTAATATTTTTTAAAAATGAATAAAAAAATTAAAAAAATAAAAAATAAAAAAATAAAGACCATAGTGTTTTCACAGAGTGCCATCTAAAACAAGTGTTTTCACAATGCTTGTATGTCAAATCAAGCACATAGCTGTCAGTGAAGCATGTGTCTTTCTTAGATTTCAACTTAGTTTTGAACACTAAACTCAGTGTTTCCATAGGGCACTAGGTAAAACCTATGTTTTCACATTGATTGTAAGACAAATCAAGCACATTAAGTGTCAAGAAGGCAAACATCTTGCTTAGTTTTGAAAATTACCTCACAGTGTTTTCACAGAGCACTAGGTAAAACATGTGTTTTCACATTGATTTTAAGTCAAATGAAGCACATAGCCTATAACAAAGCACGAAGATTTCTGAGTTTTGAAAACTAAATAACACCATTTTTTCACAGAGATCTATGTAAATCCAGTACTTTCACATTGACTTTAAGTCAATTCAAACACACAGCCCTCAATGAAGCATGTATCTTTCTTAAATTTTAAAAATAGAGAATATATTGTTCACACAGAGCACTAGATAAAACCAGTGTTTTCACATTGTTTGTAAGTCAAATCAAGCACATAGCCTTCAATGGAGTATGACTTGTTGCTTTTCAAAATTAAACTACTCATTTCACAGAGCACTAGGTAAAACCAGGGTTTCATAGTGATTGTGTTGTAGAGAAATTCGGGTGTGCGCAGTATCGAAGGCCAGGACACGAGAATACCGAGAAGGAAGTTGGTTTATTTCGACCGACTGGGCTCAGCGGACTCTTGTCCTAATAAAAACCAAGCCCCGAACAGCCTTTTCCAGACCCTTTTATACAGAGGATATAGGATTAGGAAGACTAACAGTGATGGTAAACAGACCTTTGGTTAGGTTCTTCAGTGTTTGATCTTAGTATCAGATAGGCTATTTCCTCCAGGTGAGTTACATATTCTCCACATCCAAGCCAGTTTGGATTAGCATATCTTCCACATCGTCTGGAGGCAGCCCTGAATACATACTCAATCTCACATCCCTTCTGAACATTCAAAGACTGTAGGGTCTATATTACTTATTTGGCCATCTTGGAGACTAGGTACTCTTGGAAATAATTTTGATTTAATGCACAGGCTATATCATATTCCCCCCTTTGAGGCTGAGCTTAAGTTATTAAGCTTCGGCATCACTATTGTCTGAGTCCCTCTGGACTGGCTGGTATGTATATAGAGCCATGAGATGGGCAGCTCTTTGCCTTTTTACTACACCATTTATTAGGGTGCGCATTCTGCTTATGATGAAAGGAAGGAGGCATGGAAGGATGGTGCATGCTCCTATGAAGAGGGCAACTATTCCCAATAGAAGCTTGAAATTGTCTATTATTGACTGCCAGCTTCCAAAGGGGTTATTTATATTCCAGCCATTCCAGGTTTGCACTGGGTCATGAGCAATTTTTACTATATTGCTTGTAATTTCATCAATAACCTTTCCAGTGTTATCTAATTTAAGGCAGCAGTTAGAGAGACTGAATTTTCCACAAACTCCTCCTTCAGCTGCCAAGAGATAGTCTAGGGCAAGACGGTTTTGATAGATGGCATTCCTGAATTTAGTTTGCTCTTGGGCTAGTAAGTTTAGTGCATGGGCAGTTTCATTAGTTATTATTTCTACCACCGCTTGTAGGTGGATGATTCGGTTTAGCATATAGATAGGGGTTCGGTAACCCCACATGCCATCCTCTGCCCAAGTTGCTGGCCCATAGTATTGGATTATATGCTCAGGGGGCCATTCTTCACCTCCCCAGGTAATGACAGCCCTTTTTTCTCTTATGTTTTGATACACTGGCTGGCTTAGCTCTTTCCCTTCTGTTAGGGGAATGAGGAAGAAGGAGGGTTTTATTGTACCAAGCATACAAGTTCCACACCAGTTTCGTGGCAGTTCTCGGAATGCAACTTTCCCACAAATCCAGTACAAACCATTTGGGGCAATAAAGGGGCCCTTTGCAGTGGAGTTCCACACTGTGATTAAATTGGGGAAAGTACGATTTATGAGAATGAGGTTTGATTCGTTCCATGTTCCCTAAGGTTCTGTTGTATTTGTGGTATGATTTTGGAATTTTCCCCCTGTACATGTTAGATTTCCAACAGCTATAGAGGAGCTTAGGCAGGCCCTTGAAGCACAATATTTTCCTATGACAGAAGTTTGTAAGGGCCACATACTATCTTGGGGGACAGCTGGGAGGCCAGTTGCATTATATGGTTGGCTGTAATTGTATTCCCTGGTTTTCCATGGCTATTGGTCTCCCATATTAGTACCGCCACATACATAACATGAAGAGACATTTAAGGCTGCGCCCACCACTTCAGCCAGGCTTAAAAGGGGTTTGTTGCTGCTTGTGGGATGGAAAAGGGCTTTTCCATTTCTTTATAAAAGGAGTGGAACACAGAATGGGCTTTACTTGTGAGTGGGTATTCTCGATACCCAACCCAGATGTAGGCTCCTGGGTCTATTCCTTTACCTTCAATGCGGAGGCCCATTCGGACTCCCTGAGTCTGCCAGGATTCAGGTTTAAGGATGGTGAGATTCAAAGGGTTACATTGACCACGTGGACAGTTAGCCAGGGCCATACCCTTGGTGAGGATAGCTGTCTGTTTAGCTATGTTTGTTTTCCAGGTGGCCCAGGTGACACAAGACCAGTAGAGGCAGTAGTATGCACCTATGTATTTGCACCAAAAACTCTCCCTTCAGGCTGCACTTCCCATCTCTGGAGCACACATGTACTTATTGCTATGAGTATACGTTTGCTCCCAGCTGAGCCCTCCACAATCTGTGTTCCATGGTATCCTAGAGTCTATAACCTGACATGCATCAAATAGGAGGGACACTTGTTCATTCTGGCTCATGACTGGGGTGGAGGAAAGCAGCTCCCCATTTTGATTAAGCACTCTTATTTCCCATTTACAGGAGACTGTTGGGGGTCTAGGATCATAGCAGGTTATTTGGCCAGATGCATTACAGACACTATAGGAGGTTCCCTGAAACTGACAGGTGGTTACCTGGCCCTTGCAGGTGTAATGACTATGATATATTAATGTGGTGTTGACATGGGCCCTTGTACACACCTTTTGTATACATGGCTCACATTCTGTGGTGCCGACCTGGGACCAGGGGAGGGTTAAGGTTAGAAGTAGGAAAAGCAGCTGAAGGGGCATTGCAGTGGGCTAATCTGGATTCCTAATCTTCGGCTGTGCATAGACCAATCAGCTTCCAGGGTGTGATTGGAGCAGAGCTCGGTGTTCCCATCTCAATCTTCGGCAGTGCGTAGACCAGTCAGCTTCCAGGGTGTGACTGGAGCAGGGCTCGGTGTTCCCCTTTTTTGCAAGATGAGTTTGGTTGGGCTGTGGGTATCTGGAATACAGGTCCAGGACTCTGGGGCAGCTCGCTTGACTCGGCTATGGTGTATCCACGGGATGATTTCAGCTACCTTAACTACAGTGGGGGTGGATAAAATGACAAGATAGGGTCCTCGCCATCGAGGAGTTAGTGGAGCTGACTTCCAGTCCTCGACCCAGACTGCACCTCCTGGCTTGTACGGGTGTACAAAGCTGCTTAAGCTAATGGGGGCCTTTTCTTGGACCCAGCGATGCAGGTTATGTAGGGTTTTTCCTAAGCTTATCATCTGCTGAGCTATTGATAAGTTCCCTCTTTCTCTAAGATCCCCCTCTATATTTCTGATTAAGGGAGGAGGCTTCCCAAAGAGGATTTCATAAGGAGTTAGGCTTAGTTTTCAGCTTGGGCTGGCTCGAATTTGTAGGAGAGCACTTGGAAGTACTTGCACCCATGTTAGCCCAGTTTCTTGGCAAATCTTGGCAATATAAGTCTTTATTGTACGATTCATTCGCTCTACCTTTCCTGAGCTCTGAGGATGGTAAGCGGTGTGCAGTTTCCATTGGATGCGCAGTGCCTTTGCAATCTTTTGAGTGATCTCAGAGACAAAGGCTGGTCCATTGTCAGAGCCAATTGAGAGTGGTAGCCCTTGCGAGGGATAATTTCCCTGAGGAGAACCTTGGCTACTTCTTCAGCTTTTTCTGTTAGAGTGGGGAAGGCTTCCACCCAGCCAGAAAACATTCAAACAAGGACTAGGAGATATTTATAGCCTCCAGATTGTGGCATTTCAGTGAAATCAACTACTAGATCTTCAAGGGGCATACTACCAATTCTCTGGACCCCTGGGGCTGTTGTGGGCCCCTGGCGAGGGTTATTCTTTGCACATGTCACACATCGTTGGCATACAGCATGGGTGATAGTGACTAGTCTTGGGATGTAAAAGAATCTTTCTAACACTTCCTTAAGATGAGTTTTTCCCAAGTATGTGTTCTCATGGTAGTCTTGAACTATGGCTGCTGCTAATATTTGTGGCACAACTATTCTGTGATCAGGCAATGTCCACCATCCATTTTCTCCTTGTGTCCTGCCCTCAGAGAGTATCCACTCTCTCTCAGCTTGAGTATATTGTGGCTCTCGGTGACTCAGAGGCTGCGGGGCAAGGACAGGCAGTGTATACTGGATGTTCTGATAATTAAGGGGTTGAGGAATGAGAGCAGCGGCCAGGTTTTCAGATAGGGATCCCTCCCATGCCACTCTTTTTGCTTCAGCGTTTGCCCTCCGATTTCCCTGGGCAATGAATGGGGCTGTGGCTTGTCTGGTGTCCCTTACAGTGCATTACAGCTATTTTGTCAGGCTCCCAAACTGCATCTAGTAGCTCCAGAATCTGTGTGCCATATTTAATAAAAATTGCCTCCCGAGTTAATGAGTCCCTTTTGTTTATATAAGGCTCCATGCTCATGCAGGGTAAGAAAGGCATATTTGGAGTCTGTGTAGATGTTAACCTTGGCTCCGGCTGCAAGTTGCAAGGCTCGGGTGAGGGCAATGAGTTCAGCTTTTTGTGCTGATGTGTTATTTGGTAGGCGCTGTGCCTCTACTGTGGTCTCAGATGTTACTACAGCATATCCTGCTCGTCAATTGCTGCCCTGCATAAAGCTACTCCCATCTGTAAAAAAACTCCATGTCAGGATTTGCCAATGGCTGGTCTTGAAGGTCTGGCCTGCTGGAATATACTTCTTGCAATGTTTCCAGGCAGTTATGGGCTGGAACCCCTGGCTCTACGGGTAGCAGGGTGGCTGGATTTAGGGTTTTTACAAGTTCCAGCTGGATGGATCGGTTTTCACATAATAGGGTCTGATATTTAACCAGGCGGCTGTTAGTAAGCCAATGTGTTCTTTTGGCTTCTAAGATTGTGACTACTGCATGGGGTACCCGGACAATAATAGGCTGCCCAAGAGTCAATTTTATAGCTTCTACTGTAAGCATGCCTGCAGCTGCTTCAGCTTGCAAACATGAAGGCCATCCCTGGGCTACAGTGTCCAGTTGTTTAGATAAATATGCTACAGGTCTTTGCCAGGAACCGAGGTATTGAGTGAGTACTCCTACTGCTATGCTTTGGCAGTTGTGAACATAGAGGTAGAATGGCTTACTGAGGTCTGGAAGTCCGAGGCTCGGTACTTCCATTAGAGCTTGTTTGAGAGCAGTGAAAGCATTTTTCTGTGGGCTTTCCCAGAGCAGGGGATCCCTATTTCCCCCCTTTGTGGCTTCATATAAAGGGCGCGTGAGAACCCCAAAATTGTGGATCCAATTGTGGCAGAATCCAGCTGCCCCAAGGAACTCTTGCAGCTTCCAGCGAGAATTGGGCTCAGGCAGACTACAGATTGCTTCCTTTCTTTCAAGTCCTAATTCACAGCACCCCTGTGTTATTTTGTAACCTAGATATTTGACCTGAGGTAGGCAGATTTGGGCTTTTTTCTTAGACACCCGATAGCCCTTCTGCTGTAGATGTTTTAAAAGAGCATAGGTTCCACCAGCACAGTCTTGATAGGTGGAACTTCTGAGAATGAGATCATCTACATACTGGAGAAGAAAACAGTTATGGCTTTCTGCCTTAAAGGATTTGAGATCGCTGGCCAGGGCCTGTCCAAAAATAGTGGGTGCATTTTTAAATCCCTGAGGCAATCGCGTCCATGTCAGCTGCTGCTTTTCACCTGAATTTGGATTTTCCCATGTAAAGGCAAAAATCGGCTGACTCCTTGGTGCTACCCTAATGCAGAAGAAGGCATCCTTAAGATCTAGGCATGAAAAGTAGATTGCCGATGTGGGTATTAAGCTGAGCAGAGTATAAGGATGCAGTGCTGATGCACGCAAGGAGTGCCGTGCCACGCAAGGGTGTCCCCCGCGTGGGGGAGCACCACGCGCAAGGAGTGCGCCCGTGAGGAAAGCTGCCCAGGAATGGTGCCGCCCACACTTCCCATGCCAATGACGACAACAGAAGCGGACAAAGAAACAAGACGCAGCAAATAGACACCAAGAACAGACAACCAGGGGAGGGAGGGAAATTAAATAAATAAATAAATCTTTAGGAAAAAAAAAAAAAAAAGAACCTGCAGAATGAAGGGCTACTACTGCCAAAACTGCAGAATGAAGGGCTACTTACTGCTCGTAAGTCCTGGACTGGGCGGTAATCTCCATCTGGCTTTTTAACTGGGAAGAGAGGGGTGTTCCACAGAGACTGGCACGGCTTCAATATGCCCTCACTCAGCAATCTCTGAATATGTAGCTGGACCCTTTCTTGCGCTTTGTGTGGAACTGGGTACTGCCTTATGCTTACTGGACTGGCTGTAGGCTTTATTTCAATAATAATTGGAGGAATGTCATGTGCCATCCCCATCGGGTTCCCCTCTGCCCATACTTCAGGCACATCTTCAAAGGGGAGCTGTATGGCCATGGATTTTCCAGTTTCACTGAGGCAAAATAGTCTCCATTCCTCCTGCAGAGGAAGGGTTAGCGCTACCTTTGGAGGGTCTTGTGGCCCCAAGGTCAGTGTGGATCGCCCTGTGGCGCTAAAGGTAATTTGAGCCTGTAGTTTTGACAGCAGGTCTCGACCCAGGAGGGGGACTGGGCACTCCGGAAGATAGAAGAATTCGTGAGTGACCTCCCTTCCCCCAATGTTGCAGGTCCTGGCTTGAAGGAAAGGCCATTGGGCACTTTTGCCAGTTGCCCCTACGATAGTGGCTTGCCTTTTTGATAGAGGCCCAACTGGCTTGGTCATTACAGAATGTTGAGCCCCAGTGTCAACTATCATCTGTATGGTGTGGCCCCCAATTTGAACTCCGACCATAGGCTCCTCGGGGCCAAGGGAATAGGAGCCCAGTCTGTCCTAATAATCTCTATCAGAGTCCTCCATTCCTGCCAGCCCAATGATCTGATTTGCAGGTTTCTTCTCTGAACCTTTACAGTCCCAGCGTTTGGGTTGTGATACCCCACTGGCCTTTCTGGCTAATGCTTTGGCTGCAGAGGCTGGGTCAAGTGGCCAGCTAGGACACTCTCGCTTCCAATGTCCATCCTTCTTGCAGTATGCACACTGATTTCGCCCTAGACGTGGGCCTTTCCCTCTTCTTGGGGCTGGGGCTTGCCAAGTTACCTTCCTTGTCACAGGAATGGACTTTTCCACTATGGCTGCTGCCAGAAAATCTGCCTTTTTCCTTATCTTCCTAATTTCCTCACTTTTTGTTTCTTCATCACGGTTGACATAAACCTTAGTAGCTAATTCCATGAGCTGAGAGATATTCATTCCAGCAAACCCATCTAATTTCTGCAGCTTTCTCCGGATGTCAGCCTGTGACTGGGCAACAAATGCTGCATTTACCATTGTTTGGCTCTCAGGAGCATCTGGGTTAAAGGGCGTGTATACACGGAACGCCTCACACAGTCTCTCATAGAATTGAGCAGGACTCTCATCTAGAGCCTGTAGAATTTGACTGGTTTTTGCCATATTCACTGCCTTGCAGCTCCCCACCTTGAATCCTTCAACTAATGCCCTATGGAATGTCTCTAGTCAGTTGAGCCTGACAGCGCTATTTGGATCTCATAGGGGGTCCTCTTCTGGGAACTGCAAGTGGGCATATTGATCACTGTCCAAAGTTCCCTCAGGTGGGTGCTCTCTAAGCCAGGTTAGCGCTCCCTGTGTGACCCGCATTCTCTCCTCAAAGTTCAATAAAGTCATTATAAGTTGTTTACAATCAGCCCAGGTGGGTCTGTGGGTCTGTATGATGGACTGGAAAAGGTCTGTCATGGCCTGAGGCTTCTCCGAAAATGGTGGGGTGTGGCTTTTCCAGTTAAAGAGATCTGTTGTTGTAAAGGGCACATAGAGGAATGTCCGGCTTCCCCCCGAACCTGGCCATCTGCATCGTAAAAGATTGGGGCCCCGGTTTCACGGAGCGGGAACTGGAAAGCAGCCTTCTCCCTTGCTCCCTCTGCCCCCAGGGCTCCCTGTGGTTTGAGCTGCAATCTCTTAGCGTCTCCTCCCTGACTGACCCGCAGCGCTGCAGCAGCATTGCCAGGGGCAACCGGCTGTAAAAGCAGCTGGTCTGCATTTTTCCTTGCAGAAGGTGCCAAAGTCTGCTGCGGAGACGGTAAAAACTGCTCTGGAGATGGTGTAGGGCTCTCAGGTGCAGATGGCAATAAAGGCAACTGCAGGGATAGTATTGTTGTAGAATTTGAGAGAAGTTCAATTATTTGAGTATAGAGAGGCCAGGACTCAGGAATGATTTTGAGAAGGAAAAATGGTTTATTGATGGCCGGCCGGACTCAGGAGCTTTCTCTTTGAATCCCGAGCCCTGAACAAGATTTTCAAACGTCTTTTATACAGAAAGGAAAGGCCAAATGGTCCCTTTGTTTCAGTTCTCAATAGGCTTCAATTAGCATATATATCTTCCACATCTTAGGTAAGCTTTTAGCATGGACCCCAGACATTCTAGATAAGCCTTTTAGCATATTTACTTTTTGCATTTCCCCTAAATACTTAAAGTTTATAGCCCTTGCATTGTTAAAGTGTTTCCTGGGACTGGAGCCTGTTGCCATTGTCCCTAAGGGCAGGACTGCAGCCTCTTACCGTTCCACACCCACAGCCTTCAGCTTAGGTTATCTCTGAAGAGACAAAGAGCCTTCCACCCATAGCCCACATCATTCCCCCCTTTTGCCAAAGTTTAACTTGCTAAGCTTTGGCATAATTATTGTTGGAGCTATGAGGTGGATGGCTGTTTGTTGTTTTGATTGATTATCAGTCTTTAGTACAGCATCCAGGACTGTTTTCAGAAGTTTAAAACTTTTCATTCTGGACAGCAGAATCTTGGGCAGGGGCCTCCTGCAGTTATTCTGCTGCCACTGGTACTCACATGGATTTCCAGTCAGGTTCCAGATCCATCTATTACGTTTATTTTACTCTTAAAGAGTTTACACCTTTAATTTAAAAGGGGTGCTGAAGGGAGACGATCTCTTTTCTGTAACTGCTTCCTGCTGGTCATGGGCTGTAGTCATTGCCTGATAAGGTGTAAAACTCTTATTCATTTATTTTAACTGGAGGAAGATGGATCTGGCATTCTGTACGAAGCTGGATGAAGTTTTCATATGGTTAATAAGATGTTCACTCTGAAAGAAACAAACTTAATTAAAAATTTGGAATACCAGTTTTTAAAAGAGGACATTGGATTACAGAGGTAGACAAGGTTAGGTGCCTATAAAGATGGCACTCCTTCTTAAAAGCTGGTGGGAACAGCATATATATTCTTTTATTTTTTTTAAGTTATTTATCTTTAGAGAAAAATTGCAATGGACACTTAGCTTTGTCTGAAGACACATTCCAAGCTGTTCAATGATTCGCACTCATTCACTCTGTCAGATGCTCCTGGTCAACTGGCACTCCTTGGGCAACGGGCTTCACTCAGGATTAGAACACTAAGTTGGAAATTCTCTTGGTTTTCACCTGTGGAGTGATTAGAACTACAGAATAAAGGTTTTTTTTTTTACACCTTGGTTTTAATTGTACAATTTCTAGCAATTTTGACTTGTTCAATAGGTGACTCACCATCAGCAAGCAAGCCTCACCTTTGCTACACAGCAGAGTACAGTAGAATATAGAAGTTGACTGAGACTGGCTGAGACTGCCACCTTATTCTATAGACATGTTATTAACTGTTTAGAAAATGATTTTACCAGGAATTTAACATGTCTAATATACTTCTGCACTTGATCCAAAATAGAAAAGATAACATTACAATTATTAGGCATATATTTAGTACAGGATAAAAGTACAGCACTTAATATTAACTAATGTATTACTTAATGCATAAGGATTCAGAGTTGCAATTATTAGTTTTGAGTTTCAGGTTTGTAATACCTTACATGTTATCTCTCCATGAGAGCAGGCCATAATGCCAATTGTGTTTAAGTTTCACTTACTGTATCCTGGTATCATGGCTCCACTTAGCATGTTCTTCAACACAGTGAGCAAGTTGCAGCATCCTTCATCTTAGAGAGATTTTCCAGTATTCTACTAGCTTGGTGCATAGTGCTCTCTGGCACTATGGAACAGTGCCAGTCTGGAGGCGATATCCATTGTGCACTTGGCTGTACCGAGTCATTATTGGCTGCTGCAGGAGCTTGAAACTGCAATATAGTTTCCATCGACTTCAGGAGCAGAACCAGAGACCGATATAGCACATATTTTAATTGAGGGGTCAGTGACCAGCCTAGCCAATAACTCACATGGAGAGGCCACCTGTAATGTATTCAAGGCCTGGTTTGAATGCACAAGAGTTTGACAATGTTAAAGTTTATTCCTTGTTTTTATATATATTTTAAACAACTCAATGCAACACATATATCAAATGACTGTTTACTTACACAATTTTACTATGAAGATAACAGTAGGTACTTTACTTTAGTAATAGAGGAAAAATATTATTTTTCATTGTTAGAATGAAAACAGAATATTTCCAATAGAATCAAGACAACTTTTTATTACCATTTACTTAAATGTGTAGTTTGCAGTGGCCTTCAGACAAGTTCATTATCATGAAGTTATTTCTGCTACCAATATCAATCTAAGATTTTTTAGTTAACAATGACTTCTACAACTAGAAGTATTTAAATATTTTCAGTTTGGAAGATGTTTTACAAACTCCTTATAATTGACTATAACCACATTGACTAGCCACCTCATGTTTAAATAAACTTACTAAATTACAATTACCAAAAGAAATTTACTCTTTATTTAAGAGAGCATATCTACAATCTTTTTCCTTTAGCCTAATTTCACTAATGTGAACTTACAATTTTCATTACTGTAAAGATTTTGTACATATAATGTTAATTTAGTTTATAAATTAACTATGGGAGATTACACTCAAGTTAAATAAAATTGAAACCATAATAGTTTATGCAAGGAATGTTCTTTTTTTCCCTTACAGGAAGCTAAAAACTTCTTTTCTTTGTTTAAGTTATGAAAATTAATAGTTTAAAAGCATACTGACTACCAGGTTTTAAAACACATTACACAATTATTTAATTTTTTTTTTTAATCATAACCCAGGAAAGATCTCTCCATAGTTTTTATGGACTTTCCTTTACTTACTGAAATTTGTTAATAGAGCCACTAATTACCTTTATTTTGTTGGAAAGAAATCTTCTGAAAGAAAATAAGGCTCACCAGATTGTGGAGAAGAATTTATTCTCAATCTTGCAAGAAGGTGCACAGTGCCAGATATGGCTGGTGCCCCGAATAAAGAAAAATGACACAATTTATACCTCTAAGCCTAGCATGCAAGCTCTTCCTCTGTTTTTCCATAGATTGGATACTTCAGAAGTTACAGCTTATCTGAGATCTAACCTTCCCACGCAAAAGTTTGTGATTTAACTGCTTCCTCTATCACATTCCAACCATTTTAGTTTATACCTGCTCCCCTTTGTCAAACAAGGAATAGAATTTAGTGCTGAAATGGCATCGACTTAGTCCTTCTTGGGCATCCTTCCACTGCCCATAGGACTGGCCTAAACTGGTCTCCTCCACTGCTGTCCAACCCGGGAGTGGGAGACTGAGGCAGCAGGCAGCCAGTTTACACCAATCAACAATTTTTTCCTTATGTGAAAATTAACCTAATCTTTGTTTTCGTTTGTTTTTTTTTTTATGGCTGACAAAAGGTTTAAACTGGGAAATTACAGGGCAAACTGATTCTTAATTCCCTAGCCTAGTGGATAGGTTTAATCAGCCATACCTAGTCTTGCCTTTAAAGCTCTTGCAAAGAGGAGGCCCTTTCCCAATTGTTTCTATAATCAGATTTCTATGACTTTTTCATCCTGCTTAGTTTAATTTGGGCTTTAAGAATATTTACAAATATAACTGCATATTTAATTTTTAACAGTTTGAATAGACCTCTATTAAGAACTTTTATTTGTTAATTTGATATTATCCTGATGTATGAAGACATACACTGAGCATTTTTTTAAAATGGGCAGACACAAAGAGTTAGACAAAAACACAACTCATTGATATTACTTATAATTTGCATTATTTTATATACTGTTTAGCTTAATTAATTAGGGGTCCAGAAATATATATTACTTATATAACTGCATATTTAACCTCAACAATTTGAGCAAATAGGCAGATATAAATAGTTTGAGACAAAAACATAACTTTAATTACTTTAAACTTCTAATCTTTACAAAACAAGTGTGACTGCAAACATTTCAAAGACTCCTGAAACTTTCCTTAATTTGCACTATGACTATGCAGTTTACCACAAGAATTTTCTTTCTTACTTAATGGATTGTAATAACCAAAATGTTCTCAATGCCTTAGCACCATTTTGTTTTAGAACTTTATATTTTACTTTGAAATTAGCAGAATTTTGGATAAGCAACAAGATTAATTTTATACATATTTACTGAGGCTATTTGAAGCCTCAGGGAGACAGACTGCTTTCTCTCATGAACTGCCACTCTTAGGAACACTGACCATCAAGGCAGGAGACTTCTCCCCCTCCACCCGCCTTTTTGATTTTGGAGATAATAAAACTCCAGTGGTCATTTAACCTTATTCCATCAGGCAGCAATTTATTTAGGTTACACTTGAATTCATGAGAGAAAGAGTTACTAATACCAGGAGAGGAGACAGTGATGTCCCAGTTCTTCTCTGGCCTATAGGGGCAGAAGCTATTATGAAATAACCATAGGCAAAGGCAAGGGGTGAGGTTAGCCTTGAAGTAACCATAAACTAAGGAAAGGTAAAGTTTAGAGTTTACACTTAATAATTTCAAGCTAAATTCACCCAGCTATAATTTCAGTTATTACCTTTCCACTGTTTTATAATATAAATGCATTTATAAATGATTTTAATGACAAAGTCATCTTCTGTTTCCTTAACAATAAAAACACATTCCATATATCCCACATACTAAGTTACCAGGCAAACTTCTTACAACATATAATTGCCATTAATACTAAACAAGCTTGTTAAAATAATGAACTTTTCTTCACTTTAAATACTTAGTAGCATGTAATACCAGAAACAGTTTTTTTGGAAGCAAGTTGGCAGGGGAGGCTGGCTGCTAAATAAATTTGTTATAAAATTACCTTTTATTATTATTAATTCAGTTTTTGTTTAATAATGACTTTCTGCAATTTGCCATTTAAATACCTTAATTTAAACAATGGTTTGTAAAACCTTTATAATTATTTATACCTTTAAGACAAATTTTACCTTCACAGAACACATTCTCTTACTTAAAGTTACTACAATACCTTCTAAGAACCTGGGCAGAATGCAAACGTATTTTGGCTTTGACACCCTAAGAAGGGAACTTTACTGCACTTATTCTGATTCTGCTTTTCAGCCCCTTCACTTCCCCCCCTTCCAGGCAGTCGGGTGCACAACAAACAGGAATGTGGCTTATGAATAGAAGGGTGGACTCACTGGAAAGGGGAAAGCTGCTCTCCCCTTTCCAGCTTTCAGCCAAAATGGGCAGACAGAAACTACTCAAATTTGGCAACTCTCCCGGGGACCCAGCCACCCTGACTGGGACATCCCCAACAAACTTAGGTGCGTGGCACGGACACAGATGGCCTCCAAGCCCCGGCAAAGGGCCAGACCAGAGACAAGACAGCAGAGCATGCACAAACATCTAGACTCCACAAACATCCAGACTCCTAAGCTTTTGCCCCAGAATCATTTCACCCCCTTGCCAATGGCAAGGAGGGCTCCAGCTCAACTGTAATTCTACTTTACATAAGGACACAACTCCAACACTAGCATTGAGCTGACACAGACAGAAGCACAAAAGTCACTAATTTGACCCACAAGTTTATATATTTATTTTCACTATGGCTGCCCCCACAGCCATCACAAACCTCAGAACACTTAACATTTGGTATAAAGCGAATTCATTCACAAATTAGCACCATAACAAAAGATTTCAGCTAGACTTTTTCCACTGTTTAAACTTTACACCCAGACCAAGCTCCACCAGAAAAGCCGATCCATTTTCCTGTAACCAAGTTTTGTTTTCCTTAATCTAGACCAATTTCCAGGACATTAGGAATTGAACATATAAATAGCCCTTCCTATTAAAATCAAGACTCCACTCCTTTAGTGGATATAAGACCAGTACCAGATTCTAACATGCAGTTAGACAAACCCAAAACACCAGGGCTTTTCCCCGGTTTTCCTCCTTTTCCCAAGCCTAGAGAGAACGGCTTCCCCCCAGCCTTCTGGGGCTACTAGGGTTCTCTCGGGAGGTGATCAGCCTCCCCTTCCTAGCAATTAAAGCTAGGGCCTTCCAGACTGTGCTCACCCGGGGAGTCTTACCTTTTTCCATGTTCAGAGTTCTTTTTCATTCCCAGAATCTTTCTCTTCAGACCTTCCATTGCCCTCATTATTGTTGAGAAGATTCTGGTGGAGCCCACATCTTTTCTGGTTTAAATTTAATCCAGGGGCGCCCAGATTTGGGGTTCACCCGAGTCCTCCCGGCTTCCTCGGGGATTTGGAAGGGGCAGCAAAATGCTACCGTCTCTGGCCTTCCTTTGTTGTCCCGGCGGAGTCGCCAAAAATGTTGTAGAGTTTGAGAGAAGTTCAATTATTTGAGTATAGAGAGGCCAGGACTCAGGAATGATTTTGAGAAGGAAAAATGGTTTATTGACGGCTGGCCGGACTCGGGAGCTTTCTCTTTGAATCCGGAGCCCTGAACAAGATTTTCAAATGTCTTTTACACCGAGAGGAAAGGCCAAATGGTCCCTTTTTTTCAGTTCTCAATAGGCTTCAATTAGCATATATATCTTCCACATCTTAGGTAAGCTTTTAGCATGGACTCCAGATATTCTAGATACGCTTTTAGCATATTTACTTTTTGCATTTCCCCTAAATACTTAAAGTTTATAGCCCTTGCATTGTTAAAGTGTTTCCTGGGACTGGAGCCTGTTGCCATTATCCTTAAGGGCAGGACTGCAGCCTCTTACCATTCCACACCCACAGCCTTCAGCTTAGGTTATCTCTGAAGAGACAAAGAGCCTTCGACCCATAGCCCACATCAGTATAGGTGCCCTCTCTGATGGTGAGAAAAGCAGAGGCAGGGATGGTGCGGACATCGCACTTCCCTGTGAGGATGACGACTGTGGGTCACTGCTTAGCTAATTTTCACTCCTTAGTATCGCTGGGGCGGGAGTCATCGCATAAGGCGGTGGAAATTCAAATTCATCTGGCCCTTCCAAAATGGGCAGATTAACACTGGACTTGGGATGTACTTTGTCTGTGCCCTTTGCACGGTGATTGTTTGGTTTGGTCCCTGGGATGGCATTCCTCGGTTTCTGCATTAAGCAAATTCTAGCTTCTTTAGCCATGTACTTCCTTAACCAAGGCAGGTTTTGGCTCACAGCGTTTTCCCAAGCATCAATGTAGGGGAATTGGTCTGGATGCCCTGGATTTCCAGTCACTGCGTCGTGGACTTTACGGATGATCCGGGGATCCAAAGTGCCCTTCTGGGGCCAGTCCATGCCGAAAGTTGGCCATTCTAACTCACAAAGCATCCTAAGCTTTCCTGGCTGAAACCTTATGCTGTACATCTCTCCCTGGAATGCACGGGGAAAGTTTTCTAGCATACATCCTAACGGGGTTTTACTGTGTGTGTTTCCCATTTCCACCCTGTGCTGGCGGTGTACAACAGTCACTCAAGCCTTTCGCTTCGTCCGTCTCTGGCCGCGTCCCTCGCGGAAACTTTCAGGCGCCTCTTAACCTTAGCGGATCGGTATAAGCCCCTGATATGGAAGAGGGTCCCTTTGCAGGGACCCCCCCAGATCGCCCTTGATCGTATGAGGTTGCCACGGAACCACGGATCGGGACTCTGCACTCGCGCCGCAGAAGCAATTTTCTGCGTCTCACTCAGTCGCCACAAGCACACACACACAACCACCCCCCTTTCCTTTCCTCGGACCTGGAGAGGAGATGGCTTCCTCCTGTATTCTCAGGAGTACTAGGGCCTCCTCTTTGAGAGTTGATCAGACTCCCTCCTAATTTCAGAATTAGGCCTTCCCTGCACTATGCCCCCGGGGGTCTTACCAATCCGACGTGTGGAGCTCCTTGCTTCGTTCTCAGGGTCTCTCAAACCTCCTGGTGTGCCCGGCTCCTCTGGAAGGGCTCCAGCGAAAACCACAACCTCTTTCTGGACTCAAATGGGGTGTCCAGGGGCACCCAGGGCTGGGCTTCGCCCGGGCCCTCCCGGCCTCCCTGGAGACGTCCGGTAGGGGCAAACAACTGTTGCTGCCTCTGACCTTCTCAGCACGTCCCACCAGAGTCACCAGAAATGTAGTGGAGAAATTCGGGTATGTGCGGTATCGAAGGCCAGGACACGAGAATACCGAGAAGGAAGTTGGTTTATTTCGACTGGCCAGGCTCGGCGGACTCTTGTCCTAATAAAAACCGAGCCCCGAACAGCCTTTTCCAGACCCTTTTATACAGAGGATATAGGATTAGGAAGACTAACAGTGATGGTAAACAGACCTTTTGTTAGGTTCTTCAGATCTTAGTATCAGATAGGTTATTTCCTCCAGGTGAGTTACATATTCTCCACATCCAAGCCAGTTTGGATTAGCATATCTTCCACATCGTCTGGAGGCAGCCCTGAATACACACTCAGTCTCACATCCCTTCTGAACATTCAAAGACTGTAGGGCCTATATTACTTATTTGGCCATCTTGGAGACTAGGTACTCTTGTGTCGCAGTGTGGGCTCGCCCGGAGGGCCGCTGCAGGGGCGGTGTGGGCTCGAGCGGAGGGCTGCAACACACGGAGGGGCCTTCAGAGAAGGCACTCCGGGGCTGGCAAGGTGCGGAGGACGCGCGGTAGGAAGAAGACAACCGAGGAGACCAGGATCTGTGCGCAAGTCTGATTTATTCAGGAAGTACAGCGGTTAATATAGGGTGAATATGGGGGAAGGCAAGGGGCATGGCTGGGGGGCGGCAGACGGCTGATAGGTTCGTGCAGGGGTGCATCACTGGTTGCAGGCAGAAGACGGGGTAGCCAGGGTTCTCGGCGGCAGTGAGGCGGGGCTGTCATGGTGCGGCGGTGGCCCTCGGGGGAGAGGCGGGGTTAGGCCACCGAGGGGGAAGCGGGTGCAGCTGGGCAGAGGGGCAGGCAGTACGCCTGAACCCTAAGCGGAGGGCCTTAATGCCTGTTCCCGCCACCCGGGTCCAACTCGCACTGGCGCCTGGAGACGAGCTGATCCTTGCTGTCGCCGCGCTCCCACACAGTGCTACCCTACATTTCCCCCTTTTCTTTTATTAAGCGCCGAAAAAGGTGGAAGAGGAAGGGCCAGCACTCATTTTGTTGGGGGGGGCCTTGCCAGGCAGTGCGTTCGAGAAGCCTATCTTGGGGGGGGGGTGAAGGTGGGTGGCGGCGGCCGCCAGGCCCTTTCAGCTTGGGCTAGGTGGAGTAGCCGCAGAACTTGTTGGCGGAGAGGGTTGGGTTCGGCATTCAGGGTCATCATGGCCATCCGAGGGGCGAGGTGTCGCTGGCGACGTTTCTCTCTCCGGGTCAGGCGGTTCGGCGGTGGCGGGCCGGATGAGGTGTCCTGGGATCCAGATGGGCTGGGCGGCGTCATCTGGAAAGACACAAGCAAAACCCCTTCCCTGGGCAAGGAGGGGGGCAGGCCCTGACCAGATGTTAGTCTTGGGGTCTTTCCACTGAACAAGGGGGGCCTGTGTGGGCCGGTAGGATGGGCCCCAATGAGCATGTACTGGGGAAAGGCCATCCTCATCAAAGCAGAGGAGGTTGTGGTGGATTAAGGCAGAGGTGACAATTTCTCCAGGTGTGTGGCGGGGATGGTTGCTCCTTTCCTTTTGAATAAGATGCTTGAGGAAGAGATGAGTGTGTTCAACCATACCTTGACCTTGGGGGTTGAGCGGAATTCCAAAGTGATGAGTGATGTTGTATAGCCTCAGGAACGCGGCGAAGGAAGCGCTGCAATATGCTGGTCCATTGTCGGTTTTCAGGTCCCCTGGGACTCCCATGAAGAGGATGGCTTGTCTGAGGGCCTGAATGCAGTGCTTGGCTGTTTCTCCTGGGAGGGGAACGGCATAGCACAGGTGGGGGAAGGTGTCGATGGCCACATGGAGATACTTGAGCCTGCCGAACTGGGGCACGTGGGTGACGTCCATTTGCCATCGGGCATTGGGGCGTAGCCCACGCGGATTAACTCCTTGTGGCTGTAGTGGCCCAAGGGGCAGAAGGGGTGCACAGGTTTGGCAGCATCTGACCATGTGCTTGCAGGCCTGGATGGAAAGTTCCAGGAACAACTTGTGAAGGCTCCTGGCAGAGAAGTGAAATCGAGAGTGGAGTAGCTTGGCTTGGTTGAGGAGGTCACCAGGTGAAGGGGCAGGCGGTCGGCCTCCCGAGCACTCTACTGAGGCTGGGAGGGCTTGGACGGCTTGATCGGCGAGGTTATTGCCGGCGGCGATAGGTGCAGGAAGGCCAGAATGGCTCTTCACATGGGCGATGTACCAGGGCGCCGTGCAGTTTTCCAAGAGACTCTGGAGAGTTAGGAGTGCTTGGTCAATAGGCCTTTTGGCAGGAAAAAATGTGGTGAAAGCCAAGACTTGGCAGAATTGCAAGGTGTACAGGCTGTCGGTGAAGATGTTGAGGGGTCTGTCGGGACACGCGCAGAGAGCTAGGCTTGGAGCTCTCCTACCTGGACAGAGTTCACGTTGATGTGGATGAGTATTTGAGGCTCTGACGTACCAGGCGAGTAGATGACAGCTGTGAACTTGTGCTTGGAAGCATCAGTGAAGGCGGTGGTGGCATGTGGGTAGGGGCGGTGAGACAGGAAGGGGTGGTGCGGCGGAGGGATGAAGGATAACTGGGAGATGCCCTGAAGCAGCCGATGGCTGGGGTAGTGGTTGTCAAATTCGCCATGGAAGAGTTCCACAAGGACTTGCATGTCTGGACTGGACAGAAACAGCGCGGTGGTTTTCTTGGCATCAAGTGGC
The DNA here is from genome assembly GCF_030445035.2 of Dasypus novemcinctus. Lineage (NCBI taxonomy): Eukaryota > Metazoa > Chordata > Mammalia > Cingulata > Dasypodidae > Dasypus > Dasypus novemcinctus. The sequence goes on along the minus strand of NC_080690.1, from coordinate 45,683,444 downwards.
CACACAATGGTGTCAGGGGGAGTACCATATGTGTGGGTGCATTGCCGGACGAGGTCAATGGCCAAGGAGATCCAGAGGGTGACTTGCGGGCCGATTTTTCTGAGCTTGCTTTTGGCTGTATGGAGCCAGAGAAGGGGCCCCTTCTGCCAGAGGAGCCCAGTGGGCGTACCCGTGGTAGGCAGGATCAGCACCAAGATGGCTCGGTTGGGGTCGTGACGCTGCAGTTGGCATTCTCGCAGGGCATCATTGACAGCTCGGATGGCCTCCTGCGCAGCCGAGGTAATAGCGATTTTCTTTGTTACGGCCTACGTAACAGGGAGGGTCTTGGTTGGTTTGCAGGAGGGCGAAGAGGGGTTGTAGTTGAGCGGTGGTGATCGGGAGAGCCGAACGGAGCCAATTGATGTGCCCACAGATTTGCTGTAGCTCTGTCAGAGATAGCTTCTGCGGAATGGCCAGTTGGGGGGCCGCAGGCGTGATGGTGTTGTGGATGTTGAAGCCTAGAAAGGTGAAGGGGAGCTCCATGCGTACCTTATCTTGTTGGGCTTGTAGGCCAAGGTCGTTGAGATGGCGCAGTAATGCCGTGACAATGGCTTGGAGGCCTCCGGGAGTCTCATGCGCCACGAGAAGGTCGTCCATGTAATGAACAATGTATGCAAAGTTCTTTAATGGCTGAATTGCCTTATTGACATAAAGCTGGCAGATGGCTGGGCTGTTTCGCATTCCTTGTGGGAGGACTCGCCATTGGTAACGCTCAGCTACTTCTTGGTGATTGGTGCACGGGAGCGTGAAGGTGAACTTTGGACGGTCTTTTGGATGCAGTGGAATGGAGAAGAAACAGTCCTTGATGTCGATGGTGGCAGCGCACCAGTGTCTAGGTATAGCTGTGGGGTGGGGGCACCCCATTTGGGGGGAGCCCATTGGGCAGATGTGCTTGTTGATCTCACGCAGGTCGTGGAGGAGCCGGTACTTGCCTGACTTCTTCTGAATGATGAAGACGGGTGAGTTGTATGGACTGGTGGATGGCTCAATGTGTCCTGCATCGAGCTGGTCATAGACAAGAGGTCGGAGAACTAACAGTTTCTGGGATGAGATGGGCCACTGCTCCACCCAAATGGGCTCCTCGGTATCCCATTCAAGAGGAGTGGGTGCTGGAGGTGTAATGCGAGCAGTGGCATATATCATTGGGGGGGAGCCATGGATAGAATGGCTCCGCAGTTCGAGAGGACATCCCAGCCCCAGAGGATATTGTCGATGCCGGGCAGGACAAGGGGGTGGAAGGTGCCTTGGCGGCCTTCCTTGTCCTTCCAAATAAGATCTCGGCTGGTTTGGAATTAGGGAGCTGTTCCGGTGGCTCCAATGACGCGGGAGCCAGGGAGCACACCCCAGTTGTGTGTGGCTGTTTCTGGGAAGCAGGATATTTCTGCCCCGGTGTCAAGGATTCCCTCGAACCATTGGCCTTCAACCTCTAACTCCATTATTGGTTTCTTGGGTCCCAGTGGAATGGTCCACATTACGGCAGGGGGTGGTGGCGTGGGTGAGCGGCCTCTTGCTGGCGGGGCTGAGGCCTGCCGCCTCTTGCGTTTAAAGGCTGTCGTTGGCTGTTGGCGGTGCGGCAGTCACGGGCCCAATGGTATCCTTTGCCGCAGCAGGGACATGGGGTGGGAGGCGCCCGTGGTCTGGCTCCTCCGGTGTCTCGAGGCCTGTTCATGGATGGTCGTGGTCGGGCGGCATGAGGGCATTTGTGGGCAAAATGTCCAGTTTCTCCGCATTTGAAGCAGTTGGAGGAGAGGGACATGGCCGTGGCTATGGCCTGAGCCAGTGCGGTAGCCTGCGGGTCTATGTGGGAGCAGGCCAGGATCCAGTCGTGTACTCCCCTTTCCTTCATTGGTAGGATGGCTTGTTGGCAGGCATTGGTGGCCCCTTCCAGAATGAGTTCCCGGGCAAGGGCTTGTTGCGCACGCTCGCCAGGGACCTTGCGCTTGCAGGCCTCCTGAACCCGGGATATGAAGTCGGCGAAGTCTTCGTCTTTTCGTTGGACTAGCTTGGCAAGTGGCTCAGGTCCGGTGGCGGAGCAGCTGCGGAAAGCGCGGAAAGCCAGCTCGCGAAGTTGGAGCCAGAAATCGGGGGGGGCGTTGTGATATTGGGCCGGATTGGCGAATTGGCCCGTGCCTGTGTAAGCATCCGGGGGATGGCGAGCCCCAACACGGGTGTTGTGTGCCACTTGCTTTTCTGCCTCTGATGTAAAGTGAGCACGCCAGTCGATGAATTGGCCGGGGGTTAGAATGGCCCGAGCGAGGGAAACCCAGTCATACGGAACTGCGAGCTGAGTGCTAAGCTCCTCAAGCAAATGTTGGGCATACGGGCTACCGAGGCCGTCCTCTTTAACAGCCTTGCGGAGGTTTTTTATTTCGTCGGCTGTAAAGGGGTACCAATCCTGCAGACGGTGTATAAGTGCGGCGTCTGATGTGCGGGGGCCTCTGCCCGCGGGGGCCAAGTACCCATGGGCCCTCTGGCGGATGAGGGATCCGCGGCGGGGGTGCCCAGGGGGTGGGGCGAGAATGTGGCTCGTCCCAAGATGGCGGCGCCTCACAAGATGGCGGACTGCCCCAGGGGGTAGGCGGCTTGTAAGATGGCAGCCACTCCTCTTCCAGTGGGGGCCAAGATGGCGCCGTGGCCAGAGGGGGCAGGTATAGGGGGAGGGACTTCCCTTTATCCTCCCAAGAAGAAGGCGGAAGTTCGCCATCTTGGGGCGAGGTAGGCGTGTCCGGTTTGGGCGGGCAAGAGTCCAGGGTGTTGTTGAGGCAGCTGGACAAGGACTCGGTGTCGGAATCACTGTCTGACTGAGACCCCTCTCCCTTGCTCTTACCGCAGGTGCAGTGGAAAGCGTCCCGATTGATGGGGGTGCCCTGGAGGCATGAGTGAATGGCGATGAGCGTGGGGAGAAGGCTGGGGGGAAAACGCTTGTTCTCATACTCCATAGTCACCATGACACAGTCAATGAGGTTAGTGTACGTGTCCGGGTCCCACAGCTGGCAAGTGGAGAGCCAGGGGTTGAAAGGCAGCAAAAGGTCCCAGTACATTTGGAGCTGCTTTACTGAGACATTCATATGATTGGTGTCTAAAAGGCCAGCAAGGGCCCTAACCTGAGGCGCCTGGCAGTAGGAAAGATGGCCACCCATGGCGCCAACGGCAGGGCCTAGCGAAGACGGGGGTCCTTACCTTGCGGGCAAGGCGGGTGGGGGTCTGGCCGGGAAGTTGTTGCCCCCACGTTGGACGCCAAATGTCACATTGTGGGCTCACCCGGAGGGCCGCTGCAGGGGTGGTGTGGGCTTGGGCGGAGGGCTGCAACACACGGAGGGGCCTTCAGAGAAGGCGCTCCGGGGCCGGCAAGGTGCGGAGGACGTGCGGTAGGAAGAAGACTACCGAGGAGACCAGGATCTGTGCGCAAGTCTGATTTATTCAGGAAGTACAGCGGTTAATATAGGGCGAAGATGGGGGAGGGGCAGGGGGCGTGGCCGGGGGGTGGCAGACGGCTGATAGGTTCGTGCAGGGGTGCATCACTGGTTGCGGGCAGAAGACGGGGTAGCCAGGGTTCTCGGCGGCAGCGAGGCGGGGCTGTCATGGCGCGGCGGTGGCCCTCGGGGGAGAGGCGGGGTTAGGCCACTGAGGGGGAAGCGGGTGCAGCTGGGCAGAGGGGCGGGCAGTATGCCCGAACCCCAAGCGGAGGGCCTTAATGCCCGTTCCCGCCACCCGGGTCCGACTCACACCGGCGCCTGGAGACGAGCTGACCCTTGCTGTTGCCGCGCTCCCACACGGTGCCACCCTACACTCTTGGAAATAATTTTGATTTAATGCACAGGCTATATCACCTTAGTTTTCAAAATTAAAGGACATAATGATTTAGTGAAGCATGTGATAAAACCAGTTTTTCCATAACAATTGTTGGTCAAGTAAAGCACATTTTGCACTTTACTTAGTATTAAAACAAAAGTACAGGGCATTTTTGCAAACCAGTAGCTAAAACCAGTGTTTTCACATTGATTAAAATCATATACAAAGCTATCAAAGACACATGTAACTTTATTAGTTTTGAAATCTAAATAACATACTCCTTTCACAGTGCACTACTTAAAACAAGGCTTTTCACATTGTTTGTACATCAAATCAAGCTCATAGCCATCAATGAAGCTTGTATTTGTTAAGTTTTCAAAACAGAAGAACATAGTATTTTCCAGAGTACTAGCTAAAACCAGTGTTTTCACATTGATTGTAAGTAAAATCAAGCACATTGCAGTCAATGAAGCAAATATCCTACTTAGATTTGAATACTAAAGAACACAGTGTTTTCCCAGAGCACTTGGTAAAACCATTGTATTCACACTGATTGTAAGACATATCAAGAACATGACCATCAATGAAACATTTATATTGCATAAATTTCAAAACTAAAGTACACACTGTTTTTGTAGAGCACTATAATATCAGTGTATTCACGTTGGATAATAAGTCAAATAAAGCACATAGTCTTCAATGAAGCATGTATCTTTTTTTAGTTTTGAAAATTAAAGAACAGAATTCTTGCAGATCACTGGGTAAAATGAATAATGAATGTTTTCACATTCATTATAAGGCAAATCGAGCACATAACTGAGAATGAAGCATGTATCTTTCTAAGATTTTAAAACTAAAATGAGGTTTTTTACAGAGCACTAGATAAAACAAGTATTTTCACATTGATTATAAGTCAAATTAAGCACGCAGTCATCAATGAGGAAAGTGTGCTTAGTCTTCAAAACTGAAGAATACTGCTTTTTCACAGAGCAAACTAGCTAAAACAATTGTTTCTGCATTGTTAGTCAAATCAAGCACATAGTTGTCAATGAAGCACATAACTTGCTTCATTTTCAGAACTAAAGAAGATACTGTTCTCAAAGATAACTAGGTAAATCCATTGTTTACACATAGACTGCAAGTCTAATCAAGCACATAACCATCAATGAGGCATGTATATTGCTTAATCTTCAAAACAAAATAATATAGCATTTTCACATAGCACTAGCTAAACCAGGTGTTTACATATTTATTGAAAGTCAGGTCAAGCACATAGTCTTCCAAGAAGCATGTATCTTGTGTAATTTTGAAAACTAAAAAATATACACTTTTAGCAGAGCACTAGATAAAACTAGGGTTATCACATTAAATTTAGTCAAATAAAGCACATAGACATCAATGAAGCATTTTATTCCTTACATTTCAAAACTAAATACCATAGGATTTTTCCAGACTACTAGATAGTACTAATGTTTTCACATTGATTGAAAGTCACAACAAGCACATAACCATCAATGAAAAGTGGAACTGATGTGGGCTATGGGTGGAAGGCTCTTTGTCTCTTCAGAAATAACTAAGCTGTTTGACTTGTGAGTGTGGAAAGATAAGAGGCTGCAGTCCTGCCCTTGGGGACTGGCAGGGCTCCAGTCCCAGGAAATGTTTAACAATGCGGGGGCTATAAACTTTAAGTATTTAGGGGAAATGCAAAAACCAAATATGCTAAAGGCTTATCTAGAATGTCTGGAGTCCATGCTAAAAGCTTACCTAAGATGTGGAAGATATATGCTAATTGAAGCCTATTTAGAACTGAAACAAAGGGACCATTTGGCCTTTCCTCTCTGTATAAAAGACGTTTGAAAATCTTGTTCGGGGCTCGGGATTCAAACAGAAAGATCCCGAGTCCGGCCGGCCGTCAATAAACCATTTTTCCTTCTCAAAATCATTCCTGAGTCCTGGCCTCTCTATACTCGAATAATAGAACTTCTCTTAAATTCCACAACATTTTTGGCGACCACGAAGGGACAATAAATGAAGGCCAGAGACGGTAGCATTTTGCTGCCCCTTCCAAATCCCCGAGGAAGCCGGGAGGACTCGGGTGAACCCCAAATCTGGGCGCCCCTGGATTAAATTTAATCCAGAAAAGATGTGGGCTCCACCAGAATCTTCCCGACAAAAATCGAGGGCAATGGAAGGTCTGAAGAGAAAGATTCTGGGAACGAAAAAGAACTCCGAACATGGAAGAAGGTAAGACTCCCCGGGTGAGCAGAGTCAGGAAGGCCCTAGCTTTAATTGCTAGGAAGGGGAGGCTGATCACCTCCCGAGAGAACCCTAGTAGCCCCAGAAGGCTGGGGGGAAGCCGTTCTCTCTAGGCTTGGGAAAAGGAGGAAAACCGGGGAAAAGCCCTGGTGTTTTGGGTTTGTCTAACTGCATGTTAGAATCTGTTACTGGTCTTATATCCACTAAAGGAGTGGAGTCTCGATTTTAATAGGAAGGGTATTTATAGGTTCGAGTCCTAATATCCTGGAAATTGGTCTAGATTAAGGAAAACAAAACTTGGTTACAGGAAAATGGATCGGCTTTTCTGGTGGAGCTTGGTCTGGGTGTAAAGTTTAAACAGTGGAAAAGTCTAGCTGAAATCTTTTGTTATGGTGCTAATTTGTGAATGAATTCGCTTTATACCAAATGTTAAGTGTTCTGAGGTTTGTGATGGCTGTGGGGGCAGCCATGGTGAAATAAATATATAACTTGTGGGTCAGATTAGTGACCTTTGTGCTTCTGTCTGTGTCAGCTCAATGTTAGTGTCGGAGTTGTGTCCTTATGTAAAGTAGAATTACAGCTGAGCTGGAGCCCTCCCTTGCCATTGGCAAGGGAGTGAAATGATTCTGGGGCAAAAGCTGAGGAGTCTGGATGTTTGCGGAGTCTAGATGTTTGTGCATGCTCTGCTGTCTTGTCTCTGGTCTGGCCCTTTGCCAGGGCTTGGAGGCCATCTGTGTCCGCGCCAAGCACCCAAGTCTGTTGGGAATGTCCCAGTCAGGGCGGCTGGGTTCCTGGGAGAGTTGCCAAATTTGAGTAGGTTCTGTCTGCCCATTTTGGCTGAAAGCTGGAAAGGGGGGAGCGGCTTGCCCCTTTCCAGTGAGTCCACCCTTCTATTCATAAGCCGCATTCCTGTTTGTTGTGCACCCGACTGCCTGGAAGGGGGGGAAGTGAAGGAGGTGAAAAGCAGAATCAGAATAAATGCAGTAAAGTTCCCTCCTTAGGGTGTCAAAGCCAAAATACGTTTGCATTCTGCTCAGGTTCTTAGAAGGTATTGTAGTAACCTTAAGTAAGAGAATGTGTTCTGTGAAGGTAAAATTTTTGTCTTAAGGGTATAAATTATAAAAGTTTTACAAAGCATTGTTTAAGGTATTTAAATGGCTAATTGCAGAAAGTCATTATTTAACAAAACTGAATTGATAATAATAATAATAAAAGGCAATTTTATAACAAACTTTTTCGGCAGCCAATCTCCCCTGCCAACTTGCTTCCAAAAAAACTGTTTCTAGTATTGCATGCTACTAAGTATTTAAAGTGAAAAAAAAAATCATTATTTTAACAAACTTGTTTAGTATTAATGGCAATTATATGTTGTAAGAAGTTTGCCTGGTAACTTAGTATGTGGGATATATGGAGTGGGTTTTTATTGTTAAGGTAACAGAAGGTGATTTTGTCCTAAGATAAAATGATTGATTATTGGGAAGAGTAGAGTGTGGGACAGAACCTGAATGAATACTGAAAGTGTAGAAGGTTTGTGGAAGGGAAATTTTTATGATTAAAATTGAATAAGATCAATATACAAAGAAAATCTTTTATCAATAGCTTCTTGTGCTTTAACCTCATCATTTCCTCAGTGTTTAAAGAAGAGCCTTACCTCTTTTAAAAGAACATTTATGTTCTAGAAATCAAATCCTGAAAAGTAGCCTTTTATTTCAAACTAACTGCAAGAGATTTATTCTTTTACTTTAAAGGAAAAATTAAAGTAATGGTTAAGTTCATTTAATATGTTATAAGTTGAATGAAAGGTATTTAAAGGTGTTATAAAATTAATAGGTTTTTAAAAATTAATAAAAACTGTAACTAAGAGTTAAAATCATTTATAAATGCATTTATATTATAAAACAGTGGAAAGACAATAACTGAGATTATAGCTGGGTGAATTTAGCCTGAAACTATTATTTAAGTGTAAATTCTACACTAACCTTTCCTTTGTTTATGGTTACTTCAAGCCTAACCTCACCCTTTGCCTTTGCCTACGGTTATTTCATAATTGAGAAGAGCTGGGACATCACTGTCTCCTCTTCTGGTATTAGTAACCCTTTCTCTCATGAATTCAAGTGTAAACTAAATAAATGGCTGCCTGATAGAATAAGGTTAAATGGCCACTGGAGTTTTATTATCTCCAAAATCAAAAGGGGGGTGGAGGGGGAGAAGTCTCCTGCCTTGACGGTCAGTGTTCCTAAGAGTGGCAATTCATGAGAGAAAGCAGTCTGTCTCCCTGAGGCTTCAAATAGCCTCAGTAAATATATATAAAATTAATCTTGTTACTTATCCAAAATTCTGCTAATATCAAAGTAAAATATAAAGTTCTAAAACAAAATGGTGCTAAGGCATTGAGAACATTTTGGTTATTACAATCCATTAAGTAAGAAAGAAAATTCTTGTGGTAAACTGCATGGTCATAGTGCAAATTAAGAAGAGTTTCAAAAGTCTTTGAAAAGTTTAAAGTAACTAAAGTCATGTTGTTGTGCCAAACTATTCATGTCTGCCTATTTGCTCAAATTGTTGAGGTTAAATATGCAGTTATATTTATAAATATTCTTAAAGCCCAAATTGAACTAAGCAGGATGAGAAAGTCATAGAAATCTGATTATGGAAACAATTGGGAAAGGGCCTCCTCTTTGCAAGAGCTTTTAAGGCAAGACTAGGTGTGGCAGATTAAACCTATCTACTAGGCTAGGGAATTAAGAATCAGTTTGCCTGGTAATTTCCCAGTTTAAACCTTTGTCAGCCATAAATTGAAAAAAAAAAAACCCAAAGATTACGTTAATTTTCACATAAGGAAAATGTTGATGTAACCCGGCGGCCTGCTGCCTCAGTCTCCCACTCCTGGGTTGGACCGCAGTGGAGGAGACCAGTTTAGGCCAGTCCTATGGGCAGTGGAAGGATGCCCAAGAAGGAGCTAACTAAGTCGGTGCCATTTCAGCACTAAATTCTATTCCTTATTTGAAAAAGGGGGGGGGGGAGCAGGTAAAAACTAAAATGGTTGGAATGTGATAGAGGAAGCAGTTAAATCAAACTTTTGCGTGGGAAAGTTAAATCTCAGATAAGCTGTAACTTCTGAAGTATCCAATCTATGGAAAAACAGAGGAAGAGCTTGCATGCTAGGCTTAGGGGTATAAATTGTGTCATTTTTCTTTGTTCGGGGCACCAGCCATATCTGGCTCTGCGCCCCTTCTTGCAAGATTGAGAATAAATTATTTTCTTCTCCACAATCTGGTGAGCCTTATTTTCTTCCAGAAGATTTCTTTCCAACAAAATAAGGTAATTAGTGGCTCTATTAACAAATTTCAGTAAGTAAAGGAAAGTCCATAAAAACTATGGAGATCTTTCCTGGGTTATGATTTTTAAAAAATTAAGTAATTGTGTAATGTGTTTTAAAACCTGGTAGTCAGTATGCTTTTAATTTAATAATTTTCATAACTTAAAGAAAAGAAGTTTTTAGCTTCCTGTAAGGGAAAAAGAGAACATTCCTTGCATAAACTATTATGGTTTCAATTTTATTTAACTTGAGTGTAATTTCCCATAGTTAATTTATAAACTAAATTAACATATGTACAAAATCTTTACAGTAATGAAAATTGTAAGTTCACATTGGTGAAATTAGGCTAAAGGAAAAAGATTGTAGATATGCTCTCTTAAATAAAGAGTAAATTTCTTTCATTGGTAATTGTAATTTAGTAAGTTTATTTAAACATGAGGTGGCTAGTCAATGTGGTTATAGTCAATTATAAAGAGTTTGTAAAACATCTTCCAAACTGAAAATGTTTAAATAGTTCTAGTTGTAGAAGTCATTGTTAACTAAAGAAACTTAGATTGGTATTGGTAGCAGAAATAACTTCATGATAATAAACCTGTCTGAAGGCCACTGCAAAATACACATTTAAGTAAATGGTAATAAAAAGTTGTCTTGATTCTATTGGAAAAATTGTTTTCATTCTAACAATGAAAATAATATTTTTCCTCTATTACTAAAGTAAAGCACCTACTGTTATCTTCATAGTAAAATTGTGTAAGTAAATAGTCATTTGATATATGTATTGCGTTAAGTTGTTTAAAATATATATAAAACAAGGAATAAACTTTAACATTGTCAAACTCTTGTGCATTCGAACCAGGCCTTGTATACATTACAGGTGGCCTCTCCATGTGAGTTATTGGCTAGGCTGGTCACTGACCCCTCAATTAAAAATATGTGCTATATCAGTCTCTGGTTCTGCTCCTGAAGTCGATGGAAACTATATTGCAGTTTCAAGCTCCTGCAGCCAATAATGACTTGGTACAGCCAAGTGTACAATGGATATCGCCTCCAGACTGGCACTGTTCCATGGTGCCAGAGAGCACTATGCACCAGGATAGTAGAATACTGGAAAATCTCTGGAATACTGGAAGGATGCTGCAACTTGCTCACTGCGTTGAAGAACATGCTAAGTGGAGCCATGATACCAGGAGACTGTAAGTAAAACTTAAACACAATTGGCATTATGGCCTGCTCTCATGGAGAGATAACATGTAAAGTATTACAAACCTGAAACTCAAAACTAATAATGGCAACTCTGAATCCTTATGCATTAAGTAATACATTAGTTAATATTAAGTGCTGTACTTTTATCCTGTACTAAATATATGCCTAATAATTGTAATGTTATCTTTTCTATTTTGGATCAAGTGCAGAAGTATATTAGACATGTTAAATTCCTGGTAAAATCATTTTCTAAACAGTTAATAACATGTCTATAGAATAAGGTGGCAGTCTCAGCCAGTCTCAAGTTAGCAAAAGTGAGGCTTGCTTGCTGATGGTGAGTCACCTATTGAACAAGTCAAAATTGCTAGAAATTGTACAATGAAAACCAAGGTGTAAAAATCTTTATTCTGTAGTTCTGATCACTCCCACAGGTGAAAACTAAGAGTATTTCCAAATTAGTGTTCTAATCCTGAGTGAAGCCAGTTGCCCAAGGAGTGCCAGTTCACCAGGAGCATCTGACAGAGCGAATGAGTGTCAATCACTGAACAGCTTGGAATGTGTCTTCAGACAAAGCTAAGTGTCTGTTGCAATTTCTCTCTAAAGATGGATAACTTAAAAAAGAATATATGCTGTTCCCACCAGCTTTTAAGGAGTGCCATCTTTATAGGCACCTAACCTTGTCTACCTCTGTAATCCAATGTGTCCTCTTTTAAAAAAACGGGTATTCCAAATTTTTAATTAAGTTTGTTTCTTTCAGAGTGAACATCTTATTAACCATATGAAAACTTCATCCAACTTTGTACAGAATGCCAGATCCATCTTCCTCCAGTTAGAATAAATTAAGAGTTTTACACCTTATTAGGCAATGACTACAGCCCATGGCCAGCAGGAAGCAGTTACAGAAAAGAGATCGTCTCCCTTCAGCACCCCTTTTAAATTAAAAGGTGTAAACTCTTTAAGAGTAAAATAAAAGTAATAGATGGATCTGGAACCTGACTGGAAATCCACGTGAGTGCCAGTGGCAGCAGAATAACTGCAGGAGGCCCCTGCCCAAGATTCTGCTGTCCAGAATGAAAAGTTCTAAACTTCTAAAAACGGTCCTGGATGCTGTACTAAAGACTGATAAATAATCAGTCAAGACAACAAACAGCCATCCACCTCATAGCTCCAACAATAATTATGCCAAAGCTTAGCAAGTTAATCTTTGGCAGAAAGGGGGCAATGATGTGGGCTATGGGTGGAAGGCTCTTTGTCTCTTCAGAAATAACTAAGCTGTTTGACTTGTGAGTGTGGAAAGATAAGAGGCTGCAGTCCTGCCCTTGGGGACTGGCAGGGCTCCAGTCCCAGGAAATGTTTAACAATGCGGGGGCTATAAACTTTAAGTATTTAGGGGAAATGCAAAAACCAAATATGCTAAAGGCTTATCTAGAATGTCTGGAGTCCATGCTAAAAGCTTACCTAAGATGTGGAAGATATATGCTAATTGAAGCCTATTGAGAACTGAAACAAAGGGACCATTTGGCCTTTCCTCTCTGTATAAAAGACGTTTGAAAATCTTGTTCGGGGCTCGGGATTCAAACAGAAAGCTCCCGAGTCCGGCCGGCCGTCAATAAACCATTTTTCCTTCTCAAAATCATTCCTGAGTCCTGGCCTCTCTATACTCGAATAATTGAACTTCTCTTAAATTCCACAACAGAACTTGCTTAGTTTTCTAAATTAAAGTACATTCTCTTTTCACAGAGCACTATGTAAATCCAGTCTTTTCACATTGTACATCAAATCAAGTTCATTACCATCTATGAAGCTTGTATTTTCTCAGTTTTCAAAGCTAAGAACATAGCATTTTCACAGAACACTAGCTAAAATCAATGTTTTTACATTGATTGCAAGTAAAATCAAGCTCAATGCAGTCAATAAAGTATGTATTTTGCTTAGATTTGAATGCTAAAGAATGTAGTATATTCACAGAGGACTAGGAATACAGGTGTATTCAATTTGATTGTAATTCTAAATATGCACATAGCTGTAAAGGAAGTATGTATCTTCCTTAGTTTTCTAAATTACACTTTAAAAAACAATATACACTTTTAGGTCAGAATTGGCAAAACCAGTTTTCTCACCTTGATTGTAAGTCAAATCAAACACATACCTGTCAATGAAGCGTAAATATTGCTTAGTTTAGAAAACTAAAGATGTAGTGTTTTTTCAGAGCACTAGGAAATCTTGTCATTTCACATTAAATTTAAGAAACATCAAGCACATAGACATCAATGAAACATGTACCTTGCTTAGATTTCAAAAGTAATGAATATTCTGTTTTAGTTGAACACTAGATTAATAGCAGTGTTCATACTGATTGTAGGTCAAATCAAGCAAATAGCCTTCAATGAAGCATGTATCTTTCTTAGTTTTGAAAACTTAAACACAGTTTTTTGCAGAGCACCAGGTATAACCAGTGTTTACACATTCATTTTAAGTCAGATAATACACATAGTGGTCAATGAAGCATGTATTTTGCTTACTCTTCAGAAAAAAATAATATAACATTTTCACAGATCACTAGCTAAAACAAGTGTTTTCACATTGAGTGTAAATCAAATCAAGCACACAGCTATCAAGGAAGTATCTTTCTTACTTTTCAAAACAAACAACATACAATTTTAGGAGAGAACTACTTAAATCAGGGTTTTCACATTGATTGTAAGTCAAATCATGCACATAGCCTTCAATGAAGCATGTTTCTTGCTTAGTTTTCAAAACTACAGAACATACTGTTTTATCAAAGCCCTATACAAAACCAGGGTTTTCAATTAAATGTAAGTAAAATCAACCACATAGACATCAATGAAGCATTTTCTTCCTTAGATTTCAAAACTAAATACCATAGGATTTTTCCAGAGCGTACATTTGGAAATTAAAGTAAATTCGGATGTGGCATTGTAGTAACTCAAGGTGGTATCTACACATGGTCTGTAAGTGAAAGAAAGGAGGACATAGGACTCAATGAAATGTGTAAGATGTTTATATCTGAAAAGTAAAGCACATCTTATTCTGTCATAACACCAAATGTAAAGCATGAGTTCATACCAAGCACAATTAAAAGCCAGTCCATAGTAGGCAACTCAACCCATGTATTGTGAAGCTGTCAATGTTAAAACACTTTACCTTTATGAGGTGCACCAGTTGAAAGTATGGAGGTCTCATTGCTTGTAAGGGAAATCCCATTGCCTTCAAAGAGACATGTGTCTATCATACATTTCAAAAGTAAATTAAGTTTGGAGTTGGCCATTATGATACCTCAATCTGGTATATACAAATGATCTGTAAGTGAAAGAAAGCACAAGATAATCAATGAAACGTGTATGATGCTTAGTTTTCAAAACTAAAGCATGTGTTATTCAGTCATAGCCTTAAGTGTAATTAATGAGTTCATATTGAAAGGAGCTAAAAGCCAGACCATAGCAGTCAATTCAACATGTGTATTGTGAACTGTCAATGTTAAAACACTTTACCTTTATGATATACACCAGTTGAAAGTTTGGAGGTCTCATTACATGTAAGATTAATACCTTTGCCATCAATAAGACACGGGTGTAGCATACATTTCAAATGTAAAGTATATTAGAATTGGCTGAATTGTAGCTCAGTATGGTATATACTAGTGATTTTTTAGGTGACACATAACAGTCAATGAAATGTGTACCATGCTTAGTTCTTAAAAGTAAGGGACATGTTATTCTGTCATAGCATTAAGTGAGTTCATATTGAGCGTAGTTAAAAGCTTACTCATGACAAGCAATTCAACCTGTGTGTTGTAAAGATGTCAATGTTAAAACACTTTCCATTTTGGATGTGCACCAGTTGCAAGCATTGTATCCAATTGCTTTAACCAGAAATCACATGCCCATAAAATACACAGGCATAATGCATACATTTGGAAGGTAAAGTGAATTCAGAAGTGGCCATATGGTAGCTCAAGCTGGTATATACACACTGTAAGTAAAATAACATGCATAAGAGTCAGTGTAATGTGTACAATGCTTAGTTCTCAAAAATAAAGCACATGTTATTCTGTCATAGCATTAAATGTAAAGAGTGAACGCTATTGAGTTTAGCTAAAAGCTAACCTGTCACAGGCAATTCATTCCATGCATTGCAAAAATGTCTATGTTAAAACACTTTACCATTTGGGTGTGCACCCATTGAAAGCATGGAGGTCTCATTGCTTATGAGAGAAATCCCACTGCCATTGATGAGTCATGTGTCTAGCATACACTTGGAAAGAAAAGTAAATTTTGGCTTGGGTAAGTGGTAGCCCAATCTAGTATGTACACATGCTCTTTAAATGAAAGAAAGCACATAGCAGTCAATGAAATGTTTATGATGCTAGGTTCCCAAAAGTAAAACATATATATTTCAGTCATAGCACTAAGTAGAAAGAGTGAGTTCATATTGATTATAGTTAAGAGCTAACACACAGCAGGCAAAATAATCCATGTATTGCAAAGATTTCAATGTTAAAACATTTTACCTTTTGGATGTGCACCAGTTACAAGCACTGTGTCTCATAACTTGTAATAGAAATCACATTGCCATCAAAGAGACATGCATCTTGCATACATTTGGAAAGTAAATTAAATTTGAACTTGGCCATGTGGTAGCTCAATCTGGTATATACACATGGTGTGTTAAAGAAAGAAAGTACATAGTAGTCAAGGAGATGTGTACGCTGCTTAGTCCTCTAAAGTAAACCTCATGGGAAAATAAGTAAACCACATGTTATTCAGTCATAGTGCTAAGTGTAAGGAATGAGTTCATATTAAGTATAGTTAAAAACCAAGCCATAGTAGGCAATAGAACTCATATATTGCAAAGATGTCAATGTTAAAACCCTTTACTTTTGGATGTGCACAAGGAGCAAGCATTGCATCTCATTGCTTTTAACAGAAATCCCATTGTTTTCGGTGAGATATGCATTTTGAATATATTTCAAAGGTAAAGTGAATTTGGATTTGGCCATGTTTTAGCTCACTCTGGTTTATACATGTGGACTTTTATTGAAAGAAAGCACATAGCACTAAGTATAAATGCTTAGTTCTCATAAGTAAAGTATCTGTTATTCACTCAAAGCACTAAGTGTAAACTGTGAGTTCATATTGAGTATAGGGTTAGGTTTAGGTTTAGGGTTAGGGTTAGGATTAAGGTTAGGCTTAGGGCTCACTGTAAGAGAAAGAAAGCACATAACTGTCAATGAAATGTGTATGATGCTTAGTTCTAAAAAGAGAGCCCATGTTATTTGTTCATAACTCTAAGTCTAAAGAGTGAGTTCATATTGAGTGTATTTAAGTGACAACCCATAGATGGCAATTCAACCCATGTACTGCAAAGTGTCAATGTTAAAATAATTTACCTTCTGGATGTGCACTAGTTGCAAGCATTGTGTCTCACTGCTTGTAATAAAAATCCAATTGCCATCAATGAGTCATGCACCTTCCATACATTTGGAAAATAAATTAGATTCAAAATTGTCCATGTGCTCAATCTGGTGTATACACATAGTCTGTAAATGAAAGAAAGGGCATAGCAATCAATGAACTGTGCACAATGCTTAATTCTCACAAGTAATGCACATGTTATTTGGTCATAGCACTAAGTGTAAGGAGTGAGTTCATATTGAGTGTAGTTAAGAGCTAATACATAGCATGCTATACAACCCATGTATTATGAAGATGTGAATATTAAAACACTTTACTTTTGGATGTGCTCCAGTTGCAAGCATTGTGTCTCATTGTTTTTAAAAGAAATCCCATTGCTGTCAATGCAGCATGCATCTTGCATACATTTCAAGCATAAATTAAATTCATACTTAGACATGTGGTAGCTCTATCTGGTATATACTCATGGTTTATAAGTGAAAGAAAAAACATAATAGTCAATGAAATGAACTGCTTAGTTCTCACAAGTAAAGAACATGCTATTCTCATATAGAACTAAGTGTAAAGAGTGAGTTCATATTGAATGTAGGTTTAGGGTTAAAGAGGGTGAGGGTTAGGGTGAGCTTTAGGCTGAGGGTTCACTGTAAGTGAAAGATAGCACATAGCAGTCAATGGAATGTATACGATGCTTAGTTCTCAAAAGTAAAGCACATATTATCCTTTCATAGCACTAAGTCAAAAGCATGTGAACATACTGAGTATAGATTAGAGCCAGCACTTTGCAGGTAATTCAAACCATGCATTGTGAAGATGTCACTGCTAAAACTCTTTACCTTTTGGCTGTGCACCAGTTGCAAGCATTGTGTCTCATTACTTGTAATTGATATCTCATTTCCATCAATGATACATGCATCTTGCATACATTTGGAAAGTAAAGTAAATTCGGACTTGGCAGTGTGGTAGCTCAATCTGGTATACACATGGTA
This sequence comes from Dasypus novemcinctus, assembly GCF_030445035.2. Lineage (NCBI taxonomy): Eukaryota > Metazoa > Chordata > Mammalia > Cingulata > Dasypodidae > Dasypus > Dasypus novemcinctus. The sequence continues at coordinate 45,666,414 of NC_080690.1, read as the reverse complement.
TGTAAATGAAAGAAAGGACATAGCAGGAAAGAAATGTATACACTGCTCAGTAACACTAAGTGTAATGTTTGAGTTCATATTAAGTGTAGTAAAAGCCAAACCATAGCAGGCAATAGAACCTGTGTATTGCAAAGATGTCAATGTTAAAACCCTTTACTTTTGGATGTGCACCAGTTACAAGCATTGTGACTCAGTGCTTTTAACAGAAATCCCCTGCTGTTGATAATTCCTGAATCTTTCATACATTTCCAAGGTAAAATAAATTCAGAGTTGGCCCTGTGTTAGCTCATTCTGATTTATACACTTGGACTGTTATTGAAAGAGAGCACATAACAGTCAATGAAATGTATATGATATTTAGATCTCAAATATTCGGTCATAGCACTAAGTGAAAATAGTGAATTCATAATAAGTGTAGTTAAGTGCTAACACATAGCAGTCAATGTAACCTGTGTATTGTGAAGATGTTGAGGTTAAAACACTACCTTTTGGGGGGCAAGATGGCATCTGAGTGAGTGCACCTTATACTCTCTCCTGCAAAGAAGCAGTTGAGTAGGGTTGGAGTCCTGCTGGACCAGGGCCTGTTTTGGGTGTTTGCAGGGCAGGAGGTGTCTGGACATCAATTTAGTGGAACAGTGACAGAGGAGATTCACGTAAGAGGTAGAATTTTGGGTCTCTTTCACGGAGGTCGGGGCTGTGTGCGGGATACTTCCCCCTGGGGCTGGCAGCCCAGTGGCAGCGATTTCTGGAGGCTTTGCTGCACTGGGGAGTTCCCAAGCCCTGAGCAGGCTGCTTTGGGGGCTTGTAGGGTGGAAGGTGTCTGGAAGTTGATTTGGTGAGACAGTGATGGAGGAGATTCTTGTGAGAAGTGGAATTTTGGTTTTCTGACATGGAGGTCAGAGCTTCTGGCTACAGCCCCTCCTCCTAAGGCTGCTGGCCCATCTGCGGTGGTCCCTGAACTGTTTGTAGCACAGTGGTGCTCCCAGGAGGCTGTTTTGGGAACTTGCAGGGCGGGAAGTGTCTGGAAGTCGATTCGGTGAGACAGTGACAGAAGAGATTCTTGTGAGAGGTGGAATTTTGGGTTTCTGACATGGAGGTCAGAGTTTGTGTGCATGACCCCTCCCCCTAGGGCTGGCGCCCAGCTGCAGGAATCCCTGAAGGCTGTGTTGTGCTACAGTGCTCCCAGGCTGCCTGTTAACTGGATGTGTGGTTCCCAATGTCTGTGTCCCCTAAACCCTGGTGGCCCACGCTCCAGAGACTCAGAGACTCACACCTCTTGAGTCTGCAATATCACAGACTTCCCATCCCTGAATCCACTATGCCCTGAGGTCCATCTGAGGTCCATGATTATCTTATCCCTCAGAGTTTGCAGTTTTTTTCCTTTTCTCTTTTTTCTTTTCTTTACTGTCTTGGTTGCTAATATTGCATTATCTCCTGGTCTTTTCTCCCATTTTATCCCCCAAGGTTCTTTTTCATTTATTTAGGGTTTTTTTTCCCTCTTTTCTTTGTCTTGCTTGTCTCCCTCCCTTTTATTTGCCCACCCCCTTTTTCCCTTCTCTTTTTTTTTCTTTTCTCTCTTTTTCTTCTTATTTTATTTTATTTATATAATAGGTGCTGCACGGAGTGCTTCACATTTGCTGTGTTTCCTCATCCTCCATTTCCTCGTTTCTGTGTGAAATGATCTTGGCCACCTACACTATCCCCTTTCCCCCACATCTTGCTATCCTCCATTATCTACTGTCTCTCTTACATTCCACCTCACTTTCTTTGGCCCCCAAATTGTCTAACTTTTAATTTCTAATACCTTTGTTCTGCTTTCTCTCTTTTATCCACTCTTGATATACTGTCTTTCTTTTCTCTTTCCCTCTCTCATGAAAACACTGGCTTTTTAATTCATACTATATTCCTCCCCATATTCAGTTGACTATCTTAGTATAGGTACTCTACTTACTGCTATAACTCTACACAACTTACATGAGTCTAATATCCATTCTCCCAGATCTCATATTGTTGCTTTGTTAACATTTATTACCAATACTACTTTACACATTTTCTTTTCTTACACATTTTCCTTTCCCTGGCCCTAATATTTTCCTTCAAAGTGAACTTAGCCAGCAACAAGAAATTAGAGTAAGAAGAACAAAGTGACAAAGAGAAGACATAACACTTACTCCAGAACAACAACTAATTAATGCCCAAGACTAGACAAAGAAGCTAAGGAACTGACTAAACCTGTCAAAATAAAACAATGACCAGACAGCAACAAAAATCTACAAACAAAACCAACCAATAATCAGGAAAATATCACTGAATCCAATGAACAAACTAAAAACCAGGAAGGGGAGCAGAACATTGGACAGGTAATTAAAGATCTCAAAACATATATTAGAGACCAAATTAATGAAGTAAAGGAAGAGATTAACAATATGAAGAAAACACTTGGAAAGGAAATTACAGGCATATGCAAAAAGATAACAGATATTATGGGAATGAACACCACAGTTCAAGAAATCAAAAATACACTCACAGCAAATAGCAGCGGAGTAGAAGAGGCAGTGGAGAGAATTAGCGACATGGAAGACAGTACATCTGAAATCAAGGACATAGTAGAATTGATTGATAAAAAGATAGGAAAAATCCAGCTAGGACTTAGGGACCTGAATGACAATGCAAAATGCACATAGGTATTATAGGCATCCCAGAAGGAGAAGAGAAGGGAAAGGGGACAGAAGGGTGTTGCAGGAAATAATGGCTGAAAACTTCTCAAATCTACTGAGAGAGATGATGTACATGTCCAGGAAGCACAACGTACCCCAAACATCATAAACCCCAACAAGCCCACCCCAAGACATATACTTGTCAAATTATCCAACACTCAAGACAAAGAGAAAATTCTAAAAGCAGCAAGAGTAAAGAAAACCATCACATACAAGGGAGGCTCCATAAGATTAAGTGCTGATCTCTCATCGGAAACCATGGAGGCAAGAAGGCAGTGGTATGATATAGTCAAGGTACTAAAAGAAAAAATTTCCAACCAAGAATACTCTACCCAGCTAAACTAGTATTCAAAACTGATGGAGAGTTCAAAATATTCACAGATAAACAGAAATTGAAAGAGTATGCCAACAAGAACCCTCCCCTTCAAGAAATACTAAAGGGAGTTCAGCAGGAAGAAAGGAAAAAACAGGAGAGTGTAAGAACAACAAAAAAGACAAAAAGAGAAGGAAAAACAAACAAAATATGACAAACAAAAGCCCAATCAAAATATGGCTAACAGAAATAATTACTTGAAAGTAATAACACTGAATGTCAATGGATTAAACTCACCTATCAAAAGATTCAGACTGAGAGATTGGATAAGGAAATATGACCCATCTATATGATGTCTACAAGAAACACATCTTAGACCCAGGGATTGATGGAGGTTGAAAGTGAATGGTTGGAAGCAATCTTACAAGCAAACAATAACCAAAAAAAGGCAGCAGTAGCTATATTAATATCAGACAAAATAGACTTTAAATGTGGAACAATTGTGAGAGACAAACAAGGATACTACATATTAGTGAAAGGGACAATCTCTCAAGAAGAATGAACAATCATAAATATTTATGCTCCTAACAAGGGCACCTCCAAATATGTGAGGCAAACACTGGAAAAACTAAGTGAAAAAATAGATGCCTCTACAATTACAATGGGAGATTTTAATACACCACTATCAACTTTGGACAGAACATCTCAAAAGAGAATCACTAAAGAAACAAAATATTTGAACAGTATATTAGAGGAGCTGGATCTAATAGACATATACAGATCATTACACAAGAGTACAGCAGGATATACATTTTTCTCAAGCGCACATGGATCATTCTCCTAGATAGACCATATGCTAGGCCACAAAGAAAGGCTTAATGAATTCAGAAAGATTGAAATCATACAAAATAATATCTCTGACTACAGTGGAGTGAAGCTGGGAATCTACAAGGGCCAGAGGCCCAGATTTCACACCAAGATATGGAAATAAACAGCACACTCTTAGAGAAACAGTGGGTCAAAGAGGAAATCTCAAAAGAAATTAATAACTACCTTGAAACTAATGATAATGATAACACAACATACCAAAACTTATGGGATGCGGCAAAAGCAGTACTGAGAGGAAAATTTATAGCCATAAATTCATACACCAAAAAAGAAGAAAGAGCAAAAATTGAAGAACTAACTGCACATTTGGAGGAAGTAGTAAAAAAACAACAAAGTAACCCCACAGGAAGAAGAAAGAAAGAAATAACAAAGATAAGAGCAGAACTAAATGAAATAGAAAATAAGAAAGCACTTGAAAGGATAAACAAAACCAAGAGCTTTGAGAAGATCAATAAAATTGACAAACCCTTAGTGAGACTAACAAAGAAAAAAAGAGAGAAGATGCAAATACACAAAATAAGAAATGAGAAAGGAGATATCACCACTGACCCCACAGAAATAAAGACTATCATAAGAGGAAACTTTGAAAAACTATATTCCAACAAAAATGACAATTCAGAGGAAATGGACAAATTCCTAGAAACACTTAAGCAGCCTATATTGATGAAAGAAGAAATTGATGATCTCAACAAACCAATCACAAGTGAAGAGATAGAATCAGTCATTAAAATCCTCCCAACTAAGAAGAGCCCAGGGCCAGAGGGTTTCACAGGTGAATTCGACAAAATGTCAGAGTTGCAGACCCGAAGGGCATTGGGAATGAAAGACAAAGAGAGATTGGGATTGGGGGATGTGAGAGCATTGATTTCTCAAGCTATATCAGATTTTTTGCAAGTATTAAATTATTAGCTTGTCCCATTGCATCAACATGGTGCAGTCTTTGGCATACTTCTTGTCCCAGGCAAGCAACAACAATGAGCAAGAAGATTAATACACAAAGTCCTATTCCTAATGCTGACAGAAAATGTTGAGACTTCCACCAATTTACTGGATTAAATTTATTGAAATGAGAAATCAAATCATTAAAGATATCCTTATCTTCAGCTACGTAAATCTGATTATGAGACATTTCTAATATCTTTTTCTGTAATTCTTCTATTTCTAATGACATATTACCTTTATGACCTATTAAATGATGTTTAATCTTTTCCCAATCAAACACAGAATTATTATAAGCAAGTGGAGTAATACAAAAATTACTTTTGTTCCAATCACATTTCAGTCCCTTAAGTAGATTTAAGTTATATAATTGATCACCAAGATGTAAAACTGCTGATTCTAAATCATTAACTCTACTATTTAATTCTCCATCAATATATTCCTGACTATGCCATAAGTCACTAGCATTCTTATGCCAATCCTGTACATATTGTTGAGTCTGCACCATCTCATGCAAGGCCACTGTAGCTGAAGTAGCAGCTGCAATGACACCAATCAGTCCTAATATGCCAGCTATTATCAGTCCCACAAATCACTTCGAGTGCTTCAGGATTTCTTGAGCCATATGGAACAGCAGTTGACTCTCAGGTGACAATTGCCAAATTCGATTCAGTAACACTAGGATCCACACTCCCCATCGCCTTCAAGCCATTGTAATGAAATCTCCATTCTGTAAAATGTTCTCAGACAAAGTGTGCAAGGCCCCACTTTTATAAAATAGAGCATTCTCAGTTATGTTAGTTTTCTGACCACAAACACATAAGGATCTCTTACACACGATTGAAAATGATGAATTTGATCTAAATGCAGATATTGACCATTCTTACTATTATTCCCAATCCATTCTATAGTAGGAGCTATTCCTAGAAAAACTTTCCACAAATTCTTCTGTTTATGTATAGAAGTAATGTTACACCATGGAGAAGGGATCCATTTCCCTTTATATTTCCAAACACTATTATTTTTAGTAAAAATTATTTTTTCATCCAAATCAAGGGATTCATGAAAAGGACATTGCATATTACTAATTTGCTGTCCTTTACTATTTAGACCGTACCAAATAAATCTGCCATTATATGGAGAGGGACTCCCCATTGGGGCACTCTCCCACACTATTCCATAGGAATCATTAAAAATGACAGATCCAACAACAAGACACAGCAAATAGACACCAAGAACAGACAACCAGGGGAGGGGGGGGAAATTAAATAAATAAATAAATCTTTTAAAAAAAAATGACAGATCCTCTTCCTATATGGCACTCTTGCCATCCTTCTTTATCCCTACTGTCTTTTTGAAGACAATCATAAATAGGATTTTTGGTCATGATAAAATTGTAAGAGGGAAATAAAGTCACAATAGACTGAGTATTATTATTTTCAAAAATAATCATGGTCCAATTTTTAACATACAAACAGGAAAGATGGTTACCAATGCATAAGGGTCGATGATCAAGTGGTAATACAAGATTATAGATTCTTTGTCCTTCCTCATGGGGTTTAATTGGTAACCAATCATCAATTGGTCCTCTTCGCAGGTAACCAAATTTGTTCTCCATTTTCTGAAGTGACAAGAGCATAGCCTCACCCCCATACTTTGATCCTGCCTTTTTTCCATTCATTGCTTAAAATGTCTTTCCAGAATATTGGTTGATCTTTATTTCTTGCATCCACTGTAGATGTTTGACATTTTCTAAAGTGACATTCCACAGGTGTCAATGAATTATAAACATTAAGAAAATGTAAAGTAAATAAAGCTTTTTCCAATCGATCTTTTAGTGTTATAATACCATCATCTCCCCATTTTTGTTTTAAAAGCATAGTTTTTAGGGTATGATGGCTGCATTCAACTATGGCTTGACCTGTAGGATTATGGGGAATACCAGTAACATGTTCTATAGCATATGTAGAACAAAAAGAAGCAAAAGACTTACTGATGTAAGAAGGACCATTATCAGTTTTAATTTTCAAGGGGCATCCCATCACAGCAAAAGCAGACCATAAATGGGAATGAACATGATGAAAACATTCACCATTTTGTGCAGTAGCTCACAAAAAATGAGAGTAAGTATCAATGCAGACATGGACATATAATTTACCAAATGGTGGTATGTGGGTAACATCCATCTGCCACAGTTGATTAGGAGCCAGGCCTCTGGCATTAGTCCCAGCCTGAAAAGGCACTGTAGTTAAGGGTCCACAGGTGGGACAGGTGCAAATTTCTTGAGCTTGATGTTTTGTTAATTGAGGAAATTTATGTCTAAGTCCCTTAGTAGTAATATGAGTTAATGCATGATATTTACTAGCATCTTGCAAACATCGTACTAATAAATCAGCTCTTGCATTTTGGGTAGCTAGAGGACCAGGAAGGGAAGAATGAGACCGGATATGAGTAATATATATGGGCTGACTTCTTTGCCAAATGAGGGCTTGAAGGTTGGCAAAAAGTTGAGACAATTCATCAGTAATACAAATATGAGCTGTTTCAATATGATCTACAGTTAAACACACATATTTGGAGTCAGAGACAATATTCAAGGGCTCTTGAAACGTTTGTAAAACCTTAATGATGGCCGAAAGCTCTGTGCGTTGACCTTAGGAGTCTGCCAAACCTGTTCTTTTTGAGAGGTAACATATGCTGCTTTTCCATTACTACTACCATCAGTAAATACTGTACATGCATTTTCAATAAGAGCAGTTTTCACAATTTTGGGTAAAATCCAAGTGGTTATTTGTAAAAATGTCAATAATTTAGAAATAGGATAATGATTATCAATAATAGCTTGAAAATCACTGATAGCAATTTGCCATTGAGGATTAGTAATATACAAATGTTGAATTTCTTCATGAGAAAGATTACAAATAATTCTATCTGGATCAGACCCCTTTAATTGTAACAACCTCAAATGGCATTTTGCTAGTATGGAAATAATTTTTTTGGAGATATGTTTGCAATCTCTTTAGTTTATTATTAGGTAAAAAAAACCCATTCCAATATACCTTCTTGCCAAAATAAAGCCGTAGGAGATTGAGGGGCTGAGAAAATAATTAAATCAACAGCTTTATCAGGGTCTATTTGTATTAATTGCCCTTGAGAGATTCGATCCTCTATCAATGCCAACTCTTTTCAGCTCTTTAGAAAAGATTCTAGGGCTAGACAAATCAGAATCTCCTGTTAATGTTTGAAATAAATGAGTTAACATACAATTAGACTATTCCTAATGTTTGTCAAATCCAATTAATATCTCCTAGCAATTTTTGGAAATTATTTAAAGTATTTAACTTGTCTTGGTGTGTTTGCACCTTTTGTGGTGTAATATGTCCATTAGCCAATTTCATACTTAAATATGGTGCATTCCTTTGAATTTTTTCAGGGCCTATTTGCAAGACATATTCAGGAAGAATTTGTTCAGCATACTGAAATAACTCTTGCAGTTTATCATTTGAAGCATGAGCAAACAATATATCATCCATATAATGAATAATCATTGCTTTTGGAAATTTTGCTCTTAATGCTTCTAAAGTTTGATGCACAAACAACTGACACATGGTAGGACTATTCATCATACCTTGCTGTAATACACATCATTGATATCGTTGCATTGGTGCCTGATTATTAAGAGCAGGTACTGAAAAAGCAAATTTTTCTTTGTCAGCAGGATGCAAAGGAATAATGAAAAAGCATCCTTTAAATCAATAATAATTATGTGCCAATCTCTTGGAATCATGGATGGTTGTGGAACCCCAGGTTGCAAAGATCCCATAGGGCTCATGACCTTGTTGATAGCTTTTAGATCAGTTAACAGTCTCCAATTCCCTGGTTTTTTCTTAATAACAAACACAGGAGAATTCCATGAACTATTAGAAGGCTCAATATGTTTTTGAGTTAACTGTTCTGTTACAAGAATATGAAGGGCATTAAGTTTTTCAACTGTGAGGGGCCATCGATCAACCCATACAGGTGTATCTGTTAGCCAACTTATAGGCATTGGGCTGCCCTTTTGTTCAATGGCCCCTATGGTAAATTTTCCTGCCCAGAATCTTGTTGACCTGAATGATATCCAAGTCCTCTGTAATCTCCTTTTCTTCTAGTATTATATTGCATATCCATATATAAAGACTTTGCTTGTTCTGACAAAGTAGGAATGTGAATAAAAGCTCCCCATTGGCCAAGCAAATCACGTCCCCACAAGTTGATAATCACATCTGCTACATAAGGTTGTAAAGTAGATTTTTGTCCATCTGGACCTAAAACATCAAATATAGTAGTACTCTGATATACATCATTCATTGTACCTATGCCAGTAAACACAGTGGGTACTTTCTGCAGCGTCCAAGATTGAGGTCAGTGTCACTTAGCAATAATAGATACATCAGCACCAGTATCTACTAGTCCAAAAAATACCTTCCCATTGATAGTAATTGTTGTTTCTGGCCTATCATCACCTACAAAAGTCTGCCAATAAATTCTTTCTCCTGTAGAACCAAATCCACCTTTTATATTAAAGGGGAGGGTACTTGGTTTATGATAAGGAAACAATAGTAATTGAGCAATCCTTTGTCCAACATTAATTTGAACTTGATTCACTGCTTGTACCATTACTTTTATTTCTTCTTTAAAGTCACTATCAATAATACCAATCTGAACCAATAATCCCTTCATAGTCAGAGTACTTCTTCCTATTATCAAACCAACAGTATCAGAGGGCAACAGTCCTTTTACTCCTGTAGATATGGTTTGCATACCCATTGCTGGTGTTATAAGCTTAGTTTCAGTAGATGGGAGATCTACTGCAGCACTGCCTCTTGTGGCAGCTCTTAATTCTGAAATTGGATGCATGATGCTGGCCATTGCTGACTGGATATTGTTTGGCCAGGCTCATATTGTTTGTCTGAGGGCCCTGAGCTAGGCCTGCAAAGTTGTTTCCCAACCCAATGGGAGCCCCATTTTTTTGAAATTTGGACCTGCACTCATTGGCCCAATGATATCCTTTCCTACACACTGGACAGAGTTTAGATGGAGATTGCTGACTTCTATTCTGAACAGGATGAGCCGGATAAGATCGAAATTCTTTCTGATAATGACCAAGCTTTCCACATTTAAAACAATTTCCCTTCCTTCTTTCCTCCTTTTTACTACCTTTAAAAGCTGTGGTCAAGACTGCCATCTGGGAGAGGGGGCAAGATGGCGGCTGAGTGAACATCCCTGTTAGGGTCTTCTGCAGGGAATCGGCTGGGCGGCATTGGAGACTCTTTGGGACCGGATTGTTTCAGGATTTTTGCTGGTCCGGAGGTGTCTGGACATCGATTTGGAGGGAAGGTAACAGAGAGGATCCGTCTGTGAAATATACACGGAGATCCCAGCTACCTGTAGAGGATTCCCTCCTTGGGTAGGCAGAGACGAGGCATCTAGCCCCGCTCGGTGGGGCTGAGCCAGGCCGGGCCACAGCGGCGGACGCCGGAGCTGGGCTGGGCTGCGCCGGCGGCGAGCGGGGCCGGGCGGGGCCGAGTCGGGCCACGGCGGTGTGCGGAGACAGGCGGGGCCGGTTCAGGCCGCAGCGGCGGGGATGCCGGAGCCGGGCCTAGGCCGCTATAGCGAGCGGAGCCGGGCGTAGCCGGGCCAGGCTGCGGCGGCGTACAGAACCGGGCGGGGCCAGTCCAGGATGCAGCGGCGAGAGGCAGACACCGGAGCCGGGCCGGGCCGCTGTAGCGAGCGTAGCCGGGCGTAGCCGGGCTGGGCCGCGGCGGCATACGGAGCCGGGCGGGGCCGGTGCAGGCTGCGGCGGCGAGAGGCGGACGCCGGAGCTGGGCCGGGCCACTGTAGCGAGCAGAGCCAGGCGGAGCCGGGTCAGGCCGCGGCGGTGTATGGAGCCGGGCGGGGCCGGTCCAGGCCGCGGCGGCGGGAGGTGGACGCGGGAGCCAGCTGGGCCGCTGTAGCGAGCGGAGCCAGGCGGAGCCAGGCCAGGCCGCGGTGGCGTAAGGAGCCGGGCAGAGCCGGTCCAGGCCTCCGCGGCAGGCAGCGGCGGGCGGAGCTGGGCCTGCGGAGGGGTTTCTGTTCTTTGTTTTTGTTTTTTTTTTTTTTTTGGAGCATCTGCAGTACTGGGTAGTTTGTGGGACCTGGGCGGCCTATTGGGGGTTTGTGGGAAGGGAGGTGCTTGCAGACCCATTTGAGCAGACAGACGGGGGGTTTTAGGGCAAAGCGGGGGGAAGTTGTTGTTTTAGATAGTGTTGCAATTGTGACACGTGTATACCTGTATCTCTCTTCCCCCTATCCGTTCCCCACCATTTGCCCATCCTCTTTTTCTTTCTTCCTTTCTTCTTGTCTTTCTTTTTTTCTTTATTATAATTAGGTTTTTTTTTCGCTTTTCTCTTTCCCTCTTGTCCCTCATCTTCCACTCATTTTATTGTAATTCAAGTATACAATAAGTGCTACAGGGAACACCTCACATTTGCTGGGTTTTCCCATCCTCCACTGCCTCATTTCTGTGTGAACTGATTTAGGCTACCTACACTATCCCCCTTCCCCTGCATCTTGATATCCACTATCATCTACTGTCTCTCCTATATTCCACCCCCCACCTCCCGTTCTTTGATCCACAAAGTGTCTAACTCTTAATTTCTAATACCTTTGTTCTGTTTTCTGTTATCCACTCTTGAAACTCCTACCTTTCTTTTCTTTTTCCCTCTCTCATGAAAACAATAGCTTTGTAGTTCATACCATATTCCTCCCATATTCAGTCATCTACTTCATAAAAGGTACTCTACCTACAGCTATAACTCTATACAATCTACATGAATCTAACCTCCATCCTCCCAGATCTCATATTCTTGCTTTGTTAACATACATCACCAATACTACTGTACACTTTTCCCAAGCTTACACAATTGCCTTTCCCCAACACTAATACTTTCCTCTAAAGTGAACTTAACCAACAAGTAACTAGAATAAGAAGAAAAAGGTGACAAAGAGAAGAGATAACACCTATGCAAAAATAACAACTAATTAACATCCAAGAGCAGACAAAGAAGCTAAGGAACTGATTAAATTCATCAAAATAAAGAGATGACCAGAAAGCAACAAAAATCTACAAACCAAACCAATAATCAGGAAAACATGGCTGAATCCAATCAACAAACCAATAATCACGAAGAGGAGCAAAACTTGGCACAAGCAGTGAAAGATCTCAGAACATTTATCACCGACAAATTTGATGCAGTAATGAAAGAGGTTAACAACATGAAGACATCACTTGGAGGGGAAATTGCAGACATACGCAAAAACATAACAGATATGATGGGAATGAACACCACAGTTCAAGAAATCAAAAATACACTTGCAGCAAATATCAGCAGACTAGAAGAGACAGAGCAGAGAATTAGTGATGTGGAAGACAGTACATCAGAAATCAAACAGATAGTAGAAGGGGTCAATAAGAAGATAGAAAAAATCCAATTAGGATTTAGGGACCTGAATGACAATGCAAAACGCTCAAACATACGTATTATAGGCATTCCAGAAGGTGAAGAGAAGGGAAAGGGGTCAGAAGGAGTGTTGCAGGAAATAATGGCTGAAAACTTCCCAAACCTACTGAAAGAGACAGATGTACATATCCAAGAAGCACAGCGCACTCCACAAGTCATAAACCCAAACAGGCCCACCCCAAGACATATACTTGTCAAATTACCCAATGCTCAAGACAAAGAGAAAATTCTAAAAGCAGCAAGAGAAAAGAAAACCATCACATACAAGGGAAGCTCAATTAGATTAAGTGCTGATTTCTCTTCTGAAACCATGGAGGCAAGAAGACAGTGGTATGATATAGTCAAGGTACTAAAGGAAAAAAATTTCCAACCAAGAATACTCTATCCAGCTAAACTAGCATTCAAACATGATGGAGAGTTCAAAATATTCGCGACAAACAGAAACTGAAAGAGTATACCAACAAGAAACCTCCCCTTCAAGAAATTCTAAAGGGAGTTCTGCAGGAAGAAAGGAAAAAACAGGAAAGGCAAAGTTGGAGGAGAGTATAAGACCAACAACAACAACAAAAAAGACAAAAAAAATATATACAAACAAAATATGACAAACACAAATCCAATCAAAATATGGCTAACACAAATAATTCCTTGATAGTAATAACACTGAATGTCAACGGATTAAACTCACCTATCAAAAGATTCAGACTGGGACATTGGATAAGGAAATATGACCCATCCATATGCTGCCTACAAGAGACACATCTTAGACCCAGAGACGCATGGAGATTGAAAGTGAATGGCTGGAAAACAATCATACAAGCTAACAATAACCAAAAAAAGGCAGGAGTAGCTATATTAATATCAGACAAAATAGACTTTAAATGTGAAACAATTGTGAGAGACAAAGAAGGATACTACATTTTAGTGAAAGGGAAAATCTGTCAAGAAGATCGAACAATCATAAATATCTATGCCCCTAACAAGGGTGCCTCTAAATACGTCAGGCAAACGCTGGAAAAACTAAGTGAAAGAATAGATACATCTACAATTATAGTGGGGGATTTTAATACACCACTATCAACTCTGGACAGAACATCTCAAAAGAGAATCACCAAAGAAACAAAACATCTGAATAGTATATTAGAGGAGCTCGATCTAATAGACATATATAGATCGCTACACCCAAACACAGCAGGATATACATTTTTCTCAAGCACACATGGATCATTCTCCAAGATAGATCATATGCTAGGCCACAAAGAAAGGCTGAACGAATTCAGAAAGATTGAAATCATACAAAACATTATCTCTGACCACAGTGGAGTCAAGCTGGAGATTTGCAAGGGACAGAAGCCCAGACTTCACACCAAGATTTGGAAATTAAACAGCACACTCTTAGAAAAACAGTGGGTCAAAGAGGAAATCTCAAAAGAAATCAATGACTACCTTGAAACAAATAATGATTGCGGCGGCTTGCTCGGTCGGTAGAGGTGGGGTCTGGCTGCGGACGAAGGGTCGGTCCAGCTCTGGACGAGGGGTCGGTCCCGCTTGGGACGAGGGGTCGGTCCCACTTGGGACGAGGGGTCGGTCCGGCAGCAGACGAGGGATCGGTCTCACAGGGGTTGCGCGGTTCGGCTGACGGGGTCGCCCGGTGAAGCCGGCGACGAAGGGGTCGCCCGGTGAAGCCGGCGACGAAGGGGTCGCCCGGAGAAGCAGGCGACAAACTGGGGACAAGGGAGGCCAGGCCCTTGTCGGGGGCTCTCAGGACTGGAGGGCGCACGGCAGAAAAACCACCGCGGAGACAAGGTAAACACGCAAGTCCACTTTACTGACGGAGAGGCAACAGTTTTATAGGGGCTGGGGAAGGCTGATCGGTCGAAGCCACGCCCTGTTCTGATTGGTTGCCGGCAAAAGGTCAGTGGGCGGTACTGGACGGGGGAGGGGTGGTGGTTAGGGATTGGCTGTCGCTGTTGCTGGGGGAAGGGGCAGGGTTTAGGGATTGGTGGCTGCTGTTGCTGGGGTGGAGGGCAGACTTGAGTTTCCCGCCCACACCTGGCTGTTGCTGCTGTCGGGGGAAGGGAAAAGGGCGGGCTGGATTTTTCCGCCTACGCCTGGCTGTTGCTGCTGTTGGGGGAGGGGAAAAGGGCAGGCTGGATTTTTCCGCCCACACCTGGCTGTTGCTGCTGTCGGGGGAGGGGAAAAGGGCAGACTGGAATTTTCCGCCCTGCGCCTGCGCAGGGAGAAAGAAGAAGAAGGGTGCTGCCCCACAGGCATCGGGTGGCGCCATCCGGGAGGAGGGGCGGCCACGGAAGCATGGCTGCCGAGAAGGGGAGACCCGAGGGCACTCTGCGCCCATGCCGAGTTCCTTTCAGGGGTGGCGGTGAGTCCGACCAGCCACCCTATTATGGGGGCAGCGGCTTGGCCTACCGCGGCTGCTCCCCCGCCAGGCCAGCAAACCACACTTCAGCCCGACTGGTGACCGCAAATGATAACACAACATACCAAAATTTATGGGATGCAGCAAAAGCAGTACTGAGAGGGAAGTTTATAGCCATAAATTCATATATCAAAAAAAGAAGAAAGAGCAAAAATTGAAGAACTAACTGCACATTTCAAGGAATTAGAAAAACAACAACAAAATAACCCAACAGGAAGAAGAAGGAAGGAAATAACAAAGATAAGAGCAGAACTAAATGAAATAGAAAATAAGAAAGCACTTGAACAGATAAACAAGACCAAGAGCTGGTTTTTTGAGAAGATTAACAAAATTGAAAAACCTTTAGCAACACTAACAAAGAAAAAAAGAGAGAAGATGCAAATACACAAAATAAGAAATGAGAAAGGCGATATCACCACTGACCCCACAGAAATAAAGACTATCATAAGAGGATATTTTGAAAAACTATATTCCAATAAAAATGACAATCTAGAGGAAATGGACAAATTCCTAGAAGCACATAAGCAGCCCATATTGACAAAAGAAGAAATTGATGATCTTAACAAACCAATCACAAGCAGAGAGATAGAAGCAGTTATTAAAAATCTCCCAACTAAGAAGAGCCCAGGGCCAGATGGCTTCACAGGTGAATTCTACAAAACATTCCGGAAAGAACTGACACCAATCCTGCTGAAATTATTCCAAAACATCGAAACAGAAAGAACATTACCCAACTCCTTCTATGATGCCAACATTACCCTAGTACCAAAGCCAAACAAAGACATCACAAGAAAGGAAAATTACAGACCAATTTCTCTAATGAACCTAGACGGAAAAATACTTAACAAAATACTTGCTAATCGTATTCAACAACACATTAAACGTATTATACACCACGACCAAGTGGGATTCATCCCAGGTATGCAAGGATGGTTCAACATAAGAAAATCAATCAACGTAATACACCATATAAACAGATTGAAGGAAAAAAATCACATGATTATATCTATTGATGCAGAAAAAGCATTTGACAAAATACAGCACCCTTTCTTGATAAAAACACTCCAAAAGATTGGAATACAAGGGAATTTTTTGAACATGATAAAGAGTATATATGAAAAACCTAAAGCCAATATTGTTTACAATGGAGAAATCCTAGACTCCTTCCCTCTAAACTCAGGAACAAGACCAGGATGCCCACTGTCTCCGCTCCTATTTAACATTGTCTTAGAAGTACTTGCTCGAGCACTGAGGCAAGAACCAGAAATAAAAGGCATTCAAATTGGAAAGGAAGAAGTCAAAATTTCATTATTTGCAGATGACATGATCCTATACATAGAAAACCCTGAGAGATCTACAACGAAGATTCTAGAACTCATAAATGAGTTTAGTAAAGTCGCAGGTTATAAGATCAATGCGCAAAAATCAGTAGCATTTCTGTACACCAATAATGAGCAAGATCAGGAGGAAATCAAGAAACAAATACCATTCACAATAGTAAATAAAAAAATCAAATACTTAGGAATAAATTTAACTAAAGAGGTAAAGAACTTATACACCGAGAACTATACAAGATTGTTCAAGGAAATCAAAGAAGACCTAAATAAATGGAAGACTATTCCTTGTTCATGGATAGGAAGACTGAACATTATTAAGATGTCTATCCTACCAAAACTGATCTACACATTCAATGCAATCCCAATAAAAATCAACGCAGCCTTCTTTAAGGAACTAGAAAAACTAACTATGAAATTTATTTGGAAAGGAAAGAGACCCCGAATAGCCAAAGACATACTGAAAAAGAAAAACGAAATTGGAGGAATCACACTACCTGACTTCAAAACATACTATAAAGCTACGCTGGTGAAAACAGCATGGTATTGGCATAAGGAGAGACACATAGACCAATGGAATCGAATTGAAAACTCGATATAGAACCTTACATATACAACCACATAATATTCGATAAAGCCACGAAACCCTCTCAACTGGGAGAGAGTGGCCTATTCAACAAATGGTGTCTGGAGAACTGGATAGCCATATGTAGAAGAATGAAAGAGGATTACCATCTCACACCTTATACAAAGATCAACTCAAGATGGATCAAAGACCTAAATATAAGAGCCAAGACCATAAAAACCTTAGAAAGCAGTGTAGGGAAACATCTACAGGACCTTGTAATAGGAAATGGATTTATGAATATCTCACCAAAAGCACGAGCAGCAAAAGAACTAATAGATAAATGGGACTTCCTCAAAATTAAAGCCTTCTGCACCTCAAATGAGTTTGTCAAGAAAGTAAAAAGGGAGCCCACACAGTGGGAGAAAATATTTGGCAAACATATATCTGATAAGAAAATTATAACTTGCATATATAAAGAACTCCTATATCTTGAAAATAAAAAGATAAACAACCCATTTAAAAAATGGGAAAAAGACTTAAACAGACACTTCTCCGAAGAAGAAATACAAATGGCAAGAAAGCACATGAAAAAATGTTCCAAATCTCTAGCTATCAGGGAAATGCAAATTAAAACTACAATGAGATACCATCTTACACCCATAAGATTGGCAGCTATGAAAAAAACAGAAGAATACAAGTGCTGGAGAGGATGTGAAGGAAGGGGAACACTCATCCACTGCTGGTGGGAATGCAGAAGGATCCAACCATTCTGGAGGACAGTATGGCGGTTTCTCCAAAAACTAGCCATAGATTTGCCATATGACCCAGCAATACCACTGCTGGGTATATACCCAGCAGAACTGAAAACAAGGACACAAACCGATATATGTACACCAATGTTCATAGCAGCATTGTTCACTATTGCCAAACGTTGGAATCAACCCAATTGCCCATCAACAGATGAGTGGATCAATAAAATGTGGTATATACACACAATGGAATACTACTCTTCTGTAAGAACAAACACACTACAAACACATGTGATAACATGGATGAATCTTGAGAACCTTATGTTGAGTGAAGCAACCCAGACATTGAAGGACAAATACTACATGACCTCAATGATATGAAATAAACAAGCTGCCCTAGATAGCAAGAGACTGAACGATAGGCTTACAGGAAATTGGAGGGTGGAGGAAGGATATGAGCCGATGTCTGCAAGGGTGGAATTTAAGACGAGATGGTGGTAAGTATGAACACAAAGAAGAGATAAAAGGGGGGCAAGGGGTTGCCTTTGGTTGGGGCTTTGCGGGTTTGAGGATGGCTGGGGAGGGACGGATGGGTAACGTTGCCCAAAAGTGGGGGGAGGGAAGGGTAGCATACGAACACAGGAGAGGGTCAGGTGTTGGTGGAGAGTAAAATGCCGAGAAAATCATATCAAAATATAATAAAGAGGGTTACCTGTTTAGAATGCTCGGAGGGGAGGGTCTGATGCAGGACGGGCTCCTGGAGAATGTCTAAATGCTCATTCTGCCAGAGTGGGTGACACCATGGGGTAGAAACCCAAGTAGTGAGAGTGGGGGTGGACCCACATCCTGGGGAGGACTAATGCCATCAAATAGAGGGAACTGTATCCCTCGAGAGAAAGGGTGGCTCCCAGGGCATTGGGGCAGTTGAGCAAGTTAGGCCCTGAACACTATTCCATCTATCTCTGGAAGTGGCTCCTCAGGAAACGGAGGTTGGCTGTCACTGTGGGCACCAAGGTGGAAGGGAAAATGGACGTTAAATGTGTGGAACCAAAGTAAATGGGGGGTAAGAGAGGAGTTTCTTGAGAGTACACAAGGATGGATATAAAACATGTAATATTACACCATAACATATAGGAGATGACAGACTGATAATGTAAACCATAATGTAAAACATAGAATAACTAAAAATGTAAAGAACTGTGTATCCTAAAGTATGCACCATAATGTAAGCACAGATGTTACCTTGTTAGAAAGCTAATGTCTCAGACTCTGTACATCACTTTAAGTAAATATGATATGAATAGGGCATAAGAGTATCACTGTGGAAGGGAAAAGGTTTTCTGGTGGATGTGTGGGAGTGCTGTATATTATATATATACATTGCTGTGGTCTAGGACTCCTGTGAAGAAAAGCTGAATAATTAGGGGGGGAAAAAAAAAAAAAGATAGGATGTGGAATTTTTTCAAGTCAACATTCTTTATCTAAGTTCTTTATCTAACTTTATCCAAGTTCTTTATCTATCCTTTAAACCCATCACTATATGCCATTCCCTAGTAAGGGACCATGACATTATATTGGGCTTCAAATTTCGGGGAGTTCTGGATCACAGAGTGTTTCAACAATGGCAATGGAGGGATACTGGTATGGGATACCAATGACAGGTGATATATGGCTGTCAGGGAGCTGTACAGAACAAATGTCCAGGGTGCATGGTAATGTTTGGATATACTCATAGTGGCAACAATTAAAAACCACAGCAGGGGGGGCACTGGGTTCCTGGCCAGTGGTGCTCTGTTGTGGTCCCTAGGGGAGCAGCAACAGTCTCCCAGGTACAGCGGCGGGGACCGGGAGTGAGTGAGGGTTCAACAGTGAGCCCCTGATGCTAATGACTATGCTTGTGAGCTGATAAACCTAAAATAAGAACAAGGCCTAGAGCAACATTGTGCCTGGGAATTTCCTCCTGTCAGCCTTCATGTTACTCAAATGTGGCCAGTCTCGAAGCCAAACTCAGCATGTAAATGCAATGCCTTCCCCCCAACGTGGGACATGACACCCGGGGATGAGCCTCCCTGGCAACGAGGGACCACTATCAACTACCAACTGATGATGCAACTGGAAAATGAACTTATACGGAAGTTTCAATGCGGATCAGCAGAATATCCACGTCTACATAAAATACCATGACTTTAAAATGCTGTTTGACCTAAAGTAAGGGAGAAATGAAAAGGAGAAATGAAATGAGTTTATATGGCTACGAGTTTCTAAAAAAGAGTCTGGAGGCTGGCAGAAGGATTGCCCTCATGCACAACTGAGCAGAGTCAGAGAGACAGATAAAGCAGATACAACCCCCAGATATTGGTTCCTTTGAGGGCTAAAGAGACCCATGGGAGTTATGGTCATGGCCGATGGGGTTAACTACCAGGGCAGATGGCCCCTCTTTGGAAATGGTGTTTATGTGTGATGAATCTGGACTCAGATGGGATCTCCCTTCATAAGACTTTCATGCTAATGTGCTGGAGGTGCAGTTAATGTTAGGGTTTAAGATATATTTAGGGGATTTGAATCTCTGGACTGACAATGTGATAGCCAGGTCCTGAGCCTCAACAGACTCCAGCACCTGCAATCTGATCTATTGGACTTACCACACTCAGCTAAGATGGAGTTGAAGAAGGACAACCACCACACCACGGAGCCTAGAGTGATTACAACTGAAAATGGGAGGATTGCATCCAGCATCCATGTGGAATCTGAGCCTCCTCTTGACATAGAGGTGCAATCGACACAACCAATCCAATGTCCACATAGAAGAGGTGGCATTGGATTGGGAAAAGTGGACATGGTGGAAGATGGGTATGGGGAAAGGCAGGAAGAGATGAGAGGTGGAGGCGTCTTTGGGACATGGAGCTGCCCTGGATGGTGCTTCAGAGGTAATCACCGGACATTGTAAATCCTCACAGGGCCCACTGGATGGAATGGAGGAGAGTATGGGCCATGATGTGAACCATTGTCTATGAGGTGCAGAGGTGCCCAAAGATGTACTTACCAAATCCAATGGATGTGTTATGATGATGGGAACGAGTGTTGTTGGGGGGGGAGAGGGGGGGGTGGGGGGTGGGGTTGAATGGGACCTCACATATATATTTTTAATGTAATATTATTACAAAGTCAATAAAAAAAAGGAAAAAAAAGAAAATAAAATTTCAATCTTAAAAAAAAAAAAAAAAAGACTGCCATCTGGTGGGTAGTTGAGCCAATATCCTGACAAGCTTTAATATAATCCTGGATTGAACCTCCTGCTGCCTTTAAAGGTCGAATTACCTTTTTACATTCACTATTAGCCTGATCAAATGCAAATATCAACAAAATTAACTCTCTTGCTTCTGGTATCTCTATTGTTTTCATGAGAATGTCAGTTAATCGGGCTACAAATTCTACATAAGGGTCATTAACTCCCTGTATTATTTTAGCAAAAGATGGCATTGGATTTCCAAGAGCACTAATCTGCTTCCAAGCACCAAACATGAATTGCACACCTGGTTTATGGCCTGATCATCATAGTGAAGATGCGGTTGAATGCCAGACCATTCACCAATACCTAATAACTGTTCAGCAGAAATAAGAAAAGGAGGATTTTGCAAAGCATTATGGCACACAATCATATTGGCTTCATCCGTCCACCAGGTTTTAAATTGTAAGAATTCAGCTGGATTTAAAACTGTTCTAGTTAACATTTCCCAGTCCCATGGAATAAGGCAGTCGGTTTGAGCCAACCCTTGTACCAAACCAAAAGTATAAGGGCTAGTAGTTCCGAATTGTGCACAGGCTTGTTTAAGTTCTTTCAAAACTTTAAATGGCAATGGTTCGTGATGAGCATATATTCCTCCTTGGGGATTGTTGGCATTGGGGGGAATTTGTTGAATATTTACTGGGAATGCTTGTAATAATTGCATTGCCTCAGGATCCCCTTGTCGGGATCCTTGTAATAAGCAATGCATCATTGGAGTCATAGGAGCCAGATTGGGTATAAATATGCTTTTAATATATGGTTGGGTGTCAATGGCATCAGTAAATATCCCCGGAGCTACAGGCATAGTAATTGGTGGAGCCGTAGGGGCAGTATTACATAAATTAGGATAAATGCTAGCTTTAGAAATATTCAATTTAGACATTTGCTTAGGCAGAAAAGGATTAGTTTCTTTTTCATTGGAAGGCTCATCCTCCTCCTTGTCCTCTATTTCCTCCCTTACTCACTCTGATGACCTGTGTCATGAGGCTCCCTGGAAAAGATGGTAATTTCTTCCTTCTCTGCTTCAGACTGCAGTGGATCTAAAGCTGCTGCAATCTGTTGCCCCAGCATCCATACTGATAATGATATGGTTTCTCCTTTTTGATATGCTCTATGTAGCACCTTCATTACCTGTTTCCACTGTTTAAGATTTAAAAGACTTTTCCCTTGTGGCTGAAACCAATAACAGTGTTTTTGTACTAGAGCAAAAAGTTCAAGTAAATCAGCAGTTTTTACTGAGGCTCCAATAGTACTGAAAAAGTTTTTTGTACCTGTGAATATTCTTACAGATGTCTTGGTTGATAACCCATACCCTGATGCTAGCAGAAAACAAAATTAATGAAGATTCTTACCACTGTATTGTCAGACTCGAGTCACCTTTTGATGGATGCCTCAAACTTTCAGGAAGGTTTTCAGTTTCCACATTCCCAATACTGCCATGGAAGAATCTCTGCTGCAGCCACTGCTTCGGGCCCCATGTTGGGTGCCAAATGTCAGAGTCACAGACCCAAAGGGTATTGGGAATGAAAGACAAAGAGAGATTGGGATCAGGGGATCTGAAAGCATTGGTTTCTCAGGCTCATTAGACAAATTTATTAGTCTCAGGGGCTTGCTAATATATCCCAACAGGTCGTGAGAAGCAGGAACTGTTCTAGATAACTATTACCACTAGCAGGAACTATTCTAGATTGCTATTACCATTATCTTATTCTTAGAAATACAGTGGATTAGATAGTGACCAAAGCTCACAATATTCTATTATGTTATTGAAACAAATATACTCATAAATATTGTTGCCCAGGTCATCCCCTGCTATCAAGTCCTGGTTCTGCCAGGATATTACATCCATGCTATCAAGTGCTGGTTCTGTCAAGATGTTATATCTCCCTTCATGTGCACCTCTAGGGACAGCATGACCCAGTTATTAAGGAAGTAACTTCCTATTCTAGAAAAAACATGCCTTTGCTTCCCACAACAAAACATTCTGGAAAGAACTAACACCAATCCTGCTGAAACCCTTACAAAAAATTGAAACAGAAGAAACATTACCTAACTCATTCTATGATGCCAACATTACCCTAGTACCGAAGCCAAACAAAGACACCACAAGAAAGGAAAATTACAGACCAATTTCTCTAGTGAACCTAGACGCAAAAATCCTCAACAAAATGCTTGCTAACAGTATTCAACAACCCATTAAACCAATTATACACCATGACCAAGTGGGATTCATTTCGGGTATGCAAGGATGGTTCAACATAAGAAAATCAATCACTGTAATACACCATATAAACAGATTGAAGGAAAAAAATCACATGATTATATCTATAGATGCAGAAAAATCATTTGACAAAATACAGTACCCTTTCTTGATAAAAACACTCCAAAAGATCGGAATACAAGGAAATTTTTTGAACATGATAAAGAGTATATATGAAAAACCCACAGCCAACATCGTTTATAATGGTGAAATCCTAAAATCCTTCCCTCTAAGATCAAGAACAAGACAAGGATGCCCACTCTCTCCCCTTTTATTTAACATTGTCTTAGAAGTACTTGCTTGAGCACTGAGGCAAGAACCAGATATAAAAGGCATTCAAATTGGAAAGGAAGAAGTCAAAATTTTATTATTTGCAGATGACATGATCCTATACATAGAAAACCCTGAGAGGTCTACAACAAAGCTTCTAGAACTCATAAATGAGTTTAGTAAAGTCGCAGGTTATAAGACCAATGTGCAAAAATCAGTAGCATTTCTGTATACCAATAATGAGCAAAATCAGGAGGAAATCAAGAAACCAATACCATTCACAATAGTCAATAAAAAAAAATTAAATACCTGGGAATAAATTTAACTAAAGATGTAAAAAACTTATACACAGAGAACTACACAAGACTGTTCAAGGAAATCAAAGAAGACCTAAATAAATGGAAGAATATTCCTTGTTCATAGATAGGAAGACTAAATATTATTAAGATGTCTATCCTACCAAAACTGATCTACACATTCAATGCAATCCCAATAAAAATCAACACAGCCTTCTTTAAGGAACTAGAAAAACTAGCTATGAATTTTATTTGGAAAGGAAAGAGGCCCTGAATAGCCAAAGGCATATTGAAAAAGAAAAATGAAATTGGAGGAAAAACACTACCTGACTTCAAAACATACTACAAAGCTACAGTAGTGAAAACAGCATGGTATTGACACAAGGAGAGACATACAGACCAATGGAACCAAATTGAGAGTTCTGATTTAGATCCTCATATATATAGTCATATAATATTTGATAAAGCCACCAAACCCTCTCAACTGGGAGAGAATGGCCTATTCATCAAATGGTGCCTGCTGAACTGGATATCCATATGAAAAAGAATGAAAGAGGATTGCCATCTCATACCTCATACAAAAATCAACTCAAGATGGATCAAAGAACCAAATATAAGAGCCAAGACCATAAAGACTTTGGAAAGCAGTGTGGGGAAGCATCTACAAGACCTTATAATAGGAAATGGCTTCAAGCATGAGCAGCAAAAGAACAAATAGATAAATGGGACCTACTCAAAATTAAAGCCTCCTGTACCTCAAAGGAGTTTGTTAAGAAAGTGAAAAGAGAGTCTACATAATGGGAGAAAATATTTGGTAACCATATATTGGATAGGAGACTTATAACTTGCATATATAAAGAACTCCTATATCTTGAAAATAAAAAGATAAACAACCCATTTAAAAAATGGGAAAAAGATTTAAACAGACACTTCTCCAAAGAAGGAATACAAATGGCTAAAAAGCACATGAAAAAATGCTCCAAATCTCTAGCTATTTGAGAAATGCAAACCAAAACTACAATGAGATACCATTATTACTCTCATAAGATTGGCAGCTATGAAAAAAACAGAAGAATACAAATGCTGGAGAGGATGTGGAGGAATGGGAACACTCATCCACTGCTGGTGGGAATGCAGAAGGATCCAAACATTCTGGAGGACAGTTTGGTGGTTTCTCAAAAAACTAACCATAGATTTGCCATATGACCCAGCAATTCCACTGATGGGTATATACCCAGTAGAACTGAAAGCAAGGACACAAACTGATATATGCACACCAATGTTCCTAGCAGCATTGTTCACTATCGCCAAAAGTTGGAATCAACCCAAATGCCCATCAACAGATGAATGGATCAATAAAATGTGGTGTATACATACAATGGAATATTACTCGGCTTTAAGAACAAATACAGTATAAACACACGTGATAACATGGATGAATCTTGAGAACCTTACGTTGAGTGGAGCAACCCAGGCATTGAAGGACAAATACTACATGACCTCAATAGTATGAAATAAGTAAACCAAGCTGCCTCAGAGAGCTAGAGACTGGATGATAGGCTTACAGGAAATCGGGGGGTAGAGGAAGGATGTTAGCTGACACCTACATGGGTGAAATCTGTGATAAGCTGGAGGTAAGTATTTGTACAAGGAAGGGATAAAATAGGGGCATAGGGTTACCTTTGGGTGGGGCTTTGCGGGCTTGAGGGGGGCTTGGGATGGGACGATGGGTAATATTGTCCAAGAAATTGGGGGGAGGGTGGGGCAACATACGAACATAGAAGATTGTCAAGTATTTTGTTCAGAGTATAATGCTGAGAAAACCTTTTCAAAAATATAATAAGGAAAGTTACCTCTTTAAGATGCTTAAAGGGGATAATCTGATGCAGGACAGGCTCCTAGGTAATATGTGAATGCTCATTTTGCCATTGTGGGTTATACCATTGGATAGAGACCCATATAATGAGATTGAAGGTATACCCACATCCTGGGGAGGACTGAGGCCATCAAATAAAGGGAACTGTATCTCTCAAGAGAAATGGTGGCTCCCAGGGCATTAGGGCAGTTGAGCATGTCAAGCCCTCAACATTGTTGCAAGTATCTCTGAACATGGCTCCTCAAGAAATGAAGATTGACTGTCACTGTGGGCCCTAAGGGGAGGCAGAAAGAGGTATTGAACAGATGGAACCAATATAACTGTGTGGGCAATAGAAGTGTTTCACAAGAGTATGCAAGGATGGATATAAGACATGTAAAATTACACCAAAAATATATAGGGGCTGATAGGTTAAAATGTAAACCATAATGTAAAACATAAGAAAACTAAAAATTTAGAAAATTTTATAGTCTAACATATAAACCACAATGTAAACACAAATGTTACCTTGTTTGAAAGCTATTGTCTCAATATCTGTACATCAGTTGCAGTAAATATAGTATGAATATGTAAAAAGATTATTGCTGTGAAAGGGAAAAAGTTTTACGTTGGATATGTGGGAGTACTGTATATTGTATATATGAATTACTGTGATCTAAAACTCTTGTGAAGATAAGCTCAATAATCAGAAAAAAGAAAATAAAAAGATAGGATGTAGACACTGAGGAAAAGATGGAAGTAGTTGCCTTGCCAAGTTGCATACAGCACAACACATTGCAGTGATGGAAGGCAAAACATCAAAAACAAAACAAAGCTTTTGCCTTTTTAAATTTTTTGATACTCCAATTTATTTTTACCATAATTTTTCCAAGTTAATATGTGCTCCATATGTAACCTTTAAAATCATCACTGGGAAACGGACTTGGCCCAGTGGTTAGGGCGTCCATCTACCACATGGGAGGTCCGCGGTTCAAACCCTGGGACTCCTTGACCCGTGTGGAGCTGGCCCATGCGCAGTGCTGATGTGTGCAAGGAGTGCCCTGCCACGCAGGGGTGTCCCCCGCGTAGGGGAGCCCCATGCACAAGGAGTGCACCCATAAGGAGAGACACCCAGCGTGAAAGAAAGTGCAGCCTGCCCAGGAATGGCGCCGCCCACACTTCCCGTGACGCAGACAAAGAAACAAGATGCAGCAAATACACACAGAGAACAGACAACCGGGGGAGGGGGGAATTAAATAAATAAATAAATCTTTAAAAAATTAAAAATAAAATCATCACTATATTTCATTTTACTAATAAGGGAACCTAGCAATATATTGGGCTTCACTTTACAGGTGGTTTGGATCACTGAGAGGTTCAACAATCACAGCAGAGGAATACTGATGTGGGATGTTATTGACAGGGGACACATGGTTGGTAGGGAGTTCTATAGGGCATATATCCAGGGTACATAAAAATGTTTGGATATTTTCATTGTGGATACAATTAAAAACAACAACTGAGGAAGTGCTGCATTCCTAGCCAGGGGAGCTCTATCACAGTCCCTAAAGGAACAGCAGCAATCCCCCAAGTGCAACAGCAAAGACCAAAAAAGAATGAAGGTCCAACAATGAGCCCTTGATACTAATGAATATGCTGTGAACCTGTTCACCTGAAATAAGAATAAGGCCTAGAGCTGCAGGGTGCCTAAGAGTTACCTCCTGAGAGCCTCCGTGTTGCTCAAATATGGCCAGTCTCGAAGCCAAACTCAGCATGTAAATGCATTGCCTTCCCTGCCACCGCCCAGCATGGGACATGACTCCCGGGGATGAGCCTCCCTGATGCTGAGGGATTACTACCAAGTACCAGCTGATGATGTAACTAGAAAATGACCTTGAATACAGGGGTCAACTTTGACCAGCAGAATATCTCAGTCTGCATATAATTCCAGGAGTTAAAAATGTTTTTTGACCTGAATCAAGGGGGAAATGGAAAGGACAAATGAGTTTATGTGGCTATGAGTCTCCAAAAAAGAGCCAGGAGGTTATCAGAGGGGTTGCCCTTATGCACACCTCAGCAGAGTCCAAGAGACAGATAAAATAGATACAACCCCGGGTATTGGTTCTTCTGAGGGCTACAGAGACCCACAGGTCCTATGGTCATGGCAGATGGAGTTCAGTGCCATGTCAGTTGGCCCTTCTTTGAAGTTGGTGTTTCTGTGTGATGGAGCTGGACTCAGATGTGATCTTTGTTCACAAGCCTCTGCTGTTACTTTTACCAGAACTGTAGTTGGTGCTGGGGTTTAATATATACCCAGGGGATCTGAATCTCTGGACTGACCATATGCTAGCAAGGCCCTGAGCCTCAACAGACTTCAGCTCCTACACTCTGGTTTATTGGACTTACCCCACTCAGCCATCGTGGAGTTGAAGAAGGTCAACCACCACACCATGGAGCCAAGAGTGCCTACAACTAAAAGCAGGAGGATTGCATCTAGGATCGATGTGGAATCTAAGCCCCCTCTTGATATAGATGTGGAGTGGACACAACCAATCCAAGGTACACAGGATGGAGGAATAGAATAGAATATAGAATATGATATTCTATTCATGAATTATTGTGATTAGTAATTGAAGAAAATGTGGCATTGGTGTGGATAAAGTGCCATGGTGGCTGCTGGGTGTGGGGAATGGGAGGAAGAGATGAGATGTGGAGGCATTTTCAGGACTTGGAGTTGTCCTGGGTGGTGTTACAGGGACAATTAATGGACATTGTATGTCCTCCCATGGCCCACTGGATGGAACGTGGGAGTGTGGGCTCTGATGTGGACCATTGACCATGAGGTGCAGTGGTGCTCAGAGATGTATTCACCAAATGCAATGAATGTTTCATGATGATGGAGGAGATTGTTGCTATGGGGGGAGGAGTGGGATGAGGGGTTTGGGGGTATATGGAGACCTCATATTTTCCAAATGTAATAAAATAATAAATAAAAAAACATAAAAAAAGAATAGTCCTTTGAGTGGGTCTCAGGGGTGAGGAGGAGGGATATGGGGGTCTGTGATAGGTGATGCCTGGGGGGGAGGGGAGAGAGATTGCAACAATAAATCTGACCTTTGTTCATGTGCAAAAAAATATGAACTCTACCTTTTGGATGTGCACAAGTTGCAAGCATGGAAGTCTCATTGCTTGTAGCAAAAATCTCATTGCCATCCATGAGACATACATCTTACACACATTATGAAGGTGAGGTACATTCATACTTGGCATGTTGTAGCTCAATCTTGAGTATACACATGGTCTGTAAGTGAAAGAAAGCACAGAGAAGTCAATAAAATAAGTATGGTGTTTATTTCTGAAAAGTAAAGCACATGTTATTTAAACATAGAACTAATTGTAGAGAGTATGTTCATACTGAGTGTAGTTAAGAGCTAATACAAAGCAGACTATACAACCAGTGTACTGTGAAGATGTAAATGTTAAAATATTTTACTTTTGGATGTGCATCAGTTGCAACACTGTGTCTCATTAACTTTAACAGAACTCCTTTTGTTGTCAATGAGACATGACTCTTGAATATATTTTGAAAAGGAAGTTAAATTCATACTTGGCCATGCAGTTGCTCAGACTAGTATACATACATGGATTGTAAGTGAAAGAAAGCCCATAGCAGTCAATGAAATGTATATGATGCTTAGTTCTCAAAAGTAAAGCACAAGTTGCTTGGTCATACCACTAAGTAAAGAGTGAGTTCATATTGAGTGTAGGGTTAAGTTTAGAGTGAGGGTTTATTGTCAGTGAAAGTAAGAACATAGCAGTCAACAAAATGTGTACAATGCTTGACTCAAAGGGAAAGCACATGTTACTCATTGACAGCACTAAGTCTAAAGAGTGAGTTCATATTGAATGTAGGGGTAGGTTTAGGGTTAGGGTTTGGGTTAGGGTTAGGTTAGGGTTCATTCTAAGTGAAAGAAAGCACATAGCAGTTACTCAAATATGTAAAATGCTTAGTTCTCAAATGTAAAGCATGTGCTATTTGTTCATAACTTAAGTCTAAAGAGTGAGTTTATATTTACTGTAGTTAAAAGTCAACACATAGCAGGCAATACACCCATGTATTGTAAAAATGTCAATGTTAAAACACTTTACCTTTTGGATGTGCACCAGTTGCAAGCATTGTGACTCATTGCATGTAATAGAAATCCCGTTGCCATGTGGTAGGTCAATCTGGTATACACACAGAATCTGTAAATGAAAGAAGGGACATAGCAGTCAATGAAATGTGTAGGCTGCTTAGTCCTTTGCTGCAATCAGCTCACAATTGTTTGTCTCAAAGGGAAGGCAACACAGAACTTTACAAAATAAAAGGACAGAGAGAGAGAGAGAAGAGAGGAGATAAAGCTGGGACCAGGGGATTCACAGCGTTGGGAACAAGCCTCAAGCCTAGTTTCCACCTCATATTTATTGGAAGCTACCAAGCAGCTGTTTGCTATTAGAACTGCGACATCATCTACAACAATAGGGAACAAATGCAACATCTACAATAGAACAGGTGTAACAAATACAATAAGGAACAGGTAAGCCAGTTTCCCACAACAGTCCTCAATTTTAAAGCACATGTTATTCTGTCATAGCACTGTCAGGAGTGAGTTCATATTAAGTGAAGTTAAAAGCCAACTCATAGCAGGAAAAAGAACCCATGTATTGAGCTATGTACTGAGTAGGGTAAGGGCTAGGGTTAGGGTTAGGGTTAGTGTTAGAAATGGGGGTTCAATAAGAATAAGGCCTAGAATAGTACTGTGCCTGGGAGTTTCCTCCTGACAGCCTTCATGTTACTCAAATGTGGCCACTCTCACAGCCAAACTCAGCATGTAAATGCAGTGCAGTCCCCCCAACGTGGGACATGACACCCGGGGATGAGCCTCCCTGGCACCGAGGGATCACTACCACATATCAGCTGAAGATGCAACTAGAAAAGGACCTTGAATTAAAGGTTCAACACGGATCAGCAGAATATCCCTGTCTACATATAATAACATGACTTCAAAATGCTGTTTGACCTAATGTAAGGGGAAAATGGAAAGGAGAAATGAGAATATAAGGCTATGAGTCTCTAAAAAAGAGTCTGGAGGTTGTCAGAAGGAATGCCCTTATGCACAAATGAGCAGTCTGAGAGACAGATAAAGTAGATACAACCCCAGGTATAGGTTCTTTTGAGGAATAAAGAGACCCACGGGTTCTATGATCATGGCAGATGGGGTTCACTACCATGGCAGAAGGCCCTTCTTTGGAGCTGGTGTTTCTGCATGATGGAATTGGACTCAGAGGGGATCTCTTTTCACAAGACTTGCATGCTACTTTAATGGAATTGTAGTTGGTGCTGGGGTTTTAGATATATTTAGGGGATTTGAATCTCTGGACTGATAATATGACACCCAGGCCCAGAGCCTCAACAGACTTCAGCTCCTACACTTTGATTTATTGGACTTACCCCACTCAGCTAACATGGAGTTGAAGGAAGGTCAACCACCACACCATGGAGCCTAGAGCGTCTACAACTGAAAGCAGGAGGAGTGCATCCAGTATCCATGTGGAATCTAAGCCCCCACTTGACATAGATGTGCAATGGACACAACCAATCCAATGTCCACAGAGAAAATGTGGAATGGGTGTGGGAAAGGTAGCCATGGTGGCTGCTGGGTTTGGGGAATGGGAGGAAGAGATGAGATGTGGAGGCATTTTTGGGACGAGGAGATGTCCTGGGTGGTGCTTCATGGACAATTACGGGACATTGTAGATTCCCCCAGGGCCCACTGGATGGAACGTGGGAGAGTGTGGGCTATGATGTGAACCATTGACTAGGGGTGCAGTGATACTCAGAGATGTACTTACCAGGAGCAATGGATGTGTCACAATGATGGGAGAGAGTGTTGCTGTGGGGGAGTGGGGGGTGGGGGTGGTGGGGCTCAATGGGACTTCATATTTTTTGAATGTAATTTTTAAAAATAAATTTTAAAAAAAGAAATGGGGGTTAGTATTAAGGTGCACTGTAAGTGAAAGCAACTCATAGCAGTCAATGAAATGTGTACAATGTTTAGTCCTCAAAAGTAAAACATAAGTTGTTCGGTCATAGCACTAAGTATAAATGAGTTCATATTGAGTGTAAGGATAGGCTTAAGACTAGCATTATGGTTAGGGTTAGAGTAAGGGTTAGGATTAGGTTTCACTGTCAGTTAAAGAAAGCACATATCAATCAATGAAATGTTTAAGACCCTTACTTATCAAAAGTAGAACACATTTTATTCTTTCATAGCACTTATAAAGAGTGAGCTCATATTGCATGCAGTTAAGAGCCAAAACAGGCTATTCAAAATGCTTACTGGGAATATATCACCATTAAACACTTTACCTTTTGGATGTGGACCAGTAGCAAGCATTGTATCTCATTGTCTGTAATATAAATCCAATTGCAATCAATGAGGCATGCATCTTGCATACATTTGGAAAGTAAAGTAAAATTCAGATTTCACCATTTGGTAGCTCAATCTGGTATATACACATGGCCTGTAAATGAAAGAATGGACATAGCAGTTAATGAAATGTGTATGATGCTTACTTCTCACAAGTAAAGCACATGCTATTCAGTCATAGGCCTAAGTATAAAGAGTATGTTCATATTGAGTGCATGGTTAGGGTTAAGGTTAGGGTTAGGGTTCTTTGTAAGTGAAAGAAAGCACATCGAAGTTGATGAAAAGTGTACAATGCTTAGTTATCAAAAACAGAGCACATGCTATTCAGTCAAACTCTAAGTGTAAAGATTGAGTTCATATTGAGTGTTGTTAAGAGCCAGCACATAGCAGGCAATTCAAACCCTGCATTGCAAAGATGTCATTGTTAAAACAATTTACTGTTTGATTATGTACCAGTTGAAAGCATTGTGCCTCATTGCTTGTAATAGAAATTGCAATGACATCAATGAGACATGAGTCTTGGATACCTTTGGAAAGTAAAGTAAATTTGGATTTGGGAGTGTGGTAGCTCAGTCTGGTATAAACACATTCTGTAAATGAAATAAAGGGCAGAGCAGTGAATGAAACATGTATGATACTTAGTTCTCATGAGTAAAGCATACGTTATTTGGTCATAGCATTAAGTGTGAAGAGTGAGTTCATATTGAATGTAGTTAAGAGCTAACACATAGCATGCTATAAACCCATGTGCTGCGAAGATGTCAATGTTGAAACATTTACTTTTGGATATGCACCACTTGCAAGCATTGTGTCTCATTGCTTTTAACAGAAATTCCATTGCTGTCGATGAGACATGCATCTTGGATACACTTCAAAGGTAAAGTAAATTCATACTTGGCCATGTGGTTGCTCACTCTGGTATATACTCATAGCAGTCAATGAAATGTGTACAATACTTACTTCTCAAAAGTAAAGTATATGTTATGTGGTCATAGCACTAAGTATAAAGAATGAGTTCATATTTCATGTAGTTAAGAGGCAACACATTGCAGGCAATTTGAATGGTTTATTGTGAAGATGTCACTTTCAAAACCCTTTACCTTTTGGATGTACACCAGTTGCAAGCATTGAGTCTCACTGCTTGTAACATAAAGCCTCTTGCCATCAATGAGACCTGCATATTGCACACCATTGGAGAATAAAGTATATTCGAACTTGGCTGTGTGGTAGCTCAATCTGGTATATGCACATGGTCTGAAAATGAAAGAAAGGATATAGCAGTCCATGAAATATGTATGATGGTAAGTTCTCACAAGTAAAGCACATGTTATTTGGCCATATTAGTAAGTGTCAAGAGTGAGTTCTTATTGAATGTAGTTATGAGGTAACACATAGCTGACTATGCAACCCATGTATTGGGAAGAGGTCCATATTAAAACATGTACTTTTGGAAGTGCACCACTTGCAAGCATTGTGTCTCATTGTTTTTAACAGAAATCCCATTGCTGTTGATGAGACATGTGTCTCACATACATTTCAAAGTTAAAGTAAATACATACTTGGCCATGTGATACTTAATCTGGTATTCACTCAATGTCTGTAAGTGTAAGAAAGCACATAGCAGTCAATGAAATGTGTACAATTCTTACTTCTGAAAAGTAAAGCACATGTTATTCTGTCATAGCACTAAGTCTAACGAGTGAGTCCATACTGTGTGTAGTTAAGAGCCATCACATATCATGCAATACAACCCATATATTGCAAAGATGTCAATGCTGAAACACTTTAAGTTTGGATGTGCAAAAGTTGCAAGCATCATGTCTTGTTGCTTGTAATAGAAATCCCATTGCCCTCAATAAGACATGAGTCTTGCATACATTTGAAAACTAAAGTAAATTCAGACACATCCATGTGAAAACTCAATCTGTATATACTCATGGTCTGTAAGTGAAAGAAAACACATAGCAGTCAATGATATGTGTACAATGCTTAGTTCCCAAATGTAAAGCACATGTTTTTTTTTGGTCATTGCACTAAATGTAAAGAATGAGTTCATACTGAGAGAAGTTATGAAATAACAGATAGCAGGCAATGCAACCCATGTATTGCAAAGATTTCAATGTTAAAAAATTTTACCTTTTCAATGTGCAGGAGTAGAAAGCATGGAGCACTCCTTGTTTGAAGAGAAATGCCATTGCCATCATTGAGACATGCCTCTTGTATATATTTGGAAAGTAAAGGATATTCAGATGTGGCAGTGTGGTAGTTCAATCTGGTATTTATACAAGTTTTGTAAGTGAAAGAATGTAAATACCAGTCATTGAAATGTATACTATGCTTAGTTTTCACAAGTGAAGCCCATGTTATTCAGTCATAGCACTAAGTGTAAAGAGTGAGTTTATACTGAGTAGGGTTAGAGTTAATGCTAGGGTTAGGGATAGAGTTGGGGTTAGATTTAAGGTTCACTGTAAATGAAAAAATGCACATAGCAGTCAATGAAATGTGTACGATGCTTAGTTCTCAAAGGTAAAGCACATATTTTTCAGTCATAGCCTAAGTATAAAGCATGAGTTTATATTGATTGTGGGATTAGGTTTAGGGTTAGGGTTAGGTTTAGGGTTCACTGTTAGTGAAAGAAAGCATATAGCTGTCAATGAAATATATATGATTCTTAGTTCTCAAAAATAAGACACATGTTATTATGTCATAGTACTAAGTGTAAGGAGGGAGTTCACGTTGAGTGTAGTTAATAGCTGTCCTATAGAGGGAAATTCATCACATATATTGTGAAGATTTCAATGTTAAAACACTTAACCATTTGGATATGTAACAGTTGAAAGCATGGAGGTCTCATTGTCTATAAGAGAAATTCCATTGCCATTGATGAGTCATGTGTCTAGCATACATTTCAGAAGTAAAGTAAATTCAGACTTTTGTGACTGGTAGATTAATCTGTTATATAGACTTGGTCTGTAAGAGAAGGAAAGCACATAGAAGTAAATGAAATGTGTATGATGCTTAGGTTTCACAAGTAAAGCACATTTTATTCAGTTATAGCTCTTACCTTAAATAGTGAGTACATATTAGGTGTAGGGTAGGGTTAGGGTTAGGGTTAAGTTTAGGGTTCACTGTCAGTGAAAGAAAGCACACAGCAGTCAATGAAATGTGTATAATGCTTAGTTCTCAAAAGTAAAGCACATGTTATTATGTCATAGCACTAAGTGTAAATAGTGAATTCATATTGAGCATAGATAAAAGCTAACCCATACCAAGCAAATCAGCCCTTGGGTTGTGAAGATGACAATGCTAAAACACTTTATCTTTTCAATGAGCACAAATTGCTAGCACTGTGTCTCATTGCTTTAATAAAAATGCTATTGCCATTGAATACACATACATCTTGCATATATTTGGAAAGTAATGTAAATTAGAACATGCATGAGCTCAATCTGGTATAATCATATTGACTGAAAGTGAAAGAAACACATAGCACTCAATGAAATGTGTATGATGTTTAGTTCTCATGTGTAAAGTGCATGTTATTCAGTCATAGCATAAAGCATAGTGAGTTCATATAGATTGTAGATAAAAGCCACCCATGGCAGACTATTCAACCCTGTATTGTGAAACTTTCAATTTTAAAAGACTTTATCTTTATCATGTGCACCAATTCAAAGTTTGGAGTTCTCATTGCTTGTAAGAGAAATTGCATTACCATTGATGAGACATGTGTCTAGCATACAGTTTGAAAATAAAGTAAATTAGGACTTGGCTGAATGGTAGCTCAATCTCATATAGATACAGGGTCTGTAAGTGAAGGAAAACATATAGAAGTCAATGAAATGTGTACAATGCCTAGTTCTCAAAAGTAAAGCACATATTATTATGTCATAGCACTAAGTGTAAACAGTGAATTCATGTTGAGTGTAGTTAAAAGCTAACGCATAGCAAGCAATTAAACCTGTGTATTGTGAAAATGTCAATGTTAAACCACCGTACCTTTTGGATGTGTATCTGTGGCAAGCTTATGTCTCATTGCTTTAACCAGAAATCATATTGCCATCGAATACACACAGGTCTTGCATACAATTGGAAAGTTAAGTAAATTTGGACTTGGCCATTTGGTAGTTAAAGATGGCATACAGACATGGTCTGTAAGTGAAACAAAGCCCCTAACAGTCCATGAAATGTGTGTGATGTTTAGTTCTCCAAAGTAAATCACATGTTATACAGTTATACCTCTAAGTGTAAAGAGTGAGTTCATATTGTGTGTAGCTTAAAGCCAGACCGCAGCAGTCACTTCAAACCATGTATTGCAAAATTGTCAAAATTAAAACACTTTATCATTAGGGTGAGCACCAGTTGAAACCTGGGAGTTCTCATTGCCTGTTAATGAAATCCCCTTGTCTTCACTGACACATGGATCTAGCATACAATTTCAAAAGTAAAATGAATTCAGACTTGGCTGTATGGTAGCTCAATCTGATATATACACATGGTCTGTAAATTAAAGAAATGACATAGCAGTCAAGGAAATGTGCACAAGGCTTAGCTCTAAAAAGTAAAGCACATATTATTCTCTCATAGTACAAAGTGTATATCATTAGTTCACACTGAGTGTAGTCAAAAGCTAACATATAGGAAGAAAATCAACCCATGTATTTTGAAGATTTCAATGTTAAAATACTTTACCTTTTAGATGTCTACTAGTTGCAAGCATTGTTTTATTTTTTTAAAGAAAAATACCTTTGCCGTCAAATACACATGCCTTTTGTATACGTTTGGAAAGTAAAGTAAATTCAAACTTGGCCATGTGGTAACCCAAGTTGGTATATACACATGGTCTGTAAGTGAAAGAAAGCACATAGCTCTCAATGAAATGCATAAGATGCTTAGTTCTCAAAACTAAAGCACATGTTATACAATCATAACACTAAGTGCAAAGAGTGAGTTCATACTGAGTGTAGTTATAAGCCAACTCATAGCAATCAATTCAAACCATGTACTGCGAAGATGTCAATTTTAAAAACTTTACCATTCAGAAGTGCACCCGTTGAAAGCTTGGAGGACTTGTTGCTTGTAAGAGAATTCCCATTGCCATCAATGAGACATGCATCTAGAATACATTTCAAAACCAAAGTAAATTTGGACTTGATCGTGTCTCTCAATCTGGTATAAATACATAGTCTGTAAGTTAAAGAAAGCACATAGGAGTCAGCAAAATGTTTATAATAATTACTTCTTAAAAGTAAAGCACGGGTCTCTCCAGCAGAGAAGCAACTGGGTAGCATTGGAGATTCTTTGGGACCAGGCTGTTTTGGGATTTGCAGGGCAGGAGGTGTCTGGACATCAATTTCGTGGGAAAGTAACAGAAAATTCGTGTGGAGGATAATATTGGGGCTCTCTTACATGGAGTTGGGGGCTGGCCGTGGGATACTCCCCCCTGGGGCAGGTGGTGCCAGGGCACTGGCGCTGCGGCAGTGATTCCTGGAGCTTCTGTGGTACTGGGGAGTTCATGAGCCTTGAGCGGGCTATTGGAGGGCTGACAGGGCAGGAGGCCTTCACAAACCAATTAGGCAAGATGGATGGGAGTTTTTTGCCAGGCAGGTAATTTTTTATTTCTGACATGAATAATAGCGCTTCCAGCTGGAGCCCCGCCTCCAAGGCCTGCTGCTGATCTGCAGCAGCCTTGGATCACTCGCAGTAAGGAGACATCACCGGGAGGCTGTTTCAGGGGATTGCAGGGTGGGAGGCATCTGGAAGCCAGTTAGGGGAATCTTTTGCGAGGCATGGGATTTTTGGTTTTGGACACTGATACAGCGCTTCCAGCTAGAGCCACGCCCCCTAGGCCTGGCTGGGGATCTGCAGCATCCTTAAATTGACTGCAATATAGAGGCGCCCCCACTGGCTGTTTCGGGGGCTTGCAGGGCGGGAGGTGTCCTGAAGTTGAATTGGTGATACAGCCACAGAAGAGATCCTAGAGAGAGGGGGAATTGTGGGTTTTGAACACATAGGTCAGAGTTTGTAGATGTGACCTCTCCCATAGGGCTGGCACCCAGCTGTGGGGATCCCTGAAGGCTGTGTTGCACTGCGGTACTCCCAGGCTGCCTGTTAACCGGATTTGAGGTTGCCAGGTCTGTGTCCCCTAAACCCTGGTGGACCACACCCCAGAGACTCACACCTCTTGAGTCTTAGATATCACAGACTTTCCATCCCTGAATCCACCATGCCCTGAGGCCCATCTGTGATCCTTGATTGTCCTAGCCATCAATGTTTGTGGGTTTTTTTTATTTTAATTTTTAATTTTTAATTTTTTATTGTCCTGGTTGCTAATATATCATTATTTCCTAGTCTTTTCTCCCATTGTATCCCCCAAGGTCTTTTTTTTTTTTTTCATTTATTTAGGGTTTTTTTTTGTTGTTGCTGTTGTTGGTGTTCTATATCTTCTTTTCTTTTCCTTCTTGTTCCCCTCCCTTTTCTTTACCTACCCCCTATTTTTCTTTCTTTATTTCATCTCTCTTTTTTTCCCTCTCTTTTCTCTTGTCCCTCATTTCCTTCTTATTTTATTTTATCTTAATTATACAATAGGTGCTGCAGGGAACACCTCACATTTGCTGGGTTTCCTCATCCTCCGTTGCCTCATTTCTGTGTGAATTGATTTTGGCTACCTACACTATCCCCTTTCCCCACATCTTGATATCCTGCATCATCTACTGTGGGAAACAAAGGCATCCTGCTTCAATGGTAGCAAGTTACTTTCTGACCACTGGGTCATGCTGTCCTTGGAGATGTACATGCAGGTGGCTAATCTCTCTGGGAAACATAACATTCCAGCAGAACCCAGACTTGATATCTCAAGTAACCTGGGCAACAAGATTTATGAGTACACTTCTTTCAATAACATAATAGAACATCTTAGGCTTTAGTTACTCTCTTATCCACTGTGCACTGTGTTTTCATTAATGAAGTTATGGGAATAGTTAGCTAGAATACTTGTTGGTTCTCACGGTTGCTTGGGGTATATAAAGAAGCCCCTGATATTAATAAACTTGTCTGATGAGCTTGAGAAATCAGTGCTCTCAGAACCCCTAATCCCAATCTCTCTTTGTCTTTCATTCCCAATACCCTTCGGGTCCATGACTCCGACAATCTACTGGCTCTCCTATATTCCACCTCCCTTTCTTTGCTCCCCAAATTGTCTAACTCTTAATTTTTAATACCTTTGTTTTGTTTTCTGTCTTTTATCCACTCTTGAAACTATTGCCTTTCTTTTCTCTTTCCCTCTCTCATGAAAACAATAGCTTTTTAATTCATACCATATTCCTCCCATATTCAGTTGACTACCTCATTATAGGTACAATACTTACTGCTATAACTCTACACAGCTTACATGAATCTAATATCCATCCTCCCAGATCTTATATTGTTGCTCTGTTAACATTTATCACCAATACTACTTTACATATTTTCCTTTCTTACACAATTGCCTTTCCCTGGACCTAATACTTTCCTTCAAAGTGAACTCAGACAGCAATAACAAATTAGAATAAGAAGAACAAAGTGACAAAGAGAAGATATAACACTTACACAAAAACAACAGCTAATTAATCCCCAAGACTAGACAAAGAAGCTAAGGAACTGATTAAACCCATCAAGATAAAATAATGACAAGACAGCAACAAAAATAGACAAACCAAACAAGTAATCAGGAAAACATGACTGAATCCAATGAACAAACTAAAAACCAGAAAGGGGAGCAGAACTACACACAAGTAATTAAAGATCTCAGAACATATATCACAGACAAATTTAATCAAGTAAAGGAAGAAGTTAACAATATGAAGGCAACACTTGGAGGGGAAATTGCAGACTTACCAAAAAGATAACAGATATGATGGGAATGAACACCACAGTTCAAGAAATCAAAAATACACTCGCAGCAAATAGCATCAGATTAGAAGAAGCAGAGCAGAGAATTAGCGATGTGGAAGACAGTACATCGAAAATCAAACAGATAGTAGAATTGATCAATAAAAAGATAGAAAAAAATCAGCTAGGACTTAGGGAAATGAATGACAATGCAAAACATTCAAACATATATATTATAGACATCCCAGAAGGAGAAGAGAAGGGAAAGGGATCAGAAGGAGTGTTGCAGGAAATAATGGCTGAAAACTTCCCAAATCTACTGAAAGAAACAGATGTATATATCCAAGAAGCATAACACACCCCAAAATCATAAACCCCAACAGGCCCACCCCAAGACATATACTTGTCAAATTATTCAATGCTCAAGACAAACAGAAAATTCTAAAACCAGCAAGAGAAAAGAAAACCATCACATACAAGGGAAGCTCCATAAGATTAACTGCTGATTTCTCATCTAAAACCATGGAGGCAAGAAGTCACTGGTATGCTATAGTCGAGGTACTAAAGAAAAAAATTTCCAACCAAGAATACC
This sequence comes from Dasypus novemcinctus, assembly GCF_030445035.2. NCBI lineage: Eukaryota > Metazoa > Chordata > Mammalia > Cingulata > Dasypodidae > Dasypus > Dasypus novemcinctus. The sequence continues at coordinate 45,626,033 of NC_080690.1, read as the reverse complement.
CTATCCAGCTAAACTAGCATTCAAAAAATGATGGAGAGTTCAAAATATTCACAGATAAACAGAAATTGAAACAGTATGCCAACAAGAAACCTCCCCTTCAAGAAATTCTAAAGGGAGTTCTGCAGGAAGAAACGAAAAAACAGGACAGACAGAGTTGGAGGAGAGTGTAAGAGCAACAAAAAAGACAAAAAGAGAAGGAAAAAACCCAAACAAACAAAATATGACAAACACAAATCCAATCAAAATATGGCTAACATAAAAAATTCCTTGAAAGTAATAACACTGAATGTCAATGGATTAAACTCACCTATGAAAAGATTCAGACTGGGACATTGGATAAGGAAATATGACCCATCTATATGCTGTCAACAAGAGACACATCTTAAACCCAGGGATTCATGGAGGTTGAAAGTGAACGGTTGGAAAACAATCTTACAAGCAAACAATAACCAAAAAAAGGCAGGAGTAGCTATATTAATATCACACAAAATAGACTTTAAATGTGAAATACTTGTGAGAGACAAAGAAAGATACTACATATTAGTGAAAGGGACAATCACTCAAGAAGAACGAACAATCATAAATATTTATGCTCCTAACAAGGGCACCTCTAAATATGTGAGGCAAACGCTGGAAAAACTAAGTGAAAGAATAGATGCATGTACAATTATAGTGGGGGATTTTAATACACTACAATCAACTCTGGACAGTACATCTCAAAGGAGAATCACTAAAGAAACAAAATATTTGAACAGTATATTAGAGGAGCTGGATCTAATAGACATATACAGATCATTACATCCAAATACAGCAGGATATACATTTTTCTTAAGTGCACGTGGATCATTCTCCAAGATAGACCATATGCTAGGCCACAAAGAAAGGCTTATTGAATTCAGAAAGGTCAAAATCATACAAAATAATATCTCTGACCACAATGGAGTGAACCTGGAAATCTGCAAGGGCCAGAGGCCCAGATTTCACACCAAGATATGGAAATTAAACAGCACACTCTTAGAGAAACAGTGGGTCAAAGAGGAAATCTCAAAAGAAATCAATGACTACCTTGAAACAAATGATAATGATAACACAACATACCAAAATTTATGGGATGCAGAAAAAGCAGTACTGAGAGGGAAACTTGTAGCCAGAAATAAATACATCAAAAAAGAAGAAAGAGCAAAAATTGAAGAACTAACTGCACATTTGGAGGAATTAGAAAAAAAAACAACAAAGTAATCCCACAGGAAGAAGGAAGGAAATAACAAAGATAAGAGCAGAACTAAATGAAATAGAAAATAAGAAAGCACATGAAAAGATAAACAAGACCAAGAGCTGGTTTTTTGAGAAGATCAATAAAATTGGCAAACCTTTAGCAAGACTAAAAAAGAGAGAAGATGCAAATACACAAAATAAGAAATGAGAAAGGAGATATCACCACTGACCCCACAGAAATAAAGACTATCATGAGAAGATACTATTGAAAAACTATATTCCAACAAAAATGACAATTCAGAGGAAATGGACAAATTCCTAGAAACACAAAAGCAGCCTATATTGACAAAAGAAGAAATTGAAGATCTCAACAAACCAATCACAAGTAAAGAGATAGAATCAGTCATTAAAAACCTCCCAACTAAGAAGAACCCAGGGCAAGATGGCTTCACAGGTGAATTCTAGAAAACATTCCAGAAAGAACTAAAACCAGTCCTGCTGAAACTCTTCAAAAAAATCGAAACAGAAGGAACATTGCCTAACTCCTTCTATGATGCCAACATTACCCTAGTACCAAAGCCAAACAAAGACACCACAAGAAAGGAAAATTACAGAACAATTTCTCTAATGAAACTACACACAAAAATACTTAACAAAACACTTACTAATCGTATTCAACAACACATTAAACAAATTATACACCACGACCAAGTGGGATTCATTCTGGGTATGCAAGGATGGTTCAACATAAGAAAATCAATCACTGTAATACACCATATAAACAGATTGAAGGAAAAAAATCACATGATTATATCTATCTATATCTATAGATGCAGAAAAAGCATTTGAGAAAATACAGCACCCTTTCTTGATAAAAACACTCCAAAAGATTGGAATACAAGGAAATAAAGAGTATATATGAAAAACCTACAGCCAACACTGTTTACAATGGAGAAATCCTAAAATCCTTCCCTCTAAAGTCAGGAACAAGGCAATGATACCCACTCTATCTGCTTCTATTTAACATTGTCTTAGAAGTACTTGCTCGAGCACTGAGGCAAGAACCAGATATAAAAGGCATTCAAATTGAAAAGGAAAAGTAAAAATTTCATTATTTACAGATGACATGATCCTATACATAGAAAACCCTGAGAGGTCTACAACAAAACTTCCACTGGTGTTTCTGTGTGATGGAGCTGGACTCAAATGGGATCTCTTTTCACAGGCCTTTCATGCTACTTTACTGGAATTGTAGTTGGTGCTTGGGCTTAAGATATATCTAGGGGATTTGAATCTCTGGACTGACAATATGATAGCCAGGTCCTGAGCCTCAACAGACTTCAGCTCCTAAACTCTGATTTATTGGACTTACCCTATTCAGCTAACATGGAGTTGAAGAATGTCAACCACCACAGCATGGAGCCTAGAGTGCCTACAACTGAAAGCAGGAGGATGGCATCCAATATCCATGGGAATCTAAACATTTCTTGACATAGATGTGGAATGGACACAACCAAGCCAAGGTCCACAGGAAGGAGGAATACAGCAAGGATCAGAGTTCATGGATAGGAAGACTAAATATTATTAAGATGTCTATTCTACCAAAGTGATCTACACATTCAATGTAATCCCAATAAAAATCAACACAGCCTTCTTTAAGGAACTAGAAAAACTAACTATGAAATTTGTTTGGAAAGGAAAGAGGCCCTGAATAGCCAGAGACATATTGAAAAAGAAAAACGAAATTGGAGTCATCACACTACCTGACTTCAAAACATACTACAAAGCTACAGTAGTGAAGACAGCATGGTATTGGCATAAGGAGAGACACACAGACCAATGGAATCGAATTGAAAGTTCTGATATAGAACCTCATACATATAGCCATATAATATTCCATAAAGCCACCGAACCCTCTCAACTGGGAGAGAAAGGCCTCTTCAACAAATGGTGCCTGGAGAACTGGATATCCATATGTAGAAGAATGAAAGAGGATTACCATCTCACACCTTATACAAAGATCAACTCAAGATGGATCCAAGATCTAAATATAAGAGCCAAGACCATAAAGACATTGGAAAGCAGTGTAGGGAAACATCTCAAAGACCTTGTAATAGGAAATGGCTTCATGAACATCACACCAAAAGCACGAGCAGCAAAAGAACAAATAGATAAATGGGACTTCCTTAAAATTAAAGCCTTCTGCACCTCAAAGGAGTTTGTCAAGAAAGTAAAAAGGGAACCTACACAATGGGAGAAAATATTTGGCAACCATATATGTGATAAGGGACTTATAACTTGCATATATAAAGAACTGCTATATCTTGAAAATAAAAAGATGAACCATTTAAAAAATGGGAAAAAGATTTAAACAGACATTTCTACAAAGAAGAAATACAAATGGCTAAAAAGCACATGAAAAAATACTCCAAATCTTTAGCTATCAGGGAATTGCAAATCAAAACTATAATGAGATATCATCTTACTCCTATAAGATTGGCAGCTATGAAAAAAACAGAAGAATACAAATGCTGGAGACGATGTGAAGAAATGGGAACACTCATCCACTCACGTGGGAATGCAGAAGGATCCAACCACTCTGGAGGACAGTTTGGCGGTTTCTCAAGAACCTAACCATAGATTTGCCATATGACCCAGCAATTCCACTGCTGGGTATATACCCAGCAGAACTGAAAACACTGGCATAAACCGATATATACACACCAATGTTCATAGCAGTATTGTTCACAAAAGTTGGAATCAACCCAAATGCCCATCAACAGATGAGTGGATCAATAAAATGTGGTAAAAACATACAATGGAATACTGCTCAGCTTTAAGAACAAATACACTACAAATACACGTGATAACATGGCTGAATCTTGAGAACCTTATGTTAAGTGAAGCAACCCAGGCATTTAAGGACAAATACTACATGACCTCAATGATATGAAATAAGCAAGCTGCCTCAGAGAGCTAGAGACTGGAAGATAGGCTTACAGGAAATCGGGGGGTAGAGGAACGATGTAAGCTGACATCTACATGAGTGAAATCTATGATAAGCTGGAGGTAAGTATGTGGTATGTGTACAAGGAAGGGATAAAATGGGGGCATAAGATTACCTTTGGGTGGGCTTTGGGCGTTTGAGGGGGGCTAAGGATGGGCGGATGGGTAATATTGCCCAAGAAATTGGGGGGAGGGTGGGGCAACACACAAATATAGGAGATTGTCAGGTGTTGTTTGAGAGTATAATGCTGAGAAAACCTTTTCAAAATATAATTAGGAAAGTTACCTGTTTAAGATACTCAAAGGGGATAATCTGATGCAGGACAGACTCCGAGGGAATATCTGAATGCTCATTTTGCCAGAGTGGGTTATACCACTGTGTAGAGACCCATATAATGAGAGTAAGGTAGACCCACAACCTGGGGAGGACTAATGCCATCAAATAAAGGGAACTGTATCTCTCAAGAGAAAGAGTGGCTCCCAGGGCATTAGGGCAGTTGAGCAAGTCAAGCCCTCAACATTGTTGCAAGTATCTCTGAACATGGCTCCTCAAGAAATGAAGATTGTCTGTCACTGTGGGCCCCAAGGGGAGCGGGAAATAGATATTGAATAGATGGAACCAAAGTAAATGTAAGGGCAAAAGAAATGTTTCACAAGAGTACACAAGGATGGATACAAAACATGTAATATTACACCAAAAACATATAGTGGACGACAGACTAATAACGTAAACTATAATGTAAAACATAGGATAACTAAAAAATTTAGAAAACTGTATAGCCTAAAGTATAAACCACAATGTAAACACAAATGTTACCTTGTTTGAAAGCTATTGTCTCAAATCTGTACATCTGTTTCAGTAAATATGATTATGAATAAGTTAAAAGATTATCGCTGTGGAAGGGAAAAGGTTTTATAATGGATATGTGGGAGTACTGTATATTGTATAGATGAATTACTGTGATCTAAGGCTCTTGTGAAGAGAAGCTCAATAACTAGGGAAAAAAGAAAAGAAAAAGATAGGATGTAGAATTTTTCCAAATCAATATGTATTCTATATCTAACCTTTAAACTCATCGCTATATTCCATTTTAGTATTAAGGGAACCTGACATTATATTGGGCTTCACTTTCCAGGAAGTTTTGGATCACAGAGTGGTTCAACAATGGCAGTGGAGGAGTACTGGTATGGGATGTTATTGACAGGGGACATATGGTTGACAGGGAGTTATACAGGGCATGTGTCCAGGGTGCACAGAAATGTTTGGATATTCTCATAGTGGAAACAATTAAAAACAACAGCTGGGGAGTTACTGGGTTCCTGGACGGGGGGGCAGGGGCTCTGTTGTGGTCCCTAGTGGTGCAATGGCAGTCCCCCAGGTGCAATGGCAAGGACCAGGAAGGAATGAGGGTCCAACAGTGAGCCCATGATATTAATGACTATGCTTGTGAGCCTATACACCTGAAATAAGAACAAGGCCTAGAGCAGCACTGTCCTAAGAGTTCCCTCCTGAGAGCCTCTGTGTTACTCAAATGTGGCCAGTCTCAAAGCCAAACTCAGCATGTAAATGCACTGCCTTCCCCCCAGCATGGGACAGGACACCAGGGATGAGCCTCCCTGGCACCGAGGGATCACTACTAAGTACCAGCTGATGATGTAACTAGAAAATGACCTTGAATTAAAGATTCAATGCAGACCAGCAGAATATCCCTGTCTACATATAATAGCAGGAGTTAAAAATGCTGTTTCACCTAAATTAAGGGGGAAATGGAAAGGACAAATAAGTTTATATGGCTATGAGCCTCTAAAAAAGAGTCTGGAGGTTGTCAGAAGGATTGCTCTTATGCACACCTGAGCAGAGTCTCAGAGACAGATAAAGTAGATACAACCCCAGGTACTGGTTCTTTTGAGGGCTAAAGAGACCTACAGGTTCTATGGTCATGGCAAATGGAGTTCACTGCCATGTCAGATGGCCCTTTTTTGGAGCTGGTGTTTCTGCATGATGGAGCTGGACTCAGATGTGATCTCTTTTCACAAGCCTTTCATGCTACTTTACTGGAATTGTAGTTGGTGCTGGGGCTTAAGATATATCTAGGGGATTTGAATCTCTGGATACAATATGATAGCCAGGTCCTGAGCCTCAACAGACTTCAGCTCCTACACTCTGATTTATTGGACTTACCCCACTCAGCTAACATGGAGTTGAAGAATGTCAACCCCCATACCATGGAGCCTTGATTGCCTACAATTGAAAGTAGGAAGATTGCAGCCAGTATCTATGTGGAATCTAAGCCCCCTCTTGACATAGATGTGGAATGGACACAACGAAGCCAAGGTCCACAGGAAGGAGGAATACAGTAAGGATTAGAGTGGACTTAATGATATCCTATCCATTAACTATTGTGGTTAATATTCGAGAAAATGTGGCTTTGGTGTGGAAAAAGTGGCCATGGTGGCTGCTGGGTGCAGGGAATGGGAGGAAGAGATGAGATGTGGAGGCATTTTCGGGACTTGGAGTTGTCCCGAGTGGTGCTGCAGGGACAATTGCTGGACATTTTATGTCCTCCCATGGCCCACTGGATGGAACGTGGGAGAATGTGGGCTATGGTGTGGAACACAGGCCATGGGGTGTAGTGATGCCCAGAGATGTACTCACCAGATGCAATGGATTTCAAATGTGTCAATGTAAAAACACTTTATATTCATGATGTGCACCAGTTGAAAGCTCAAATGTAAAGCACAGGTTATTCAGCCATAGCACTAAGCATTAAGAGTGAGTTCATATAGATTGTAGATAAAAGCCACCCATAGCAGACTATTCAACCCTGTAGTATAAAGCTTTCAATTTTAAAAGACTACCTTTATGATGTGCACCAATTGAAAGCTTGGTGTTCTCATTGCTTGTAAGAGAAATTGCATTACCATTGATGAGATATGTGTCTAGCACACATTTTGAAAGTAAAGTAAATTAGGACTTGGCTGAATGGTAGCTCAATCTCATATAGACACAAGGTCTGTAAGTGAAAGAAAACATGAGAAGTCAATGAAATGAGTATGATGCTTAGTTCTCAAAAGTAAAGCACATGTAATTATGTTATAGCACTAAGTGTAAAGAGTGAGTTCATGTTGAGTGTAGTTAAAAGCTAACCCATAGCAAGCAATTCAACCCATGTATTGTGAAGACATCTTATCTTTTGGATGTGCACCAGTTGCAAGCATTGTGTCTCATTGATTTTACCAGAAATCCCAAAGCATGTGAATACACATGCATCTTCCATACATTGGAAAATAAAGTAAAATCATACTAAGCTGTGTGCTAGCCCAGTCTGGTATATACACATGGTCTCTATGTGAAATAAAGCACATTTAAGACAATGAATATGTATGATTCTTAGTTCTCAAATGTGAAGCACATGCTATTCAGTCATAGTGTATAAAGTGTGTTCATATTGAATGTAGTTTTTAGCCAGACCATACCAGTCAATTCAACCAGTGTATCACGAAGATGTCAATGTTAAAACACTTTTCCTTTTTGATGTGAATCAGTTGAAATCATGGAGGACTCCTTTTTGAACAGAAATCCCATTGCCATCAATGAAACATGCATCTTTCATTCATTTTGAAAGTAAGGTAGATTCATACTTGGCCATGTGGTACCTCAATCTGGTATACACACATGATCTGTAAGTGAATGAAAGCACATAGCAGTCAATGAAATGTGTACCTTGCCTAGTTCTCCAAAGTAAAGCACATGTTATTTGGTCATAGAAATAAGTGTAAAGAGTGACTTCCTATTGAGTGTAGTTAAGAGCCAGATGATAGCAGTTATTTTAACCTATGTATTACAAATCTATCAATGATAAAACAGTTTACCATTAGGATTGCACCAGTTGAAAGCTTGGAGTTCTCATTGCTTGTAACAGAAATTCCTTTGCCATTGATGAGACACGCATCTAATATACATATTCAAAGTAAGGTAAATTTGGACATGGCCAGGTGATAGCTCAGTCAGATATATACACACGGTCTGTAAGTGAAAAAAGCACATATCAGCCAACGTAATGTTTACAATGCATAGTTCTCATAAGTAAAGCACATGTGGTATGGTCATAGCACTAAGTGTAAATAGTGAGTTCATACTAAGTGTAGTTAAAAGCTAATTCAGAGCTAGCAATTCAATCCATGTATCATGAAGATGTCAATGTTAAAACACTTTACTTTTGGATGTGCACCAGGTGCAAGCATTGTGTCTCAATGCTTTTAATAGAAATCCCATTGCCATTGAATACACATTCATCTGGTATACATTTGGAAAGAAAAGTAAATTCAGACTTGTCCATATGTTAGCTCATTCTGGTATATACACATGGTCTGTAAGTGAAAGAAAGCAAATAGCAATCAATTAATTTTGCATGATGCTTAGCTCTCAAAAGTAAAGCACATGTTATTTGGTCATGGACCTAAATGTAAAGAGTGAGTTCAAATTGAGTGTAGTTTAAAGCCATAGCAGTCATTTGAACACATGTATTGTGAAGCTGTTAATGTTCAAACACTTTACCATTAGGAAGTGAACCAGTTGGAAGCTTGGAGGTCTCATTTCTTGTAAGAGAAATCCCATTGCCATCAATGAGACACACATCTAGCGTACATTTTGTAAGAAAAGTAAATTCGGATTTGGCTGAGTTGTAGCTAAATCTGGTATGTACACATGGTCTGTAAGTGAAAGAAAGGATAAAACAGTCAATGAAATATGTATGATGCTTAGTTCTCAAAAGTAAAACTTTTTATTATATTTATATCATAGCACTCAGTGTAAAGAGTGAGTTCATATTGAGTGTAGCTAAAAGCCAGACCAAAGCAGGCAGTTCAACCCATGTATTGTGAAGCTGTCGATGTTAAAACACTTCACCATTAGGTTGCACACCAGTTGGAAGCTTGGAGGTCTCTTTCTGTCAAAGAGACATGAGTGTACATATTTTTTAAAGGAAAGTAAATTTGGACGTGGCCATGTGGTAGCTCAACCTAGTATTTTCACCTGATCTCTAAGTGAAAGAAAGCACATAGCACTCAATGAAATGTGTATGATGCTTAATTCTTAGAAGTAAAGCACATGTTATTCTATCATAGAACTAAGTGTAAAGAGTGAGTTTATACTGACTATAGTTAAAAGCTAACCTTTGGCAATCGCTTCAACCTGTGTATTGCAAAGATGTCAATGTTTAAACACTTTACCTTTTGAATGTGCACCACTTGCAAGAATTGAATCTCATTGCTTTTATCAGAATTCAACCTTTGTATTGAGAAGATGTCAACGTTAAAACACTTTGTCTTTTGGATGTACACCAGTTGCAAGTATTGTGTCTTACTGCTTTAAAAAAAAATTCCCATTGTTATCAAATACCCATGCACCTTACATACATTTGGAAAATAAAGTAAATTCGGACTTGGTCGAGTGGTAACTTATTCAGGTATATACACATGGTCTTTCAGTGAAAGAAGCCACATAGCAGGCAATGATATGTATAAGATACTTGGTACTGAAATATATAGAATTGTTATTTGTTCATAGCACAAAGTATAAAGAGCAAATTCATATTGAGTGTAGTTAAAAGCTAACTCTTAGGAGGCAATTCAACTGGTGTATTGTGAAGATGTCAATGAGAAACACTTTACCTTCTTGATGTGTACCAGATGCAAGCATTGGGTCTCATTGCTTATAACAGAAATCCTATTGCCATCGATGAGAAATGCATCTTACATATATTTTGAAAGTAAAGATAATTCAGACATGGCCTTGTGGTAGCACAATCATGTATTTATACATAATCTCTAAGTGAAAGAAGGCATATAGCAGTCAATGAAATGTGTACAATGCTAAGCTCTCAAAATTAAAGCACTTGTTATTTGTTCATAGAACTAAGAGTAAATAGTGAGTCCATATTTAGTGCAGTTAAGATCTAACACAGAGCAAGCTATTCAACCCATGCATTGAAAGATGTCAATGTTACAACCCTTTATCTTTTGGATGTGCACATGTTGCAAGCATTATGCTCCATTGTTTTTACCAGAAATCCAATTGTTAAGAGCCTACACATAGCAAGCAATAAAACCCATGTATTGTGAAAAGGACAGTGTTGAAACACAATCCTTTTTAATGTGGGCAAGTTGCAAGCATTGTGTTCCATTGCATCTAACAGAAAAACCAGTGCTGTCAGTGAGACATGTTTCCTGCATCCTTATTGAAATTAAGTTAACTTCTTACATGTGAATGTGGTAGTTCAATCTTATACACACGTTGAGTAAGTGAAAAAAACACATAGAGGTCAAGTGTGAATGCTACAGAGCTCTCAAAAGTAAATCAAATGTTATTTGAGAATAGAATTAAGTTCCAAGAGTAAGCTAATATTGATTGTTGGTGAGTGTTCTGTTAGGGTTTTACTTGAGGTTAGGATAAGGGTTAGGGTTACAGATAGGGTTAGCATGAGTGTTAGGATTAGTGCTGGGGATAGGCATCAGTTTCCGAGTAAGTGAAAGAAAACACATAGCAGAAAAGGAAATGTGAAAGTTGCTTAGTTCCCAAAAGAAAAGCAATTGTTTTTCTGTCCTAGAACTAAGATTAAAGAGTGAGCTAATATTGACAATAGGGAATAGGGTTAGGTTTGGGGTTGGGACTCATGTTAGATTTCACTGTACGTAAAGGGTAGAGTTTGTTTAGGTTTCAGTGTAAGTGAAAGAAGGAACATAGCAGTCAATGAAATGTGTAATATGCTTATTTGGCAATACTACTGCACATGCTTTTCTGTCATAACAGAAAGTTTAAAGAGTGAGCTCATAATGAGTGTAGTTGAGAGCCTATGCAGAGAAGGCATGGTCATTTTCCATGTATTGTGAAAATGACAGTGTTAAATCAGTTTACATTTAGATGTGGACAAATTGCAAGTTTTCTGTCTCACTACAACTAAGAGAAAACCCATTGCTGTCCATGAGATGTGACAAGCAAACATACTGAAAAGAAGTTAATTACTTTCTTCTCAGTGTGGTAGCTCAACTGTATATACACAAGACCTGTAAAGATAGAAAGAATATACCAGTAAATGAAATATGTATGCTACTTAATTTGCAAAAGTAAAGCATAGGTCAATCTGTCATACAATTAAGTTTTAATAGTGAGTTAATATTATACATAAGGTTAGGCATAGGTCAGGGTTAGACTTAGGGTTAGGGGTACAGTTAAAGATAGGGATAGGGATAGGTTTAGGATCATGGTTAGTGTTACTTTTAGGGTTAGGTTTGTCTCTATGTGAAAGAAAGCACTTAGCAGTCAATGAAAGGTATGCAGTGTTTTGTTCACAAAAGCAATGCACCCTTTATTCAATCACAGCACTAAGTTGAAAGGGTGAGTTCATACTGAGCCTACACATAGCAGATAATAAAACCCATGGATAGTGAAAGGACAGTGTTGAAGCACATTCCTTTTTATTGTGGATGAGTTGCAAATATTCTGTTCCATTCCTTCTAACAGAAAAACCGTTGCTGTCAGAAAGACAAGTTTCCTGCATCCATATTGAAAGTAAGTTAACTTCCTACATGTCATTGTTGTAGTTCAATCTTATACACGCATGTTGTATAAGTAAAAAAAGCACAGAGAAGTCAAAGAAGTGTGTATGCTACAAAGCTCTCAAAAGTAAATCAAGTGTTATTCAAGAATAGAATTAAGTATCAAGAGTTAGCTAATATTGACTGTTGGGTTAGTGTTCTGTTAGGGTTATTTTTAATTTAGGATTAGGGTTAGGGATAGAGATAGAGTTAAGGTGAGTGTTAGGGTTTGGGTAAGAGATAGGTATATGTTTCTGAGTAAGTGAAAGAAAGCACAAAGCAGAAAAGGAAATGTGTTTGCTAATTAGTGCCCTAAAGTAAATCAATTGTTTTTCTGTCATAGAACTAAGATTGAGTGAGCTAATATTGACCATAGGGAATAGGGTTAGGCTCAAGGTTAGGTTTAGGGTTGGGATTCACGTTAGGTGTCAATGTAGGTAAAGGGTAGGGTTTATTTAGGTTTCAGTGTACATAAAAGAAAGAACATAGTAGTCAACAAAATGCGTAATATGCTTATTTTACATTGTTGTGGAATTTAAGAGAAGTTCAATTATTTGAGTATAGAGAGGCCAGGACTCAGGAATGATTTTGAGAAGGAAAAATGGTTTATTGACGGCCGGCCGGACTTGGGAGCTTTCAGTTTGAATCCCGAGCCCCGAACAAGATTTTCAAACGTCTTTTATACAGAGAGGAAAGGCCAAATGGTCCCTTTGTTTCAGTTCTCAATAGGCTTCAATTAGCATATATCTCTTCCACATCTTAGGTAAGCTTTTAGCATGGACTCCAGACATTGTAGATAAGCCTTGGTTTTTGCATTTCCCCTAAATACTTAAAGTTTATAGCCCTTGCATTGTTAAACATTTCCTGGGACTGGAGCCGCTGTCACTGTCCCTAAGGGCAGGACTGCAGCCTCTTACCGTTCCACACCCACAAGTCAAACAACTTAGTTATCTCTGAAGAGACACAGAGCCTTCCACCCATAGCCCACATCAGCATTACTAATGCACATGCTTTTCTGTCATAGCACTAAGTTTAAGAGTGCATTTGTAATGAGTGTAGGTAAGAGCCTACACAGAGAAGGCAAAAAAAACCATGTACTGAGAAAAGAACAATGTTAAAACACTTTACTTTTAGATGTGAACCAGAGGTAAGCATTGTGTCCAATTGCATTTAACAGAAAACCCATTGCTGTCCATGAGATGTGTTTCTTGCAAACATGTAAAAAATCAGTTAATTTCCAACTTCTCATTGTGGGAGCTCAATAGTACAGACATAGGAGCTTAAGTGAAAAAAGAACATAGCAGTCAATGAAATGCATATGCTGTTTAGTTCCCAATGGTAAATCATTTTCTTTCTCTCATACAAGTAAGTTTCAATAGTGAGCTAATATTGAAAGTCAGCTTAGGTTAATGTTATTGTTAGAATTAGTGTTAGAAATAGGATTAGGAATAGGGTTATTATTATGGACAGGATACAATCTAAGCAAATGAAAGCACAGAGCAGTTAATAAAAGGTGGACAGTGTTTGTTTGCAAAAGCCGATCACCTTTTATTTGGTAAAGAACTAAGTTGAAAGAGTGAGTTCCTTCTGAGTATAGTTAAAAACCTAAACATTGCAGGGAACGAAACCCATGTGCTGTGAAAAGGACAATGTTACATCACTTTAATTGTAGATGTGGACCAGTTGCAAGCGTTCTGTCTCATTGCAACTAACAGAAAACCCATTGCAGTCCATGGGACGTGACGAGCAAACATACTGAAAAGAAATTACTTCTTAGTGTGGTAGCTCAACCGTATACATACAAGATCTGTAAGGAAAGAGGGAAAACAGCACTAAATGAAATGTGTACGCTGCTTAATTCCCAAAAGTAAAGCATATGTATTTCTGTCATACAACTAAGTTTTAATAGTGAGTTAATATTGCACGTAGGGTTAGGTGTAGGTCGGGGTTAGATTTAGGATTAGGGGTACGGTTATGATAGGGATAGGGATCACTTTAGGATCAGGCTTATTGTGATTGCTACATTTATGGTTAGATTTGATACTGAGTGAAAGAAAGCACTAAGCAGTCAATGAAAGGTATACGGTGCATTGTTCGCAAAAACAATGCAACACTTATTCAATCATAGCACTAAGTTGAAAGGGTGCATTCATACTGAGTGCAGTTAAGAGCCTACAAATAGCAGGCAATTTACGCCGTGTGTTTCAAAAAGGTCAATGTTTGAAAACATTCCTTTTCATTGTGGACAATTTGCAAATACTGTGTTCCATTGATTCTAACAGAAAAATCATTGCTATCAGTGAGACAAGTTTCCTGCATCCATATTGACACTAAGTTAACTTCCTACATGGCATTGTGGTAGTTCAATCTTATACACACATGTTGTGTAAGTGGAAAGAAAAACAGAGAAATCAAAGAAGTGTGTATGCTACATAGTTCTTAAAATTAAATCACAAGTTGTTCGATCATAGAACTAAGTTTAAATAGTGAGCTAATAATAACTGTTGGGTTAGTGTTCTGTTAGGGTTATACTTGGAGTTAGGATTAGGGTTAGGGATAGTGAGAGGGTCTGGATGAGTGTTAGGGTAAGTGTAATTTTCCATGTAAGTGAAAGAAAGCACATAGCAAAAAAAGAAATGCATATGCTGCTTAGTACCCAAAGGGAAAGCAATTGTTATTCGTCCTTGAACTGAGATTAAAGAGTGAGCTAATATTGACCAATGGGAAAAGGGTTAGGATAGAGTTAGGTTTGGGGTTGGGTTTCACTGTAAGTAAAGGGTAGGGTTTGTTTAGGTTTCAGTATAAGTGAAAGAAAGAACATAGCAGGCAATGAGATGTGTAATATCCTCATTTCACAATATTAATGTACATGCTATTATGTCATAGCACTAAGTTTAAAGAGTGAGTTCATAATGAGTATAGTTAAGAGCCTACATAGAGAAGGAAAAAAATGTGAATTGTGAAAATGACAGTGTTAAAACATTTTAATTTTAGATGTGGACCAACTGTAAGAATTCTGTTCAATTGCATCTAACAGAAAGCCCATTGCTGTCTGTGAGATGTGTGTCTTGCATACCTTTGAAAATCACTTCATTTCCTACTTGTCAGTGTAGTAGCTCAATTGTATATACACATGATCTGTAAGTGAAATGGAAAACATAGCAATCAATGAAATGTGTATGCTGCTCAGTTCCCAAAAGTAAATCAGTTTCTTTCTCTCATGCAAGTAAGTTTAAATAGTGAGCTAATACTGAATATATGCTTACTTTTATGTTATTGTTAGAATTAGTGATAAGAGAAGGATTAGGGATAGGGATAGGGATAGGGTTACGTATAGGGACAGGATGCTATCTAAGTGAAAAAAGCACATAGCAGTCAATGAAAGGTGGACAATGCTTTGTTCGCAAAGCCAAGCACCTTTTATTCAATCATAGTGATGTGGGCTATGGGTGGAAGGCTCTTTGTCTCTTCAGAGATAACCTAAGCTGAAGGCTGTGGGTGTGGAACATAAGAGGCTGCAGTCCTGCCCTTAGGAACAATGGCAACAGGCTCCAGTCCCAGGAAACAGTTTAACAAGCAAGGGCTATAAACTTTAAGTATTTAGGGGAAATGCAAAAAGTAAATATGCTAAAAGCTTATCTAGAATATCTGGAGTCCATGCTAAAAGCTTACCTAAGATGTGGAAGATATATATGCTAATTGAAGCCTACTGAGAACTTAAACAAAGGGACCATTTGGCCTTTCCTCTCTGTATAAAAGACGTTTGAAAATCTTGTTCGGGGCTCGGGATTCAAACAGAAGTTCCTGAGTGAGGCCGGCTGTCAATAAACCATTTTTCCTTCTCAAAATCATTCCTGATTTTGAGTCCTGGCCTCTCTATACTCAAATAATTGAACTTCTCTCAAATTCTACAACATTTTTGGCGACTCCGCCGGGACAACAAAGGAAGGCCAGAGACGGTAGCATTTTGCTGCCCCTTCCAAATCCCCGAGGAAGCCGGGAGGACTCGGGTGAACCCCAAATCTGGGCGCCCCTGGATTAAATTTAATCCAGAAAAGATGTGGGCTCCACCAGAATCTTCCCAACAAAAATCGAGGGCAATGGAAGGTCTGAAGAGAAAGATTCTGGGAACGAAAAAGAACTCCGAACTTGGAAGAATGTAAGACACCCCGGGTGAGCACAGTCTGGAAGGCCCTAGCTTTAATTGCTAGGAAGGGGAGGCTGATCACCTCCCGAGAGAACCCTAGTAGCCCCAGAAGGCTGGGGGGAAGCCGTTCTCTTTAGGCTTCGGAAAAGGAGGAA
Organism: Dasypus novemcinctus; assembly: GCF_030445035.2. Lineage (NCBI taxonomy): Eukaryota > Metazoa > Chordata > Mammalia > Cingulata > Dasypodidae > Dasypus > Dasypus novemcinctus. The sequence goes on along the minus strand of NC_080690.1, from coordinate 45,609,914 downwards.
AACCGGGGAAAAGCCCTGGTGTTTTGGGTTTGTCTAACTGCATGTTAGAATCTGGTACTGGTCTTATATCCACTAAAGAAATGGAGTCTCAATTTTAATAGGAAGGGCTATTTATAGGTTCAAGTCCTAATGTCCTGGAAATTGGTCTAGATTAAGGAAAACAAAACTTGGTTACAGGAAAATGGATCGGCTTTTCTGGTGGAGCTTGGTCTGGGTGTAAAGTTTAAACAGTGGAAAAGTCTAGCTGAAATCTTTTGTTATGGTGCTAATTTGTGAATGAATTCACTTTATACCAAATGTTAAGTGTTCTGAGGTTTGTGATGGCTGTGGGGGCAGCCATGGTGAAAATAAATATGTAAACTTGTGGGTCAGATTAGTGACCTTTGTGCTTCTGTCTGTATCAGCTCAATGCTAGTGTTGGAGTTGTGTCCTTATGTAAAGTAGAATTACAGCTGAGCTGGAGCCCTCCCTTGCCATTGGCAAGGGGGTGAAATGATTCTGGGGCAAAAGCTGAGGAGTCTGGATGTTTGCGGAGTCTAGATGTTTGTGCATGCTCTGCTGTCTTGTCTCTGGTCTGGCCCTTTGCCGGGGCTTGGAGGCCATTTGTGTCCGCGCCAAGCACCCAAGGTTGTTGGGAATGTCACAGTCAATGTGGCTGGGTTCCTGGGAGAGTTGCCAAATTTGAGTAGGTTCTGTCTGCCCATTTTGGCTGAAAGCTGGAAAGGGGGGAGTAGCTTGCCCCTTTCCAGTGAGTCCACCCTTCTATTCATAAGCCACATTCCTGTTTGTTGTGCACCCGACTGCCTGGAAGCCAGGGAAGTGAAGGGGGTGAAAAGCAGAATCAGAATAAATTCAGTAAAGTTCCCTCCTTAGGGTGTCAAAGCCAAAATACCTTTGCTTTCTGCCCAGGTTCTTAGAAGGTATTGTAGTAAATTTAAGTAAGAGAATGTGTTCTGTGAAGGTAAAATTTGTCTTAAGGGTATAAATAATTATAAAGGTTTTACAAAGCCTTGTTTAAATTAAGGTATTTAAATGGCTAATTGCAGAAAGTCATTATTTAACAAAACTGAATTGATAATAATAATAATAAAAGGCAATTTTATAACAAACTTATTCGGCAGCCAATCTCCCCTGCCAACTTGCTTCCAAAAAAAACTGTTTCTGGTATTACATGCTGCTAAGTGTTTAAAGTGAGGAAGAGTTCATTATTTTGATAAGCTTGTTTGGTATTGGTGGCAATTGTATGTTGTGGGCGGTTTGCCTGGTGGCTTGGTATGTGGGATATATGGAGTGTGTTTTTATTGTTAAGGAAACAGAGGATGATTTTGTCCTAGGATAAAATGATTGATTGTTGGAAAGAGTAGAGTGTGGGACGGAACCTGAATGAATACTGAAGGTGTGGAAGGTTTGTGGAAGGAAAATTTTTATGATTGGGGTTGAGTGGGATCAATGTACAAAGAAAATCTTTTAACAATAGCTTCTTGTGCTTTAACCTCATCATTTCCTCAGTGTTTGAAGAAGAGTCTTACCTCTTTTAGAGGAACATTTGTGTTCTGGAGATCAAATCCTGAAAAGTAGTTTTTTGTTTCGGGCTAACTGCAAGAGATTTGTTCTTTTACTTTAGGGGAAAAATTAAAGTAATGGTTAAGTTCATTTAATATGTTATAAGTCGAATGAAAGGTATTTAAAGGTGTTATAAAATTAATAGGTTTTTTTAAAAATTAATAAAACTGTAACTAAGTTAAAATCATTTATAAATGCATTTATGTTATGAAACAGTGGAAAGGTAATAACTGAAATTATAGCTGGGTGAATTTAGCTTGAAATTATTAAGTGTAAACTCTAAACTTTACCTTTCCTTAGTTTAAGGTTACTTCAAGTCTAACCTCACCCCTTGCCTTTGCCTATGGTTATTTCATAATAGCTTCTGCCCCTATAGGCCAGAGAAGAGCTGGGACATCACTGTCTCCTCTCCTGGTATTAGTAACCCTTTCTCTCATGAATTCAAGTGTAAACTAAATAAATTGCTGCCTGATAGAATAAGGTTAAACGACCACTGTAGTTTTATTATCTCCAAATCAAAAAGGGGGGTGGAGGGGGAAAAGTCTCCTGCCTTGACGGTCAGTGTTCCAAAGAGTGGCAATTCATAAGAGAAAGCAGTCTGTCTCCCTGAGGCTTCAAATAGCCTCAGTAAATATATATAAAGTTAATCTTGCTGCTTATCCAAAATTCTGCTAAATTCAAAGTAAAATATAAAGTTCTGAAACAAAAAAATAATGCTAAAGCATTGAGAACATTTTGGTTATTACAATCCATTAAGTAAGAAGGAAAATTCTTGAGGTAAACTGCATGGTCATAGTGCAAATTAAGAAGAGTTTCAAGAGTCTTTGAAATGTTTGCAGTCACACTTGTTTTGTAAAGATTAGAAGTTTAAAGTAATTAAAGTTATGTTTTTGTCTCAAACTATTTATATCTTCCTATTTGCTCAAATTGTTAAGGTTAAATATGCAGTTATATAAGTAATATGTATTTCTGGACCCCTAATTAATTAAGCTAAACAGTATATAAAATAATGCAAATTATAAGTAATATCAATGAGTTGTGTTTGTGTCTAACTCTTTGTGTCTGCCCATTTTTAAAAAATGCTCAATGTATGTCTTCATAAATCAGGATAATATCAAATTAACAAATAAAAATTCTTAAAAGAGGTCTATTCAAATTGTTAAAAATTAAATATGCAGTTATATTTATAAATATTTTTAAAGCCCAAATTAAACTAAGCAGAATGAAAAAGTCATAGAAATCTGATTATGGAAACAATTGGGAAAGGGCCTCCTCTTTGCAAGAGCTTTTAAGGCAAGACTAGGTGTGGCAGATTAAACCTATCTACTAGGCTAGGGTATTCAGAATCAGTTTGCCTGGTAATTTCCCAGTTTAAACCTTTGTCAGCCATAAAATGCAAAAAAAAAAAAAAAAAAAACAAAGATTAGGTTAATTTTCACATAAGAAAAATGTTGATGTAACCTGGTGGCCTGCTGCCTCAGTCTCCCACTCCCGGGTTGGACAGCAGTGGAGGAGACCAGTTTAAGCCAGTCCTAGGGGCAGTGGAAGGATGCCCAAGAAGGAGCTAACTAAGTTGGTGCCATTTCAGCACTAAATTCTATTCCTTATTTGACAAAGGGGAGCAGGTAAAAACTAAAATGGTTAGAATGTGATAGAAGAAGCAGTTAAATCAAACTTTTGCGTGGGAAAGTTAAATCTCAGATAAGCTGTAACTTCTGAAGTATCCAATCTATGGAAAAAGGGAAGAGGAGCTTGCATGCCAGGCTTAGGGGTATAAATTGCGTCATTTTTCTTTGTTCGTGGCACCAGCCATATCTGGCTCTGCACCCCTTCTTGCAAGATTGAGAATAAATTATTTTCTTCTCCACAATCTGGTGAGCCTTATTTTCTTCCAGAAGATTTCTTTCCAACAAAATAAAGGTAATTAGTGGCTCTATTAACAAATTTCAGTAAGTAAAGGAAAGTCCATAAAAACTATGGAGAGATCTTTTCTGGGTTATGATTTTAAAAATTAAGTAATTGTGTAATGTGTTTTAAAAACCTGGTAGACAGTGCATGTGTTTTAAAACCTGGTAGTCAGTATGCTTTTAAATTAATAATTTTCATAACTTAAAGAAAAGAAGGTTTTAGCTTCCTGTAAGGGAAAAAGAGAACATTCCTTGCATAAACTATTATGGTTTCAATTTTATTTAACTTGAGTGTAATTTCCCATAGTTAATTAATAAACTAAATTAACATTATGTATGAAATCTTTAGAGTAATGAACATTGTAAGTTCACATTAGTGAAATTAGGCTAAAGGAAAAAGATTGTAGATATGCTCTCTTAAATAAAGAGTGAATTTCTTTCATTGGTAATTGTAATTTAGTAAGTTTATTTAAACATGAGGTGGCTAGTCAATGTGGTTATAGTCAATTATAAAGAGTTTGTAAAACATCTTCCAAACTGAAAATCTTTAAATAGTTCTAGTTGTAGAAGTCATTGTTAACTAAAAAACTTAGATTCATATTGGTAGCAGAAATAACTTCATGATAATAAACCTGTCTGAAGGCCACTGCAAAGTACACGGTAATAAAAAGTTGTCTTGATTCTATTGGAAATATTCTGTTTTCATTCTAACAATGGAAAATAATATTTTTCCTCTATTACTAAAGTAAAGTACCTACTGTTATCGTCATAGTAAAATTGTGTAAGTAAACAGTCATTTGATATATGTGTTGCATTAAGTTGTTTAAAATATATATAAAAACAAGGAATAAACTTTAACATTGTCAAACTCTTGTGCATTCAAACCAGGCCTTGAATACATTACAGGTGGCCTCTCCATGTGAGTTATTGGCTAGGCTGGTCACTGACCCCTCAATTAAAATATGTGCTATATCAGTCTCTGGTTCTGCTCCTGAAGTCGATGGAAACTATATTGCAGTTTCAAGCTCCTGCAGCAGCCAATAATGACTTGGTACAGCCAAGTGTACAATGGATATCACCTCCAGACTGGCACTGTTCCATAGTGCCAGAGTGGAAAATCTCTCTAAGATGAAGGATGCTGCAACTTGCTCACTGTGTTGAAGAACATGCTAAGTGGAGCCATGATACCAGGATACTGTAAGTAAAACTTAAACACAATTGGCATTATGGCCTGCTCTCATGGAGAGATAACATGTAAGGTATTACGAACCTGAAACTCAAAACTAATAATTGCAACTCTGAATCCTTATGCATTAAGTAATACATTAGTTAATATTAAGTGCTGTACTTTTATCCTGTACTAAATATATGCCTAATAATTGTAATGTTATCTTTTCTATTTTGGATCAAGTGCAGAAGTATATTAGACATGTTAAATTCCTGGTAAAATCATTTTCTAAACAGTTAATAACATGTCTATAGAATAAGGTGGCAGTCTCAGCCAGTCTCAGTCAACTTCTATATTCTGCTGTACTCTGCTGTGTAGCAAAAGTGAGGCTTGCTTGCTGATGGTGAGTCACCTATTGATCAAGTCAAAATTGCTAGAAATTGTACAATGAAAACCAAGGTGTAAAAATCTTTATTCTGTAGTTCTGATCACTCCCACAGGTGAAAACTAAGAGTATTTCCAAATTCGTGTTTTAATCCTGAGTGAAGCCAGTTGCCCAAGGAGTGCCAGTTCCCAGGAGCATCTGACAGAGTGAATGAGTGTCAATCATTGAACAGCTTGGAATGTGTCTTCAGACAAAGCTAAGTGTCTGTTGCTATTTATCTCTAAAGATGGATAACAAAAAAGAATATATATGCTGTTCCCACCAGCTTTTAAGGAGTGCCATCTTTATAGGCATCTAACCTTGTCTACCTTTGTAATCCAATGTGTCCTCTTTTAAAAACGGGTATTCCAAATTTTTAATTAAGTTTGTTTCTTTCAGAGTGAACATCTTATTAACCATATGAAAACTTCATCCAACTTTGTACAGAATGCCAGATCCATCTTCCTCCAGTTAGAATAAATTAAGAGTTTTACACCTTATTAGGCAATGACTACAGCCCATGGCCAGCAGGAAGCAGTTACAGAAAAGAGATCGTCTCCCTTCAGCACCCCTTTTAAATTAAAGGTGTAAACTCTTTAAGAGTAAAATAAAAGTAATAGATGGATCTGGAACCTGACTGGAAATCCACGTGGGTGCCAGTGGCAGCAGAATAACTGCAGTAGGCCCCTGCCCAAGATTCTGCTGTCCAGAATGAAAAGTTCTAAACTTCTAAAAACAGTCCTGGATGCTGTACTAAAGACTGATAAATAATCAATCAAAACAACAAACAGCCATCCACCTCATAGCTCCAACAATAATTATGCCAAAGCTTAGCAAGTTAAACTTTGGCAAAAGGGGGGGAATGATGTGGGCTATGGGTGAAAGGCTCTTTGTCTCTTCAGAGATAACCTAAGCTGAAGGCTGTGGGTGTGGAATGTAAGAGGCTGCAGTCCTGCCCTTAGGAACAATGGCAGCAGGCTCCAGTCCCAGGAAACAGTTTAACAATGCAAGGGCTATAAACTTTAAGTATTTAGGGGAAATGCAAAAAGTAAATATGCTAAAAGCTTATCTAGAATATCTGGAGTCCATGCTAAAAGCTTACCTAAGATGTGGAAGATATATATGCTAATTGAAGCCTATTGAGAACTGAAACAAAGGGACCATTTGGCCTTTCCTCTCTGTATAAAAGACGTTTGAAAATCTTGTTCAGGGCTCGGGATTCAAACAGAAGTTCCCGAGTGAGACCGGCCGTCAATAAACCATTTTTCCTTCTCAAAATCATTCCTGAGTCCTGGCCTCTCTATACTCAAATAATTGAACTTCTCTCAAATTCTACAACAATAGCACTAAGTCCAAAGAATGAGTTTATCCAGTGTGTAGTTAAGAGCCTAAACAAAGCAGGCAACAAAGCCTAAGTACTGCGAAAAGGACAATGTTAAATCAGTTTAATTGTAGATGTGGACCACTTGCAAGCATTCTGTCTCGTTGCAACTAACAGAAAATCTATTGCAGTCCATGAGATATGACGAGCAAATGTATTGAAAATAAGTTAATTACTTATGGCACAGTGTGGTAGCTCTATCGTATGTACACAAGATCTGTAAGGAAAGAAAAAACATAGCAGTCAATGAAATGTGTATGCTGCTTAATTCCCAACAGTAAAGCATATGTAACTGTATTATACACCTAAGTTTTGATAGTGAGCTAATATTGCACATAGGGTTAGGTTTAGTTCACAGTTAAACTTAGGGCTAGGGATATGGTTAGGAATAGGAGTAGGAATAGGTTTAGGATCAGGTTTATTAGTGTTACATTTAGGGTTAGATTTGACTCTTAGTGAAAGAAAGCACTTAGCAGACAATGAAAGGTGTACGGTGCATTGTTCACAAAAACAAGGCATCCATTATTCAATCATAGCACTAAGTTGAAAAGCTGCATTCATACTAAGTGCAGCTAAGAGGCCACACTTAGCAGTCAATTAACCCCCTGTATTGTGATAAGGACAAGGTTTAAAAACATTCTTTTTAATGTCAACAAGGTCCAAGCATTTTATTCCATTGCTTCTAAAAGTATAAACATTGTTACCAGTCAGACATGTTCCCTGCATCCATATGGACAGTACGTTAACTTCCTACCTGTCACTTTGGTAGTTCAATGTTATAACCACATATTGTGTAAGTGAAAAAAACACATAGAAGTCAAAGAAGGGTGTATGCTATATAGTTCTCAAAAGTAAATCACATGTTAATCAAGCATAGAAATAAGTTTAAAGAGTGAGCTAACACTGAATATTGGGTTAGTGTTCTCTTGGGGTTATAGTTATATAGTTATAGATAAGGGAAGAAATAGGGATAGGGATAGGGTTGCATTAGGGACAGAATACAATCTAAGTGAAAGAAAGGACATAGCAGTCAATGAAAGGTATTCGCTCATAGCACTAAGTTGAAAGAGTGAATTCCTCCTGAGTGTTTAGAGCCTAAACACAGCAGGCAACAAAACCCATGTACTGTGAAAAGGACGAAGTTAAATCTGTTAATTGTAGATGTGGACCAGTTACAAGCATTCCATCTCATTGCAGCTAGCAGAAAATCCATTGCTGTCCAGGAGACATAATGAGCAAACATATTGAAAAGTAGTTAATTACTTAATTCTCACTGAGGTAGCTCAATCATATATATACAAGAATGTAAGGAAAGAAAGAACATAGCAGTCAATGAAATGTGTACACTGCTTAATTCCCAAAAGTAAAGCATATGTAAGTCTGTCACAAATAAGTTTAAATGGTGAGTTAATATTGCATGTAGGGTGTGGTTTAGCTCAGGGTTAGACTTAGGGTTAGGGGTACATTTAAGGATAGGGCTAGAAATAGGTTTAGGATCAGGGTTTGTGGCAGTGCTATGTTAAGGGTTAGGTTTGCCTCTCAGTGAAAGAAAAGCACTTAGCAGTTAATGCCAGGTGTATGGTGCTTTGTTTGCAAAAGCAAAACACCCCTTATTCGACCAAAGCACTAAGTTGAAAGGGTGAATACATACTGAGTGTAGTGAAGAGCCCACACATAGCAGGGAAGAAAATCCATGTATTGCAAAAAGGACAGTGTTGAAACACATTCCTTTTTGATGTGGACAAGTTGCAAGTACTGCGTCCAGTGCTTCTAACAGAGAAAACATTGCTACCAGGGAGGCATGTTTCCTGCATGCATATTGAAAGTTAACATCCTACAGGTCATTGTGGTAGTTCAATCTTATACACACATGTGGTGTAAGTGAAAAAAAGCACCTAGAAGTCAAAGAAGGGTGTATGCTACATACTTCTCAAAAGTAAATCACGTGTTATTTGAGCATAGATCTAAGTTTCAAGAGTAAGCTAATACTGACTGTTGGGTTAGTGTTCTGTCAAGGTTCTACTTAGGGTTAGGACATGGATTAGGGTGAGTGTTAGGGCAAGTGCTTGGGATAGGCATAAGTGTCTGTGTAAGTGAAAAAAGTACATAGCAGAAAAGGAAATGCATATGCTGCTTAGTTCCCAAGAGGAAAGCAGTTGTTATGAGGTCATTGAACTAAGATTAAAGAATGAGCTAATATTGACCATAGGGAATAGGGTTATGCTTAGGGTGAGGTTTCAGGTTGGGATTTTTCTTAAGTTTCACTGTAAGTAAAGGGCACAGTTTGTTTAGGGTTCAGTGTAAGGGAAAGAAAGAACATAGCAGTCGACAAAATGTGTAATCTTCTGTCATAGCACTAAATTTCAAGAGTAAGCTCATGATGAGTGTAGTTAAAGAGCCTACATGGAGAAGGAAAAAAAAAACCCGTGTATTTCAAAAATGACAATGTTGAAACACTTTATTTTCAGTGTGAACCAGTTGTAAGCATTCTGTCCAATTGCATCGATCAGAAAACCCATTGCTGTCTGTGAGATGTGTGTCTTGCATTCCTTTTGAGAATCACTTAATTTCCTACTTGTCAGTGTTGGAGGTCCATCGTATATACACATGATCTGTAAGTGAAATGAAGAACATAGTAGTCAATGAAATGTATATTCTGCTCAGTTCCCAAAAGTAAATCAATTACTTTTGTTGTGGAATTTAAGAGAAGTTTAATTATTTGAGTATAGAGAGGCTAGGACTCAGGAATGATTTTGAGAAGGAAAAATGGTTTATTGACGGCCGGCCGGACTCGGGAGTTTTCAGTTTGAATCTTGAGCCTTGAACAAGATTTTCAAACGTCTTTTATACAGAGAGGAAAGGCTAAATGGTCTTTTTGTTTCAGTTTTCAATAGGCTTCAATTAGCATATATTTTCTACATCTTAGGTAAGCTTTTAGCATGGACTCTAGACATTCTAGATAAGCTTTTAGCGTATTTGGTTTTTGCATTTCCCTTAAATACTTAAAGTTTATAGCCCTTGCATTGTTAAACATTTCTTGGGACTGGAGCTGCTGCTAGTCCCCAAGGGCAGGACTGCAGCCTCCCACCGTTCTACACCCACAAGTTAAACAACTTAGTTATCTCTGAAGAGACAAAGAGCCTTCCACCCATAGCCCACATCACTTTATCCCAGACAAGTAAGTTTCAATAGTGAGGTAATACTGAATACAGGCTTACTTTTATGTTATTGTCAGAATTAATGATAAGGAATAGGGATACATTGAGGGGCAGGATACAATCTACGTGAAAGAAAGCACACAGCAGTCAATGAATAGCAGACGATGCTTTACTCGCAAAAAATACTAGAGCATAGACTATGTTTCAGAGTGACTTAACATTAACTTTTGGGTTCATGGTAGGCTGGGCCTAGATATGGGTTAAGGACAGGGATATAGACATGGACATGGTTACAGAGAGATATAAGGTTAGCACATAGCAGGCAAATGTGTGCATATGTTGCTTAGTTCACAGAAGGAAAGCATATGTACATTTGTCATAAAACTAAATTTAAAGAGTAAGCTAATATTGTCCCAGGGCTTGGATTAGGCTTAGGATTCAGATCTGGTTAAGGTTTGCTCTAAGTAAAGAACAGGCTTCTGTTTAGGTTTCAGAGTAAGTGATAGAAAACCCTTAACAGTGAACCAAATGTGTACTAGTTACATCGCGAAAGTAATACCCTTGGAAAGCGGTCCTAATGATGTGGGCTACGGGTGGAAGGCTCTTTGTCTCTTCAGAGATAACCCAAGCTGTTTGACTTCTGGGTGTGGAATGGTAAGAGGCTGCAGTCCTGCCCTTAGGGACAATGGCAACTGCTCCAGTCCCAAGAAACAGTTTAACAATGCAAGGGCTATAAACTTTAAGTATTTAAGGGAAATGCAAAAACCAAATATGCTAAAAGCTTATCTAGAATGTCTGGAGTCCATGCTAAAAGCTTACATAAGATGTAGAAGATATATATGCTAATTAAAGCCTATTGAACTAAAACAAAGTGACCATTTAGCCTTTCCTTTGGCCTTTCCTCGCGATATAAAAGACATTTGAAAATCTAGTTCAGGGCTCGGGATTCAAACAGAAAGCTCCTGGGTCCGGCCGGCCGTCAATAAACCATTTTTCCTTCTCAAAATCATTCCTGAGTCCTGGCCTCTCTATACTCAAATAATTGAACTTCTCTCAAATTCTACAACATTTTTGGTGACTCTGGTGGGATAACAAATGAAGGCCAGAGACGGTAGCATTTTGCTGCCCCTTCCAAATCCCCGAGGAAGCCGGGAGGACTCAGGTGAACCCCAAATCTGGGTGCCCCTGGATTAAATTTAATCCAGAAAAGATGTGGGCTCTGCCAGAATCTACCTGACAAAAATCAAGGGCAATGGAAGGTCTGAAGAGAAAGATTCTGGAAACGAAAAAGAACTCCGAACATGGAAGAAGGTAAGACTCCCCAGGTGAGCAGAGTCTGGAAGGCCCTAGCTTTAATTGCTAGGAAGGGGAGGCTGACCCTCTCCCAAGAGAACCCTAGTAGCCCCAGAAGGTTGGGGGGAAGCCGTTCTCTCTAGGCTTGGGAAAAGGAGAAAAACCGGGGAAAAGCCCTGGTGTTTTGGGTTTGTCTAACTGCATGTTAGAATCTGGTACTGGTCTTATATCCACTAAAGGAGTGGAGTCTCGATTTTAATAGGAAGGGCTATTTATAAGTTCAAGTCCTAATGTCCTGGAAATTGGTCTAGATTAAGGAAAACAAAACTTGGTTACAGGAAAATGGATTGGATTTTCTGGTGGAGCTTGGTCTGGGTGTAAAGTTTAAACAGTGGGAAAAGTTTAGCTGAAATCTTTTTTTACGGTGCTAAATTGTGAATGAATTCACTTTATACCAAATGTTAAGTGTTCTGAGGTTTGTGATAGCTGTGGGGGCAGCCGTGGTGAAAAAAAATATATAAACTTGTGGGTCAGATTAGTGACCTGTGTGCTTCTGTCTGTGTCAGCTCAATGCTAGTGTTGGAGTTGTGTCCTTATCTAAAGTAGAATTACAGCTGAGCTGGAGCCCTCCCTTGCCATTGGCAAGGGGGTGAAATGATTATAGGGCAAAAGCTGAAGAGTCTGGATTTTTGCGGAGTCTAGATGTTTGTGCATGCTCTGCTGTCTTGTCTCTGGTCTGGCCCTTTGCTGGGGCTTGGAGGCCATCTGTGTCCGTGCCATGCACCCAAGTTTGTTGGAGATGTCCCAGTCACGGTGACTGGGTCCCCGGGAGAGTTGACAAATTTGAGTAGGTTCTGTCTGCCCATTTTGGCTGAAAGCTGGAAAGGGGGGAGTGGCTTGCCCCTTTCCAGTGAGTCCACCCTTCTATTCATAAGCCGCATTCCTGTTTGTTGTGCACCCGACTGCCTGGAAGCCAGGGAAGTGAAGGGGGTGAAAAGCAGAATCAGAATAAATGCAGTAAAGTTCCCTCCTTAAGGTGTCAAAGCCAAAATACCTTTGCTTTCTGCCCAGGTTCTTAGAAGGTATTGTAGTAACTTTAAGTAAGAGAATGTGTTCTGTGAAGGTAAAATCTGTCTTAAGAGTATTAATATAAAAGTTTTACAAAGCATTGTTTAAATTAAGGTATTTAATTGGCTAATTGCAGAAGGTCATTATTTAACAAAAACTGAATTGATAATAATAATAATAAAAGGCAATTTTATAACAAACTTATTCGGCAGCCAGTCTCCCCTGCCAACTTGCTTCCAAATAAACTGTTTCTGGTATTACATGCTACTAAGTATTTAAAGTGAAGAAAAGTTCATTATTTTAACAAACTTCTTTAGTATTAATGGCAATTATATGTTGTAAAAATTTGCCTGGTAACTTAGTATGTGGGATATATGAAGTGTGTTTTTATTGTTAAGGAAACAGAAGATGATTTTGTCCTAAGATAAAATGATTGATTATTAGAAAAAGTAGAGTGTGGAACAGAACCTGAATGAATACTGAAAGTGTAGAAGGTTTGTGGAAGGAAAATTTTTATGATTAAAATTTAGTAAGATCAATATACAAAGAAAATCTTTTATCAATAGCTTCTTGTGCTTTAACCTCATCATTTCCTCAGTGTTTGAAGAAGAGTCTTACCTCTTTTAAAAGAACATTTATGTTCTAGAAATCAAATCCTGAAAAATAGCTTTTTATTTCAAACTAACTGCAAGAAATTTATTCTTTTACTTAAAGGAAAAATTAAAGTAATGGTTAAGTTCATTTAATATGTTATAAGTCGAATGAAAGGTATTTAAAGGTGTTATAAAATTAATAAGTTTTTTAAAAAATTAATAAAAACTGTAACTAAGTTAAAATCATTTATAAATGCATTTATGTTATAAAACAGTGGAAAAGTAATAACTGAAATTATAGCTGGGTGAATTTAGCTTGAAATTATTAAGTGTAAACTCTAAACTTTACCTTTCCTTAGTTTATGGTTACTTCAAGGCTAACCTCACCCCTTGCCTTTGCCTATGGTTATTTCATAATAGCTTCTGCCCCTATAAGCCAGAGAAGAGCTGGGACATCACTGTCTCCTCTCCTGGTATTAGTAACCCTTTCTCTCATGAATTCAAGTGTAAACTAAATAAATCGCTGCCTGATGGAATAAGGTTAAATGACCACTGGAGTTTTATTATCTCCAAAATCAAAAAGGGGGGTGGAGGGGGAGAAGTCTCCTGCCTTGACCGTCAGTGTTCCTAAGAGTGGCAATTCATGAGAGAAAGCAATCTGTCTCCCTGAGGCTTCAAATAGCCTCAGTAAATATATATAAAATTAATCTTGTTGCTTATCCAAAATTCTGCTAAATTCAAAGTAAAATATAAAGTTCTGAAACAAAAAATAGTGCTAAAGCATTGAGAACATTTTAGTTATTACAATCCATTAAGTAAGAAAGAAAATTCTTGTGGTAAACTGCATAGTCATAGTTCAAATTAAGGAAAGTTTCAGGAGTCTTTGAAATGTTTGCAGTCACACTTGTTTTGTAAAGATTAGAAGTTTAGAGTAATTAAAGTTATGTTTATGTCTCAAACTATATCTGCCTATTTGCTCAAATTGTTGAGGTTAAATATGCAGTTATATAAGTAATATGTATTTCTGGACCCCTAATTAATTAAGCTAAACAGTATATAAAATAATGCAAATTATAAGTAATATCAATGAGTTGTGTTTGTGTCTAACTCTTTGTGTCTGCCCATTTTTAAAAAATGCTCAGTGTATGTCTTCTTACATCAGGATAATATCAAATTAACAAATAAAAATTCTTAAAAGAAGTCTATTCAAATTGTTAAAAATTAAATATGCAGTTATATTTGTAAATATTCTTAAAGCCCAAATTAAACTAAGCAGAATGAAAAAGTCATAGAAATTTGATTATAGAAACAATTGAGAAAGGGCCTCCTCTTTGCAAGAGCTTTAAAGGCAAAACTAAGTGTGGCAGATTAAACCTATCTACTAGGCTAGGGAATTAAAAATCAGTTTGCCCCGTAATTTCCCAGTTTAAGCCTTTTGTCAGCCATAAAATACAAAAACAACACAAAGATTAGGTTAATTTTCACGTAAAAAAAAATTGTTAATTGCTGTAACCTGGTGGCCTGCTGCCTCATTCTCCCACTCCCGGGTTGGACAGCAGTGGAAGAGACCAGTTTAAGCCAGTCCTATGGGCAGTGGAAGGATGCCCAAGAAGGACTAAGTCGATGCCATTTCAGCACTAAATTCTATTCCTTATTTGACAAAGGGGAGCAGGTAAAAACTAAAATAGTTAGAATGTGATAGAGGAAGCAGTTACATCAAACTTTTGCTTGAGAAAGTTAAATCTCAGATAAGCTGTAACTTCTAAAGTATGCAATCTATGGAAAAACAGAGGAAGAGCTTGCATGCTAGGCTTAGAGGTATAAATTGTGTCATTTTTCTTTGTTCGGAGCACCAGCCATATCTGGCTCTGCACCCCTTCTTGCAAGATTGAAAATAAATTATTTTCTTCTCCACAATCTGGTGAGCCTTATTTTCTTCCAGAAAATTTCTTTCCAACAAAATAAAAGTAATTAGTGGCTCTATTAACAAATTTCAGTAAGTAAAAAAAAGTCCATAAAAACTATGGAGAGATCTTTCCTGAGTTATAATTTTTTAAAAAATTAAATAATTGTGTAATGTGTTTTAAAACCTAGTAGTCAGTATGCTTTTAAATTATTAATTTTCATAACTTAAACAAAGAAAAGAAATTTTTAGCTTCCTGTAGGGGAAAAAGAGAACATTCCTTGCATAAACTATTATAGTTTCAATTTTATTTAACTTGAGTGTAATCTCCCATAGTTAATTTATAAACAAAATTAACATTATATGTACAAAATCTTTACAGTAATGAAAATTGTAAGTTCACATTGGTAAAATTAGGCTAAAAGAAAAATATTGTAGATATGCTCTCTTAAATAAAGAGTAAATTTCTTTCATTGGTAATTGTAATTTAGTAAGTTTATTTAAACATGAGGTAGCTAGTCAATGTGGTTATAGTCAATTATAAAGCATTTGTAAAACATCTTCCAAACTGAAAATGTTTAAATAGTTCTAGTTGTAGAAGTCATTGTTAACTAAAATAAAAACTTAGATTAGTATTAGTAGCAAAAATAACTTCATGATAATAAACCTGTCTGAAGGCCACTGCAAAGTACACATTTAAGTAAATGGTAATAAAAAGTTGTCTTGATTCTATTAGAAATATTGTTTTCATTCTAACAATGAAAAATAATATTTTTCCTTTATTACTAAAGTAAAGTACCTACTGTTATCTTCATAGTAAAATTGTGTAAGTAAACAGTCATTTAATATATGTGTTACATTAAGTTGTTTAAAATATATATAAAAACAAGGAATAAACTTTAACATTGTCAAACTCTTGTGCATTCAATCCAGGCCTTGAATACATTACAGGTAGCCTCTCCATGTGAGTTATTGGCTAGGCTGGTCACAGACCTCTCAATTAAAAATATGTGCTATATCAGTCTCTGGTTCTGCTCCTGAAGTCGATGGAAACTATATTGCAGTTTCAAGCTCCTGCAGCAGCCAATAATGACTCGGTACAGCCAAGTGCACAATGGATATCGCCTCCAGACTGGCACTGTTCCATGGTGCCAGAGAGCACTATGCACCAGGCTAGTAGAATACTGGAAAATCTCTCTAAGATGAAGGATGCTGCAACTTGCTCACTGCGTTGAAGAACATGCTAAGTGGAGCCGTGATACCAGGATACAGTAAGTAAAACTTAAACACAATTGGCATTATGGCCTGCTCTCATGGAGAGATAACATGTAAAGTATCACAAACCTGAAACTCAAAACTAATAATTGCAACTCTGAATCCTTATGCATTAAGTAATACATTAGTTAATATTAAGTGCTGTACTTTTATCCTATACTAAATATGTGCCTAATAATTGTAATGTTATCTTTTCTATTTTGAATCAAGTGCAAAAGTATATTAGACATGTTAAATTCCTGGTAAAATCATTTTCTAAACAGTTAATAACATGTCTATAGAATAAGGTGGCAGTCTCAGCCAGTCTCAGTCAACTTCTATATTCTACTGTACTCTGCTGTATAGCAAAAGTGAGGCTTGCTTGCTGATGTTGAGTCACCTATTGAACAAGTCAAAATTGCTAGAAATTGTACAATTAAAACCAAGGTGTAAAAAAAAAAAACCTTTATTCTGTAGTTCTACTCTCTCCACAGGTGAAAACCAAGAGAATTTCCAACTTAGTGTTCTAATCCTGAGTAAAGCCAGTTGCCCAAGAAGTGCCAGTTGACCAGGAACATCTGACAGAGTGAATGAGTGTCAATCATTGAACAGCTTAGAATGTGTCTTCAGACAAAGCTAAGTGTCTGTTGCAATTTTCTCTAAAGATCAATAACTTAAAAAAAAAAAGAATATATATGCCGTTCCCACCAGCTTTAAAGAGTACCATCTTTATAGGCACCTAACCTTGTCTACCTCTGTAATCCAATGTCCTCTTTTAAAATGGGTATTCCAAATTTTTAATTAAGTTTGTTTCTTTCAGAGTGAACATCTTATTAACCTTATGAAAACTTCATCCAGCTTCGTACAGAATGCCAGATCCATCTTCCTCCAGTTAAAATAAATTAATAAGAGTTTTACACCTTATTAAGCAATGACTACAGCCCATGGCCAGCAAGAAGCACTTACAGAAAAGAGATCGTCTCCCTTCAGCACCCCTTTTAAATTAAAGGTGTAAACTCTTTAAGAGTAAAATAAAAGTAATAGATGGATCTGGAACCTGACTGGAAATCCACGTGAGTGCCAGTGGCAGCAGAATAACTGCAGGAAGCCCCTGCCCAAGATTCTGCTGTCCAGAATGAAAAGTTCTAAACTTCTAAAAACAGTCCTAGATGTTGTACTAAAGAGTGATAAATAATCAATCAAAACAACAAACAGCCATCCACCTCATAGCTCCAACAATAATTATGCCAAAGCTTAGCAAGTTAAACTTTGGCAAAAGGGGGGAATGATATGGGCTATGGGTGAAAGGCTCTTTGTCTCTTCAGAGATAACCCAAGCTGTTTGACTTCTGGGTGTGGAACGGTAAGAGGCTGCAGTCCTGCCCTTAGGGACAATGGCAACTGCTCCAGTCCCAAGAAACAGTTTAACAATGCAAGGGCTATAAACTTTAAGTATTTAAGGGAAATGCAAAAACCAAATATGCTAAAAGCTTATCTAGAATTTCTGGAGTCCATGCTAAAAGCTTACCTATGATGTAGAAGATATATATGCTAATTAAAGCCTATTGAACTAAAACAAAGTGACCATTTAGCCTTTCCTTTGGCCTTTCCTCGCGATATAAAAGACATTTGAAAATCTAGTTCAGGGCTCGGGATTCAAACAGAAAGCTCCTGGGTCCGGCCGGCCGTCAATAAACCATTTTTCCTTCTCAAAATCATTCCTGAGTCCTGGCCTCTCTATACTCAAATAATTGAACTTCTCTCAAATTCTACAACACTAGCACTAAGTATGAAGAGTGAGTTCAATATGATTGTAATATAGAGCCTAGAACAGCAGGGGGGAAAAAACCTGTGTATTATGAAAAGGACAATCTTAAAACACATTACCTAACACTGTGGGAAAGGTTCAACAATCATGTCTGATTGCTTCAAAGAGAAAACACATTGTTGTCAATGAGACATGTTTCCTGCATTCCTTATTGAAAGTAAGTTAATTTCTTATACCTCTTTCTGGTAGCTCAGTCATATACACACAAGTCCTGTAAGTGGGGAAAAGCACATAGATGGCAAACAAGTGTATGTACTGCATACTTTTCAAAAGTAAAGCACAAGTTACTCGAGCATAGAAATAAATTTAAGGAGTGATCAAACATTGACTTTTGGGTTCGTGGTAGGCTAGGCCTAGATAAGGGTTAGGGACAGGGATATGGATATGGATATGGGTTTGGACAGAGACAAGGTTAGTTTTAGGGGTAGACTTAGCTTGCACTGTGAGTGAATGAAAGCATGAAGCAGACAAATCTGTGCATAAGCTGCTTAGTTTGCAGAAGTAAAGCATATGTACCATATCCACAGAACTAAGTTGAAAGGTTGAGATAAGATAGACATTTGGATTCGTGGTAAACTACATCTGGATATGGGTTAAGGACATGGATATGGATATGGACATGGATGAGGATAGAGATAAGGTTAGTTTTAAAAATAGACTTAGGTAGCCACCTACGTGAAAGAAAGCACATAGCAGGGATCTCTGCATATGCTGCTTAGTACACAGAATTAAGGCATATGTACCATTGTCTTACAATTAAGTTTAAAGGGTGAGCTAATATTGCCCCAGGGCTTGGGATGTCTTTATGGTTCAGATGCATTTAGGTTTTTGTCACTGTGAATGATAGGCTTCTTTTAGATTTCGGGGAAAGCTGTTTAGAATCCCTTAGCAGATAATAAATATCTGTCTTGCTTAATTCTCGAAAGGAATGCCCTTGTGTTTCGATCCCAGCACTAAGTTTGAAGAGTGAGGTCAACTGCATTGTTGTAAGGAGCCTACACCGGTGGGGAAAATAACTCCTGTATTTCAAAAAGGACAATGTTAAAACACATTACCTCACCCTGTGGAAGACGTTCAACTCCCATACCCGATTGCTTCAAAGACAAAAAGTATTGCGATCAATGAGACATGTTTCCTGCACTCATATAGAAGGAAAGTTACTGTTTTGAAAGTCATTCTGGTAGCTCAGTGAGGTATACATGAATTCTGTCAGTGGGGAAAAGCACCCAAATGGCAAGGAAGTGATTGTACTGCATACTTCTCCAATGTAAAGCACAAGCTCCTCGAGCTTCAAAGTAAGTGTAAAGAGAAAGCTAAACGTTAACTGTGTGTTCCTGGTAGCCTAGGTGGAGATATAGGTTAGGGAGAGGGCTATGGATATGGATAGGTTTGGCGCTAGAGATAGGATTACTTTTATGAACTGTAAGTGAAAGAAAGCACATAGCAGGCAAAGCTCTGCACATGCTGCTTAGTTCACAGAAGTAAGCTATATGTACCATTGTCATGGAACTAACTTTAGAGAGTGAGATAACATTGACTTTAGGATTCGTGTTAGCCTAGGCCTAGAAATGGTGTAGGGACTCGCCTATGGATATGGATATGGTTTAGAATAGAGATAGGGTGAGTTTTCTGAATAGGCTTTGATTGCAGTTTAAGTGGAAGAAAGTATAAAGCAGGGAAATCTCTGCACTTGCTGCTTAGTTCACAGAAGTAAAGCATATGTACCATTGTCATAGATGTAAGTTTCAAGAGCGAGCAAACATTGACTTGTAGGTTCATGTTAGCCTATGCCTAGAAATGGGCTAGGGACACTGCTAATGATAGGGATACAGTGAAGCATAGAGTTAGGGTGCATATTAGGAATGGCTTCTAGTGCGCTGTGAGTGGAAGAAAGCACAGAGCAGGCAAATCTCTGCACTTGTTCCTTAGTTCATAGACTTAAGGCTGATGTACCATTGTCTTAGAATTAAGTTTAAAGGGTGAGCTAATATTGCTCCAGGGCTTGGGCTGTCTTTATGGTACAGATGCAGTTAGGTTTTTGTCACAGTGAATGATAGTCTTCTTTTAGATTTCAGGGTAAGCTGTTCAAAATCCCTTAGCAGATAACCAAATATCTGCCTTGCTTAATTCTGGAAAAGAATGCCCTTGTGTTTTGATTCCAGCACTAATTTTGAAGAGTGAGGTCAACTGCATTGTAGTAAGGAGCCTCCACCAGCAGGGAAAACAACCCCTGTATTACGAAAAGGACAATGTTGAAACACATTACCTAACACTGTGGAAGACGTTCAACTCTCATACCTGATTGCTTCAAATAGAAAACACATTGCGATCAATGAGACATGTTTCCTGCACTCCTATCGAAGGAAATGTAAGGATAATGACACATTGGAAAAATAGGAATAGAACTACATTAGGAAATAGGAATTTTAAGTGCCTTCAGATAAACAAATAACTTAAGACTGCTCTCAAGAAGAGTGCCAATAAATAACTTAGGACTGCTCCCAAGAAGAGTGCCAATAAATAACTTAGGGTCACTCCCAAGAAAAGGGCCAATAAATAACATGGGACTGCTCACAAGAAAGGGCTTTTAAAAATGAAAAATATATATATGCTATCTTCAGCTAACCGCAGTGTTCCACTTCTGTACCTGCTTGCTTGCTCACTTACTAGTAAATCCCCCTCCCCCCCAAAAGCCTATAACAACACCTCTTCCCTTAGACTTGGGGCTGCTCTCTCCTCTGCATAGGATGAGGCAGTCACTGCTTGGCTAATAAAGCTCTCAATTGGAACTTTATTCAAAGTCTGAGTCTGGTCAATATCGCTGGTCTATAACATTTGGAGGCCCCAGTGAGATTGATCGACAACATCCCCCACTCCACTGGGGTTGATCTCCTCAGACTCAGGGAGATGGGTACATTCTGGGGACAGACCAGCAGTCTAGGGGAAGGCCTCAGAGAGACATTCCTCCCCCCGGGATGCCGCCCGGCCCTGGAACTTTTCTCCACCTAAATTCTATCTGGAGAGCATCAGGAGTTCCTGGGCCCAGGATCAGCAAATGGCATGTCCCTAGGTGAGTCTGGAAAACCTCTGCAGAGTCTGTGGATTGTGGGGAAGTGGATCTGCTGGATGCGGCAAATAGATCCCACCCACTGGTCAGAGCGAGATGTCACTCTTGACCACGGTTCAGGTTGTCTGGTTTGTCTCTTCATCTGTCTTAATTGTTTGTCTTTTTGTATTTCTGTTCTGTGTAATTTGTGAAAAATTATGTGTCAATTGTAAACTGTATGTTTCTGCTAATGTGTTATAATTGTTTTATGTTTGTCTGTTTGTTCAATGTCAGTGTGTATTTTGATACCTCTGGAGGTGATATAAATTAATAAAGAAAGATTTTTTAAAAGAGCTCTATTCAAATGGCTAAATATTAAATAAGCATTTATATTAATACATAAGTTTGAATGTTAATAAGATATCTACAATGATAAAAATTGTAAGTCTTGATTAACAAAATTACTATAAGTCTTTAAAAAATAGTTTTCACCTAGATTGAAATGAATATTTTTCTTCACAAGATAAAATGAAGGATGTAAAACTTAAATGAATATTTAAAAAGGGTAAAGGTTTGTGGAAACACTGACTGAAATTTAATACATTTTTTCTAAAAAGTGTGTTTTGTCCTAAAATAGAATGGCTAATTTTCATAAACTCTTGGAACTCAAATGCATGTGGCAATTTGTAGAAGGTATTGTGGTAACTTTAAGTAAGGGAATGTGTTCTGTGAAGGTAAAATTTGTCTTAAAATTATAAATAATTATAAAAATTGTAACAATGCATTGTTTAAATTAAGGTATTTAAATGGCTGATTCCAAAAAGCCTTTATTAAACAAAACCTGAATTGATAATACTACTAATAAGAGGTAATTTTATAACAGGAAAACTTGTTGGTAGCCAGCCTCTCCTGCCAACTTGCTTCTAAAAAACTGTTTCTGGTATTACATGCTATTAAGTATTTAAAATAAAGGAAAGTTCATTATTTTAACAAGCTTGTTGATGGCAATTATATGTTGTAAGAAGTTTGCCTGGTAACTTAGTATGTGGGATATATGGAAAGTGCTTTTATTGTTAAGGAAACAGGAGATAATTTTGTCCTAAGATAAAATGATTGATTATTGGGAAAGAGAAGAGTGTAGGACAAAACCTGAATGAATACTGAAAGTGTAGAAGGTTTGTGGAAGAGAAATTTTTATGATTAAAATTGAGTAAGATTTGATGGGTCTGTCTATAAAGTTTTAAAAGGTTTAGTATCAAGTAGTATACTGATGCAAAGTTAAAAATGTTGTTCTTTCTCAAAGTCTGTCAAGTCTTAGTTTCTTTTAGTAAAAGTTTCCTGAATAATCAATATACAAAGAAAATCTGTTTTATCAAAATAGCTTCTTGTGCTTTAACCTCATCATTTCCTCAGTGTTTGAAGAAGAAAGGGTTTTATCTCTTTTAAAAAAACATAATGTTCTAGAAATCAAATCCTGAAAAAGTAGCTTTTTATTACAAACTAATTGCAAGAGATTTGTTCTTTTACCTTAAAGAAAAATTAAAGTAACAGTTAAGTTCATTTACTATGTTATAAGTTGAATGAAAGGTGTTTAAAAGTGTTATAAAATTAACAGGTTTAAAACATTAATAAAAACTGTAACTAAGAGTTAAAATCATTTATAAATGCATTTATTTTATAAAACAGCAGAAAAATAATAACTGAAATTATAACTGAGTAAATTTAGCCTGAAACTATTATTGTAAGTATAAATTCTAAACTACCCTTTCCTTCATTTATGGTTGCTTCAAGCCTAACCTCACCCCTTGTCTTTGCCTATGGTTATTTCATGATAGCTTCTACCCCTGCAGTCCAGAAAAAAAGCTAGAACATCCCTGTCTCCTGTCCTGGTATTAGTAACCCTGCTTTCCCTCATGAATCCAAGTGTAAACTAAATTGCTGCCTGGTGGAATTCTTAGCCCTTGGGTTTAAATGATCACTGGAGTTTTATTATGTCCAAGGACTGGGAAAAAAAGAAGGAAATCACCTGCCTTAACTATCAGTGTTCCTAAGAGTGGCAATTCATGAGAGAAACCAGTCTGTCTCCCTGAGGCTTCAAATAGCCTAAGTACATATACATAAAATTAATCTTGTTGCTTATCCAAAATTCTGCTAAATTCAAAGGAAAATATAAAGTTCTGAAACAAAAAAAAATGGTGCTAAAGCATTGGAAACATTTTAGTTACAAGCCATTAGTAAAAAACAAAATTCTTGTGCAAAACAGCACATAGTGCAAATTTAAAAAGTTTCAGGAATCTTTAAAATATTTTGCAGTCTCACTTATTTTGTAAAAAAATGAAAGTTTTAAGTAATTAAAATTATGTTTTTGTGTCAAACTATTCATATCTGCCTATTTGCTCAAATTGTTGAGGTTAAATATGCAATCATGTAACTAATATGTATTTCTAGAACCCAAATTAAGCTAAACAGTATATAAAATAATGCAGATTATAAGTAACATCAATAAGTTGTGTTTCTGTGTCTAACTCTATTTGTGTCTGCCCATTTCCTCAGTGTATGTCTTCATACATCAAAATAATAATATCAAATTAACAAGTAAAAATTCCTAAAAAAAAAACTATTCAAATTGTTAAAAATTAAATATGCAGTCAGATGTGAATAAATATTCTTAGAGCCCAAATTAACTAAGTAGAATTTAAAAATCTAATTATAAGAATGAACGAGCTGGGATCAGGGGGTCTGCAAGTAATGACTCCTCAAACAACTTTATTTTCTACATGTGGCATTATATATACTCAAACTATCGAGATAACAACTAGTGTAATTACATATTAACAAGACTTGTAAATTAAAGAACTTATCTCAAAGTACAAAGTACAAAGATTCAGTATTCCTTTCAAACTACGAAGTGTGCTTACTGGTATTTCTCCCTGCCTCAGACAGCTCTATCCTGTTAACTTGAAAGGCTTAATTACTGCATTCCTATGTTAAAAGTATAACCATAAAAACAGCGCATGTCCCTTTGTGAGACCACCATGCCTCAGTTTCCAACAAGTAAAAAAGTCCATAAAAACTATGGAAAAATCTTTCTGGGATTATGATTAAACAAATTAAGTAGTTGTATAATGTGTTTTAAAACCTAGTCATCTATATGCTTTTAAAAATTATTCATTTTCATAACTTAAAAAAAAATTTAGCTTCCTGTAAAGAAAAAAAGAACATTCCTTGCATAAACTATAGTGGTTTCAATTTTGTTTAACTTGGGTGTAATCTCCCTCAGTTTATGAAGTGCCCATTAAATAATTGACATTGTATGTACAGGGTCTTTTGAGTAATAAAAATTATAAGTCTATGTTGATAAAATTAAGCTAAAGAAAAAAGATTGTGGATGTGCTCTCTTAAATAAAGTGAATTTCTTTGATTAGTAATTATAACTTAATAAGTTTATTAAACATAAAGTAACTAGTCAGTATGGTTATAGTCAATTATAAAAAGTTTGTAGAGCATCTTCTGGGCTAAAAATGTTTAAATAGTTCTAGTTCTAAAAATCATTGCTAACTAAAAACTTGAATTAATATTAGTTGCAAAAAATAACTTTGTGGTAATAAAACCTGTCTGAAGGCCACCACAAGGTGCATATTTAAATAAATGGTAATAAAAAATTATCTTGAGTCTATTGAGAATCTTCTGTTTTCAAATTAACAATGAAAAATAGTTTTTTCCCTCTATTACTAAAGTAAAATACCTACTATTATCTTCATGGTAAAATTGTGTAAGTAAACAGTCACTTAATATATGATGTGTGGCATTAAATTGTTTAAAATATAGGTAAAAACAAGAAATAAACTTTAACATTGTCAAACTCTCTTGTGCATTCAAACCAGGCCTTGAATACATTACAGGTTGCCTCTCCATGTGAGTTATTGGCTAAGCTGGTCACTGACCCCTCAATTAAAAAAATTTGCTATATCAGCCTCTGGTTCTGCTCCTGAAATTGATGGAAACTACGTTGCAGTTTCAAGCTCCTGCAGCAGCCAATAACAACTTGGTATAGCCAAGTGTACAATGGATAGTGCCTCCAAACTGGCACTGTTCCATAGTGCCAGAGAACACTATGCACCAAGCTAGTAGAATACTGGAAACTCTCTCTAGAATCAATGATGCTGCAACTTGCTCACTGTGTGAAAAACATGCTAAGTGGAGCCATGATAATAGGATACTGTAAGTAAAACTTAAACACAATTAGCATTATGACCTGCTCCCATGGAGAGATAACATGTAAAGTATTACAAACCTGAAACTTAAAACTATTAATTGCAGCTCAAAATCCTTATGTATTAAGTGATACATTAATTAATATTAAAGTGCTGTACTTTTAGCCATACTTTTAGCCATACTAAATATATGCCTACTAATTATAATGTTATCTTTTCTATTCTGGATCAGGTACAAAAGTATATTAAACATGTTAAATTCCTGCTAACATTATTTTCTAAATAATATTACATGTCTATAAAATAAGGCTGTGGTCTTAGCCAGGCTCAGCCAACTTACTATTTTACTGTACTCTACTGTGTAGCAAAAATGAGGCTTGCTTGCCAATAATTGGTCATCTATTAAACAGTCAAAATTACCAAAAATTGTACTATTAAAACCAAAATGTAAAAACTTTATTCTGTAGTTCTGATCCACTCCCACAACCAAAAAACTAAGAAAAATTCCATCTTAGTGCACTAATCCTGAATGAAATCAACTGTCCAAAAGGTGCCAGTTCACCAGGAGCATCTAACAGAACACATGAGTGCCAATTATTAAACAGCCTGAAATGCATCTTCAAAACAAAGCTAAGTATCTATTGCAATTTCTCTCTAAAAGTACCTTAGAGGAAATATATATATATATATACTGTTCCCACCAGCTTTTAAAAAGGGATGCCATCTTTATAAGCATCTAACTTTGTCTACCTCTGTAATCCAATGTCCTCTTTTAAAACCAGCATTCCAAAATTTTAATTAAGTTTGTTTCTTTCAGAATGAACATCTTATTAACCATATAAAAACTTCATCCAGTTTCATACAGAATGCCAGATCCAACTTCTTCCAATTGAAATAAGAGTTTTACGCCTTATTAAGCAATAACTACAGTTCATGACCAGCAGGAAGCAGTTACAGAAAAGAGATCATCACCCTTCAGCACCCCTTTAAGATTAAAGGTGTAAACTCTTTAAAGGTAAAACAAAATTAATAGATGGATCTGAAGCCTGACTGGAAATCCACATGAGCGCCAGTGGCCCCAGGATGACTGCAAGAGAGCCATAGCCCTGAGATTCTGCTGTCCAGAATAAAAACTTCTAAAGTTCTGCTAACTCCTATAAACACCATGCAACTATAAACCGGACAAATTCAGACAAATTCTGGGTGTTGGTTGTCCCTCTGGGAACTTAGTTTGCCTGCATGTCAAGTCTAACCCCTTATATTCTCCGCAACTCCGACTTCTGTGTCCTAATAAATATAATCCCCCAGGTTTATTACTATCTGGGGCTTAAAGGCAGGGAGCTCTTCAACTTGCTAAAAGTACCAAAACCAGGTCACCAAATATATAAGAGGGCCCCCTTTCTTGTTCCGCTGCTAGTAGGTCTAAGGGTAACAAGCTCTGTTGCAATAGGATCAACAGCCCTAGTGAAAAGAAACAATGACTTAAATACCCTGTCCTCTTTAGTTACCCAAGACATTAAAAACCTTGAATATCAAATAGGCCATCTAGATCAAGCCTTAGACTGCCTTGCTCAAGTAGTTCTCCAGAATAGGCGAATATTAAATTTACTGTTCCTCCAACAAGAAGGCCTGTGTGTAACCCTAGGAATAACTTGCAGTTTTTGTACTAACCATTTGGGAGTTATTAAAGAAAGCCTAGCCTTAGTTCACAGGTGAATAGAAGAGCATAACAAAACCCAGGAAATGCCCGCCAACTGGTATTACAGCCTTTTTAAACTAATCCCCTTGGCTCACAACCCTCATCACTGCTTTAGCAGGGCCCCTGTTTATCCTCCTTGTACTGCTTACCTGAAGCCCATATATAATCAGTAATTTTAAAAATTAGTACAAAAAATTTCCAAACTGTTAAACTTATAGTTTTAAATGCCCCCTACCAGTTAATGCCTACCCATGAAGAAATTCAAAGACTTGAATTACCATAAAGGAAAGGGAAAAAAGTAAGGGTAAGACCACATTAGAAAAATAGTAATAGAACTACCTTAAGAAATAGGAATTGCAAGTGCCTTCAGATAAATAAATAACTTAGGACTGCTCCCAAGAAGAGTGCCAATAAATAACTTAGGGCCACTGTCAAGAAAAGGGCCAGTAAATAACATGGGACTGCTCACAAGAAAGGGCTTTTAAAAAGAAAAAAATTGATACGCTATCTTCAGCTAACCGCAGTGTTCCACTTCTGTGTCTGCTTGCTTGCTTACTTACTAGTAACCATCCCCCCTCCTGAAAGGCCATAAAAACACCTCTTCCTTAGACCCAGGGCTGCTCTCCTCTGCATAGGATGAGGCAGTTGCCATGCGGCTAATAAAGCTCTCAATTGGAACTTTATTCAAAGTCTGAGTCTAGTCAATATCGCTGGTTTATAACAGAAAGTTACTATCTTGAAAGTCATTCTGGTAGCTCAGTGATGTATACATGAGTTCTGTCATTGGGGAAAAGCACCCAGATGGCAAGGAAGTGATTGTACTGCATACTTCTCCAATGTAAAGCACAAGTTCCTCGAGCTTTGAGGTAAGTGTAAAGAGAAAGCTAAATGTTGACTGTGTGTTCCTGGTCGCCTAGGCCTAGATATAGGTTAGGGAGAGGGATACGGATATGGATAGGTTTGGCGCTAGAGATAGGGTTACTTTTATGGACTGGCTTAGCTTGCACTGTAAGTGAAAGAAAGCACATAGCAGGCAAAGCACTGAACATGCTGCTTAGTTCACAGAAGTAAGCTATATGTACCATTATCAGGGAACTAACTTTAGAGCGTTAGCTAACTATGACTTGAGAGTTCATGTTAGCCTAGGCCTAGAAAAGGTGTAGAGACTGGCCTATAGATATGGATATGGTTTAGGACAGAGCTAGGATTATTTTCACGAATATGCTTCACTTGCACTGTAAGTGGAAGAAAGTACAAAGCAGGGAAATCTCTGCACTTGCTGCTTAGTTCACAGAAGTTAAGCATATGTACCATTGTCATAAATGTTACTTTCAAGAGTGAGCAAACATTGACTTGTGGGTTCCTGTTAGCGTAGGCCTAGAAATGGGTCAGGGACACTGCTATTGATAGGGATACGGTGAAGCATAGAGATAGAATGCATATTAGGAATGGCTTCTAGTGCACTGTGAGTGGAAGAAAGCACAGAGCAGGCAAATCTCTGCACTTGTTCCTTAGTTCATAGACTTAAGGCTGATGTACCATTGTCTTAGAATTAAGTTTAAAGGGTGAGCTAATATTGCCCCAGGGCTTGGGTTGTCTTTATGGTTCAGATGCAGTCAGGTTTTTGTCACAGTGAATGATAGGCTTCTTTCAGATTTCAGAGTAAGCTGTTCAAGATCCCTTAGCAGATAACCAAATATATGCCTTGCTTAATTCTCAAAAAGAGTACCCTTGTGTTTCGCTCCCAGCACTATGTTTGAAGAGTGAGGTCAACTGCATTGTAGTAAGGAGCCTATACCAGCAGAGAAAGAACCCTTGTACTATGAAAAAGACAATGTTAAAACACATTACCTAACCCTGAAGAAGACATTCAACACGTATACCTGATTGCTTCAAAGAGAAAACACATTGTGATCCTTGAGACATGTTTCCTGCAATCCTATCGAAGGAAAGTTACTGTCTTGAAAGCCATTCTGGTAGCTCATGAGTTCTGTCAGTGGGGTAAAGCACCCAGACAGCAAGGAAGTGATTGTGCTGCATATTTCTCCAATGTAAAGCACAAGTTCCTCGAGTTTCAAAGTAAGTGTAAAGAGAAAGCTAAATGTTGACTGTGTGTTCCTGGTAGCCTAGGCAGAGATATAGGTTAGGGAGAGGGCTATGGATATGGATAGGTTTGGCGCTAGAGATAGGATTACTTTTATGAACTGTAAGTGAAAGAAAGCACATAGCAGGCAAAGCTCTGCACATGCTGCTTAGTTCACAGAAGTAAGCTATATGTACCATTGTCATGGAACTAACTTTAGAAAATGAGCTAACATTGAATTTAGGTTTTGTGTTAGCTTAGGCCCAGAAATGATGTAAGGATTTACCTATGGATATGAATATGGTTTAGGATAGAGATAGGGTTAGTTTTCTGAATAGGCTTTGATTGAACTGTAAGTGGAAGAACGTACAAAGCAGGGAAATCTCTGCACATGCTGCTCAGTTCACGGAAGTAAAGTATATGTACCATTGTCATAGACGTAACTTTCAAGAGCACACAAACATTGACTTGTGGGTTTGTGTTAGCCTAGGCCTAGAAATGCATTAGGGACACAGCTATGGATAGGGATACGGTGAAGGATAGAGATAGGGTATGTTTTATGAATAGGCTTCAAGTGTGCTGTGAGTGGAAGAAAGCACAGAGCAGGCAAATCTCTCGACATGCTCCTTAGTAGTCTTAATGCAGATGTACCATTGTCTTAGAATTAATTTTAAAGAGTGAGCTAATATTTCCCTAAGGCTTGGGTTGCATTTATGGTTCAGATGCAGTTAGTTTTTTGTGGAAGTGAATGATAGGCTTCTTTTAGATTTCAATGTAAGCTGTTCAAAATCCCTTAGCAGATAACCAAATATCTGCCTTTCTTAATGCTCAAAAAGAATGTCCTTGTGTTTCGCTGCCAGCACTAAGTTTGAAAAGTGAGGTCAACTTGATTGCAGTAAAGAGCCTACACCCATGGGGAAAAAATCCCCTGTATTATGAAAAAGACAATGTTAAAACACATCACCTAATACTGTGGAGGACGTTCAACTCTCGTGCCTGATTGCTTCAAAGAGAAAACGAATTGCTGTCAATGTGACATGATTCCTGCATTCCTATCAATGGAAAGTTACTGTCTTCAGTGTTATTCTGGTAGCTCAGTGATATATACATGAGTAAGTGGGGAAAAGCACATAGACAGCAAGGCAGTGATTGTACTGCTTCCTTCTCCAATGTTAATTACAAGTTACTCAAGCTTACAAGTAAGAGTAACAAGAAAGCTAATGTTGACTTTGTTTTCCTGGTAGCCTAAGCCTAGATACAGGTTAGGGAGAGGGATACGGATATGAATAGCTTTGTCGCTAGAGATTGGGATATTTTCATGGACCAGCATAGCTTGCAGTGTAAGTGAAGGAAAGCACATATCAGGCATAGCTCTGCACATGCTGCTTGGTTTACAGAAGTAAACTATATGTACCAATGTCATAGAACTAACTTTAAAGAGTGAGCTAACATTGACTTTATGGTTCTTGTTAGCCTTGGCCTAGAAATGGTGTAGGGGTTGGCTTTGGATATGGATATGGTTTAGCATAGAGATAGGGTTTTTTTTACTAAAAGGCTTCATTTGCACTGTAAATGATAGAAAGTACAAAGCAATCAAATCTCTGAACATGCTGCTCAGTTCATGGAGGTAAAGCATATGTACCATTGTCATAGAACTAACTTTCAAGAGTGAGTAAACATTGAGTTTTGGGTTCGTGTTAGCCTAGGCCTAGAAATTGGTGAGGGACACAGCTATTGATAGGGATACGGTGAAGCATAGAGATAGGTTGAGTTTTAAGAATAGGCTTCGATTGTGTTGTAAGTGGAAGAAAGCACAAAGCCTGCAAATCTCTGTACATGCTCCTTAGTTAATAGACTTAAGGCAGATGTACCATTGTCCTAGAATTAACTTTAAAGTGTGAGCTAATATTGCCTCATGTCTTGGGTTGGCTTTAAGATTCAGATCCGGTTGGGATTTTGTCAAATTGAATGATAGGCTTCCTTTAGATTTCAGTGTCAGGTGTTCAAAATCCCTTAGCAGATAATCAAATATCTGCCTTGCTTCATTTCAGAAATGAATGCCCTTGTGTTTCAGCCCCAGCAGTAAGGTTGAAGAGTGAGGTCAATTTGATTGTAGTAAAGAGCCTACACCAGCAGGGAAAAAAACCCTGTATTATGAAAAGGACAACATTAAAACACATTACCTAACACTGTGGAAGAGGTTCAATGCTCGTGCCTGATTGCTTTAAAGAGAAAATTCTTTGCTGTCAATGAGACATATTTCCTGCATTTTTATCAAAGTTAAGTTAATGTCTTAAAACTCATTCTCTTAGCTCAGTCTTATATACACAAGTTCTGTAAGTGTTGAAAAGCACATAGAAGGCATGGAAGTGATTGTACTCCATACTTCTCACATGTAAAGCACAAGTAACATTTAAAAAAATAAAGAGAAAAAAATAGAACAGGTGATTAAAAAAATAGGAATCTATTTCTCAAATGAAGAAATCAGATTATACGAAATAATTTGTCTGGGTATAAAGCTTTTAAAAAAGAAAAACCAATGAGAGTTTAACAATTCCCTTTTTCAATTTCCATTAAAGCAAAATTTATAAAGATTTGGTTTTTCTTGAGTCTCTGTGACACTCTATGAGTTTCATGTATTCATTCAAAAATATTTACTGAGACTCTCCTAAGGTTCAGGCACTATAGTATTTTCTAGGTATACAAAGGTGACCAAATGGTGACCTGGACCTCATGGCACTTATATTTTAGAAGAGAAGCCTATTATTAAATAGTCTCATTAAATATTCACATATATGTAATACAAAAATACAAAAGTATTACGGTTGTTAGGAAGAAAAATTATAAGACGTTATTTGAATAATTTAGATTGGACCTTTGAAAAAGTCTTCTTTGAATAAATGATATTTGAAAAAAAAATGAGTATAAATTAGCTAGATGGGGAAGCAGGCTTGGCCCAGTGGATAGGGCATCCGTCTACCACGTGGGAGGTCCACGGTTCAAACCCTGGGCCTCCTTGACCCATGTGGAGCTGGCTCATATGCAGTGCTGATGCACACAAGAAGTGCCCTGCCACACAGGGATGACCACCCTGTAGGGGAGCCCCATGAGCAAAGAGTGTGCCCCATAAGGAGAGCCACCCAGTGCAAAAGAAAGTGCAGCCTGCCCAGGAATGGTGCCACACACAAGGAGAGTAGACACAGCAAGATGACACACACACAAAAAAAGAAAAACAGATTCCCATGCTGCTGACAACAATAGAAGCAGACAAAAAGAAGAACACACAGCAAATGGACACAGAGAACAGACAACTGGGGCCAGGGGGGGAAGGGGAGAGAAATAAATAAAATAAATCTTTGACTAATGATCTTGAACATTTTTCATGTGCCTCTTGGACATTACTGTATCTTCTTTTGTGAATTGTTCCCATCCTTTGCCTCTCTGAAATTCAATTTTCTCCTTAACTCAGTGAAATGCTTTGATCTGTCTGTAATTCCCATCCCTGCATACAGTCTGAAAATTCCTGAAAGAGAAAAATCTGGGTCAAAACCACACATCTATGGCCAATTGATTTTTGAGAAGGTAGTCATATCCACTCAATGGGGAAAGTACAATCTCTTCAAATGGTGTTGAGAAAACTGGATTAAAGTGGACCTCTATCTTACATCATATACAAATGTTTTTAACTCAAAACACATCAATGACCTAAATATGAGAGCTAAAATTATAAAACTCATAGTAAAATATAGGGAAATATCTACAGATCTTGTACTAGACAAGAAATTCCTAGACTTCACACCAAAAGCATGAGTAACAAAAGTAAACAGGACTTCATCAAAATTAAAAACTTTTGTACATTTAAAGACACTATCATGAAAGTAAAAGGACAACCAACAAAATGGGAAAAATATTTGCAAGCCATATATTTAAAAAGGGTTTAATATCCAGGATATTTAAAGAACTACAGTTCAACAACAACAAAAAAGACAACTCAAATTTAAAATTGGTAAATAACTTGAACAGACATTTCTCCAAAGAAAGTATACAAATGGCCAATAAGCACATGAAAAGAATGTCAACATCATTAGGAAAATGCAACTCAAAACCACAATTAGATACCACTTCAAACCATTAGAATGATTATTATTAAAAAACAGGAATATTAAATACTGGGGAGGATGCAGAGAAAATGTAAAATGATGCAGCCACTGTGGAAAACAGTTTGGGGGGTTCTTCAAAATATTAAACATAAAATTATCATATGACCCAATAATCTCATTTCTAGGTATACAGCCAAAAGAATTGAAAGCAGGGTCTCAGACAGCAATGAATAAATGATATTTATACAACAATGTTAGTAGCATCATTATTCACAATCACCAAAAAGTGGTGGAGCAACCCAAATGGCCATCAGTAGATGAAAGGATAAACAAAATGTGGTATATACATACAATGCAATATTAGCCTTGAAAAGGAAAACATAATGTTGAGAGGGAAAAGATAGACACAAAGGGACAGATACTATATGTCTATTTATATGAAAAAGGTAGGATATAAAAATGCATAGGACAATCAGCAAGATGGCTGTGGAGTAAGGAACTCCTAAGTCAGTTCCTGCTACAGGGCAGGTAGTAAACATCCAGACCTATCTGTAGCTAGCTGAAGCATCTGTTTGGGGGCTCCAGGAGACCAGAAGAGCATCCTGCAACATCCTTGAAGGAATGGAAGGAGGAGACTGCCCATCTGCAGAGAAGACTCATAAGAAGAGCACTCCATGCCATGGAGGCCAGTGCCCATCCTCTACTGGCAGCACAAGCCACCTCAGGAGCTATTCCATGGCTGGAATTGAAAGATCCACTTCCCAAAAACAGGGAAGGAAGAGGTGGTTGGGTACCAACCTCAGTTACTGATGAGTAAATTTAGCAGGCTAAAGTATAATCCTAAGAACAGCTTAAGTTTGAAACTGTCAAAGTCAGATAGAGGCTGGTAGCTGCCATCTTAACTCTGCATGTGGCACAAGGGGAAGTAGGGCGAACTGAAAATCACAGTGCTGGTGGGAACTGGCTTCTTTCCAATCCAGATCAAATTGCAGCTCTACCTAAGCCCCAACCCCACCTCCAGCATGGAGGAAGCTGGAGGACTTGGGCCAGCCTCTCTGGGAAATTACTGGCCAAACTGCAGAGGTCAGTGAATATCCTACTTTGGGGGCACAAGCTGCCACAGGAGCTATTTTGCAACTGGAATTGGAAGCTCCAATTCCCTCCCCAAAACAGGGGAGGAGTAGATGGTTGGCCACTGATTTCAGCTACTGATTAGTAGACTTGGCTAGCTAAGGTATAGCCCTAGGAACCTCTACAGTG
Organism: Dasypus novemcinctus; assembly: GCF_030445035.2. Lineage (NCBI taxonomy): Eukaryota > Metazoa > Chordata > Mammalia > Cingulata > Dasypodidae > Dasypus > Dasypus novemcinctus. The sequence continues at coordinate 45,575,973 of NC_080690.1, read as the reverse complement.
TGAATCTGTCCAAGTTGGAAAGAGGCTGGTGGCTGCCATTTTGACTCTGCTCCCGGTATGAGGGGAAGCCAGGCTGACCAAAAATCACAATGGTGGTAGGAACCAGTTTCTTTCATCCAGATCAGCCTGCAGCCCTGGTTTAGGCTTCAGCTCCACCTCTGACAGGGAGGAGGCTGACAGTCCCTGCAGCAGTCTATTCAGGTAACAGCATATACCTTTGGCTGACACAGACTGAATAATTGAAAGTCAAGATTGTCTTTCAGAAATGAGAGCAAAATTTGAATATTCACAGATAAATGTAAACTGAGAGAATATCTAACCAAGAGACCAGATTTTCAGGAAATATTAAAGGGTGTGCTAGAGCCTGAAAAGAAAAGACAGGAGAGAGAGGCCTAGAAGAGAGTCTAGAAATGAAGATTATATCAATAAAAGCAACTAAAAGTGTCAAGAGTGGTGAAAATAAAATATGACAGATGAAACTCAATTAGTCAGGAATAAACTTAACTAATGATGTAAAGCACTTGTATTCAGAAAACTGCAACTCAAAAAATGTTAAAAGAAATCTAAAAAGGCCTAAATAACTGGAAGAACATTCCATGCTCACAGATTGGAAGACTATCATTAAGATATCAATTCTACTCAAATTGATATACAAAGTCAATGGAATCCTGATAAAAATTCACCAGCTTTAAAAAAAAAAAACTGAAAACATGATTATCAAATTTAATTGGAAGGGTAAGGGGTCCTGAATAGCCAGAAACATCTTAAAAAGGAAAAGTGAGCTCTCATCTCCAGACTTTAAATCACATTACCTATCTATAGAGGTAAATACAGCATGGTACTGGCATAAAGACAGACCATAGACCAATGGAACAAAATTGATGGGTCAGAAACAGACCCTCACATGTATGGTCAAGTGATTTTTTGAGTAGCCTGTCAAACTCACACAGCTTGGGCAGAACAGTCCTTTCAATAAATAGTGCTGAAAGAACTGAATATCCATAGCCAAAAGAAGCAAAAAGAACCCCTGTCTCACACCTTATCCAAAAATTAACTCACATCTCAGCAGGATCTCAGAGATAGCTAAAGTAGATACAACCCATGTAGTGGTGCTTCTGAGGGCTATGGAGTCACCCAGGCACTATGGTCATGACAGATGTCTCCAAAGTAGTTGCCAGTGGGCCCTACTTTGGAATTTGTGCTCCTGAGTATAATGGAGTTGGACTCAGATGTGACCTCTCTATGCATGCTTCTTCTGGCACTTTTACTGAAACTGTGGTTGATGCTGGGGTTGGTGCATGCTCAGGAGACTTGAATCTCTGGACTGTCTATGTGCCAGCTGTGCCCTGAGCTTCAACAGAGTTGCAATACCTACTCTCTTGTTCATTGGACTTACCCAGGTCAGTTAACAGGGAGGTAAGGATGGTCAACTACCACACAAGGGAACTGAGAGAGTCTACAGCTACAAGAAGAATTCCATCCATAAGTTATATGGGATCAAAGTCCCCTCTCAATTTAGAGGTGGAGTGGACATCACCATCCCCAGGGTCTCCAGGATGGAGGAATAAAATATGGATTAGAGTAGCCTTACTGACATTCTACTATTGCTTTATTGTGACTCTTGCAATGGAAGAAATTATATCATTGATGTGGAGACAGTGACTAGAGGAATGCTGAAGGCAGAGAGAGGGAAAGAAGGTGTGATATTGGGGCATTTTGGGGACTTGGAGTTGTCCTCAATGATATTACAGGGACAGATGCAGGACATTATATATCCTGCCATAACCCAGTGATTGGACTGGGAGAGAGTGTAAAATACAACATAAACTATAACCCCTGCTATATAGCAGTACTCCAAAATGTACTCATCAAATGCATTGAATGTGCCTCACTAATGAAAGAAGTTGTTGATGTGGGAGGAGTGGGGGTTGTGGGCACTGGGGTATATGGGAAACTCATTTTTTTTTATTGTAACATTTGATGTGATTTATGTATATTTTTAAAAAGACAATTAAAAATTAAAAATAAATAAAAATAAAATAGAAACCCCCTTTAAAAATAAGTTATTACCATTAAAAAAAAAAACTAAAAATAAGTGCAAGAACCATAAAGGTTCTAGAAGAAATTGTAGGAAAATATCTTCAAGACTTAGTGGATAGCAGAGGACTGAGATGGACTACTGATGTTCAGTGTATGTAGAAGTTTTAATTAGCTTTACTGTATAAGTGTGGAAATGTATAAAGTGGATGGTAACAAATGTGAGTAACACCTAGTTTATAAATGGGGATGTGCCTGCAAATGGTAGTCTAGGTATGTAAATGTCAACTGACAGAATGCTAGAGAATAATCTAGGAACTGAATAGCACAGTAAACCCAAGAGGTGCATGAGAATTGTGGTTGATGGTACAGATGCAAGAGTGTCCTTTGTGAGCAAGAGCAAAGGCACATCACTATGTGGTGGTGGGAATGTGGAGAAACGTGGGAAAATACAACTGGAGTGACATATGGACTGTGGTAAGCAGTAATAATATAATATTCTTGCATCCATGCCAAAAATGTACTGTGTTGATAATAGGGCCATATGGAAAATATATTCCAAATGTACACTATGGACGTGGTAACAATCAGATGATATTATCGTATCCATAACAAACGTTCCACCACAGGGTGGTGTTGTTGATAGAGTGGTGTTGTTTGGGAATTCTGCACATGTGCATAATTGTTTTATAAGTTTACAACTTCTGTCATAAAAAATATATTTTAAAAATAATAATCAGGGGGAAAATACACCAAATGTAAGATAAGGACTATAATTAGTAGTAAGATTTTGACAATATTCCTTCATAATTTGTAACAAATGCCTCAATAATGCAAGGTGTTGGTGAAGGGTTAATGTATGGCTCCCCTGTATGAGGTTTTGCTTTTTGCTTTGTAAGTTCACAACTTTTGCTATACACTTATTGTTCATGTATGTTCATAAATAAAAGATATAAAGATAATAATAATAGAATGGGTTGGGGAAAATACTTGGTTAGTAGTAATATTTTGACAATGCTTTTTAATCATTTTTAAAAATGTTTTACAACAATGTGAGGTATTGGTTGTAGGATGAGTTATGAGAGTACTGTATGATGTTTCATATTTTTGTTTTGTAAATTCACAACTATTACTATACACTGATTGTGTATAATGATATACTTCAATACATTTTTAAAAATGCATAGAAACAGAAAGAAGAAAACAGGTTACTGGGGCAGGGAAGGAAAAGAGGTTTGTAGGGTAATGCTCAATGGGTATAAGTTTCTGTTTGAGGTGATGGGAAAGATCTGGTGATGAATGGTTGTGATGGTAGCACAACATTGTGAATGTGATTAATCCCACTGAATATAATGTTTCAGAGTGGTTGGGATGGGAAATTTTATCCTAAAAATAGATCTAATAATGAAGGAAGAAAGAGTCAAAATGACATTTTTGGGACATATGAAAAATAATGGAGTACAGAGTGTAAATTTACATCAATGTTAGCATTCTTTTTTTTTTTTTTTTACTTTTTTTTATTGACTTTGTAATAATATTACATTAAAAATATATATGTGAGGTCCCATTCAACCCCACCCCCCACCCCCCCTCTCCCCCCCCCCACAACACTCGTTCCCATCATCATGACACATCTATTGGATTTGGTAAGTACATCTTTGGGCACCTCTGCACCTCATAGACAATGGTTCACATCATGGCCCATACTCTCCTCCATTCCATCTAGTGGGCCCTGTGAGGATTTACAATGTCTGGTGATTACCTCTGAAGCACCATCCAGGGCAGCTCCATGTCCCAAAGACGCCTCCACCTCTCATCTCTTCCTGCCTTTCCCCATACCCATCGTCCACCATGTCCACTTTTCCCAATCCAATGCCACCTCTTCTATGTGGACATTGGATTGGCTGTGTCCATTGCACCTCTATGTCAAGAGGAGGCTCAGATTCCACATGGATGCTGGATGCAATCCTCCCATTTTCAGTTGTAATCACTCTAGGCTCCATGGTGTGGTGGTGGTCCTTCTTCAACTCCATCTTAGCTGAGTGTGGTAAGTCCAATAGATCAGATTGTAGGTGCTGGAGTCTGTTGAGGCTCAGGACCTGGCTATCACATTGTCAGTCCAGAGATTCAAATCCCCTAAATATATCTTAAACCCCAACATTAACTGCACCTCCAGCACATTAGCATGAAAGTCTTATGAAGGGAGATCCCATCTGAGTCCAGATTCATCACACATAAACACCATTTCCAAAGAGGGGCCATCTGCCCTGGTAGTTAACCCCATCGGCCATGACCATAACTCCCATGGGTCTCTTTAGCCCTCAAAGGAACCAATATCTGGGGGTTGTATCTGCTTTATCTGTCTCTCTGATTCTGCTCAGTTGTGCATGAGAGCAATCCTTCTGCCAGCCTCCAGACTCTTTTAGAAACTCGTAGCCATATAAACTCATTTCTCCTTTCCATTTCCCCCTTACTTTAGGTCAAACAGCATTTTAAAGTCATGGTATTTTATGTAGACATGGATATTCTGCTGATCCGCATTGAACCTTCCATATAACGTCATTTTCCAGTTGCATCATCAGTTGGTAGTTGATAGTGGTCCCTCGTTGCCAGGGAGGCTCATCCCCGGGTGTCATGTCCCACGCTGGGGGGAAGGCATTGCATTTACATGCTGAGTTTGGCTTCGAGACTGGCCACATTTGAGTAACATGAAGGCTGACAGGAGGAAATTCCCAGGCACAATGTTGCTCTAGGCCTTGTTCTTATTTTAGGTTTATCAGCTCACAAGCATAGTCATTAGCATCAGGGGCTCACTGTTGAACCCTCACTACCTCCCGGTCCCCGCCACTGTACCTGGGAGACTGTTGCTGCTCCCCTAGGGACCACGACAGAGCACCACTGGCCAGGAACCCAGTGCCCCCCCTGCTGTGGTTTTTAATTGTTGCCACTATGAGTATATCCAAACATTACCATGCACCCTGGACATTTGTTCTGTACAGCTCCCTGTCAGCCATATATCGCCTGTCATTGGTATCCCATACCAGTATCTCTCCATTGCCATTGTTGAAGCACTCTGTGATCCAGAACTCCCCGAAATTTGAAGCCCAATATAATGTCATGGTCCCTTACTAGGGAATGGCATATAGCGATGGGTAAAGGATAGATAAAGAACTTGGATAAAGTTAGATAAAGAACTTAGATAAAGAATGTTGACTTGAAAAAATTCCACATCCTATCTTTTTCTTTTTTTTTTTTTTTTCCCCCCCTAATTATTCAGCTTTTCTTCATTGGAGTCCTAGACCACAGCAATGTATATATATAATATACAGCACTCCCACACATCCACCAGAAAACCTTTTCCCTTCCACAGTGATAATCTTACGCCCTATTCATATCATATTTACTTAAAGTGATGTACAGAGTCTGAGACATTAGCTTTCTAACAAGGTGACATCTGTGCTTACATTATGGTGCATACTTTAGGATACACAGTTCTTTACATTTTTAGTTATCCTATGTTTTACATTATGGTTTACATTATCAGTCTGTCATCTCCTATATGTTATGGTGTAATATTACATGTTTTATATCCATCCTTGTGTACTCTCAAGAAACTCCTCTCTTACCTCCCATTTACTTTGGTTCCACACATTTAACGTCCATTTTCCCTTCCACCTTGGTGCCCACAGTGACAGCCAACCTCCGTTTCCTGAGGAGCCACTTCCAGAGATAGATGGAATAGTGTTCAGGGCCTAACTTGCTCAACTGCCCCAATGCCCTGGGAGCCACCCTTTCTCTCGAGGGATACAGTTCCCTCTATTTGATGGCATTAGTTCTCCCCAGGATGTGGGTCCACCCCCACTCTCACTACTTGGGTTTCTACCCCATGGTGTCACCCACTCTGGCAGAATGAGCATTTAGACATTCCCCAGGCCTGTCCTGCCTCAGACCCTCCCCTCCGAGCATTCTAAAAAGGTAACCCTCTTTATTATATTTTGATATGATTCTCTCGGCATTTTACTCTCCACCAACACCTGACCCTCTCCTGTGTTCGTATGCTACCCCTCCCTCCCCCCACTTTTGGGCAACGTTACCCATCCGTCCCTCCCCAGCCACCCTCAAACCCGCAAAGCCCCAACCAAAGGCAACCCCTTGCCCCCCTTTTATCTCTTCTTTGTGTTCATACTTACCACCATCTCGTCTTAAATTCCACCCCTGCAGACATCAGCTCATATTCTTCCTCCACCCTCCGATTTCCTGTAAGCCTATCGTTCAGTCTCTTGCTATCTAGGGCAGCTTGTTTATTTCATATCATTGAGGTCATGTAGTATTTGTCCTTCAATGTCTGGGTTGCTTCACTCAACATAAGGTTCTCAAGATTCATCCATGTTATCACATGTGTTTGTAGTGTGTTTGTTCTTACAGCCGAGTAGTATTCCATTGTGTGTATATACCACATTTTATTGATCCACTCATCTGTTGATGGGCATTTGGGTTGATTCCAACTTTTGGCAATAGTGAACAATGCTGCTATGAACATTGGTGTACATATATCAGTTTGTGTCCTTGTTTTCAGTTCTGCTGGGTATATACCCAGCAGTGGTATTGCTGGGTCATATGGCAAATCTATGGCTAGTTTTTTGAGAAACCGCCATACTGTCCTCCAGAATGGTTGGATCCTTCTCATTCCCACCAGCAGTGGATGAGTGTTCCCCTTCCTTCACATCCTCTCCAGCACTTGTATTCTTCTGTTTTTTCATAGCTGCCAATCTTATGGGTGTAAGATGGTATCTCATTGTAGTTTTGATTTGCATTTCCCTGATAGCTAGAGATTTGGAACATTTTTTCATGTGCTTTCTTGCCATTTGTATTTCTTCTTCGGAGAAGTGTCTGTTTAAGTCTTTTTCCCATTTTTAAAATGGGTTGTTTATCTTTTTATTTTCAAGATATAGGAGTTCTTTATATATGCAAGTTATAAGTTTCTTATCAGATATATGATTGCCAAATATTTTCTCCCACTGTGTGGGCTCCCTTTTTACTTTCTTGACAAACTCCTTTGAGGTGCAGAAGGCTTTAATTTTGAGGAAGTCCCATTTATCTATTAGTTCTTTTGCTGCTCGTGCTTTTGGTGAGATATTCATAAATCCATTTCCTATTACAAGGTCCTGTAGATGTTTCCCTACACTGCTTTCTAAGGTTTTTATGGTCTTGGCTCTTATATTTAGGTCTTTGATCCATCTTGAGTTGATCTTTGTATAAGGTGTGAGACGGTAATCCTCTTTCATTCTTCTACATATGGCTATCCAGTTCTCCAGACACCATTTGTTGAATAGGCCACTCTCTCCCAGTTGAGAGGGTTTCGTGGCTTTATCGAATATTATCTGGTTGTATATGTGAGGTTCTATATCAGAGCTTTCAATTCGATTCCATTGGTCTATGTGTCTCTCCTTATGCCAATACCATGCTGTTTTCACCACCGTAGCTTTATAGTATGTTTTGAAGTCAGGTAGTGTGATTCCTCCAATTTCGTTTTTCTTTTTCAGTATGTCTTTGGCTATTCGGGGTCTCTTTCCTTTCCAAATAAATTTCATAGTTAGTTTTTCTAGTTCCTTAAAGAAGGCTGTGTTGATTTTTATTGGGATTGCATTGAATGTGTAGATCAGTTTTGGTAGGATAGACATCTTAATAATGTTCAGTCTTCCTATCCATGAACAAGGAATAGTCTTCCATTTATTTAGGTCTTCTTTGATTTCCTTGAACAATCTTGTATAGTTCTCGGTGTATAAGTTCTTTACCTCTTTAGTTAAATTTATTCCTAAGTATTTGATTTTTTTATTTACTATTGTGAATGGTATTTGTTTCTTGATTTCCTCCTGATCTTGCTCATTATTGGTGTACAGAAATGCTACTGATTTTTGCGCATTGATCTTATACCCTGCGACTTTACTAAACTCATTTATGAGTTCTAGAATCTTCGTTGTAGATCTCTCAGGGTTTTCTATGTATAGGATCATGTCATCTGCAAATAATGAAATTTTGACTTCTTCCTTTCCAATTTGAACGCCTTTTATTTCTGGTTCTTGCCTCAGTGCTCGAGCAAGTACTTCTAAGACAATGTTAAATAGGAGCGGAGACAGTGGGCATCCTGGTCTTGTTCCTGAGTTTAGAGGGAAGGAGTCTAGGATTTCTCCATTGCAAACAATATTGGCTTTAGGTTTTTCATATATACTCTTTATCATGTTCAAAAAATTCCCTTGTATTCCAATCTTTTGGAGTGTTTTTATCAAGAAAGGGTGCTGTATTTTGTCAAATGCTTTTTCTGCATCAATAGATATAATCATGTGATTTTTTTCCTTCAATCTGTTTATATGGTGTATTATGTTGATTGATTTCCTTATGTTGAACCATCCTTGCATACCTGGGATGAATCCCACTTGGTCATGGTGTATAATACGTTTAATGTGTTGTTGAATACGATTAGCAAGTATTTTGTTAAGTATTTTTGCGTCTAGGTTCATTAGAGAAATTGGTCTGTAATTTTCCTTTCTTGTGATGTCTTTGTTTGGCTTTGGTACTAGTGTAATGTTGGCATCATAGAAGGGGTTGGGTAATGTTCTTTCTGTTTCGATGTTTTGGAATAGTTTCAGCAGGATTGGTGTCAGTTCTTTCTGGAATGTTTTGTAGAATTCACCTGTGAAGCCATCTGGCCCTGGGCTCTTCTTAGATGGGAGATTTTTAATAACTGATTCTATCTCTCTGCTTGTGATTGGTTTGTTAAGATCATCAATTTCTTCTTTTGTCAATATGGGCTGCTTATGTGTTTCTAGGAATTTGTCCATTTCCTCTAGATTGTCATTTTTGTTGGAATATAGTTTTTCAAAATATCCTCTTATGATAGTCTTTATTTCTGTGGGGTCAGTGGTGATATCACCTTTCTCATTTCTTATTTTGTGTATTTGCATCTTCTCTCTTTTTTTCTTTGTTAGTGTTGCTAAAGGTTTTTCAATTTTGTTAATCTTCTCAAAAAACCAGCTCTTGGTCTTGTTTATCTGTTCAAGTGCTTTCTTATTTTCTATTTCATTTAGTTCTGCTCTTATCTTTGTTATTTCCTTCCTTCTTCTTCCTGTTGGGTTACTTTGTTGTTGTTTTTCTAATTCCTTCAAATGTGCAGTTAGTTCTTCAATTTTTGCTTTTTCTTCTTTTTTGATATATGAATTTATGGCTATAAACTTCCCTCTCAGTACTGCTTTTGCTGCATCCCATAAATTTTGGTACGTTGTGTTATCATTATCATTTGTTTCAAGGTAGTCATTGATTTCTTTTGAGATTTCCTCTTTGACCCACTGTTTTTCTAAGAGTGTGCTGTTTAATTTCCAAATCGTGGTGTGAAATCTGGGCTTCTGTCCCTTGCAAATCTCCAGCTTGACTCCACTGTGGTCAGAGATAATGTTTTGTATGATTTCAATCTTTCTGAATTCGTTCAGCCTTTCTTTGTGGCCTAGCATATGATCTATCTTGGAGAATGATCCATGTGCGCTTGAGAAAAATGTATATCCTGCTGTGTTTGGGTGTAGCGATCTATATATGTCTATTAGATCGAGCTCCTCTAATATACTATTCAGATGTTTTGTTTCTTTGGTGATTCTCTTTTGAGATGTTCTGTCCAGAGTTGATAGTGGTGTATTAAAATCCCCCACTATAATTGTAGATGTATCCATTCTTTCACTTAGTTTTTCCAGTGTTTGCCTGACGTATTTAGAGGCACCCTTGTTAGGGGCATAGATATTTATGATTGTTCGATCTTCTTGACAGATTTTCCCTTTGACTAAAATGTAGTATCCTTCTTTGTCTCTCACAATTGTTTCACATTTAAGGTCTATTTTGTCTGATATTAATATAGCTACTCCTGCCTTTTTTTGGTTATTGTTAGCTTGTATGATTGTTTTCCAGCCATTCACTTTCAATCTCCATGCGTCTCTGCGTCTAAGATGTGTCTCTTGTAGACAGCATATGGATGGGTCATATTTCCTTATCCAATGTCCCAGTCTGAATCTTTTGATAGGTGAGTTTAATCCGTTGACATTCAGTGTTATTACTATCAAGGAATTATTTGTGTTAGCCATATTTTGATTGGATTTGTGTTTGTCATATTTTGTTTGTATATATTTTTTTTGTCTTTTTTTTTGTTGTTGTTGGTCTTATACTCTCCTCCAACTTTGCCTTTCCTGTTTTTTCCTTTCTTCCTGCAGAACTCCCTTTAGAATTTCTTGAAGGGGAGGTTTCTTGTTGGTATACTCTTTCAGTTTCTGTTTGTCCGCGAATATTTTGAACTCTCCATCATGTTTGAATGCTAGTTTAGCTGGATAGAGTATTCTTGGTTGGAAATTTTTTTCCTTTAGTACCTTGACTATATCATACCACTGTCTTCTTGCCTCCATGGTTTCAGAAGAGAAATCAGCACTTAATCTAATTGAGCTTCCCTTGTATGTGATGGTTTTCTTTTCTCTTGCTGCTTTTAGGATTTTCTCTTTGTCTTGAGCATTGGATAATTTGACAAGTATATGTCTTGGGGTGGGCCTGTTGGGGTTTATGACTTATGGAGTGCGCTGTGCTTCTTGGATATGTACATCTGTCTCTTTCAGTAGATTTGGGAAGTTTTCAGCCATTATTTCCTGCAACACTCCTTCTGACCCCTTTCCCTTCTCTTCACCTTCTGGAATGCCTATAATACGTATGTTTGAGCGTTTTGCATTGTCATTCAGGTCCCTAAATCCTAATTGGATTTTTTCTATCTTCTTATTGACCCCTTCTCCTATCTGTTTGATTTCTGATGTACTGTCTTCCACATCACTAATTCTCTGCTCTGTCTCTTCTAGTCTGCTGATCTTTGCTGCAAGTGTATTTTTGATTTCTTGAACTGTGGTGATCATTCCCATCATATCTGTTATGTTTTTGCGTATATCTGCAATTTCCCCTCCAAGTGATGTCTTCATGTTGTTAACCTCTTTCATTACTGCATCAAATTTGTCAGTGATAAATGTTCTGAGGTCTTTCATTGCTTGTGCCAAGTTTTGCTCCCCTTCGTGATTATTGGTTTGTTGATTGGATTCAGCCATGTTTTCCTGATTATTGGTTTGGTTTGTAGATTTTTGTTGCTTTCTGGTCATCTCTTTATTTTGACGAATTTAATCAGTTCCTTAGCTTCTTTGTCTGCTCTTGGAGGTTAATTAGTTGTTATTTTTGCCTAGGTGTTATATCTTCTCTTTGTCACTTTTTTCTTCTTATTCTAGTTACTTGTTGTTGGTTAAGTTCACTTTAGAGGAAAGTATTAGTGTTGGGGAAAGGCAATTGTGTAAGCAAGGGAAAAGTGTACAGTAGTATTGGTGATGTATGTTAACAAAGCAAGAATATGAGATCTGGGAGGATGGAGGTTAGATTCATGTAGATTGTATAGAGTTATAGCTGTAGGTAGAGTACCTTTTATGAAGTAGATGACTGAATATGGGAGGATTATGGTATGAACTACAAAGCTATTGTTTTCATGAGAGAGGGAAAAAGAAAAGAAAGGTAATAGTTTCAAGAGTGGATAACAGACAGAAAACAGAACAAAGGTATTAGAAATTAAGAGTTAGACACTTTGTGGATCAAAGAACGGGAGGTGGGGGGTGGAATATAGGAGAGACAGTAGATGATAGTGGATATCAAGATGCAGGGGAAGGGGGATAGTGTAGGTAGCCTAAATCAGTTCACACAGAAATGAGGCAGTGGAGGATGGGAAAACCCAGCAAATGTGAGGTGTTCCCTGTAGCACCTATTGTATACTTGAATTAAAATAAAATAAGTGGAAGATGAGGGACAAGAGGGAAAGAGAAAACCGAAAAAAAAAACTAATTATAATAAAGAAAAAAAGAAAGACAAGAAGAAAGGAAGAAAGAAAAAGAGGATGGGCAAATGGTGGGGAACGGATAGGGGGAAGAGAGATACAGGTATACACGTGTCACAATTGCAACACTATCTAAAACAACAACTTCCCCCCTCTTTTCCCTAAAACCCCCCGTCTGTCTGCCCAAATGGGTCTGCAAGCACCTCCCTTCCCACAACCCCCCAATAGGCTGCCCAGGGCCCATGAACTCCCCAGTACTGCAGATGCTCAAAAAAAAAAAAAAAATTAAATAAAATAAATTAAAAAAAAAAAAAAAAAAACAAAGAACAGAAACCCCTCCGCAGGCCCGGCTCCGCCCGCCGCTGCCCGCCGCGGAGGCCTGGACCAGCTCTACCCGGCTCCTTATGCCGCTGCGGCCTGGTCTGGCTCCGCCCGGCTCCGCTCGCTACAGCGGCCCAGCCCGCTCCCGCGTCCACCTCCCGCTGCCACGGCCTGGACCGGCCCCGCCCGGCTCCGTACGCTGCCGCGGCCTGACCCGGCTCCATCTGGCTCCGCTCGCTACAGCGGCCCGGCCCAGCTCCGGCGTCCGCCTCTCCCCGCCGCGGCCTGCACCGGCCCTGCCCGGCTCCGTACGCCGCCACGGCCCGGCCCGGCTACGCCCGGCTCCGCTCGCTACAGCGGCCCAGGCCCGGCTCCGGCGTCCGCCGCCCACCGCCGCAGCCTGAACCAGCCCCGCCCAGCTCCGCACGCAGCCTTGGCCCGGCTCGGCCCGGCTCAGCCCCGCCCAGCCCCGCTCCCCGCCGGCGCAGCCCAGCCCGGCTCCGGCGTCCGCCACTGCGGCCCGGCCTGGCTCAGCCCCACCGAGCAGGGCTACATGCCTCGTCTCCGCCTACCCAAGGAGGGAATCCTCTACAGGTAGCTGGGATCGACGTGTATATTTCACAGACGGATCCTCTCTGTTACCTTCCCTCCAAATTGATGTCCAGATACCTCCGGACCAGCAAAAATCCCGAAACAATCCGGTCCCAAAGAGTCTCCAACGCCGCCCAGCCGATTCCCTGCAGAAGACCCTAACAGGGATGTTCACTCAGCCGCCATCTTGCCCCCTCTCTGTTAGCATTCTTGAACTTGATAACAGGTGGGAACATAAGTAAATATCTTTGTTCTTATGAAATGTACATGGAAGTATTTTATGTTCAAGGAACATAGTGTACATAATTTATTCTCATATGTTAGAAAATAGATAAGTAGATGGATGGATTGATAAAATGGTACTACAAATGTGACAAAATGATAAAATTGGTAGGGCTGGGTATTGGGGGGATATGTTGGGGTTCTCTGTATGGGTTTTTGAAACTGTCTTATAAATTTGAAATTATTGCAAAAAAGTAATTTTAAGGAAGAAAAAAAAAGCTGGGGCATAAGGCTCATCTTGTTTCCCTCTCTTCTATCTGGAATCACAATCTTGTATTATCCATTTTCTAACATTTGAAAATAGTTTTTTAAAATATATTTTTCAGGGTCATCATTGTTTATCATGGTATAGTGAGTTTGGTACCCCAAACTCTGTCACAGCCTGAAGAAGTAATCCTACTGAAGGAATTTTGAGCAAGACCATGACATACTGTCATAAGTTATAGTTCCTCCCCCTCAAGAACTTACACTTTGGTGGTGGAACAGTCCCCTCCTATCCTATGGGGACATGGAGGTGGAGTCTGAGGTGCTCAACAAACCAGTCCATGTGGACCAAAAGCGCCTGCGTTGCCCAGAGAGGCTGGTGCAGGTCCCCCAAGCATCCTTCCTACTGGAGATGGGGCTGGAGGTTAGGCTAAAACTGCAATCCCACCTGGGTGAAAGAAGTTGGTCACTACCATAACTGTGATTTTCTTTCTTTTTTTTTAAATTTATTTATGCATTTTTAAAAATATATATTACATTAAAAAAATATGAGTTCCCATTCACCCCCACCACCCCCACTCCACCACTCCCCCCACAGTAACACTCTCCCCCACCATCATGACACATCCATTGCATCTGGTGAGTACATCTCCAGGCATCGCTGCACCCCATGTCCCGTGTTCCACACCATAGCCCACACTCTCCCATGTTCCATCCAGTGGGCCATGGACGGACATACAAAGTATGGCACTTGTCCCTGGAGCACCACCCAGGACAACTTCAAGTCCTGAGAATGCCTCCACATCTCTTCTCTTCCTCCCATTCCCCGCTCCCAGCAGCCACCATGGCCACTTTTTCCACACCAATGCCACATTTTCTCGATTATTAACCACAGTAGTTCATGAATAGGATATCATTAAGTCCACTCTGATCCTAACAGTATTCCTCCGTCCTGTGGACCTTGGCTTGGTTGTGTCCATTCCACATCTATGTCAAGAGGGGGTTTAGATTCCACATAGATACTGGATGCAATCCTCCTGCTTTCAGTTGTAGGCACTCTAGGCTCCATGGTGTGGTGGTTGACATTCTTCAACTCCATGTTAGCTGAGTGGAATAAGTCCAATAAATCAGAGTGTAGGAGCTGAAGTCTGTTGAGGCTCAGGGCCTGGCTATCATATTGTCAGTCCAGAGATTCAAATCCCCTAGATATATCTTAAGCCCCAGCACCAACTACAATTCCAGTAAAGTAGCATAAAAGTCCTGTGATAAGAGATCCCATCTGAGTCCAGCTCCATCATGCAGAAACATCAGTAGAAGTTTTGTTGTAGACCTCTCAGGGCTTTCTATGTATAGAATCATGTCTTCCACAAGTAATGAAATTTTGACTTCTTCCTTTCCAATTTGAATGCCTTTTATAACTGGTTCTTGCTCAGTGCGTGCGCAAGTACTTCTAAGACAATGTTAAATAGAAGGGGAGAGAGTGGGCATCCTTGTCTTGTTTCTGACTTTAGAGGGAAGGATTTTAGGATTTCTCCATTGTAAATGATGTTGGCTGTGGGTTTTCATATATACTCTTTATCATGTTCAAAAAATTTCCTTGTATTCTGATCTTTTGGAGTGTTTTTATCAAGAAAGGGTGCTGTATTTTGTCAAATGCTTTTTCTGCATCTATAGATATAATCATGTGATTTTTTACTTCTATCTGTTTATATGGTGTATTACATTGATTGATTTTCTTATGTTGAACCATCCTTGAATACCTGGAATGAATCCCACTTGGTCATGGTGTATAATTCGTTTAATGTGTTGTTGAATACAACACATTTGTTAAGTATTTTTGTGTCTAGGTTCATTAGAGTAATTGTTCTGTAATTTTCCTTTCTTGTGGTTTCTTTGTTTGGCTTTGGTACTAGGGTAATGTTGGCATCATAGAAGGAGTTAGGCAATGTTCCTTCTGTTTCGATTTTTTGGAAGAGTTTCAGCAGGATTGGTGTTAGTTCTTTCCAGAATATTTTGTAGAATTCACCTGTGAAGCCATTTTGCCCTGGGTTCTTCTTAGTTGGGAGGGTTTTAATGACTGATTCTATCTCTTCACTTGTGATTGGTTTGTTGAGATCTTCAATTTATTCTTTCATCAATATAGGCTGCTTATGTGTTTCTAGGAATTTGTCCATTTCCTCTGAATTGTCATTTTTGTTGGAATATAGCTTTTCAAAGTATCCTCTCTAGGTAGTCTTTATTTCTGTGGGGTCAGTGGTGATATCTTCTTTCTCATTTCTTATTTTGTGTATTTGCATCTTCTCTCTTTTTTTCTTTGTTAGTCTTGCTAAAGTGCTGTGAGCTGCTATTCTAAGTTAGCAACCCCTGCTGTGAGCTGCTATTCTAAGTTAGCA
Source organism: Dasypus novemcinctus (assembly GCF_030445035.2). NCBI lineage: Eukaryota > Metazoa > Chordata > Mammalia > Cingulata > Dasypodidae > Dasypus > Dasypus novemcinctus. Next base: position 45,560,262 of record NC_080690.1, on the reverse strand, counting down.
ACCCACGAGGACCGGGCGGGCTTCCACGGCTCGGCGGTGAGCCCCTAGGCCAGCGCGTAGGCCTAGGTTCTCCAGGCGTGGGGGACGTGCGGTAAAAACCACGGAGACAGCCTGTGAGAATGAGCTAGTCCACTTTATTGCAGAAAGACACTTGATTATATAAGGTTGGGTCAAGGGAGGGGTAGGAATTGGGGCGGGTTAGCTACGGGGCGGTAGTGGATAGGCGGAACTGTGCAGGCAGCTATGAGGTAGGCGGTGAAGGATAGCAACGGCTGGAAAAGGGAGATAACAAAGGCTAGGAGGAGGGATGAAGGGAGGCAGCAACAATTGCTCCTTTTGTTTTATAAAAAAAAAGGGGTGTGAGAGAGTAGAGGGATGGGCTGAGGAGGGTGAGAGAGAAAAGGGGTAGAATTGACTGGTGATGGGCAAATGACATATCATTTGGCCAGAATGTATGCATAGCCCTTAGGGTCGGTGCGTGCCGGTGCTAGATGAAATATCTAACATGATGTTGTGCACTTTTTTTTTTTTTGGGGTGGATAGCGCTGTGGCTGGCTTAACCGCGAAGGACTCTCAGACGTATAGCAATAAAGGGGGGCGGAGGGTGCACCCAAGCCCTTTACGCCGAGGGAAACAAACCCGTGCCGGCGGCTAAAGTCAGAGAGCTTCACAGCAAACAGCTTCACAGGCGGGAAGTACGGTGGGAAAGGGGGTGAGGACGTGGTCGAGATTGAGGAGTGGAATTAGAGGTAGCAAGACGTTGGTAATGGATTTGCACGAAAGAGCTGAATACTGCATGGGATACAGCCTTGGCTTGATCTTTGGCAATGCTGAGCACTCTCTTGATGCCCCAGGGGCCCACAGTGAGAATCAAAATGACGACAATGAGCGGGCCTAGAAATGGAAGGAGGTAGGAGAGGAGGGCATGAAAAAGATTAGAAGAATAGTTTGCATTTTCTCGTTCTTTGCGGCGCTTTTCTAGTCCCTCTTCGACTTTTTTTAGATTGTCTTCGACTAGGCCAGTGGAGTTGGCGTATATGCAGCATTCTTCTCCAAGAGCGGCACAAAGACCTCCTTCTTTGAGAAGGAGGAGGTCGAGGCCACGACGGTTTTGCAGGACTACTTCGGAGAGAGAGTTAAGAGAGTCTTTTAGATATTTGACAGCTTCGCGAAGATAGGTTATGTCTTCATCTACGGCCTGTCTGAGAGAGGAGAGGGCAGAAGACTGTGTGGCGAGGGCAGCGATGCCGGTGCCTGCCCCTGCGAGACCCAGAAGGGAAGCAACAGTTAGGGCTGCAGTGATTGGTTCTCTTTTTTGTAGGTGGAGAGAGGTTTGTTTGCGCAGCAAACGGCGGAAAAAGTCAGTGTCAGAGTGGTAGAGGACTCGAGGGGCGAGAAAGATAAGCACACAAGTTTCATTATTAGCATCGAGGGTGGCGACATTGAGGCAGGGGGTTAGTCCAGTGGAGGTACAAAGCCATTGAGAGGTGTTATGAGGAATTAAGAATCTGGTAGTAGTGTCGGGAGAGGAGTAATTAGAGCAAACACTAAGGGAGGGGTGAGGGCCCTGACGAGAGTGAACACAGTGTCCTGTGGAGGAAACAGACTGAAAGTTTAGGGGGACAGAAGAGGCATTCCAATTGCATTCGGCGGGATTATGTTTGGAGGATTTGCTGAAGGAGAGGTTGGTGGCGACAGGTTCATAGAGAGGAAGGGAGGGGGAGAGGCAGAGCCAACAGCTCCGAGTGAGGTTGGGGTAAGATGTGTTTAGGGAGGTGTATGAGGCATTGATTAGTTTGAAGAGGGGACTGGAGTACTGAGTAGGGGGCAGGTGAGGCTTAGGAGCATGGGAGCTGAGGGAGGCAGTGGTAAGGGGGGTACCAGGTGAGGGAGTGGGCGAGGTGGAGCGGAGCGGAGGTGGAGAAGGAGGAGGAGGCTGTGCCTTAGGAAGGTTGAGAACTCGATTTGGGCCTATAGCAGGGGGACGTGTTGCAGTGGTTGCATGGCGCTTTTGTATGGTGAAGAGGCTGCCGTGGTGGTAGCCGTGTGCATATAGGCGAGCTCCCCACGTGCGGCCAGTCAACCACTGGTCATCATTGGGATTTTTGATCGAAAACGTGATGCTGGCGGCCAGGTTGGTTCGCAGGGGGGTGGTGCTTAAGAGAGAGAGATGGGAGTCTCGATTAGGAGGATTTCGCCAGCTGTAGGCTATAGTTTCACAGCCCCAGGAGGGGCAGAAGAAATTTGTTGGGTCTTGGCAGCCAATGGCGGAAGCTGGGCAGATATAGAAACCAGTGGCGGATGAGACTATAGTCTCTTCGCGAGTGAGGCCACGTTTTTCGCAGTTGACAAAGGAGCGCTGGTTTGCTTTTTGATACTTGGGCTGGAAGCCGGCGAGCTGACAAAAGGGCAGGGTAAAGGAGGGGGCACCTGCAGTTACGTTGAAGGAGATGAGTTTGTTAAACTGAGTGAGAGTCTAGTTGAAAGGTCGGTGATTCTGATTGGCAGCAGCTGAGAGGGCGAAGAAGGCCAGGGTGCAGGGAATAGCAGGTGGATTATAAAGGGGGAGGCTGGGGGAAAGACATGACCAGCAGGAGCTTTGGGCAGAAGAGGCTAGAGACAACATGAGAATGAGGAGATGAATGAGGTGGGGGAGGGTGGGGGAGCAGGAGGCAGGGGTATGAACAGAGCGGGCTTGTCAGAGGAGTTGGAGAACTTGGCGTTTGATGGGGTCATCATCTTCAAGAGAAAGACGGCTTAGGTGGTGGGCAAAGAAGCGTTGTCGACGTCGTTCGCGGCGAGAGAGAGCTGGTGTGGTCCCCATGGGCGACGGTGTTGGAGTAGCAGGCTCAGATGAATGTACTTGGGGGCGCATAGTAGTCATGGGAGGAGGACAACAAGGGAGGTAAAGATGACAATCAGAAGCAGCCAGGCGACAGCGAGGAGAAGGCGTTGACGAAGGTTCCAATCTGTCGGGGCTGTGGCTGTGAGACAGACAGCTGAAAAGATTGTTAGAAAGGTGAAAATAACAAGGAAGAAGTAGAGTAGGAGTAGGTGCGAGGGGAGTGCGAGGAGCATCTGCGCCAGGAGGTTTCTTGATGAGCTATAAGGCACGTTTGGCGGAGGGCAGACGCTTGTCAGCGACGGGTTGTTGGGGCGTTAGGAGCGCTTCTTGTAGAGTGTGCAGAGTTGAGGTCTTCGGGAAATCTGTAATGACAAAAGAAGAAAAAGAGAGCCCTCACGGGGGGGGGGGCAATCAGCAAAGAGCACTTGCTTAGGTATAGGCACTTTAGGGAGAGGCTGGCTGGTGCTGAATTTGAGCAAATGGGGCGACATCTGGGCCTCCGCTGTCAATGTTGTCTCTCACGGAGGGTATAGGGTGCTTATCATTAGGGGGAACTTTAGGGTCAGTGGCAGGCCTAATATAGCGTCCAGGGACCCAGAGTGGTTGTGGCTCTGAGTCTGGGAAGATACAGGCAAAACCTCTCCCCTGTGCTAGCAAGGGAGCCGGGTCCTGCCAAAGATTTGTGGCAGGGTCTTTCCAGTGAACGAGAGGAACTTGCGAGGGTTGCCACATGGGTCCCCAGTGTTTATGAGTTGGGGAGAGTCCTTTGTCATCGAAGGTCAGGAGATTGTGATGAATAAGGCAGGCAGTGATGACGTCGGCAGGGGCTTTATGGGGAGAGGAAACTTTTTCTTTTTGAATGAGTAGCTTGAGCTGTTGGTGAGTGCGCTCAACAATTCCTTGCCCCTGTGGGTTATAGGGGATGCCGAAATGGTGTGTGATGCGGTACATTTGTACGAAGCTGGCAAAGGTAGCACTGCGATAGGCTGGTCCATTGTCGGTTTTGAGATCCCAGGGAATTCCCATGAATAGAATGGCTTGTCGGAGTGCTTTGATGCAATGTTTAGCACTCTCTCCTGTGAGGGGCACGGCGTAGCACAGGTGCGAGAAAGTATCAACTGCAACATGAAGATACTTAAGGCGTCCAAAGGCGCTAACGTGTGTGACGTCAAGTTGCCAGCGGGAGTTAGGCCGTAGGCCGCGGGGATTAGCTCCGCGAGGCTGCAGGGGTCCAAGAGGCAGCAAAGGTGCACATGTTTGGCAGGAACGCACAAGATGTTTACATGTTTCAATGGGGAGGTCTGGGAAGAGCTTTTGAATGGATCGCGCTGAGAAGTGGAATTGAGAGTGTAGGAGCTTAGCTTGGTTGACAAAGTCTCCCAGTCTTGTTTTGTCAGTGAGGTTTTCTTGAATGGCAACTGGGCATACATGGCGGCCGGATGCTAAAGCGTCGGCGAGGGCATTTCCTTGAGCTAGCGGTCCTGGCAGGCCAGAGTGACTTCTGATATGAGCAATGAACCAGGGTTGTTGCCTTTCTTCAAGCAGTCGCTGTACGAAAGCGAGTGCTTGGTCAATAGTTAAGTCACTGGGTAGGAAAGTAGCAAGCAGGAGGCTGCGACACACTTGTAAAGTGTATAAGCTGTCTGTGAAGATGTTAAGAGGCTGGTCTGGGTAGAGATTGAGGACTGCGGCGACAGCTAAAAGTTCACCTGTTTGGACAGAAAAGTCATTAGCAAACACTAACTGTCGTGGCTCAGGTTCTTTTGGCGTATATATGACAGCAGCGAATGCCTTTTTTGAAGCATCGGTGAAAGCAGTGATGGCAAAAGGAATTGGCTTTCTTGCGGGCAGCGGATGGAACGGGTTGGAAAATGCTAATTGAGATACCCCTTGTAGTAGTGGATGATGCGGATAGTGATTGTCAAAGGAGCCACGAAAGAATTCTATTAGGCTTTGCATTTGGGCATTATTCATGATGAGAGAGGTAACTTCTTTTGCATCAAAAGGCCAAACAATGGTATGTGGCGGGACGCCGTACGTCTGTATGGAGAGAAGTACTAAGTCCATGGCTAATGTGATCCAAGCCCTTGTGAAAGGGCAGATTTTTGGGAGTTTACTTTTTGACGTGTGCAGAAAAAGAAGAGGGCCGTCTTGCCATAGGAGACCCATTGGGGTGACTGGTGTTGGCAAAACTAAGGCAAGGATTGGGAGATCGGGAGAGAATCGCTCTAGGCGGCATTGCTGGAGTGCAGCATTTACTTGTTGGATGGCTTCTTTGGCAGCTGGGGTGATGGTGATGGGGCGAACGACTGCAGCGGATGGACTGCACTTAGTCTGCAGGAGCTCGAAAAGGGGTTGCATTTGCGCTGTTGTGATGGGGAGTGCTGATCGAAGCCAATTGATTTGTCCGCAAAGCCGTTGGAGCTCAGTCAGCGTCATGTGATCGGAAACATGGATTTGCGGGCTGGTGGGCCGAATATATTGATGAAAATGAAAGCCTAAGAACTGGAAAGGTGGCTGGGGGTTGACTTTGTCAGGTTGCACTATTAATCCAAGACTTGAAAGGTTCGTCGTAACTGCAGAGAGTAAATCATAGAGAAGTGTGTTAGAACTTGCTGCTAAAAGAAGGTCATCTATATAGTGGATGATGTATGTGTGCTCTGGATGAACTTAGAGCGTAGCGGCTCAATGGCATGATTGACATAGAGCTGACATATAGTTGGACTGTTCTGCATGCCTTGTGGTAGTACTCGCTATTGGAATCGGAGTGCTGCTCCTTGATTGTTGGTACGCGGGACTGTAAACGCAAATCGTGGACAGTCTCGTGGGTGAAGAGGAATGGAGAAAAAGCAATCTTTGATGTCAATGGTGGCTGCATAAAAATGCTGAGGGACTGCAGTGGGATGCGGGCAGCCAGGCTGAGGTGATCCCATTGGCTTAATATGTTTGTTAATTTCTCGAAGGTCATGAAGGAGGCAGAACTTGCTTGTGTTCTTTTTATTGATGACGAAGACTGGCGAATTGTAGGGACTGGTAGACGGCTCAATATGCCCTGCTTGTAGCTGTTCTTCGATGAGGGCAGAGAGAGCTTGCAGTTTATGAGTTGGCAAGGGCCACTGCTCGACCCAGATGGGCTCTTCTGTGTCCCATTCCAGAGGGATAGGGTCAGGTCTTGTGATGGGAGCAGTGGCCCCTATAAGGGGGGGGACGGCACAGCTATGAAGGCTTCCGTGGTGATTCGAGCTTTTAGCTGGCTGAGTACATCTCTTCCCCACAGGATGGTTTGGACTGAAGAAAGGACGAGTGGACGAATTTGGCCTTCGTGGCCTTCTCGGTCGCTCCAATGCAGAGGCTGGGATGTTTTCCAGGAGGTAGCAGCTCCCGTGGCGCCGATGACTTGAGGGCCGGTTGCGAGGGGCCAATGATTGAAGGCGGCGATTTCAAAGGGAATACAAGAGATTTCAGCACCAGAGTCTAAGAGCCCTTCAAGCCATTGTCCGTCTATTTTAAGCTCTAAGGAAGGTTTTTGGTGACGTTTGATAGGCATTGTCCACATTAAGGTTTTGGAGCTCTCTGGAGGGCCTCTTGGGGGAGGGGCTGAGGCCTGCCCCGCTGGAAGTTTAAAGGCTGGGAGATACGTTGTGATGAGCGGCAATCGCGGGCCCAGTGATACCCCTTGCCACAGCGCGGGCATGGTGTGGGGGGGCCTCTTGGTCTGTGCAGTGCTACGGCAGGGCGGGAAGCTGCCGGTTGAGGGCACTCGCGAACAAAATGACCGGGCTGACCGCATCGAAAGCAGGCAGAAGTGGAGGCAGATGAGACAGCCATGGCGGAAGCGAAGGCAGCAGTAAGTGCTTTAGTCTGTGGGTCAATGTCTCGACAAGCTAGGACCCATTCGTGCATTGGCTTGTCGCGGATAGGAAGGATGACAGCTCGGAAGGGTGCGAGGCACCCATCGAGAATGAGTTCTTTTGCTAATGCAAACTGAGCATCTTCGTTAGTAATTTTATGTTGGCATGCTTCGATAACGTGGGCGACAAATGCTGGAAAGGTTTCTTGCGAGTCTTGAAGCATTTGCGCGAACTTGGTGGATTGTTTGGTGGAAATTAAGGAGAATGACCGCTGAACGAGAACTTTCACTCGGTGCCAAAACCCTGGGTCTATGTTCACATAGGAACGAGGGTCAGCATAGTTGTTAACCCCTGTGTAGGCATCAGCTGGATCTTGGACACCCGCTCGAACATTTTCCACTACTTGTTGATCAACAGCTACTTGATAGTGAGCGCGCCATTCAAGGAACTGGCCTGGCTGAAGGATGGAACGGGCTAGAGAAATCCAATCATAAGGAAGAACAAGCTGAACCCCCAACTCTTCTATTAGTTGTAGAACATATGGGCTATCAATGCCGTCTTCTTTAACGGCTTTACGAAGAGTTTTAATTTCTTCTACTGTGAAGGGAAGCCAAGTCTGAGGGCGTTGCTGCATGGGCAGTGGGTTGAGCGGGTATAGCTGGGGGGCGGGAGAATGTGCTTCGCTAGAAGCAGGTGGGGGGCTGCTGCCATACGGTGGTGGTGAGGGATGAACGGTAGCAGGAAATAGATGAGAGAATGATGGCTTAGCAGCGTCAAGGCGGCAACAAACTGGTGGCGGGATATTTTTGGGCGCTGGACAAGATGGCGGAGCGGCTACGTCACTTCTAGGCGCCTGCCAAGATGGCGGTGTAATTACGTCATTTTTGGGCGCCGGCCAAGATGGCGGCGAAATCACGTCATTTCCGGGAGCCGGCCAAGATGGCGGCGAAGTCACGTCATTTCCGGGAGCCGGCCAAGATGGTGGCGAAGTCACGTCATTTCCGGGAGCCGGCCAAGATGGCGACTGCATTATTTCCGGGGCAGGGCCGGAAGATGACGAGACAGGGAGGGGCGGGTAAAGGTGAGAGGAAGCGCCTTTGTTCCCGCCGGCGGGCTCGGACATAGGTGAAGAAGAAGCCGGAAGTGCGCCATTTTGGGCAGAGGTGGAAGAAGAAGGAGAAAGTCCGCTATTTTGAGGAGCTACTGAAGCGGCTTCTGCGGGCCGTGGGGAGCGCGGGCGGGGAGGTTCGCACTCGAGAGCGGCGGCGAGCTGGTCAGACAGAGAATTTGGGTCGCCAGGATCATCGGGCTCATAGTCATTGGGTTGCTTAACCGATTTGTCTTGGATAGCTTCTGACGGTGCACCAAGGAGACAGGCGCGTATGGCTACTAGAGCAGGCAGCAGGCTGTGCGGAAAGGACCACTTTTCATGCTCTATGGCGGAGGTGACTCGATCTATGAGTCGAGAGTGTGTGTCTGGGCTCCAGAGCTGGCAGGTGGCGAGCCACGGATTAAAAGGGAGTAGCAGGTCCCAGTATTTTTGGAGCTGTTTCAGGGAAATGTGGACTCCATTGGTATCAAGCAGGGCGGCTAAAAGCCGAACCTGAGGGGTATGGTGTGAGGAGAGAGAGGCGCCCATAGTGGGAGAAGAAAAGACGGCGATGGGGTCCCTACCTGGAGAGCTGAAATGGTCGCCTGTAGACAGCAGCAGCAGCAGCAGAGAGGGGCCGGAGGGCGGTGGAAGGAAAGGATCCCGGACGAGCCCCCTGCTGTGAGCTGCTATTCTAAGTTAGCAACCCCTGCTGTGAGCTGCTATTCTAAGTTAGCAACCCACGAGGACCGGGCTTCCACGGCTCGGCGGTGAGCCCCTAGGCCAGCGCGTAGGCCTAGGTTCTCCAGGCGTGGGGGACGCGCGGTAAAAACCACGGAGACAGCCTGTGAGAATGAGCTAGTCCACTTTATTGCGGAAAGACACTTGATTATATAAGGTTGGGTCAAGGGAGGGGTAGGAATTGGGGCGGGTTAGCTACAGGGCGGTAGTGGATAGGCGGAACTGTGCAGGCAGCTATGAGGTAGGCGGTGAAGGATAGCAACGGCTGGAAAAGGGAGATAACAAAGGCTAGGAGGAGGGATGAAGGGAGGCAGCAACACTAAAAGTTTGTCAATTTTATTGATCTTCTCAAAACACCAGCTCTTGGTCTTATTTATCAAGTGCTTTCTTATTTTCTATTTCATTTAGTTCTGCTCTTATCTTTGTTATTTCCTTCCTTCTTCTTCCTGTGGGATTACTTTGTTGTTTTGTTTTTCTAATTCCTCCAAGTGTGCAGTTTGTTCTTCAATTTTTGCTCCCTCTTCTTTTTTGATGTATGAATTTATGGCTATAAATTTCCCTCTCAGTACTGCTTTTGCTGCATCCCATAAATTTTGGTACGTTGTGTTATCATGATCATTTGTTTCAAGGTAGTCATTGATTTCTTTTGAGATTTCCTCTTTGATCCACTGTTTTTCTAAGAGTGTGCTGTTTAATTTCCATATCTTGGTGTGAGATATGGCCCTCTGGCCCTTGTAGATTTCCAGGTTCACTCCACTGTGGTCAGAGATATTATTTAGTATGATTTTGATCTTTCTGAATTCATTAAGCCTTTCTTTGTGGCCTAGCATATGGTCTATCTTGGAGAATGATCCTTGTGCACTTGAGAAAAATGTATATCCTGCTGTGATTGGGTGTAGTGATCTGTATATGTCTATTAGATCCAGCTCCTCTAATATACTGTTCAAATATTTTGTTTCTTTAGTGATTCTCTTTTGAGATGTTCTGTCCAGAGTTGATAGTGGTGTTAAAATCCCCCACAATAATTGTAGATGCATCTATTCTTTCACTTAGTTTTTCCAGTGTTTGCCTCACATATTTAGAGGTGCCCTTGTTAGGAGCATAAATGTTTATGATTGTTCATTCTTGACAGGTTGTCCTTTTCACTAATATGTAGTATCCTTCATCTCACGATTGTTTCACATTTAAAGTCTATTTTGTCTGATATTAGTATAGCTATTCCTGTCTTTTCTTGGTTATTGTTTGCTTGTATGATTGTTTTCCAACCATTCACTTTCAGCCTCCATGAATCTCTGGGTCTAAGGTGTGTCTCTTGTAGACAGCATATAAATGGGTCATATTTCCTTATCCAATGTCCCAGTCTGAATCTTTTCATAGGTGAGTTTAATCCATTGACATTCAGTGTTATTACTTTCAAGGAATTTTTTATGTTAGCCATATTTTGATTGGATTTGTGTTTGTCATATTTTGTTTGCTTTTTTCCCCCCTTCTCTTTTTGTCTTTTTGTTGCTCTTACACTCTCCTCCAGCTCTGCCTGTCCTTTTTTTTCCCTTTCTTCCTGCAGAACTCCCTTTAGAAGTTCTTGAAGGAGAGGCTTCTTGTTGGCATACTCTTTCAATTTCTGTTTATCTGTGAATATTTTGAACTCTCCATAATTTTTGAATACTAATTTAGCTGGATAGAGTATTCTTGGCTGGAAATTTTTTTATTTTAGAACCTTGACTATAGCATACCACTGCCTTCTTGACTCCATTGTTTCAGATGAGAAATCAGCACTTAATCTTATGGAACTTCCCTTGTATGTGATGGTTTTCTTTTCTCTTGCTGCTTTTAGAAATTTCTCTTTGTCTTGAGTGTTGGATAATTTGACAAGTATATGTCTTGGTGTGGACCTGTTGGGGTTTATGATGTTTCAGGTGCATTGTGCTTCTTGGATATGTACATCTGTCTCTTTCAATAAATTTGGGAAGTTTTCAGCCATTATTTCCTGCAACACTCCTTCTGATCCCTTTCCCTTCTCTTCTCCTTCTGGGATGCCTATAATATGTATGTTTGTGCATTTTGCATTGTCATTCAGGTCCCTAAGTCCTAGCTGGATTTTTTCTGTCTTTTTATCGATCAATTCTACTATCTGTTTGTTTTCCAATGTACTGTCTTCCACATCACTAATTCTCTCCTCTGTCTCTTCTAATCTTCTAATCTGCTGAATGAACTGTGGTGTTCATTCCCATCATATCTGTTATCTTTTTGCATATGTCTGCAATTTCCCCTGCAAGTGTTGTCTGCATATTGTTAACCTCTTCCTTTACTTCATTAAATTTGTCTGTGATGTATGTTCTGAGATCTTTAATTGCTTGTGCGAAGTTCTGCTCCCCTTGTTGGTTTTTAGTTTGTTCATTGGATTCAGTCATATTTTCCTGATTACTGGTTTGGTTTGTAGATTTTTGTTGCTGTCTGGTCATCATTTTATCTTGACAGGTTTAATCAATTCCTTAGCTTCTTTGTCTAGTCTTGGGGATTAATTAGCTGTTGTTTTTGCATAAGTGTTATATCTTCTCTTTGTCACTTTGTTCTTCTTATTCTAATTTCTTATTGCTGGCTGAGTTCACTTTGTAGGAATGTATTAGGGCCAGGGAAAGGCAATTGTGTAAGAAAGGAAAAAGTGTAAAGTAGTATTGGTGATAAATGTTAACAGAGCAACAATATGAGATCTGGGAGGATGGATATTAGATTCATGTAAGTTGTGTAGAGTTATAGCAGTAGGTAGAGTACCTATAATGAGGTAGTTGACTGAATATGGGATGAATATGGTATGAATAAGAAGCTATTGTTTTCATGAGAGAGGGAAAGAGAAAAGAAAGGCAATAGTTTTGAGAGTGGATAAAAGACAGAAAACAAAACATATTAAAAATTAAGAGACACTTTGGGGATCAAAGAAAGGGAGGTGGAATATAGGAGAGACAGTAGATGATGGAGGATATCAAGATGTGGGGGAAAGGGGATAGTGTAGGTAGCCAAAATCAATTCACACAGAAATGAGGCAATGGAGGATGAGGAAACCCAGGAAATGTAAGGTGTTCCCTGCAGCACCTATTGTATAATTAAGATAAAATAAAATAAGAAGAAAAATGAGAGACAAGAGAAAAGAGAGAAAAAAAGGAGAGAAGGAAAGAAAGAAAAAGGAGGGTGGGTAAAGAAAAGGGAGGGGAACAAGTAAGGAAAAGAAAAGAAGATATAGAATACCAACAACAGCAACAACAAAAAACCCCTAAATAAATGAAAGAAAAAAGACCTTGTGGGATACAATGGGAGAAAAGACTAGGAAATAATGCAATATTAGCAAACCAGGACAATAAATAATTAAAAATTAAAAATTAAAATAAAAAAAACACAAACTTTGAGGTCTCGGACAATCAAGGACCTCAGATGGGCCTCAGGGCATGGTGGATTCAGGGATGGAAAGTCTGTGATATTGCAGACTCAAGAGGTGTGAGTCTCTGGGGTGTGGGCCACCAGGGTTTAGGGACACAGATCTGGCAACCTCAAATCCAGTTAACAGGGAACCTGGGAGCACCACAGTGCAACACAGCCTTCACGGATCCCTGCAGCTGGGTACCAGCCCTATGGGAGAGGTCACATCTGCAAACTCTAGCGTATGTGTCTGAAACCCACAATTCTCCCTCTCTCTCTTCTGTGACTGTATCACCAGTTGGACTTCAGGACACCTCCTGCCCTGCAAGCCCCCAAAACAGCCAGTTGGGGGCGCCTCTATATTTCAGCCAATTTAAGGACACTGAAGATCCGTAGCCAGGACTAGGGGGCGGAGCTCCAGCCAGAAGCACTATTATTCATGTTGGAAATCAAAAATTTCTCACCTGGCAAAAAACTCCCGTCCGTCTCGCCAAATCAGTTTGCGAAGGCCTCCTGCTCTGTCAACCCCCCAATAGCCTGTTCAAGGCTCACATACTCCCCAGTACCGCAGAGCCTCCAGGAATCACTGCCACAGCCCATAAAATTTTAATTTTTTAATTAAAATTATTTATTTTTACGAATTAAATTCAAAAAACACGAGGTCCCAATCAACCCCACCACTCCCACCCCCACTCCCCCTACAGCAACACTCTCTCCCATCATCGTGAGACATCCATTGCACCCAGTATGTACATCTCTGAACATCACTGCACCCCATAGTCAATGGTCCACATCATAGCCCACACTCTCCCCCGTTCCATCCAGTGGGCCCTGGGGGGGTCTACAATGTCCCGTAATTGTCCATGAAGCACCACCCAGGACAACTCCACATCCCAAAAATGCCTCCACATCTCATCTCTTCCTCCCATTCCCCAAACCCAGCAGCCACCATGGCTACCCTTCCCACACCCATTCCACATTTTCTCTGTGGACATTGGATTGGTTGTGTCCATTGCACATCTATGTCAAGTGGGGGCTTAGATTCCACATGGATACTGGATGCACTCCTCCTGCTTTCAGTTGTAGACACTCTAGGCTCCATGGTGAGGTGGTTGACCTTCTTCAACTCCATGTTAGCTGAGTGGGGTCAGTCCAATAAATCAAAGTGTAGGAGATGAAGTTTGTTGAGGCTCTGGGCCTGGGTGTCTTATTTATCAGTCCAGAGATTCAAATCCCCTAAATATATCTTAAAACCCAGCACCACCTACAATTCCAATAAAGTAGCATGCAAGTCTTGTGGGAAGAGATCCCCTCCGAGTTCAATTCCATCATGTAGAAACACCAGCTCCAAAGAAGGGCCATCTGCCATGGCAGTGAACCCCATCTGCCATGACCATAGAACCAGTGGGTCTCTTTATCCCTCAGAAGAACCAATACCTGGGGTTGTATCTACTTTATCTGTCTCTTAGACTCTGCTCAGTTGTGCATAAGGGCATTCCTTCTGACAACCTCCAGACTCTTTTTTAGAGACTCATAGCCTTATAATCTCATTTCTCCTTTCCATTTCCCCCTTACATTAGGTCAAACAACATTTTGAAGTCATGTTATTATATGTAGACAGGGATATTCTGCTGATCCATATTGAACCTTTAATTCAAGGTCATTTTCTAGTTGCATCTTCAGCTGGTATGTGGTAGTGATCCCTTGGTGCCAGGGAGGCTCATCCCCAGGTGTCATGTCCCACGTTGGGGGGAATGCACTGCATCTACATGCTGAGTTTGGCTGTGAGAGTGGCCACATTTGAGTAACATGAAGGCTGTCAGGAGGAAACTCCCAGGCACAGAGCTACTCTAGGCCTTGTTCTTATTGCAGATGTATAGGCTCAAAAGCATAGCCATTAGTATCAGGAACCCACTGTTGGGCCCTCCTTCCTTCCTGGTTCTTGCCGTTGCCCCTGGCGGACTGCCGCTGCTCCCCAGGGTCCATGACCGTGACCCCCAGCCAGGCGCCCAGTACCCGCCCCAGCTGTTGTTTTTAATTGTTTCCACTATGAGTATATCTAGACATTACTATATACCCTGGGCATATGCCCTGTATAACTCCCTGTCAGCCATATATATCCTGTTAATAACATCCTATATCAGTATTCCTCTGCTGCCATTGTTGAACCACTCTATGATTCAAAACTTCCTGTAAAGTGAATCCCAACATAATGGCAGCTTCACAAGAGTCTTAGATCACTGAAATTCATATATACAATATACAGTACTTCTCCAGATCCACCATAAAACCTTTTCCCTTCCATAGCGACAACCTTTTAGCTTATTCATATCATATTTCCTGATACTGATGTACAGATTCCGGGACAATAGCTTTCAAACAAGGTGACATCTGTGCTTACTATGTGGTCCATATTTTAGATTGTACAGTTTTCTAAATTTTTTAGTTATCCTATGTTTTGCCTTATGGTTTACATTATTAGTCTGTCGTCCCCTATATGTTTCTGGTGTAATATTACATGTTTTATATTCATCCTCGTGTACTCTCACAGAACTCCTCTCTTGCCCCCATATTCACCTTGGTTCCTTCCATTCCACATCCATTTTCCCCCTCCCCTTGAGGCCCACAACACCAGCCAATCTCTATTTCCCAAGAAGCCCTGTTCAGAGATCCTTGCAGCAGTATTCAGGGCCTGACTTTCTCAACTGCCCTAATGCCCTGGGAGCCATCCTTTCTCTCGAGAGATACATTTCTCTTTATTTGATGGCATTAGTCCTCCCCAGGGTGTGGTTCCACCCCAACTCTCACTTCTTGGGTCTCTTCCCAATATACAACCCACCTTGGCAAAATGAGCCTTCAGCTATTCCCCCGGAATCCATCCCGCATCAGACCATACCCGCTGAGCATCCTAACCAGGTGTCCCTCCTACTTATACTTTGATACGATTTTCTCAATTTTTTGTTCTCAACAGACACCTGACACTCTCCCATGTTTGTATGTTGCCCCTCCCTCCCCCAAATTTTTGGACAATATTACCCCTCTTCCCATCCCCAGTCCCCCTCAAACCCATAAAGCCCCACCCGAAGGCAACCCCTTGCCCCATTTTGTCCCTTCTTTTTGCTAATACTTACCGCCAGCTCATCACAGATTCCACCCCTGCAGACGTTAACTCACATCCTTCCTCCACCCCCCACTTTCCTGTAAGCCTCTTTTCCCCACTCTAGCTCTCTGAGGCAGTTTGCTTATTTCATATCATTGAGGTCATGTAGTATTTGTCCTTCAATGCCGGGGTTGATTCACTCAACATAATATTCTCTAGATTCATCCATGTTATCATGTGTGATTGTAGTGTATTTGTTCTTACAGCCGAGTAGTATTCCATTGTGTGTATATACCACATTTTATTGATCCACTCGTCTGTTGATGGGCATTTGGATTGATTCCAACTTTTGGCGATAGTGAACAATGCTGCTATGAACATTGGTGTATATATATCGGTTTGTGTCCTTGTTTTCAGTTCTGATGGGTATATACCCAGCAGTGGTATTGCTGGGTCATATGGCAGATCTATGGTTAGGTTTTGAGAAACCGCCAAACTGTCCTCCAGAATGGTTGGATCCTTCTGCATTCCCACCAGCAGTGGATGAGCATTCCCCTTTCTTCACATCCTCTCCAGCATTTGTATTCTTCTGTTTTTTTCATAGCTGCCAATCTGATGGGAGTAAGATGGTATTGCATTGTCGTTTTGATTTGCATTTCCCTGATAGCTAGAGATTTGGAGCATTTTTTCATGTGCTTTTTAGCCATTTGTATTTCTTCTTTGGAGAAGTGTCTGTTTAAATCTTTTCCCCATTTTTTAAATGGGTTGTTTATCTTTTTGTTTTCAAGATATAGGAGTTCTTTATATATGCAAGATATAAGTCTCTTATCAGATATATGGTTGCCAAATATTTTCTCCCATTGTGTGGGTTCCCTTTTTACTTTCTTGACAAACTCCTTTGAGGTGCAGAAGGCTTTAATTTTGAGGAAGTCCCATTTATCTATTTGTTCTTTTGCTGCTTGTGCTTTTGGTGTGATATTCATGAAGCCATTTCCTATTACAAGGTCTTGTAGATCTTTCCCTACACTGCTTTCCAATATCTTTATGGTCTTGGCTCTTATATTTAGGTCTTTGATCCATCTTGAGTTGATCTTTGTATAAGGTGTGAGATGGTAATCCTCTTTCATTCTTCTACATATGGCTATCCAGTTCTCCAGGCACCATTTGTTGAATAGGCCATTCTCTCCCAGTTGAGAGGGTTTGATGGCTTTATCGAATATTATATGGCTATATACATGAGGTTCTATATCTGAACTTTCAATTTGATTCCATTGGTCTGTGTGTCTCTCCTTATGCCAATACCATGCTGTTTTCACTACTGTAGTTTGTAGTATGTTTTGAAGTCAGGAAGTGTGATTCCTCCTATTTTGTTTTTCTTTTTCAGTATTTCTTTGGCTATTCGGGGCCTCTTTCCTTTCCAAATAAATTTCATAGTTAGTTTTTCTAGTTCCTTAAAGAAGGCTGTGTTGATTTTTATTGGGATTGCATTGAATGTGTAGATAAGTTTTGGTAGGATAGACATCTTAATAATATTCAGTCTTCCTATCCATGAACAAGGAATAGTCTTCCATTTATTTAGGTCTTCTTTGATTTCCTTGAACAGTCTTGTATAGTTCTCGGTGTATAGGTTTTTTACCTCTTTAGTTAAATTTATTCCTAAGTATTTGATTTTTTTATTTACTATTGTGAATGGTATTTGTTTCTTGATTTCCTCCTGATCTTGCTCATTATTGGTGTACAGAAATGCTACTGATTTTTGCGCATTGATCTTATAACCTGCGACTTTGTTGAACTCATTTATGAGTTCTAGAAGCTTTGTTGTAGATCTCTCAGGGTTTTCTATGTATAGGTTCATGTCATCTGCAAATAATGAAATTTTGACTTCTTCCCTTCCTATTTGAATGCCTTTTATATCTGGTTCTTGCCTCAGTGCTCGAGCAAGTACTTCTAAGACAATGTTAAATAGGAGCAGAGACAATGGGCATCCTTGTCTTGTTCCTGAGTTTAGAGGGAAGGATTTCAAGATTTCTCCATTGTAAACAATGTTGGCTGTAGGTTTTTCATATGTACTCTTTATCACGTTCAAAAAGTTTCCTTGTATTCCGATCTTTTGGAGTGTTTTTATCAAGAAGCGGTGCTGTATTTTGTCAAATGCCTTTTCTGCATCTATAGATATAATCATGTGATTTTTTTCCTTCAATCTGTTTTTTTCCTTCAATCTGTAAAATCACATTTATTGATTTTCTTATGTTGAACCATCCTTGCATACCTGGAATAAATCCCACTTGGTCATGGTGTATAATTCGTTTAATGTGTTGTTGAATATGATTAGCAAGTATTTTGTTAAGTATTTTTGCATCTAGGTTCATTAGAGAAATTGGTCTGTAATTTTCCTTTCTTGTGGTGTCTTTGCTTGGCTTTGGTACTAGGATAATGTTGGCCTCATAGAAGGAGTTCAGCAATGTTCCTTCTATTTCGATTTTTTGGAATAGTTTCAACAGGATTGGTGTTAGTTCTTCTGGAATGTTTTGTAGAATTCACCCATGAAGCCATCTGGCCCTGGGCTCTTCTTAGTTGGGAGATTTTTAATGACTGATTCTATCTCTTTGCTTGTGATTGGTTTGTTAAGATCATCAATTTCTTCTTTCGTCAATATGGGCTGCTTATGTGTTTCTAGGAATTTGTCCATTTCCTCTAAATTGTCATTTTTGTTGGAATATAGTTTTTCAAAGTATCCTCTTATGATAGTCTTTATTTCTGTGGGGTCAGTGGTGATATCACCTTTCTCATTTCTTATTTTGTGTATTTGCATCTTTTCTCTTTTTTTCTTTGTTAGTCTCGCTAAAGGTTTGTCAATTTTGTTGATCTTCTCAAAAAACCTGCTCTTGGTCTTGTTATTTTTTCAAGTGCTTTCTTATTTTCTATTTCATTTAGTTCTGCTCTTATCTTTGTTATTTCCTTCCTTCTTCTTCCTGATGGGTTACTTTGTTGTTGTTTTTCTAATTCCGTCAAAAGAGCAGTTAGTTCTTCAATTTTTGCTCTTTCTTCTTTTTTGATATGTGAATTTATGGCTATAAATTTCCCTCTCAGTACTGCTTTGCTGCGTCCCATAAATTTTGTTATGTTGTGTTATCATTATCATTTGTTTCAAGGTAGTCATTGATTTCTTTTGAGATTTCCTCTTTGACCCACTGTTTTTCTAAGAGTGTGCTGTTTAATTTCCAAATTGTGGTGTGAAGTCTGGGCCTCCATCCCTTGCGAATTTCCAGCTTCACTCCACTTGGTCAGAGATATTGTTTTGTATTATTTCAATCTTTCTGAATTCATTAAGCCTTTCTTTGTGGCCTAGCATATGGTCTATCTTGGAGAATGTTCCATGTGCGCTTGAGAAAAATGTATATCCTGCTGTGTTTGGGTGTAATGATCTATATATGTCTATCAGATCCAGCTCTTCTAATATACTGTTCAAATGCTTTGTTTCCTTAGTGATTCTCTTTTGAGATGTTCTGTCCAGAATTGATAGTGGTGTATTAAAGTCCCCCACTATAATTGTAGATGCATCTATTTTTTCACTTAGTTTTTCCAGCGTTTGTCTCACGTATTTAGAGGCACCCTTGTTAGGAGCATAAATATTTATGATTGTTCGATCTTCCTGACAGATTGTCCCTTTCACTAAAATGTAGTATCCTTCTTTGTCTCTCACAATTGTTTCACATTTAAAGTCTATTTTGTCTGATATTAATATAGCTACTCCTGCCTTTTTTTGGTTGTTGTTTGCTTGTATGATTGTTTTCCAGTCATTCACTTTCAATCTCCATGTGTCTCTGGGTCTAAGATGTGTCTCTTGTAGACAGCATATAGATGGGTCATATTTCCTTATCCAGTGTCCCAGTCTGAATCTTTTGATAGGTGAATTTAATCCATTGACATTCAGTGTTATTACGTTCAGAGAATTATTTGTGGTAGCCATATTTTGGTTGGATTTGTGTTTGCTATATTTTGTTTGTATTATTATATTTTCCCCTTCTATTTTTGTCTTTTTTGTTGCTCTTACACTCTCCTCCATCTCTGACTGTCGAGTTTTTTCCTTTCTTCCTGCAGAACTCCCTTAAGAATTTCTTGAAGGGGAGGTTTCTTGTTGATATACTCTTTCAGTTTCTGTTTATCTGTGAATATTTTGAACTCTCCATCATTTTTGAATGCTAGTTTAGCTGGATAGAGTATTCTTGGTTGGAAATTTTTTTCCTTTAGTACCTTGACTATATCATACCACTGCCTTCTTGCTTCCATGGTTTCAGATGAGAAAGCAGCACTTAATCTTATGGAGCTTCCCTTGTATGTGATGGTTTTCTTTTCTCTTGCTGCTTTTAGCATTTTCTCTTTGTCTTGAGCATTGGGTAATTTGACAAGTATATGTCGTGGGGTGGGCCTGTTGGGGTTTATGACCAGTGGAGTGCGCTGTGCTTCTTGGATATGTACATCTGTCTCTTTCAGTAGATTTGGGAAGTTTTCAGCCATTATTTCCTGCAACACTCCTTCTGACCCCTTTCCCTTCTCTTCTCCTTCTGGAATGCCTATAATACGTATGTTTGAGCATTTTGCATTATCATTCAGGTCCTTAAGTCCTATCTGGATTTTTTCTACCTTTTTATTGACCACTTCTACTATCTGTTTGATTTCCAATGCACTGTCTTCCACATCTCTAATTCTCTGCTCTGCCTCTTCTAGTCTGCTGATATTTGCTGCAAGTGTATTTTTGATTTCTTGAATTGTGGTGTTCATTTCCATCATATCTGTTATTTTTTTGCACATGTCTGCAATTTCCTCTCCAAGTGTTGTCTTCATGTTGTTAACCTCTTTCATTACTTCATCAAATTTGTCGGTGATAAATGTTTTGAGATCTTTCATTGCTTGTGCGCAGTTCTGCTCCCCTTCCTGATTTTTAGTTTGTTGATTGGATTCAGTCATGTTTTCCTGATTACTGGTTTGGTTTGTAGATTTTTGTTGCTGTCTTGTCATCATTTTTCCTTGACGGGTTTAATCAGATCCGTGCTTCTTTGTCTAGTCTTGGTGATTAATTAACTGTTTTTTTTTGCATAAGCGTTATATCTTCTCTTTGTCACTTTGTTCTTCCTATTCGAATTTCTTATTGCTGGTTAAGTTCACTTTAAAGGAAAGTATTAGTGCTGGGGAAAGGCCATTGTGTAATGAAGGAAAAAGTGTAAAGTAGTATTTGTGATATATGTTAACAAAGCATCCATATGAGTTCTGGGAGGATGGAGGTTAGATCATGTAAATTGTGTAGAGTTATAGTAGTAGGAAAGTACCTATAATAAGGTAGATGACTGAATATGGGAGGAATATGGTACGTACTAAGAAGCTATTGTTTTCGTGAGAGAGGGAAAGACAAAAGAAAGGTAATCGTTTCAAGGGGAGATACCAGATGGAAAACTAAACAAAGGTATTAGAAATTAAGAGTTAGACACTTAGTGGATCAAAGAAAGGGAGTTGGATGTAGGAGAGATAGCAGATGGTGGAGGATATCAAGTTGTAGGGGAAAGGGGTTAGTGTAGATAGCCTAAATCTATTCACAGAGAAATGAGGCAGTGGAAGATGAGGAAACCCAGTAAATGTGAGGTGTTTCCTGCAGGACCTATTGTATTGTTAAGATAAAATAGAATAAGAAGAAGATCGGGGACAAGAAAGAGAGGATTAAAAAAAAAAAGTAAAAAGAGACTTTGGGGGATACGCTTGGAGAAAATACTAGGGGATAATGCAATGCCAGGAATCAGAACATTGAAAAACTTGAATAAAAAAATAGAAATAGAATAAAAATAAAAGCAAAACAAAATAAAATGAAGAAAAAACACAAACTTTGAGGGCTAGGATATTCAAGGGCCTCAGATGAACCTCAGGGCGTGGTGGATTCAGGGATGGACAGTCTGAGGTATTAAGGCCTCAAGAGGTGTGAGTCTCTGGCGTGTGGGCCGCCAGAGTCCAGGGAACTCAGACCTGGCAACCTCAAGTCCAGTTAACGGGAATCCTCGGAGCACCACAGTGCATCACAGCCTTCAGGGATCCCTGCAGTTGGGTGCCAGCCCTATGGGTGAGGTCTCATCCACAAGCTCTATCCTGTGTTCTGTGTCCTACAATTCACTCACTAGGGTCTATTGTGTGGATATATCACCAATTGAGTTCAGGAACCCTCCCACCCTGTGGTCCCCAGGAACGTCCACCTGGGGGCTCCTCTAGGCTGCAGCCAATTTAATGACTCAGATCAAATATCCAGGTCCGGGGGAGGGGCTCCAGCCAGAAACGCTAATAGCAGAGTCCAAACCCGTAATTCCCACGCTTTGCAAAATATTCCCCTAATCAGGTTCCAAACGTCTGGCACCCCGTGATACCCCGGTAGCGTCTCTTTGTTGCTATCACTTTGAGACTGCTGTAGTTCCACAGCAGGGGTGGGGGGGTGGGGGCGTGGCTCTAGGCGGAAACGCTATTGTTTGTGTCCACAATCACAACCCCCCCCTTTGCCCTAAAACCCCCGTCTGTCTGCCCAAATGGGTCTGCAAGCACCTCCCTTCCCACAAACCCCCAATAGGCCGCCCAGGGCCCACGAACTCCCCAGTACTGCAGAGGCTCCAAAAAATAATAATAATAAATTAAAAAAACAAAAAAAACCACCAAAGAACAGAAATCCCTCCGCAGGCCCGGCTTCCCCCGCCGCTGCCCGCCGGCGAGGCCTGGACCGGCTCCGCCTGGCTCCGCACGCCTCCGCGGCCTGGCCCAGCTCCGCCCGGCTCCGCTCGCTACAGCGGCCCGGCCCGGATCCGGCGTCCGCCGCCCGCCGCCCGCTGCCGCAGCCTGGACCGGCCCCGCCTGGCTCCACACGCTGCGGCGGCCCAGCCCAGCTCCGCCCGCCGCCGCGGCCCGGCTCGGCCCCACCCGGCCCAGCTCGCCACCGCCGCAGCCTGGCCCAGCTCCGCCCGGCTCCTTACGCCACTGCAGCCCGGGGCCCGGCTCCGCCCGGCTCCGCCTGCCACCGCGGCCGCGTCCCGGCCTGGCTCCGGCGTCCACCCCATAACTGTGATTTTCAATCAGCTTTGCTTCCCTTCATGCCAGGAGCCAAATTAAAATAGTGCTACAGGTCTCTTTATAACTTGGACAAGTTCAAACTAGCTCTTTGTAGGATTATATGGTATCCAGATGAATTTACTAATCAGTAACTGAAATCAGTGCCTGACCATCTCTTTCTTGCCTGTTTCTGGGAAATGGAGCTTCCAATTCCAGCCATGGAATAGCTCCTGAGGCAGTTTGTGCCACCAGTGCAGGATTGGCACTGGCCTCTTCAGCATGGAGTCCTCTACTTACGAATCTTTACTGCAGATGGGCAGTCTCTTCCTTCCATTATTTAAAGGATGTTGCAGGATTCTCTTTTGGTCTCCTGAGTCCCCCAAACAGGTGTTTTAGATAGCTCTGGGTGTTACTAACAGCCCTGCAGGATAAGCTGACTCTTGGAGTGCCTTACTCTGCCACCACCTTGCCTCTTCCACTCCCTGTAGGATTCTTGATCCTTCTCCTTTTCAATTCTTAGAGTCATGTTAGATACATTGTAAAGAACTCAAAAGATCTACCAATAGATTGTCCTTAGTTTAGGGAGTCAGTTCTACAGTCTAGTGCAATGAAAGGAGTCTCTGCTTCTCAACGGTTCAGTATATCAACTCCATCTTGGAATAGCATCAGTATCAGCAGCACCAGCAGCAGGATGATTGAGACTGCATAGGAAGCCCTAAGTTTATGGGGAGAAATCCTCCAAATCTATAGCACCATCTGTTAAATGAAGATGAGTAAACAATTGGATTCTTACATGTCATATTTTGAATTAGAAAACAACAAAGTAATTGTCCATTAGCTACTGACTATACATATGTCTGCATATGTCTTAAGATGTCCAGTATGAAAATGTGCTGAATGAAATGAGAACATTTCAGTTAAGAGTGCTCATGCATGGTGGTACAGGACAAAACAACCACCTTCTTTCAGTTTTAGTAATTCATAATATTTGAAAGGCCTTTATTCAAAATTTTGTCCATATTCAGTTCCATTTATTTTCAATATCAGATCTGTAAGGTAACTGGGTCAAAAGTTGTTACTTCTC
This sequence comes from Dasypus novemcinctus, assembly GCF_030445035.2. NCBI lineage: Eukaryota > Metazoa > Chordata > Mammalia > Cingulata > Dasypodidae > Dasypus > Dasypus novemcinctus. Next base: position 45,537,066 of record NC_080690.1, on the reverse strand, counting down.
TTTTGCCTCAGTTGAGAAACCCAAAGTTCAGCAAACTTAAAAGGCAAATCTAACCAGAATTAAAGCTCATAAGTAGTAGGGACCTAGTTCTTACTTTTACTCACAATAAAGATGAAGATAATAGTTCCTCAATATGGATTGACTGACTGATTTATTGCTTACTTGATTGATAACTGATTGAGTCAGTGTCATGTGGTAAGTTATATGTAGATAAAGAGTCATAATAACTCCTCTTTCACTTTAAATTTCAAAAATCTAATCAGAATTGCTTAACTGTCTCCTACAGCAGAACTTTTGCACCAAAAGTTTTGTTATTCATGGAGGTACTGAGAAGCAAAAATGAGATCATTTACTTCTATTGATGGTGTTTAAATATTTCTCCTTTTCCTACCCCCATTTAAACAGAAATCAAAATGGAAAAAGGATTGCAGGGGGGCAGGGATATACAGAGAATGTACAAGCTCTCTCCTCTCATTCTTGGCCCACTTAATGTTTTTTTTAACATGGAGTTCACAAGGGTGAGAGAGCAGATCAGTGCCTCTTCCAGCTCCCCAGACAGACAGACAATGCAACTGTGCTTGGAAGAAGTAGATATGTGGATTTATACTATTGCTAGGTGGCTAGCTTAGGATTTTCACCTACTCAATTTGTTGTAGTCATTCCATATTAAGTTGTATTATGCATCTTAGCTTCCAGAATTTCTGTCCAGGTTGGAAGGTCCTAGCATATGCATCTGTCCATGGGGCATCCTAACCTTTCCTCTGAATCCTAAATCCTCAGCTCTGACAGAAGGCTCTAATAATTATTAAAGAAAATTTATTTCTGATTATTATTTTTGTCCCTAGGTTATGCTTAGAAATTCCAGCTAATACTCTTCCCTTCTTGTAGTATACTTATTAAAGTGATAACCCTAGTTCTTCCCTTCTCCCAACAAGAGGCAGAGCTACTCTCTATAACTTGAATCTGATCTGGCCCTGAAATTTGCTTTAGTGAATACAATGCAGGAAACATGACATTGTGCCTTTTCCAATCCTATGCCTCAAGAGGTCTTACATGTTTCTTCCTGCAGGTTCTTCAACCTCTGCCTCTACAATGAAAATATGCCTGATGTTGCCTGCTGGAGGATTGTGAGCAACACGGATACTGAAAAGAGCTGAACCATCCCAATCATCCTAGCTAAGGCCACCATAGCTCAGCCTCCTAACAAACCCACAACTGACCTCAGACTCATGAGCAAGCCCATCTAAGATCAGCAAGGCAATTTATATGACCCAGACTCATGAACAACAATAAATGGTTGTTTAAGCCACTTGATTTTAGAGTTGTGACAGAGCCTTAATTGTAGGATTAGATATGCAATCATCCTGTGTGTTTAGGGGTTCATTTATAATTATGGATATGTGTGTGTTGTATATATATATATTTATATATACCTTTTACACTTCCATTATAACTTTCTAATTTGTCATATCCACAAACAAAAATTCATATTCACCTATAATTGTTCCATAAAACTTCCTGATTAAAAATGGAACCACCACAGTGATGGTAGCACATTCTCAAGTATTTAAGTAACAGCACTGAATTATGTATGTGAATGTGGCAGAAAGGGGAAGTTTTGGAATGTGTATGCTACTAGAATGAAAGTTAGAAGATGAAACATAAAACCACATACGCAGTGATCCCTATTGTGAACAATGGACTGGGGTTAATAGTATAAGAATATTCTTTCATTAAATATAGTGAATGTATAACAGTAAAACAAAATGTTATTAATAGGATGGTATATGGGAAAAAATACACCTGATATAAACTAAAAGAAAATGGAACCACCACAAAAATGTATTGGGTAAAACAATGGGATCTCTGGTGAATTGAGGACTATGCACAAAGCCCTTTTCTTCCACTTTCCTGACTCCCAGGGTAGAGTGTGACATGTAGAAATTCATTAATCTACTTATTCAGCAGATGTTAATTAAGAGCCTATCACGTGCTCAGTCTTGAGTGAGGCACCACACAAAGTCTGTCCCTAATTCAATCTGGATCTGTGACTTTCCCAGACAGTTGAATTCAGGGATGCTGCATTGCTAAGGCTCCTGTACATGCCTGGGAATATGAAAGCAGAAGATGGGGAAGAAACTCTCTCTATGTTACATGGCATTACTCTGTTATGTACTGCCTTAACTGAGTCATCGCAGTAGAATTTGAAGTTGGCAAAATAAACTATTATGGCATCAAAGGCCACTAGTATTAAAGAGCAATAAGCCGGTAAACAGCAGCTTCAGATCATAAGAGGGACTTAAATTACAGGCATGTAAGTTCATGTCATATAGTGCTTAAAATACTTTTCTGAAAATGTAGTCTTTCCCTGCTCTGTGGATTGGCTAAAACTCACAAGACAGGCTCCAACTCCAGAGTGGATACAAGCAGTTCACATATGGCAATTTGAGAGGGTGGGTGCTTCCCTGCAAACCCATTAGCAATAATGCATGCTACCCTTGCAAAATGATGGGGAAATCTGATGAATCCCATGATTCTGAGGCAATTTTAGTTTAAAACATGAAGGGTTTCTGTAATAACATAAAAATTTTAATGTCTGACTACTTACAGGCAAGAGACCTTTTTTATTTAGAAAACAAATACTTAATTCAAAAGAATTTAAGAACATGATTATGAGTGATATTGCATATATAAGACTGATTTTACAAAATATAAATGCAAATATATTAGAGAGAAGGAAAAAGAATAGCATATATGTGTGGCAGGGGAAGAATAGAGAGATTGAGAGGTGATGAGTTTTGGTTATTTGTTAGTTATTATTATTATTATTGGAATAATGAAAGTGCACAAGAATGACTGAAGTGGTGAATACACAAATATGTGATTATGTGATTACACCGAATACCACTGATTGTACACTCTGGATGAATTTCTGCTTGATTAATATGTATCAATAAAATTTATTTGTTAAGAAAAAAAAGAATTTAAGTATATCCCTGGAATCAAGAAATTTTATCTAAAGATCTATATCTGTTGTGCTATCTTTAACATTCTCTAAGAGATGGTACCCCTGCTACAATTTTCCTGGAGATATCGAAGTTGTTTAGTCCATTAAAAATAAGAATGTACCAATCATAATTTTTTTCAGCATTTTCTCCAGGAAAACTTTATAGGTTTTGACAAAACTTTATAGGTTTTGACAAAATGCATAATGGCTTGTATCCATCATTGTAATATCATGCAGAACAATTCTAATGTCTCCAAAATACCCCAATTTACACCAATTCTTCCCTCTTCCTGCCCTTGGAAATTCTGCTGACCACTGCCTTTATATCTGTGTTATATGTTCTTCCATTACTAGAATTATAATAAGACTACTTTAGTCTGTTGTTTCATTCCCCCATTATGTATCTTTATTCCTCATTCTTGAGGATTTGGGGATGGTGATGCCCCTTCTGCTTCTGATTAAGAAGGGGCTTAGATCTCATGGGGCATATGGATGGAAATGTCCTGCTTGCAGTTGTAGACACTCTGTTTTTTGGGATGGGTGTTGTCCATCATCATTCTTTTGTTAGTTGTCCTTGGTAAGTCTGATCAACTAGAGAATAGATGTTGGCTATAACTCTGCTGAGATTCAGGGCTCAATCAGCATATGAACAGATGACAGATGTAAGTCTCTGGGACATATATTTAATGGGTATAGTGCTAAATATAGGCTCAAATAAATGGGGCATAAGAAACATATATAGAAAAATTATAAATGAGTCTAACTCTGATACGCTGGGGAGATGTGTTATCATATATTCTGAGGTAAAGCCTGACAATGAGGTACCAATTTCCTGGGGTTGTCTGCCCTGCCCATAGTGTTTACATGTCGCTAGAGCCATCAGGAGCACCCCTGCTTGAGGCACTGTTTACTGTGGCAGTCAGTGAGATCCTGTGAGACATGCATAAGTGTAATCTCTGGAATGACCTCCCAACTCTCTTTGAAACTTCCTAGCCATAAAAATTCACTTGTATTTAATATTTCCCCCTTTTGGTTCAGACCTTTTCCAAATGGATCACTAGTTGACACTTAGTAATAATCCCTCAGTGCCAGGGAGGTTCATCCCTGGAAGTCATGTTCCACATCAGGGGAAAGGTAGTGAATTTATATGCTGAGTTTGGCTTAGAAAAAAGCCACACTTGAACATCAAGGAGACTTTCAGGAGGTAATTCTCAGGCAATATATATTACTAAGCTAAATTTCAATTTCACAAGAACAAGGTTCATAAGTACAATCATCAATATCAAGGGCCTGGCATATTAGTCTCTCCTCCTTCACTAGGAACTGCCCAAGCACACTAGAGATTCTTGCCACTCTGTGAGAGAATGTAGCTGGACTTCCAATCTTATCTTTTAATAAGTCTTGCCAAAGAGAAGTCTGAAATGTAGATATCTAGAATTTACCTTATTAGTCACCACCTTACTTCTTAGTCCCTTTGAGGGAGTACATTTTATGAGCATTAATACAAATATAGGGTTACTGGGAATTGCCTGGGGATGTAAAATTTGAAGGAACTTCTTCCTTTGAATGTAATATTTCTCCTAATGGCTCAAACATACTGGATTGGCAAATTATCATAGTCAAACTTAATGGAGTAAAGCAACTCTTCTTTGTGTCTGAGGATGTAGGCATAGCATAACATTGGATAGTTATATGCTACACACTTTAGAAGAATTGTTTAATTTAATCTTCCTAGCAATCCAATGAGATGAGTAAAAAATTTTATAAGATGAGGAGATAGAAACTCAGAGAAGTTAAGGGACTTGTTAAAGGCTGCACAGTAAAGACACCAAGCTATTAATAAGACATCTTCTCTTATGCTAAAACCTGGAGTCCTTACCTCTTTGCTGAATTACTTTCCCCATATTAACTTTTGTCTAGGTTCCTAACATTAGCCCCAGGGCTCTGATTGTATACTACCTGCTTCCTCATGTCTGATCAGACATTATTTCTCAGTCTATGGGCTTTTGCTCATGCATTTCTCTCTCTACTTTATTCCATCACTATCTGTTGGAACCATTGCCCTGTTTGTATTTTGTTTGTACCATGGTGTTATGGTTCGAAGCTGTATGTACCCCAGAAAAACATGTTAGGAAATCTAATACATTCTTGGAGGTGTAAGCCTATTGTAAGCATGCTCCTTTGATGAGGCTACTTCAGTTAAGGTGTGATTTACTTTATTCAGTATGTGACTTAATCTTATTACTGGAGTCCTTTATAGATGGAATGAGAGAGAGACAGACAGACAGAGAGAGAGAGAGAGAGAGAAGCAGGAAGTGAGAAACTGAAATCAATAAAGCCCAAAAAAGAAGGGAGAGACCTGTGGATGCCATATGCCTTGATTTTTGGTAGAGGAGCCAAGAATTGCAAAGAAGCCAGTCTTTGGGAAGAAAGCATCACTTTGATGGTGTCTTGATTTGGACATTTTCCCAGATTCTAACTGTAAGCAAATAAATTCTTATTGCTTTGGCCAAACCATTTCATGGTGTTGCTTTGAGCAGCATAGGAAACTAAAACACATGGAAACATTTCTACTCTTTTGCCTACTATTGGTTCCCACAGTAATTGTCTGTTTCACCTTATGATAGGAATAGCACAATATTGCTGTTTACCTTACTAGACAATAAGTTCTTGAGGTCAGGGTCTATATCTGATTTTTATTTTGGTCCCCTCAGCAAAGGAAGTGCTCAAGAAAGTTGACAGGAAAAGACAAGGGTGTTCCTCACAACTTTCTAAGACATCTTTTCTCTTAAACCTTACCTGATGTGTTCACTATGGCATCTTCTGACCTTCAGCACAGTTTTTAGTACATAACATATGTTTGTTGAATGCCTGTGGAATGAATGAAAGCATGAACAAATGAATCTAATAACTCAGGAAGAATACAACTAAGGTACCTGAGCCCTGTGATTAAGAATGCAAATTAGGTCCAACCTGGGCTCTGCCTCTTATACTTTGGGACACAAACATCTTTAAGACTCTCATTCTTCATTTCTAAAATAGGGATGATAGTGGTATCTATAAGGCAGAGATGGTAGTGGTAATTAAACAGCCTATGTGATTGCCTCCATTTACCGGCCTCCTTTGCCATTTATCTGGGGTGTATGACTACTTTTAGCTGGCTAAGTTTTCTAGTCCTTCTATACCAAACACCACACAACAGGTTGTTTAAACAACAAACATTTATTGTCTCATGGTTTTTTTTTTTTTGTTTTTTTTTTTGTTATTGAGCTTAGGAGCTCTTTATTTATTTATTTTTCTTTTCTTTTCTTTTTTTTTTATTGACTTTGTAATAATATTACATTAAAAATATATATGTGAGGTCCCATTCATCCCCACCCCCCCCTCCCTCTCCCCCCCCAACAACACTCGTTCCCATCATCATGACATATCCATCGGATTTGGTAAGTACATCTTTGGGCACCTCTGCACCTCATAGACAATGGTCCACATCATGGTCCATACTCACCTCCATTCCATCCAGTGGGCCCTGTGAGGATTTACAATGTCCAGTGATTACCTCTGAGGCACCATCCAGGGCAGCTCCATGACCCAAAGATGCCTCCACCTCTCATCTCTTCCTGCCTTTCCCCACACCCATCGTCCACCATGTCCACTTTTCCCAATCCAATGCCACCTCTTTTTTGTGGACATTGGATTGGTAGTGTCCATTGCACCTCTATGTCAAGAGGAGGCTCAGATTCCACATGGATGCTGGATGCAATCCTCCCATTTTCGGTTGTAATCACTCTAGGCTCCATGGTGTGGTGATTGTCCTTCTTCAACTCCATCTTAGCTGAGTGTGGTAAGTCCAATAAATCAGATTGTAGGTGCTGGAGTCTGTTGAGGCTCAGGACCTGGTTATCACATTGTCGGTCCAGAGATTCAAATCCCCTAAATCTATCTTAAACCCCAATGTTAACTGCACCTCTATCACATTAGCATGAAAGCCTTATGAAGGGAGATCCCATCTGAGTCCAGATTCATCACACATAAACACCGTTTCCAAAGAGGGGCCATCTGCCCTGGTAGTCAACCCCATCGGCCATGACCATAACTCTCATGGGTCTCTTTAGCCTTCATAGGAACCAATATCTGGGGGTTGTATCTGCTTTATCTGTCTCTCTGACTCTGCTCAGTTGTGCATGAGGGCAATCCTTCTGCCAGCCTCCAGACTCTTTTTTAGAAACTCGTAGCCATATAAACTCATTTCTCCTTTCCATTTCCCCCTTACTTTAGGTCAAACAGCATTTTAAAGTCATGGTATTTTATGTAGACATTGATATTCTGCTGATCCGCATTGAATCTTCCATATAAGGTCCTTTTCCAGTTGCATCATCAGTTGGTATTTGATAGTGGTCCCTCGTTGCCAGGGAGGCTCATCCCCGGGTGTCATGTCCCACGCTGGAGGGAAGGCATTGCATTTACATGCTGAGTTTGGCTTCGAGACTGGCCACATTTGAGTAACATGAAGGCTGACAGGAGGAAATTCCCAGGCACAATGTTGCTCTATGCCTTGTTCTTATTTTAGGTTTATCAGCTCACAAACATAGTCATTAGCATCAGGGGCTCACTGTTGAACCCTCACTTCCTCCCGGTCCCCTCTGCTGTACCTGGGAGACTGTCGCTGTTCCCCTGGGGACCACGACAGAGCACCACTGGCCAGAAACCCAGTACCCCCCCTGCTGTGGTTTTTAATTGTTGCCGCTATGAGTATATCCAATCATTGCCATGCACCCTGGACATATGTTCTGTACAGCTCCCTGTCAGCCATATATCACTTGTCATTGGTATCCCATACCAGTATCTCTCCATTGCCATTGTTGAAACACTCTGTGATCCAGAACTCCCCGAAATTTGTCTCATGGTTTTAAGGCTAGAAGTCCAAAACCAAGATGTTAGCAGGGCTTTGTTTTCTCCCAGAGTTGAGAAAGCTACTCCATCCTCCAACACATGGCAATATCTTTGGTTTTCTGTGGCTTTCTCTGACTTTTAGCTTCTACTAACTTCTGGCTTCTATATGACTGACTGCATCAGAATTTCCTCTCTTTCTATCTCCAAGTCATACAGATTAAGGCCCACCCTCAATGTGACCACACCTTAAATAATAATAATATCTTCAAAAGATCTTATTTGCCTGTCTTTTGTGGGGTGCATGATTCAATTCTCAACACTGTCCAATAGCTTGAAAGTAATTAAAGCATGTCAATTCTGGTCTGATATCATAAAGAGAAGAGCTGACTTCTTCACACTTTCTTCCTACTACTCAGACAAAGGATCCAAGAATTTAGAGATGGAGAGTGCCAAATTGGGAATAACTTGGATCTCTGAATCACTGTTGGAGTAAGATAACCAAGGAGACTATCATACTGCAATATGAGTAAGGAATAAATCAACCTTTGTCAAACCACTGATATTTAAGGGTTTATTTATTACTTCAGCATAGCCTGTCTTCTTCTGACTAATATAATTGATCTCCTGAAATTGTGAGGATGGAAGTAGATAATGAATATTGGCTCTTTAGTTCAGTGGCTGGCATGTAGTTAAGTATGCAACACATTATTATTATTACTATCATCATCATCACCAACATTTTTTACTTGACACTCTTTCTTGCTCTCTCTCCCTCTTTCACATATGTGTGCATACACATACATACATACATACATACATACATATGAGTATGAAAAAGGTTGCAGTGTTTTGACACTATACCTGACACATGTTGAGACCTCAGCTCACAGTTCCATTTGCTTTTACAAAAGCAAAGAGCTGACTTCCTGGAAGATACATTGCATTTTAAAGAATTTTTTTCTCTAGCTGTGTCCTCAGAGGCCTTTGAAAAATAGCAATTAAAAAAATAAAAAGAATAAAAAAGAGGAAACAGAGGGATCATGTAGTATTTGTCCTTCAATGCTTGGCTTGCTTCACTCAACATAAGGTCCCCAAGATTCATCCATGTTATCACATGTGTTTATATTCTGCATATATAAAGAACTCCTATATCTTGAAAATAAAAAGACAAACAACCCATTTAAAAAATGGGAAAATGATTTGAACAGACATTTCTCCAAAAAAGAAATACAAGTGGCTACAAAGCACATGAAAAAAGGTTAAAATCATTAGCTATTAGGGAAATGCAAATCAAAACTACAATGAGATACCTTCTTACTCCCATAAAACTGGCAGCTATCAAAAAAACAGAAGACTACAAGTGCTGGAGAGGATGTGAAGGAATGGAAACATTCATCCACTGCTGGTGGGACTGCAGAAAGATCCAGCCATTCTGGAGGACAGTTTGGCTGTTTTTCAAAAAGTTAGCTATAGATTTGCCATGTGACCCAGCAACTCCAGAAGATCTGAAAATGAATGTGCCACAATGATGGGGGAGGTTGTTAGTGTGGGAGGAGTGGGGTGGGGGGTGGGGCATATACGGGAATTTCTTTTATTTTTTAATGTAACATTTTTTATGTGAGGTATATATCTTCAAAAAATATAATTTACAAAAATGATGTGGTGGGGGGTGCGGAGTAGGTTATATGGAAAAAAATAAAGAAAGAAAAAACAAATGCAAAAAAAGAGAGATAAAACAGGTCAGAAAGAAGAAGAAAAACAGTAAACCATTGCTTCATTACAGAGCCATGTATAGACCTTTTAAAGGTGGCAGCTTTTACAAATGATTTCTTATAAGAGCCTTTTCTTTTTTTTTTCTTTTTTTTTGCCTTTGAAGTGTTCCCTCTAAAAGAAGCTAAGTATTTGTCTTGGGATCTCAGGAGAGGAGTGAGCAACTTACAGTAGCAAAAAGGCCAGGTCATTAATAGAAGGTATTCAGAGCTAATATTTATGTTTCAGGCTAGGGAGGCCAGCTTTGGAGGTTAGTTCAGTGATAAATCATCCACATATCCTATCATCTCCAAACACTGAATTTTTCAATACATCAGGGAACTAATAAATATCATCTTTCATTAACAAAGGGCAATGTCTTCAACTCAGGGAAAAGATAAATTTAAAATAGCTTTGCTTTTGAATCTTTCTGAGATATTAGATCATTTGTGGAAAATAAATACTAAACCGCATAACCTCAGGCCTAGGAGATAATAGGCAACAACCCTTTGGTTGAAATAAATTGATTTCCTTTGCCTTTTCTTTTTTACCCCTTGGGTTGGGTCTCTGGGGAATTGTAACTGTGATGTCTGTTTAGACAAAATAAATGGTCAACTAAATAGGAAAAAGGGGAGATGTGAGAAAATATGATGATGGGATGGTCAGGTGGAGTCTAGGTTTAGATTTTCTTTCTATCTCTCTTGGACTGCAAACTCCTCTTGAAGACATCTTTGTATCACCAGTATCTAGCATATAGTTGGCCTCCAACATAGTTGGAGCTCAGTAACTGTTGGTTGAATGAATTGATGAGGTATAGCCACATTCCATTTTTTGCTAAAGTATTCCTGAGAAGTTTCTCATAAATCAAATTGTCATAAAGCTAATCACATTTCCCACAGGAAGTTGTTTATTGGAGGTTCATTCCAAACCGAAGAGTCAACATCCAGTAAATCAGAACTATGAACAAACTGTCCTTAAGAAAAATATGCTATAGCTGCAAATCTCTCTGGTTATCTGAAACAATAAAGTGCGCCCAAGTCCCATAAAATGTGCCTTAGCTATATTGCTCATCGTAATTATGCAAAAGGACTTATGTATAATGAAGTATACTTGAGTGCAGCTGATGTGTTATCCCTAATACAAAATGAATAAACAGGAATTCACCATATTGTTTGCCCCCTAGAGAGTAGAACTCTTTGAGAGGAGGGTTTAGATCACTTAAAAATGCTTTGCAAGAAAGTGTATTTAAAAGAGTATATCCACAGTACACCATCCAATTACTATTATTTCTTGCCTGAAAAATTATAATATTTCCCTGACTGGTCTCCCACTTCATGTCTTTTCCCTGCCAACTAACTTTTCCACATGACAGCTGCAATGTTCTTTATTTTTTCCTCTCTCTCTTTATTTCTTTAAAATATTACATTCAAAAAATATGAGGTTCCCATATACCTCCCATCCCCCTTCACTCCACTCCTCCCACATCAACAACCTCTTTTGTGACTGTGGCACATTCATTGCATTTGGTGAATTCATTTTGGAGCACTGCTGCACAACATGGATTATAGTTTATATTGTAGTTTACACACTCCCCTAGTACATTCAGTGGGTTATGGCAGGATATATAATGTCCAGCGTCTGTCCCTGCAGTACCACCCAGGACAACTCCAAGTCCTGAAAATGCCCCCACATGACATCTCTTTTTCCCTCTCCCTGCCATCAGCAACTACCATGACCACTTTCTCCACATCAATGCTACAATTTCTTCCATTATAGTCACAATAGTTCCATAGTAAATTATCAGTAAGTCCGCTCTAACCCATATTTTGTTCCTCCATCTTCTGGATCCTGGGATGGTGATGTCCATTCCACCTCTATATTGAGAGGGGGCTTAGATTCCATGTGGTTGATGGATTCGATTCTCTTGCTTGCAGATGTCAGCCCTCTCAGTTCCCTGTTGTGGTTGACCATCTTCACTTCCTGTTAGTGGGCTTGGGTAAGTCCAATGAATCAGAGGGTATCTAATCTTACTCATGTCCTACTTAAAATACTCCCACTTCTGTTAACAGGCTCTCAGACCTCTTCACCCTGGTCTTTGAGGCTCAGCATAATTTGAGCTCTGAGTATCTCCACCGTTGTCTGAAAACACTATCCTTCTTACCAGGCTCTAAACAAACATGTCCTTCTTATACTCCCCTCCTCAAACATAATTTGTCTCTCCTTCCATGCTTTCTTACTTCTGCCTAAAACTCTCTTCCTTTTTTCTTGCCAACTTCTAGTCATCTTTTCAGACATCCAATCAAATAAGACGCCTTTCTTGATTCCCAGCACAAGCATTATTCTTCACACACCTACCACCCTGACATTCACAGAAAATGTTGTTTTTGTGTTAAAATAGTAAATTTTATGTTATTTGTTTATTTTTGCCTTTCCTCAATTACTATAAATTCCATGATCATGTCTTTTTAGCTCAATACCATACACTCAGCAAACAGAGTGCTCCCAGTCCCAAAATAGGTTCCCACAAATATGACTTGAACAAACTCACTGAAATTTGATAAAAAAGAAAGATTTAGCCTAATGCAAATTGGGGTTGCACTGAGACAGCTTTCTACCTGGAAACTCTCATGGGGTAAGTGCTTGCCAACCCGCGTGCCAGGCATTGGGCAAGTGGCTTTTGAGTTAATTGCAGTGGTTCACAAAAGCAGTATTTCAAGATTCTCAAGTCTACCCTCAAATTAAGCCCTTTCTACTATCATGCGATGTGGCTACACATTGGAGGCATGGAATTAAAGGGAAAAAATGAATTTGTACCATTCACCCCGTCCTTAGTGTAGTACTTTGCTTTCTTGTAGAAGAGCAAAGTAGTCACATTGGAGGTATGGAAGTAAAGGAAAAGAAGGGATTTGTACCATTCACCCAGTCCTTGCCTCCAACCAATATCAGCCTTTCCTACGGTTGAAAACTTTTACCTGGGACTTTCATTGCCTTGGGATGAAAGTGGCTCACATTGAATGAAGTGGAAATGTTTTTTTGTGGATTATGCCCACAATTCTCTTCCCATGAAGAGCCAGAAGAGAAAGGTTGAGTCTCAGGGTGTCTTTCCAAGTGGGAGAGAAGGTTTCATGAAAGAGGGACTGTATCTGCCTTAATCACCACTGTATTCCTGGCACTTAGCATAATAACTTGAGTGTGATATAAACTATACACATGTATGTATAAAGAAAAAATAACACTGACTTCATTAGCTCAAGACTATGTTCAAGGTGCAAACCTTTTTAGGTATGTATGCACACATACATACTCCTGTTCAAAAGAGCAAGGTCATCTTCTCCCCAGTCTCTCTGCTCCAAAACTGTGGAGTTTTGGGGGGGAGTTTACCTCTCTGACTTGTTTTCTCCTAATGCTGCATTAGAGAACAGATATTCTTCATTTGCTCAACTGTTTTATCATTCTTAGAAAGATAAGTGTAAGAAATCAAACCATTCTTTTGGTTTGATTACATTGATCTAAGTTATGTTTGATTCATAACATATTTTGCATCAAAATACCTAATATCTGAATCCTGAACATATCAATATTACTATTTCCATCTTTATTTCTGAAGGGAGAAAAGTATCTGCAGAGCATAAGCTCCATTCAAGAGTGACACTTTCTCTATCTCAATCCCTGAGTTTAAAATCACCACAAACCTAACTTCAAAAAATGTCACTTACAATGATTAAACTTAAGCCTGACTTGAAGAGTTTACATAACTTTGATTCTTAAAATAACTAGATCCTTTTTGCTGCAATTAAAGATAAAGATAAATTTAAAAAGATGTTTGAGGGGAAAAGCAGCAAAAACCATCTACTCTGATGCATTTTCCATGATCTGAACCAGAAAGGCCAAATTCAACAGAGTAATTCAATCACTTGCTCTTAGGTTGTGACTTTGAGTAAAAACTTTCAAGCTGCCAGCAAAGTTTGCAATCATTACTGAAGAATCTGTCACCTTAGGAGGTGTTACTCAACATAGTGTTAACAGGAGAATGAGCAGGGACAAGATAATTTACTTAGTAAACTTCAGAAGCCTCTAAACACAGAAATAACAATGTCTTTGCAACTCCTGTGAGTAAATTCCCAGCCTGGCTTTAAGAGGAAGCATGTTATAAATATATCAGCATGTGTAGAAGATAGACTACAGCAATGTAAGTCTGCCTTTAGCACAAAAGGATTTGAGGGGAAGTACAAGAGGGAGGCTTTTTAATCATAGAGTTTGTGTACATGCTTTAAGCCCTTATCACTCTGTTCTGCATTTGTGTTTGTTATATATTTTTAAAAACTGATTCCCTTAACACCTAGACATAAAATTTAGAGGACACACACATAAACTCACACACACAAAAACACAAACTGGGTGCGATAAGGTTATGAATCTTGTTCTCCAACAATTCAATCCTACTTTAAAGGTCTGAATGCTGACAACTCTGCCTTTTACACTCATGAGAAATGGACAATGACCACCATTTAACCAGTCATTTCCCCAAAGTGCACATTTCAGGTGGAAAATTCCTTGTGTTGTTTCTATCTTTTTGGCTGCAAGTAATGAAAATGTAAGGCAAATCAGTTCAGTAAGTGGGTTTATATTTAATTCCTCACCCAGGGTTGATCAAACAGTGGCTCAACCATGCCACTGTGTGATTACGAGCCTTTGTCTGATACTGATGTGGGCTATGGGTGGGAGGCTCTTTGTCTCTTCAGAGATAACCTAAGCTGTCTGACTTGTGGGTGTGAAACATAAGAGGCTGCAGTCCTGCCCTTGGTGACAATGGCAATGACTCCAGTCCCAGGAAACAGTTTAACAATGAAAGGCCTATAAACTTTAAGTATTTAAGGGAAATGCAAACCAAATATGCTAAAAGCTTATCTAGAATGTATGAAATCCATGCTAAAAGCTTACCTAAGATGTGGAAGATATATATGCTAATTCAAGTCTATTGAGAACTGAAACAAAAGAACCATTTAACCTTCCCTCTCTGTATAAAAGAAATTTGAAAGTCTTGTTTGGGGCTCGGGATTAAAACAGAAAGCTCCTGAGTCCGGCTGGCCATCAATAAACCATTTTTCCTTCTCAAAATCATTCCTAAGTCCTGGCCTCTCTATACATAATTAATTGAACCTCTCTCAAATTCTACAACAGTACAAGACTGGGTTCAATATTCAGTCCATTTATGTTGTTTACTAGTTGACTTTGGGCAAGTTACTTAACCTTTGTGCCTCAGTTTTCCCTTTTGCAAAATGGGATACTATATTATAAGATTAAATGAAGTAATTTGTGTAAATCATTCAGGAAAGTGCTGGGTACATAGTCAATGGTCAATAAATGGTAGCTCATATTGTTATCAATAAATAATAATTCTCATGTGGTCACTTGGGTGAATGCATCAGTAACCTGCATCTTATTAGAAATGACTAACTTCCCACAAAAGAGAAGTACCCCTTCCTCTCTTGTTATAAAACCTGTCCTTGAAGTTCCTTAGCTTCTCGAAACTATCTAATATGAAGAAACTGTTTGTTTTTCAATTCATCATAAGCCAATATTTTTGCAAAATAAAAGTAACTGTTAGAAAAATGAAATTAAAATAAAAACATACATACAAGTGACTATTATTATTATTATTAGATGTGACAAGCATAAAATGACTCTGCCAAACTGCTATAACATTTCTAAATGCAACAAACAGTACCAGCCCATGAACCAATACAGTGTGCATCATCCTACCTGAACAGTTGTCTCCTTAGTACTGGTCAGGACTGGACTGGATCACATGACTTGTGCTAAATCAATCTCTGGTAAAGGAAGGAGACAATCATGATTGGCATAAAAAACCTTCTGTTCCATCGGTTTCATTCCATTAAACATACTTGCACTGTGCCTACTTTGAGTGAAGACTGGGAAGGACTGCTAAGTACACAGTCTAGTAAGGAAAGGAAGCATGAGTATTTAAGTATAGTCAGGCAGACTGTGCTATGTTCAAGGCACAAGTGACATGCTGTGGGAGAAGAAGCTCAAAATATCATTTTGACAAGGTGGCCAGGGAAAAGATTTTAAGGCATATAAAGTTCACATTATACATCTAATATGTAATACTACTATGGTTTGGTTATGATTCTATCAGGGAAGATAGTATTGCAAGTGGAAGAAAAAATGAGCTGGCACTCATTTTTCCAGGGGAGGGAAAGCAGTTCAGGAAATAGAGGAAGGTTTTAATGTAAAACCAAAAGGCAATTCCACCAAATATCTATTTTTAAAGCAGAAAACAATGTTAGGGATTATCCATTTACTATTTAGGTGAAATTTATGGTAGACAGAATAAAAACCCCCAAAGATATCCTCTCCTAATCACCAACCCTGTGAATATGTTACCTTGCAGAGCAAAAGGGATTTTGCAGATGTGATGAAGGTTACAGATATTGAGATGGGGAAATTTTCCTTGGTTATCCAAGTGGGCTCAATCTAATCACATGAATCATTAAAAGTTGAAGTAGGAGGCAGAATAGTCAGAGAGATGAGATAACAGAAAAGGCAGGAGAGAAAGATTCAACATCTTGTTATTAGTTCTGATTTCAAAGAGGCTATAGGCAAAAACTGGAGACAAGCCTCTAGTAGCTGACAGCCAGCACAGAAAAAAGACCTCAGTTCTATGAACGCATGGAACTGAATTTTGCCAAAGTTGAACGAACTGGGAAGCAGATTCATCACTAGAGCCTGCTGAAAGAGCACAGTCCAGCTGAAACCCATACAAGACTTCTGCACTACAGATCACAAGACAATAAATTTGCATTGTTTTATGTTACTAAATTTCGAGTAATTTGTTACAGCTACAATGGGAAACCAATACAAATTTCAACCATGATATTTTTTATCTTTTCTTTTTTTTTTTTTAGGAGGTACCAGGGATTGTCCTTGTACTTGGGAAGCAGGCACTTAACCACTTGAGCTACATCTACTCCCCTGATTTTTTAAAAATGATGAGTCCTGGATCTCATTTCCAGAAATTTGGTTTTGTGGGTCTAGATAGTTTTTCTAATAAGTTTTCCAAGTGGTTCTGTTATCCCTGTTTGAAAATCACTAACAACTTTTCTTATAGTTGGAGAAATCTGAGGCCCAAATTCACATGGAAAATGATATTTGAGAATGAAGCCTCCAGCTCTCCAGAGTCTCAAGCTTAGCCTACCCATCAAGAACTGTTAGCAGGCAGTATTGGTGCAGTGGTATAGACTTTAGAGTGAGACAAACCATTTTAAATTTTAATTTTGTTACCAGTTACTGCATGTCCTTAGATAACTAATTTAATCTTATTTTCTTTCTTATCTTACAGATGGTATTAAGAATATCTGGCTCCACATGGTGTTTTAAAGGGTTAAATGAATTAAAGTATTCAAATACTTACACATCTCCTACCACATATTAAGTGCTTAATATATGGCAGCTATTATTAAACATGTCCTGAGTTTTACGAAGCAGGAAAAGCAAGGGTTAAACAGTTTCTCCATGCATTGCTGAGAACTGCATCCATGACCTCACAGCACAGTGGTTCTTCAGTCAGTGAATTCATTTGTTCATTAAATATAGTATGCTGATATTGATATTTATTCTCCCCAGGTGTTTACAATATTATGTCCCAGGCACTGAGAGGCATAGAGATGAATAAGATGGGGTCAGTGTCCTCCAGGGAGCTCCTGGTTCAGAAGGCAGTGTTTTCCTAAGTAGGAGACGCAAGAAGCACTGCTCTCCTAGGTGGAATGAGAGGAAATTTTAGTTGGTACATAGATAACATAAAATATCTGCATCATACAATATAAAATTATTCCATTTCTATTTCATAGACATAGCATAAAATAACAGCATCACATAGTGTAAAATTATTCCATTTCCAGTTCACCTTCAATCTTTCTGATTACTTTCAGGAGAAAGTCTCAGATTGGTGCCAGTCTGCCTTTAACACCTTTCCATCACTGGTTAATCTCCTTTATGACAAACAGAGAACAAGTTTCAGGTTTAGAGACTTTGACAGTTAACAGGGTTTTGCTAGGCATGAAAAATATTGAATAGTCATCTCTTTGTGGCAAGTATATTGGTCCTTCAGCTACAAACTGATTTATAGTTTCTTTATTATTTCCTTGTAAATTAAGTTAAAGAAAGGCATTAGGAAGATGAAACACAAATATGGTAAAAGTCATGAAAGTAGTAGGACACAAATGATGTTTAGCAAACCTTGAAATAATGAATAAAGATGTGTAAACATATTTTCAAAGCTGAGTGATGAGGGCTAAAATATATGCTAGGCAGAAAGAAAAAACAGAGATGGGTCATCAACCTTGGCTGAGACAGGGAACACATTGCAGAGCAAGTGACCCTTGAGCTGGGCCTTCAAGAATTACTATGGAGGAGTGTTTCAGGAAGTGGTGAAGAGGAGAATGGAAGCATTATGAACTAAAACGTATTCATAGAAGAGTTCCTTTTTGTAAACAGACCCACCAACTCACTGGGGAAATCATATGTTTGTGCCACTTAAAATATAATAAATGTACCTCATTAATGCAGAATGTTAATAATGCAGACAGGTGTATGGAAACTCCATATTTTCTGCATGACTTTTGTGTAAATCTACAACTTTATTTAATGGTTTGGTGAACAATATTTCAAGTTAAGTAGTCACTACTTCCCTTTACCTAAAGACATTTTTTGTGCGTTTGGTTTTCTTTTTCTTTCCGAGGCTACAGGACTCTGTATTAGCTTTGTTCTCATTCTAAATCTGTTTTTAAAATGAAAATAGGCTCATAAATTGGCCTAGAAGAAACAAGGGCTATCTTTGGTTGTTAAATGGCATTGCAAAAGGAAAGTTTGGCAGAGCCTTCCATACTGGGAGAAGAATGAGAAGTCAGGCTTCAATATACCCTTAAATGCCACTCCTTTATAGCATCATAAATTGCATGTTATCCAGATGGAATTCTATTATGATCTGTTGAAGGGCTCATTGTTAATTTTAGATAGAATGTCAAGTTCCTTTATATAATTAAGGATATTCCATATACATATTGTTCCATCAAGGAATATTTTTTATGACAAAGTATTTTGATTGGCGTTTCTAAATCCATGGTTTTGGGCAGAAAACCTTTCAATTAAAAATCTTATTGACAAATGGCAGGAAGAAAAAAATGCAGCATGAGCTTAGCATATCCAAACTTCAGAGCAAACCCTAAAGAGCCCAAAGTTATGGTGCAATCTTTTTCCTCAATGCCCAGTTCAGCACTGGAGCTGGTCTCTATTTATTGAGATAATATAGATAAGCAGGTGAAGACTTTGAGCACTGGCCCAGACTTCAAAGTGAAATTCCGTAGTTGCAAACTCAAGTTCCAACCACAGATAATAAGGAGTTTTATTACAGGCTTTGGCAACTATCAACTATGTGACCTTGGACAAAAAACTTCATTCAATGGGTCTCAGTGTTCTTTTCTCTAAAAATGGGCATAACGATGCCATCATCTTTAGAAAATGCATGCAAAGAACTGGCACAGTGACAGAGCAACTGCTTAGTATATGCTAGCTACTGTTATTAGGGACTTTTATGGCTAAATAAAGCCCAGCATCTCAACAGGACTCTGAAGAGTGGACCACTTTCTCCATTAAGGCTTTGGGGTTTTTGCAGTGGTAGGAGGAAGCTGTCTGATTGGGCTTAGGCCCTACTGAAGTGACACACACACAAAAAAACAAAATCTCTAAAATCAGCACTTTATTTTTTTTGTCTTTATTTATTTTTTAAATATTATGTTCAAAAAATATGAGATCCCCATATACTCCCGACCCACCTCACCCCACTCCTCCCCCCATAACAATAATCTCCTCCATTATCATGAGACATTCATTGCATTTGGTGCATATGTCTCTGAGCACTGCTGCACCTCATGGTCAATGGTCCGCACCATAGCCCACGCTCTCCCACAGTCCACCCAGTGGGCCATGGGAAGACATACAATGTCTGGTAACTGTCCTTGCAGCACCACCCAGAACAACTCCAAATTCCGAAAATGCCCCCACATCTCATCTCTTCCTCCCACTTCCTACCCCCCAGTAGCCACCATGGCCACTTTATCCACACCAATGCCACATTTTCTTCAATTACTAATCACAATAGTTCATGAATAGACTATCAGTAAGTCCACTCTAATCCATACTCTATTCCTCCATCCTGTGGACCTTGGAATGGTTGTGTCCACTCCACAGCTATATCAAGAGGAGGCTTAGATTACACATGGATGCTGGATGCAATTCTCCTTCTTTCAGTTGTAGGCACTCTTGGCTCCCTGGTGTGGTGGTTGACCTTCTTCACCTCCATGTTAGCTGACTAGGGTAAGTCCAATAAATCAGACTGTAGGAGCTAAAGTCTGTTGAGGCTCAGGACCTGGCTATCACATTGTCAGTCCAGAGATTCAGGCCCCCTGGGTATACGTTAAAACCCAGCACCAATGACAGTTCCAGTAAAAGTAACAGGAGAGACTTGTGAAGAAAGATCCCATCTGAATCCAGCTCCATCACACAGAAACACAAACTCCAAAGTAGGGCCAACTGACATGGCACTGAAAGTCATCTGTCAAGACCATAGAATCTGTGGGTCTCTGTGCCCTCAGGAGAACCAATAACTGGGATTGTATCTACTTTATCTGTCTCTGGAACTCTGCTGAGGTGTCCATAAGGGACAACCCCTCTGATAACCTCCTGGCTCTTTTTGGAGACTCATAGCCATATAAACTCATTTGTCCTTTCCATTTCCCCCTTTGATTCAGGTCAAAAAGCATTTTTAATTCCTGGTATTATATGTAGATTGAGATATTCTGCTGGTCCAAGTTGACCCTTTTATTCAAGGTCATTTTCTAGTTATATCATCAGCTGGTACGTGGTAGTAATCCCTCAGCACCAGGGAGGCTTAACCCCAGGAGACATGGCCCATGCTGGAGGAAAGGCAACACATTTACATGCTGAGTTTGGCTTTGAGACTGGCCACATTTGAGCAACACGGAGGCTCTCAGGAGGTAACTCTTAGGCCCCCTGCAGCTCTAGGCCTTGTTCTTATTTCAGGTGCACAGGCTCACAAGCATAGTCATTAGTATCAAGGGCTCATTGTTGGACCTTCCTTCTTTTTTGGTCTTTACTGTTGCACTTGGGGGATTGTTGCTGTTCCATTAGGGACTGTGATAGAGCTCCCCTGGCTAGGAACTGAGCACTAGCTAAGTTGTGGCTTTTAATTGTAGCCATGATGAAAAGATCCAAACATTTTTATGTACCCTGGATATATGCCCTGTAGAACTCCCTGCTAACCATGTGTCCCCTGTCAATAACATCCCACACCAGTATTCCTTCCCTGCCATTGTTGAATCTGTGATCCAAAAGTTCTTCAAAAGTGAAGTCCAATATATTGCCAGGTTCCATTAATAGTAAAATGGAATATAGTGATGAGTTTAAAGGTTAGATATAGAATACATATTAATTTAGAAAAATTAAAGTAAAAACAAATTGGGGTATCAAAAAATTTAAAAATACAAAAGCTTTGTTTTTGATGTTTTGCCTACCATCACTGCAATAAGTGTTGCCCTGTATGCAAATTGGCAAGGCAACTACTTCTCTCTTTTCCTCAGTGTCTATGTCCTATCTTTTTCTTTTCCTTTTTCTAATTATTAAGCTTATCTTCACAAGAGTTTTACATCACAGTAGTTCATATATATAATACACTGTACTCCCACATATCCAACATAAAACATTTTCCCTTCCACCACAATAATATTTTATATATTCATTCTATATTTACTGCAACTGATGTACAGATATTGAGACAATAGCTTTCAAACAAGGTAACATTTGTGTTTACATTGTGGTTTACATGTTAGACTATACAATTTTCTAAATTTTTAGTTATTTCATGTTTTACAGTATGATTTACATTTTAACCTATCAGTCCCTGTATATTTTTGGTGTAATTTTACATGTCTTATATCCATCCTTGTGTACTCTTGTGGAACACTTCTATTGCCCACACAGTTACATTGGTTCCATCTATTCAATACCTCTTTCCGCCTCCCCTTAGGATCCACAGTGACCATCAATCTTCATTGCTTGAAGGGCCATGTTCAGAGATACTGGCAACAGTGTTGAGGGCTTGACATGCTGAACTGCCCTAATGCCCTGGGAGCCACCATTTCTCTTGAGAGATACAGTTCCCTCTATTTGATGGCATCAGTACTCCCCAGGATGTGGGTATACCTTCAGTCTCATTATATGGGTCTCTAACCAATGATATAACCAACTATGGCAAAATGAGCATTCACATACTCCCTAGGAGCCTGTCCTGCATCAGATTATCCCCTTTAAGCATCTTAAACAGGTATCCTTCCTTATTATGTTTTTTTATCTTTTTTTAATTCATTTTTAAAAAATATTACATTCAAAAAATGAGGTCCCCACTCACCTCCCACCCCCCAGAGCAACACTCTCCCCCATCATCATGATTCATCCATTGCATTTGGTGAATACATCTCTGGGCATCACTGCACCTCATGGTCAATGGTCCACATCATAGCCCACACTCTCCCATGTTCCATCCAGGGGGCCATGGGAGGATCTACAATGTCCGGTAATTGTCCCTGCTGTACCACCCAGGACAACTCCAAGTACCAAAAACGCCTCCACATCTCATCTCTTCCTCCCATTCCCTGAACCCAGCAGCCACCATGGTCACTTTATCCACACAATGCCACATTTTCTTCAATTACTAACCACAATATATTCATGAATAGAATATCAGTAAGTCCACTCTAATCCTTACTGTATTCCTCCATCCTGTGGACCTTGGATTGGTTGTGTCCATTCCACATCTATGTCAAGAGGGGGCTTAGATTCCACATGGGTGCTGGATGCAATCCTCCTGCTTTCAGTTGTAGGCACTCTTGGCTCCATGGTGTGGTGGTTGACATTCTTCAACTCCATGTTTCCATGTTAACTTAGGGGTAAGTCCAATAAACCAGAGTGTAGGAGCTGAAGTCTGTTGAGGCTCAGGGCCTGGCTATCATATGGTCAGTCCAGAGATTCAGATCCCCTAGATATATTTTAAACCCTAGCACCAACTGCAATTCTGGTAAAGTAACAGGAAAGGCTTGTGAAAAGAGATCACATCTGAGTCCAGATCCATCACGCAGAAACACCAACTCCAAAGAAGGGCCAACTGACATGGCAGTGAACTCCATCTGCCATGACCATAAAACCTGTGGGTCTCTGTAGCCCTCAGAAGAACCAATATCTGGGGTTGTATCTACTTTATCTGTCTCTGAGACTCTGCTCAGGTGTGCATAAGGGCAATCCTTCTGAAAACCTCCAGACTCTTTTTTAGAGACTCATAGCCATATAAACTCATTTGTCCTTTTCATTTCCCCCTTACTTTAGGTCAAACAGCATTTTTAACTCCTGTTATTATTTGTAGACAGGGATATTCTGCTGGTCCGAGTTGAACCTTTTATTAAAGGTCATTTTCTAATTACATCATCAGCTGGTACTTGGTAGTGATCCCTCGGCGCCAGGGAGGCTCATCACCGGGAGTCATGTCCCATGCTGGGGGGAAAGCAGTGCATTTACATGCTGAGTTTGGCTTTGAGACTGGCCACCTTTGAGTAACACGGAGGCTCTCAGGAGGTAACTCTTAGGCCCCCTGCAGCTCTAGGCCTTGTTCTTATTTCAGGTGCACAGGTTCACAAACATAGTCATTATTATCAAGGGCTCACTGTTGGACCCTCATACCTTCCTGGTCCTTCCATTTGCACTCAGGGGGCTGCTGCTGCTCCCCTAGGGACTGCAACAGAGCCCACCCAGTCAGGAACCCAGCACCCCCTGAGCTGTTGTTTTTAATTGTTTCCACTATGAGTATATTCAAACATTTCCATGCACCCTGGACACATGCCCTGTATAACTTCCTGTCAACCATATGTCCCCTGTCAATAACATCCCATGCCAGTATTTCCTCCGCTGCCATTGTTAAACCACTCTGTGATCCAAAACTTCCTGAAAAGTGAAGCCCAATATAATGTCAGGTTCCCTTACTAGTAAAATGGAATATAGCGATGAGTTTAAAGGTTAGATATAGAATATATATTAATTTGGAGAAATTCTACATACCATCTTTTTCTTTTCTTTTTTCTAAATATTAAGCTTATCTTCACAAGAGTTTTAGATCACAGTAATTCATATATACAATATACAGTGCTCCCACATATCCAATATAAAACCTTTTCCCTTCTACAGCAATAATCTTTTAACATATTCATACTATATTTACTGAAACTGATGTAGAGATATTGAGACAATAGCTTTCAAACAAGGTGACATTTGTGTTTACATTGTGGTTTATACTTTAGGTATACAATTTTCTAAATTTTTAGTTATCCTATGTTTTACATTATGATTTACATTAGTCTATCGGCCCCTGAAGGTGGCCAGTCGGCTGCAGCTTGTGGACCAGTTCTGCCGGGGGACAGGGCCTTCCTCACACTGCCAGTGTGAGATACGGGTTGTCAGGGGGACTTCTCTTGCCTCGCTCTGGGAACTGCCGCCGGGGCCACAAACCAGCTGTGGTGAAAAGGACCAAGCTACGAACTCACATGAACACCAGTCGGAAGAAACAGTAGACTTTATTGGGAGAGCCAGCAAGTGTGGGCTCATGCACAATCTGCAGATGGTTCAGATAAGAGGAGGGGAAGGGGGAATATAGAGGGATATGGTAATTTAGGGGAGGCACATGTGCCTTGGCCTTGCCCCATGACTCAGCATTCCTGACTCATCATGACTTAGCACTCCTGACTCACCATGACTCAGCACTGTGATGGCACCCAGGCCTACAACATGGCCTAGGCTCCCTATATCTCACCCCTTTCTGTAAAATAAGGCGGTGGAATGCACATGGCCATGAACTTGTGGTGACCGCGCCTGTCTTAGGTCACCTTCCTCTGAAGGT
This sequence comes from Dasypus novemcinctus, assembly GCF_030445035.2. NCBI lineage: Eukaryota > Metazoa > Chordata > Mammalia > Cingulata > Dasypodidae > Dasypus > Dasypus novemcinctus. The sequence continues at coordinate 45,512,380 of NC_080690.1, read as the reverse complement.
CTTACCCGTCACTGGCTGCCAGCCAAGCTCAAGCAATTGTAAGGGTGCGGGTGGCTATGCCTAGCTTAGGTTGTCTCCCTCTGGAGATCTTACCCATCATTGGCTACCAGCCCACCAGCCACGCCTTTTGGGGAGAGTAAGGGAGCGGGTAGTGATGGTAACAGTGTGATTCAATTGTCCGCGGTCACTGAGGCATGCAGGCTGGCTTGCTGAAGTAGCTGGCACATAGGTGGTGGAGGCTAGACAAGAGTCAGGGGGTGGCCAGGGCATAGGAAGGGAAGGGAATGGGACATTTTGAGTCTTTAGGAGCAAGGCTTTGCACGATGTTGTTGAAGCAGTGTATGCTTGGTGTGGACACACAATGGTGGTAGCGGTGGTGGCTTCTTCTCTTGTGGGAAGATGCTGGTATCCGAGGGGGCACACACGAAAGATGGTGACTGCTGAAATATACTCCATTCTTCTTTGCAGCCATCACAGGAGACAGGGGGCTAAGCTGAAAAAGACAACTAAAAGAATAAGGGGACCGAGGAGTGGGGCAATCCAGGCTGCGAGCGGGGAGGTAAACCAACTGAGAGAGGAGGGAGGGACTAGGGAGTTTTTAGGCAGTGATTCACATAAATTTTTTTAACTTATTTATGTTTTGCTCTATAACCCCTGACTCATTAACAAAATAACAGCACTCTTCCTGGAAGAAGAGACAGGTGCCTCCTTTCTCCACAGTAAGGAGATCCAATGCCCTTCTATTTTGTAATACAACCTGAGCAAGAGAGATTTGCCTTTGTAGGGACTCAAGGGATGCAGTAGTGGAGTCCAAGATGATCTGCAGCTCCTCTTGGAATTGCACCGCAGTGGCGATTCCATGACTGAGGGCACCGCTGGCAGTGGCAATGGCAGTGACCGTGGTTGTGAGAGAAATTCCCACTAACATGGGGAGAAAGGCAGCTCTGTTTGGTCTAGGTGAAAGCAACTGAATAATTTCACCTTCAGAATACAGTGTAAGTTGGGGAGTGAAGGTGACTAGGACACATGGTTCAGAGAGAGTGTCATTAAGGCAGGTGAATAAGGATTGATTGCACCATAGGTAAAGACCAGCAGGTACAAAAAAGTTTTGAGGGAGTGTGTGACTGGTGGCACAAGAAAGGGGCTGGGAGGAGGTAGAAGTGGTGGAGTTTGGAAAGAGGTTAGATTGCCAGCGTCAATATTCCATAAGGGTACAGTAGGTATGGGGTTCCCACAACTGGGCCTGTGTGATTGGAAAAATTAGTAATGTTGTAAGGCACAGGCGTAGCAGCGAGTAAAGGACAACTAAGCACTGCACAAAGGAAGCATTGGGTTGTGTTGGGGAGAATACTGGATCGATTAAGGGAATAGAGGGTGGCATCAAGTGTTTCAACCCAGGTGGGGATAGTGTAATGGGTAAGCTCATAGTCAGAAGTGCCTTTCATGGCATTTGCCAGGGACGATTCTTGGGTGCTAATGTGTTGTTGAACTGCTGCAAGATCAGAGGAAGAGGAGGGGGAATGAGTAATGTACGTTCGATAAATAGTAATAGCAGAGATCGGATAGTGAGAGTGGAAGCTAGAGTAAAGGACTCCGTTAACTCCGGAGGCCCATCTCGGGTGCCAAGGGTCAAGCACCCTAAGTATTAGAGAATCATTGGAGGTGATGCGGTACACGAAGCAGTGCTGGCTGAGGGGAGGGGATCCAGCACTCGTGGGGGGAGGGGACCTCGCAGGACCAATATGGATATCCCCTGTAAGATCGATTGTAATCATACGCTGTGCAATTGGGTTTGGTCTGTACAAATGGGAAACAGGCATATGTGACCCTTTTCACCATGGGAGAGATGGGATTTAGGGTGATGAAGACAGAGACTGTGCATCCTGTAGGTGGACAAGCACCGGAGACGATGAGTGCTGACTTAGAGTGGGACCCTTCCTTGTAGCTTTCCCTCATGTGGAATTGCCAATGGGAGGTGGCGAGAGTGCCAGGCAATAGTAAGAGAGTGAGAAGTGTGAAGAGGAAAAGCTTTAAAGTGAGTGAAGACATAATGCAGGTACAAATGCCAAGGAGAAAGTCAAGAGTGAAGAAGGCTTAAGAAATCGTTACCAACCCAAGAGACTTATTGAACGTTGTTAAGTCCGTAGGAATGGTGGCGGTTAGAAGGAGGCACTGTTTTCTTCCTCACCAGAGGGTAGTCTGTCACTGGAGTCGGCAGCGGCCCAGGACGCGTTGGGAGCTGGTTGGACGAGTCTCGCGGGGACCCAGGTGGGCTGATCTGATGATTCTGGGAAAACACAGGCAAACCCTCGCCCTTGGGTTAAGAGGGGATGGGGTCCTTTCCACTCGCCTGTTAAAGGATCCTTCCATTGTACGAAGGGAAGAAGAGTGGGAGGTGGTTGTAAGCCACCCCAATGCACTTGTGTGGGAGATTTGCCCTGGACGGAGAATGTGAGGTGGTTCATTGTAATGAGCACATGTGTAACAGCAGTTGGGAGGGTGGGCGCAGGCAAGTGGAGAGCGCTATCCTTTTGTTTTTGAAGTAAAATTTTGAAAGTACGGTGAGCACACTCCACGATGGCCTGACCCTGGGGGTTGTACAGGAGGCCAGTGACATGTGCGATGTTCCAGTCAGCACAGAAATCCTTAAATGCGCAAGAGGAGTAGCATGGGCCATTGTCAGTCTTTAGCTTCCACGGAACATCCATGATTAGTATGGCCTGAAATAGGGCGGTGATCACATGGCGAGCTGTCTCACCTGCCGAGGCCACTGCATACATGTAATGGGAAAAAGTATCAACCAGCAGATGGACATATTTCAATCGGCCAAAGGAGGGAATATGAGTAACGTCCATGTGCCACAGAGAATTGGGCTTAAGGCCACGGGGATTTACCCCAACCAGCTGTAGGGGACCAAGGAGGAGGAATGGCACACAAGAGGCACAAGTGCAAACTATATGCTTACATTGAGCCTGAGATAGGTGAGGGAACAGAGTATGGATGGCCGAAGCTGACATATGGAATCGAGAATGGAGAATAACAGCCTGATGGAGAGGCAATATAGTGGCTACCAGTAAACGATCTGCTTCCTCATTCCCGGCCATCAAAGGCCCTGAATGAGAGCAAATGTGCTGAATATACCAAGGATGCTTCCTGTTTTCAAGTAAGAGTTGAAGAGCCTGGAGGAGTCGGTCCAGTGGGGTAGGTTTAGCGGTAAAGACAGCAAGCGGCAAGACCTTGACAACTTGTACAACGTAGGGGCTATTGGAGAAAATGTTAATGGGAATGCCTTGGAACCATAGGAGTACAGAAAGCACCGCAAGGAGCTCCCTGAGTTACGTAGAGCCAGTATGAGGGCAAATCCAGGTAATGTCTGGGTGGCCCTGCCGCTTGACTACATAGGTGCTGCGGGATGAATTGGCATCCATGAAAGCAACAGCTTGATGAGGAAGAGGCTTGGAAGTGGGGAAGGCATGTGGGAGCATGCTGAGCGGGAGTCTTATAAGAGAGGTGAGAAGGCAATGGCGGGGAAAGTGACAGTCCACCTGGCCAGGGAAATCTGCTATTAGGAGCTGGAGGTCAAGAGAAAATAGCAGACTATGGGCAAGTTGGTCCAGAGACAGAGGCAGTATTAGGGTGTTGGGCTCGACACCATAGAGGTGAAGAGCAATCTTCCTCAGCTTGCGGCCTAGGAGGTAATAGGGAGTGATGAGTGGTGTAATTTTGGGTAATCGGTTATAAGATAAATGCACCCAATAAAGGGGTTCTGATTGGAACAAGACACCTGTGGGGGTGCCTACTGTGGGCAGGACCAAGGCTTGTAGGGGCTTCTCTGGAGAGAAGCGTCTCAATGATAGATTCCTGAGATTGTCATTAACTAGTTGAATACACTCCTTAGCCATTGTGGTGAGATGGCAGAGGCTGCAGGGGTCGCTATCACCCTCCAGAAGCTGAAACAATGGTCTCAATTGGGCTGTTGTAATGGAGAGATGAGGCTGTAGCCAATTTATGTTGCTGCAGAGCTGCTGCAGCTCATATAAGGAACATGGGTTGGAACAGGCAATGGAGGGTGCTATTGGTGTTACCTGCTGTGCAATTCGGTAGCCCAGGAAAGTAAACGGCGGAAGCACATGTAACTTATCTGGTGCTACCTTTAAACCCAGCTGGTAAGATTGGCAATAAGCAGTGAAAGGCACTGTTCTAAGTGCTTGCTGTCCGGGTGAGAAAGGAGAATATCATCCATATAATGCAAGACATTACAGTATGCTGCCAAAGGCCTGGTGGCATGCCCAACAAAATGTTGGCAAAGGGTTGGGCTATTCTTCATACCTTGGGGAAGCACCATCCATTGATACTGCTGTGCAGGCAGCTGATGATTAACGGAGGGGACGGTGAAGGTGAAATATGGTCTGTCCAATTTGTGAAGTGGGATAGAAAAGAAACAGTTGGCAATGTCCACAGTGATGATAAAATGGTCACTGCATATGGCTGACGGATGGGGCATTCCAGATTGGAGGGAGCCCATTTTCTCCATAATATGATTGATGCCTCTAAGGTCATGCAGCAAGCGCCATTTGTCTGTGGATTTGGGCTTAGGAATAACAAAAATAGGGGTATTAAAGGGGCTAGTGGATGGTTCAATATGCCCCATGGATAACTGCTGGAGGACGAGGTCTGTGAGGACACTCAACTTAAATCGAGGCAGAAGCCACTGGTCTACCCACACTGGCTGATCAGAGAGCCAGGTCAGTCAAAGCGGGTCAGGGCAATGAAAATCAACTGAGAGGGGAACAGTGGCCCTTAGGATTGGGGGTCTTGTGTGGTGATATGCGAGCAGATGCCTGTAAGAACATCATGGCCCCATAAGGTTTGGGGCAAGTGTTGGAGGACGAGTGGTCTGAACAAGCCTCAGCATTGGTCTGGGTCCTCCCAGGTAGCCTCCCGTGCCAATTATTGTGAGTGGGTGAGGCCGTCAATTCCCTGAATTATGGTTCCCGCGACTGTCTCCCAATCAAATGGGAGGTTGCATGCCGCCAGGATGGAGACGTCCGCACCCGTATCAATTTGGCCTTTGATGGCTACTCCATTAACCTTAAGGGTAAGCCAAAGCTTGTCCTGGTTATGGGGACAGTCCATTGGACAGAGGGAGAAAGAGGACTGGACTCCGATTGAGGAGACTCAGATGAAGCAGAGTTGATTACCCATTTCCCTATTGGGACAGCGGCTGGAATTAATGGCCAACCCGGACAGGTACATTGGGATGCCCGTTTCTCCACACGCTGTGGTGACAGTGCCCAAAGTGGCATATATATAGGTGCCATCGCACTGGTTACAGCAGGGATGGGGCGGGGCTCTCTTACTGGTGGGGCTGAGAGCTGCCCCCTGTGTAGTTTAAAGGCAGCAAAGGACGTCCTCTGTAATTGGTTAGAGATTGACAATCGCGTCCCCAATGAAACCCCTTTTTACAGCAGGGACATCTATTCTGTGGCCCAGGACCACCATAGGGTGAGGCTGGGGAGGCAGGGGCCCAATGAGAAGGCACGTTAGGGCATGCACGAGTGAAGTATCCCTGCTTCCCACAGCGAAAACAAGCAGTACCCGGGGGTGAGGGAGAGTGAGCCACATAAATGGAATGAGAGAACACTGCAGACAGCTGATTGGTCTGTTGAGAAATAGCAGCGGTGAGGACAGCGGCGGGGGATAAACTAGATTGAATGTTACGACACACCAAGAGCCAATCATCCAGGGTTTTGTTATGGATAGGGGCTATTGTTTGGCGGCAAACAGGGTTGGCACCATCGAAAAGGAGGGAGCCCAAGAGAGCCTCAGCAGCACATGGGTGCGACACCTGTCTCTCTACCGCTGCTTTTACCTGGGAGTAAAACTTTGCAAAATCTTCCTCAGCACCCTGAATTAGCCCTGTGAGAGAGGTGGGAGTACCTCGGGTATTCAGCTTGCGAAAGGCAGCCATGGCGCAATTATGCACTTTATCAAAATAGTCCTCGTCTTGGTCTAATTGGGCCTCAGGGTCGAGGAAGGTTCCTTCGCCATGGAGGGCGTCAAGTGGGACCTCGGCCTTGCCTCCCCTGGTCCAGAGGTAAAGGGACTCAGTCTCATCAAAAAAGAGGGCCTTCCAAGTGAGGAAATTACTGGAGGGGAGAATAGCTCGGGCAACGTTCTTCCAATCCACAGGGCAATTAACCTGAAGTGCCTGATTATCAAGGAGCATCTGAGTATAAGGGCTATTAAACCCATCCTCCTGCACCACCTTGCGCAAGGTAGTGATGGTTTTGGAGTCATGGGGAACCCACTTTTGAGGTCCCTCCTCCTCTTTGGGGGTTATCAATGGTAAAGCCTGGTGGAAAGCATTGCGATGGGAGGAGGGGGTTGCTGCCTGCCAGTGGGGCCCGCGTTGGGAGAAAAGGACAAGGAACGAGAGGGGGGAAGTGCAGAGGAAGGATCTGAGAGTGGAACAAAGGGTGCAGGAGATTTCTCAAGAGGTGGGGTCAAGACAGGTGGGTCAGAAAGGGGAAGCGGGGGGTAGAGGCAATTCGTAGAAGTGTAGCGAGGTGGTTGGGATGGGGTTAGTGACGGGGAGTGGGAGGCCCGAAGGGGTTGGATCGTTGAGTGGCAAAGAAGAATGGGAAGAATGGGAGAATCCGGGGGGGGGGGGCTGGGCAAAGGTTGCCAGTCCTCAGAAGCAGATGCAACAGAGGAAAGCAGGGCAGGGACTTCAGGGAGCGGGACTGCGGCCAGGCATGCATGGATAGGAAAAAGCTCAGGGAGGAGGCCAAGAGGGAACACCTTTCCCTCGTTAGCCTCCACGGATAGGACGCTCTGAATAAGGTGCTCCCAAATGCATGGGTCCCAGAGGGAAGCAATGGACAGCCAAGGGTTGAACTGGATAACCAAATCCCAGTATTTATGGAGGTCCCTCTCAGAGACCTTGACATGGTGGCTAGTGAGGAGAGCCTTAAGGATTTGAATTTGGGGGACAGAGGTGGAAGAAGAAAGATTGCCCATAATGGGGCAGGGGTAACTCACGCGAACACAGGTGCTACGACGTCCATCAGGCAGTGGGGTCCCTGTCCGTTGGTCCCTGTTCAGGTGCCAGATGAAGGCGACCAGTCAGCTGCAGCTAGTGGACCGGTTCCAAAGAGGGGGAAAAGCGCCTTCCTCATGCTGCCGGCATGAGATACGGGTTGTCGGGGCGACTTCTCTTGCCTTGCTCCAGGAACCGCCGCCGGGGCTGCAAACCAGCTGTGGCGAAAAGGACGGCACTACAAACTCACACAAACACCAGTCAGAAGAAACAGGAGACTTTATTGGGAGAGCCAGTGTGTGTGGGCTCATAAGCAATCTGCAGATGGTTCGGGGAAGAGGAGGGGAAGGGGGAATATATAGGGATATGGTAATTTAGGGGAGGCGCATGCACCTTGGCCTTGCCCCATGACTCAGCATTCCTGACTCATCATGACTCAGCACTCCTGACTCACCATGACTCAGCACCTATGACTCAGCACTGTGATGGCACCCAGGCCCACAACATGGCCTAGGCTCCCTACAGGCCCCTATATGTTTTTGGTGTAATATTACATGTTTTATATCCATCCTTGTGTACTCTTGTGAAACACTTCTATTGCCCTCACAGTTACGTTGGTTCCATTTATTCAATATCTATTTCCCCCTCCACTTAGGGACCACAGTGACAGTCAATCTTCATTTCTTGAAAGGCCATACTCAGAGATACTTGCAACAGTGTTGAGGGCTTGACATGCTGAACTGCCCTAATGCCCTGGGAGCCACCATATCTCTTGAGAGATACAGTTCCCTCTATTTGATGGCATCAGTCCTCCCCAAGATGTGGGTATACCTTCACTCTCATTATATGGGTCTCTACCCAATTATATAACCCACTCTGGGAAAATGAGGATTCACATATTCCTTAGGAGTCTGTCCTACATCAGATTATCCCCTTTAAGTATCTTAAACAGGTAGCTTTCGTTATTATATTTTGAAAATGTTTTCTCAGCATTACACTCTCAATGAACACCTGACAATCTCCTATGTTCATATGTTGCCCCACCCTCCTCCCAATTTCTTGGGCAATATTACCCATCTGCCCATCCCTAGCCCCCTCAAGCCTGCAAAGCTCCACCCAAAGGTAACCCTATGCCCCCATTTTATCCCTTCCTTGTACACATACTTACCTCCAGCTTATCATTGATTTCACCTATGTAGATGTCAGCTTACATCCTTCCTCTACCTGCCGATTTCCTGTAAGCCTATCATCCAGTCTCTAGCTCTCTGAGGCAGCTTGGTTTACTTATTTCATATCATTGAGGTCATGTAGCATTTGTCCTTCAATGCCTGGGTTGCTTCACTCAACATAAGGTTCTCAAGATTCATCAATGTTATCAGTGTATTTGTTCTTAAAGCCGAGTAGTATTCCATTGTATGTATATACCACATTTTATTTATCCATTCATCTGTTGATGGGCATTTGGGTTGATTCCAAATTTGGGCAATAGTGAACAATGCTGCTATGAACATTGGTGTGCATATATCAGTTTGTGTCCTTGTTTTCGATTCTGCTGGGTATATACCCAGCAGTGGAATTGCTGGGTCATATGGCAAATCTATGGTAGTTTTTGAGAAACCGCCAAACTGTCCTCCAGAGTGGTTGGATCCTTCTGCATTCCCACCAGCAGTGGATGAGTGTTCCCCTTTCTCCACATCCTCTCCAGCATTTGTATTCTTCTGTTTTTTTCATAGCTGCCAATCTTATGGGAGTAAGATGGTATCTCATTGTAGTTTTGGTTTGCATTTCCCTAATAGCTAGAGATTTGGAGCATTTTTTCATGTGCTTTTTAGCCATTTGTATTTCTTCTTTGGAGAAGTGTCTGTTTAAATCTTTTTCAAATTCTTTAAATGGGTTGCTTGTCTTTTTATTTTCAAGATATAGGAATTCTTTATATATGCAGGCTATAAGTTTCCTATCTGATATATGATTACCAAATATTTTCTCCCATTGTGTAGGCTCTTTTTCACTTTCTTGACAAATTACTTTGAGGTACAGGAGACTTTAATTTTGAGTAGGTCCCATTTATCTATTTGTTCTTTTGCTGCTCATACTTTGGGTGTGAAGTTCATGAAGTTATTTCCTATTACAAGGTCTTGTATATGCTTCCCTACACTGCTTTCCAAAGTCTTTATGGTCTTGGCTCTTATATTTAGTCTTTGATCCATCTTGAGTTGATTTTTATATAAGGTGTGAGATGGTAATCCTCTTTCATTCTTTTACATATGGATATCCAGTTCGCCAGGCACCATGTATGGAATAGGCCCTTCTGTCCCAGTTGAGAGGATTTGGTGGCTTTATCAAATATTATATGACTATATATATGAAGATCTATATCAGAACTCTCAATTCAGTTCCATTGGTCTGTGTGTCTTTCCTTGTGCCAATACCATGCTGTTTTCACTACTGTAGCTTTGTAGTATATTTTGAAGTCAGGTAGTGTGATTCCTCCAATCTCATTTTTCTTTTTCAATATGTCTTTGGCTATTCGGGGCCTCTTTCCTTTCCAAATAGATTTCATAGCTAGTTTTTCTACTTCCTTAAAGAATGCTGTGTTGGTAAAATCAGCTCTTCAATTGCATGACAAAGATTTCACCACCTTGGTCCTGAGCAGTCCTGAAAAGTAAGACTGGTCTTTTCTTCCCTGGGAAAGGCTGTCCCTCTTACAAATCCCTGCACCCCCTGGGGATTTATTAATTGTCATTGTTTCTTCAACCTTCTGTTGTTTACTACTAAAAAAGACAATTTTACAAATTAAACAGGGCTATGTTATTAAATACAATTATATTCAACACACTTTTCTGAACACCCACTTTGTGGTAACTTTCTCTAAGTGGCACAAATGAGACAATACACAAGACTGCCTCTGCTCTCACACTCACAGCCCCATGGGGGAAGAGTAACAGCCAACTCTAATATTAGGCATAGTGTGATAAACTCTATAACTCAGCTATTGCTCATGGAGGAGCAATTCATGTCCACTGATGGGGTAAGAAGCAGGAATTGAGCCAAGTCTTAAAAGAGAAATAGGATTTCAATAGGCAGAGAGAGGGAAGAAAGGCATTCCAAGTGGAAGGAACAGCATGGGCAAAAGCCCAGAGATTGTTGTGTGGGAAAGTGGGGAACAGATCTACCTTCTGAATTATCAGGAGTGAATCCTAGAAAAGTGGTTGGGTTCCAGATTTCAAAGGATCATGGTACTAGAAGGTAGGGGCTCAGGAGACAATTCCTGGTATATTTAAACAGAGGTCACACATGGGACCATTTGCTCCACCCTCTGCACTGCCCTAACACAAAGTCTAACACTTGTTCCAGTTGTCTGTGTGCCTTCATCTGTCTCTCAATGTGGTAGTCTCAAGAGTAAGAACTGTGTTTGGCTCTTTTCCATCTGGGCTCAGGGAAAGCAATTTAAATAGAGCAGTGAGGTCTGGAAGGATGTATTGTCCACCCCCAGACAATTCAAAGTAGACTCATCTTCACTTCTCCAGAATCATTCACAGTGGACATGCTTCAGCATTGACTTCAAACAGCTGTAATATATCCATCTCCTCTTTACTTTCCAGGTGTTCAAACCTTAATATTTGTGTTTATTTATTTATTTATGCATTTATTTTTTATTAAATGCAATCCAGTCTTTTAATATTTTGTGTTTTTATTATTAAATTATCCTTTTTAAAAAAATATAGATCACAAAAAATGTTACACTAAAAAATACAAGAGGTTCCCACATACTCCATACCTCACCCCCTCTCCTCCCACATCAACAACCTCTTTCATCATTGTGGCACATTCATTGCATTTGGTGAATACATTTTGGAGCATGGCTGCACCACATAGATTATAGTTTACATTGTAGTTTACCCTCTCCGCCAGTACATTCAGTGGGTTATGGCAGTCTATATATAATGTCCAGCATCTGTCCCTGCAATAACATTTAGGACAATTTCACGTCTGAAAAAATACCCCCACATCTCATCTCTTCTTCCCTCTCCCTGCCCTCAGCAACTACCATGGCCACTTTCTCCAGACCAATGCCACAGCTTCTTAAATTACAAGTCACAATAGTTCTATAGTGTAATACCAGTGAGTTCACTCTTTTTTTTTAATTTCTCTCCCCTTCCCTCCCCCCCAGTTGTCTGCTATCTGTGTCCATTTGCTGTGTGCTCTTCTGTGCCTGCTTCTATCCTTATCAGTGGCACCAGGAATCTGTGTTTCTTTTTTTTGCATCATATTGTTGTGTCAGCTCTCTCTGTGTGTGGCGCCATTCCTGGGCAGGCTGCACTTTCTTTTGTGCTTGGCAGTTCTCCTTACAGGGCACACTTCTTGTGCATGGGGCTCCCCTATGCAGGGGACACCCCTGCGTGGCATGGCACTCCTTGTGCACATCAGCACTGCACGTGGGCCAGCTTCACATGGGTCAAGGAGGCCCGGGGTTTGAAACACGGGCCTCCCATGTAGTAGATGCCCTATCCACTGGGCTGCGGCGGCTTGCTCGGTCGGTAGAGGTGGGGTCTGGCTGCGGACGAGGGGTAGGTCCAGCTCTGGATGAGGGGTCGGTCCGCTTGGGACGAGGGGTCGGTCCCACCTGGGACGAGGGGTCGGTCCGGCAGCAGAAGAGGGATCGGTCTCACAAGGGGTTGCGCGGTTCGGCTGACGGGGTCGCCCGGCGAAGCCGGCGACGAAGGGGTCGCCCGGCGAAGCCGGCGACGAAGGGGTCGCCCGGAGAAGCAGGCGACGAATTGGGGACAAGGGAGGCCAGGCCCTTGTCGGGGGCTCTCAGGACTGGAGGACGCACGGCAGAAGAACTACGGTGGAGACAAGGTAAACACGCAAGTCCACTTTATTGAGGGAGAGGCAACAGTTTTATAGGGGCTGGGGAAGGCTGATTGGTCAAAGCCATGCCCTGTTCTGATTGGTTGCCGGCAAAAGGTCAGTGGGCGGTACTGGATGGGGGAGGGGTGGTGGTTAGGGATTGGCTGTCGCTGTTGCTGGGGGAAGGGGCAGGGTTTAGGGATTGGTGGCTGCTGTTGCTGGGGTGAAGGACAGACTTGAGTTTCCCGCCCACGCCTACAGCTGTTGCTGCTGTAGGGGGAGGGGAAAAGGGCAGACTGGAATTTTCCGCCCTGCGCCTGCGCAGGGAGAAAGAAGAAGAAGGGTGCCGCCCCACAAGGCATCGTGTGGCGCCATCCGGGAGGAGGGGCGGCTGCGGAAGCATGGCTGCCGAGAAGGGGAGACCCGAGGGCACTCTGCGCCCATGCCAAGCTTCCTTCAGGGGTGGCGGTGAGTCCGACCAGCCACCCTATTATGGGGGCAGCGGCTTGGCCTGCCGCGGCTGCTCCCCCGCCAGGCCAGCAAACCACACTTCAGCCCGAGGGGTGACCGCACTGGGCCAAGTTCACTTCCTGAGTAAGTTCACTCTAATCCATATTTTATTCCTCCATCCTGTGGTCCCTGGGTTGGTGATGTCATCATGTACTTGTGCTTAGACTGTTGCAATAGTTTATCATGGCTTAGATTATTAGGTTTCCATAATGCCCCTCTCATGAAGAACCAGAGAGAAATATTGAGTCTCAGCGTGTCTTTCCAATTGGGAAAGAGATTAGATTTCATGAAAAAGGGACTTTATTTGCCTTAATTACCACTGTATTCTTGGCATTTAGGATGATAATTTGAAAGTGATATAAACTATATATATATATACATATATGTGTATATACAAAATGAAAAACATAACACTGACATCACTAGCTTAAGACTACTTTCAAAGCTCAAACCTTTTAAGTTGTGTATGTACACATACATACTCCTGTTCATAAGAGCTAGGCCAACTTTTCCCCAGTCTCTCGGCTTTTACCCTGACACTCACTTCCACCCTAACTGCTTGCAGAAAGCAGAGCACGAGACAGCAGCTTACCTGCAGTTGGTTTTGGAATATGATCGTGGGGAACTAAAATGCGGGACTTGGAAGAGCAAAACAAGAAATGAGAGCAAGTTATTGTGGCTCAACAGTGTAGGCAATGGATGTTCAATTCTGCTAGGACTCTCTGAAGAGTCATGTGGAATGTATCTCAAATCATCCTGGCCGGGAAGTGGACTTGGCCCAGTGGTTAGGGCATCTGTCTACCACATGGGAGGTCCGCGGTTCAAACCCAGGGCCTCCTTGACCCGTGTGGAGCTGGCCCATGTGCAGTGCTGATGCATGCAGGGAGTGCCATGCCACGCAGGGGTGTTCACCACGTAGGGTAGCCCCACATGGAAGAAGTGCACCCTGTAAGGAGAGCTGCCCAGCGCGAAACAAAGTGCAGCCTGCCTAAGAACGGTGCCGCACACATGGAGAGCTGACACAAGATGACGCAACAAAAAGAATCACAGATTCCAGTGCTGCTGACAACAAAAGTGGACAAAAAAGAAGCAGCAGCAAATAGACACAGAGAGCAGACAAGCAGTGTGGGGGGGGGGGGGGGAAGGGGAGATAAATAAATAAATAATCTTAAAAAAAAAATCATCCTGGCCAAAGGATGGAAGGAAGCTTGTATCTACTGCATTCAATTTCCCATCAGTCAAGAGTCGCCCTACTTGGAAATTAACACCCTCACTATTCCAGATCACATATGTAAGGGTGTGGGGTGGTTTCTTCAGAGACTTCATAGTGAAAGATATGCAAGATACAGCCTGACAAAGCATTGCACCTTCACACCTTGTTGAGGCTAGTTGCTCAGCAACCACTGGAGTAAAAGGTGGGCTGAGAGGATGTGGTGTGGTGCCTGATATACCTGGTAATTAGTCTCCTTACTCACAGGATACAATCCAAACTGGTCAACCTCCTTCTGATCTCCATTTAGTTTCCTGGTTTCTACTCCCATGATTCCATACCACATTTCAACAAAGGGATTTACTCAAAGATATCTCTGCACATTGGTAAAGCTATTCTTATTACTTTGAGTGTTCTCCTTTCTACCTGAATATCTCCTAGTCATACTTTGATTTATTGCATCTAGCACCTCCACTGTGAAGTCATCAGAGATACAGACATAAATAGTCATACCTGCTGTATTCTATCAGCATTCTTGATGTTGCTAATAATCAGATAAGAATTTAGTTTTGTTAATAATTTTTCTCCTAATTTTAATAGCATGCGAAAACAGTAGTTCAATGAATGCTTATCAAGTAAATGAACAAAAGGAGGAGGAAAGGAATGGGAAGGCATAAGGCAGGCAAGCAGTAAGGAATTCATTCTGGCAATAATGCTGTCTCTGTCAACAAGTCTGTTTTGGGTCTCCCAGACTGAAAATATTTGGCCAACACTGGCTTAGAAGTGCCCCTAAAACTGCCTTTCATCAACTGAGTGAGCATCACGACCATGCAAACTCATGCAAAAAAAGGTTCAATAGATTGTTCCAGCCCACAGTCCAACCTTATGTCTGCTTCTAGATTTCTTGGCAGGGTGAGGGGATATTCATTGTCAGCTTGGCTCATGGGTAAGCAGTCCAGCAGTTTGAGACTGGATAATACTTAGTTATTCCAACTCTTTCTTACCTCTGAAATGCAAATGTGCCCTCAGGTGAGGATGTGATGGACATGGTGGGGATAACCCAGCTCAGTACAGGGGAACACCAGTAGGCTTCCTCAAATCAAGCCTCTTACTGTACATAAGGAAGCAAGGATGGGCTGAGGGGGAATGGGCTACTCCCTTTTTGACTATGGACTTGCCTCCTGAAACAACTGCAAAAAAATATCAAGAGAATAAACAAAAGAACAAGTGTTTGTTGTGTAACAAATTCCAGTTTCTTAACCAATTAAAGTCAGAACCACATTTCTACTAGCACTTTGCCATTTCTAGAGTAGGGGCAATTTCACAGTTTGCACATCTGCATGTGGTAGTAATTAAATATCATCTGGAAGCCAAATGAATAGCACTTCAGAACTGAATGTAGAAGAACCCAGAGCAAACATCTGTAGTCATTGTCCCTCTTGGAGGTTATAGGCATTGCAATAGTCCAAGAGGGGGAGGCAATTTTTCTAGTCACACAACAGCTGTCCAGTCAAGGTTTTCTCAAACTACAAAACACCTCTAGTGGATAATGTTTACATATGCAGCTTAGGACATGCACACCCAGATAAGCCAGTAGACTGGGAGTTAAATACAATTCATAACACTTTCCATACCCTTTCTCTTCCACTCCCAGAAGTGAATCAGAATACATGTGCATGAATATAGTGGCATAGGAAAATCTTATCTCTGCACTCAGAAAAAAATTAAGTCATTTAAAAACACTGTACTTAAGCATTATTAATAACAAATTTCTTCCACAATACCCATAACTGTTCACAACAGCACCTCTTTATCAAGGCACAAAATTGAGATCTTCTGGTCTGGAAAGAAATACAAACCAGTTATCAGCCAGTGGCTCCACGACCTATAAAATCTAAAAACAATAGTCTCCAGACTATGCCCTGGGGAGAGGCCAAACCCTGACTCACAATTCTGCAAATGAACAGGAGGCTTCCAGACACCTAAGTCTTCAACTTCCAGCCTCCACTGAATCTGTATTCTTACCTCTTCTGTATCTTGAGGCTGTTTCCTTTGCTCCAATCACACACTCTCACACATGCACACACACTCATATTCACACTCTCACACACACCAAACACACACACAGAAGGCCTTTTGATAAGTAGCATATTAGCAGGGCAAAGTGGTTAAGAGCTAAAATTCAGGAATCAGCATGCCTGGGCTTGAAGATTATCTCTACCATTTATACTTTTGTGACCTTAGGCAAATCATATCATCTTTCCAGTCTTCCATTTCCTCATACTTAAAATGGAGATAATAGCAATACCTAACTCCCAGTGTTGATGGAAGGATTGAATAAGATAATGTAAGTAACGCCATATGCTCAATTAATATTAGGTTTTACCATGATCATCATCATTAGGACTGAAGGTTTAAGAAGATAAAGGGGTTACACTGTAATGAAACACACAAAATGAACTTTAAAACTGATCATTGAACATTCTTGGCCTTAAGCACTCTGACTTCTTTCCCAGCCACCCCTCCTGTGGGAAACAAAGGCATGTTGTTTCCATGGAAGCAAGTTACTTTCTGACCACTGGGTCATGCTGTCACTAGAGATATATGTATGTGCAGGTGACTAATCTCTCCATGAAACATAACATTCCAGCAGAACCCAGACTTGATATCTCAAGTAACCTGGGCAACAAGATTAATGAGTATATTTGTTTCAATAATATAATAGAACTTTATGAGCTTTGGCAACTATCTTATCCACTGTGCACTGTGTTATTTAGAATGAGGTAATGGGAATAGTTAGCTAGAATAGTTGCTGGTTCTCCCAATTGCTTGGGGTATATAAAGAAGCCCCTGAGATTAATAAACTTGTCTGATGAGCTTGAGGCTTCAATGCTCGCAGATCCCCTGAACCCAATCTTTCTTTATCTTTCATTCCCGATACCCTTGGGTCCATTGACTCTGACAAGTGGCACCCAACGTGGGGCCCAAGGCAATAACTTCAGCAGAGATTCTTCCACAACAGTATTGGGAATGCAGAAACAGAAAAGCCTTCTTTAAGGTAAGAGTGTCAATCAGCAGTAACTCAGGTTTGGCATTGCCTGTGTGAATATATTTTAATATTGTTTCCGCTAGCATCAGGGTATGGGTAATCAGCCAGGATGCTTGGAAGAATATTCACAAGTTTTAAAAATGCTTTTATATATGGTTGTTGTCACAATAAAAACAGCAGATTTACTTGAGCTTTTTGCCTTAGTTCAGAAACATTGTTACTGGTTTCAGCCTTAAGGGCATAATGTTTTAAATTTGAAACAGTGGAAACGTGTAATGAAAGCTTTACAAAGAGCATATCAAAAAAGGAAATTCATTCCATTATCAGTATGGGCCTTATGCCACGAGATAGTGACAGCCTTAGATCCTTTACAGTCTAAAGGAGAGAAAGATGAAATTACTATATTTTCTAAGCCCATAAGTAAATCTGAAATGAAAGAAAGTAAACTGGAACAAAAACAGGAGCTTGAGGAGAATGGGGAACCATCAGGTTTTTTCCCTCATCCCGATATTAACCCTTTCATCAACAAAAGCTCAGTGAAGTGTCCTAACAAAATGTCTTCTGTGTATCTAGTACAGCCCTCTGCACCTACTGAATTGCCTTCTGTTACTAAGCCTAAATTAGAAATGTTTTCAGATGTTGCCGATGCTTTGCCTTATGTTAAACAATTATTATCTGCTTTCCCTGTAACATTACATGCAATACCACCAGATACCACCAAAGAATCTGCAAAGGGGTGTCGAGTTTCATCCTGAGCCAATACCTTTTAAACTATTGAAAGATTTAAAACAGGTAAAAATACTAAATAAAGTCCTTGTTAGTAAAATCAGGCTTGTAAGAAAACTCTCTTTTAAAGTGTTAACTAAGATAAAGAAACTGTTCTGGCAGCAACTCTGCAGACCCCCTGCTGTCTACATGACAATGTAGCTGTGGGCTAATGGGGGTTAATAGAGTTAAGCCACTGAAAAAAGAGAAAAAACATGGCAACATTGGTGTTCTGTTTTGTTTCCATGCTACTTCTGATTGGGCTTATTTAACCAAGATAATAAAATTAGTACAAAATTTTTATCAGGGTTTAAAAAGGAATTTTCAGTTTCAAATCAATAGTTTACCCCTGAACTTCAAGTCTCAGTATAGTCTTACAGAGTAATAATCCAAATATGTGTGTTAACAGTCTGTCTCAAGTTATCTTAATTGATTGCTGATAACTAATAAAACTGTTTCCAAGCACAAGCTTGCATGTTACAGGCAACAAGGATTCCAGAAAAAATCTTAAAAAGTAAAATCTAAGATGTGATATAACAGAGAACTTAAAAACAGCTATACCAAGAAAGTAAGAATTATGAGTTAATTGTAAACTATATGTTTCTGTTACTATGTTGTGATTGCTCTGTGTTTGTCTGTTCGTTCAATGTCAGTGTATATTTTGATACCTCTGGATGGTAATATAAATTAATAAAAATTTATAAAAGAGTTCTATTCAAATGGTCAAAAATTAAATAAGTGCTTATATTAATACTTAAGTTTAAATGTTAATACGATCTCTACAATGATAAAAATCATAAGTCTTGATTAACAAAATTACTATAAGTCCTTTTATAAAAAGTTGTTCTTGCCTAGATTGAAATAAATAGCTTATTTTTCTTCACAGGATAATATGAAGGATGTAAAACTTAAATGAATATTAAAAAGGTTAAAAGTTTGTGAGAATGCTAACTGAAATTTAATAAGTTTTTGCAAAAAAGTGTGTTTTGTCCTAAAGTAGGATGGCTAATTTTCATAAACTCTTGGAACTTAAATGCATGTGGCAAGTTATAGAAAATATTGTGGTAACTTTAAATAAAAAAATGTGTTCTGTAAAGGTAAAATTTGTCTTAAAATAATATAATTATAATCTATATGGTTATAAATAATTATAAAAAGTCTTATGAAGCATTGTTTAAATTAAAGTGTTTAAGTGGCTAATTCCAAAAGGTCGTTATTAAACAAACCTGAATTAATAATAATAATAATAAAAGGTAATTTTCTAACAGGAAAGCTTGGTGGCAGCCAGCCTCCCCTGCCAACTTGCTTCTAGGGAACTGTTTCTAATATTGCATGCTACTAAATCTTTAAAGTGAAGAAAAGTTCATTATTTTAACAAGCTTGTTTAGTGTTGATGGTATTATGTTATAAGAAGTTTGCTTGATAACTTTGTATGTGGGCTATATGAAATGTGTTTTTATTATTAAGGAAACAGGAGATGATTTTGTCCGAAGATAAAATGACTGGTTATTAAAAAAGAGTAAAATATGGAACAAAACCTGAGTGAATACTGAAAGTGCAGAAGGTTAATGGAAAAGGAATTTTTATGGTTAAAGTTGAATAAGATTTGATGGGTCTATCTATAAAATTTTAAAGGCTTTGGTATCAAGTAGTATACTAATGCAAAGTTAAAATTTTGTTCTTTCTCAAAGCCTCTCAAATCATTAATCTGTTTTGGTAAAAGTTTTTTTCCTCAATAATCAGTATACAAAGAAAGTCTGTTTAATCAAAATAGCTTCTTGTGCTTTAACCTCATCATGTCCTCAGTGTTCCAAGAAGGAAAAGTTTTATCTCTTTTAAAGGAACATAATGTTCAAAACTGCTTTCTCAAAACCAAATCCTAAAAAGTAGCCTTTTATTCCAACTAATTATAAAAGATTTATTCTTTTACCTAGAAAGAAAAATTAAAGTAATAGTTGAGTTCATTTAGTATGTTATAAGTTGAATAAAAAGTGTTTTAAAGTGTTATAAAATTAATGTTTTTTCTTTCCTTTAACCCTCTGTTAATTAAAGTTGTATGAGTAAAAGGTTTCTATGAATGCTTAAAAGTGTATAAAGTTACCAATATTTCAACATAATATTAAAGAAAAGTACAATGTGGTTAATTATGGTTTTAATTATTATAAAAGAATATGTGTCACAGAAACAGCCTCTTATCATAGATTAAAGTAACAACACTGTAGTATGCAGCAATCCCAAAGACTGCTAGTTTGTTGCAAAAAGTTAATGTCCAGCTGTGTTGTTATTACTTTGTTTTAAAACTTGCTAAAAATTTCTTTAGTGTCTTCTTAGACAAATCAAGCCAGCTGCATTACTCTATCTGTAAAAAACCCAACAATAGACTTTTGCAGTGCTTTTCAGGGCTATGTGCATAGCCCAACCATCTTGTACAGTATTTACTGATAGTAATAGTAATAAAAAAGCAGCATACGTTACTTCTCAAAAAGAACTGGCTTGGCAAACTCTTTATTCATTTGCTCAATGCACAGAACTTTCAGCTGTCATTTAGGTTTTACAAATGTTTTGAGAGCCCTTGAACATTGTCTCTGACTCTAAATATGTATGTCTTACTGTCAAGCATATTGAAACAGCTCATATCTTTGCTACTGATAAGTTATCTCAACTTTTCACTGACTTACAACATCTCATTAGGTTAAGACAGCATCCTATCTACATTACTCATATAGGCTCTCATACCTCTTTGCCTGGTCCTATGACAGCATATAATGCTCAAGCTGATTTATTCGTAGGGTGTTTACAAAGTGCTCATGATTACCATGCTTTAACTCACATTAATGCTAAAGGCCTGCAAAATAAATATCAAAAATTAACAAGACTACAGGTGCAAGAAATTATTCACACTTGTCCTACTTGTGGACCACTAACAGTGGTGCCTTTTCAGGCTGGAACTAATCCCAGAGGCCTGACTCCTAATCAATTATGGCAGATGGATGTTACTCACCTACCATCCTTTGGTAAACTACAATATGTTCATGTTTATATTGACACTTATTCTCATTTTATGTGGGCTACTGCTCAAAGTGGGGAATGGTTTCCTCATGTTCGCTCACACCTCTGGTCTGCTTTTGCTGTAATGGGATGCCCTCTGAAAATTAAAACTGATAAAGAACCTTCTTACATTAGTAAATCCTTCAAATCTTTCTGTTTAAAATATGGTATTGAACATGTTACTAGCATTCCTTATAATCCTACAGGTCAAGCCATACTTGAACGCAGCCATCATACCCTAAAAACTATGCTTTTAAAACCAAAAGGGGAATATGATGGTATTATAACACCAAAAGATCAATTGGCAAAAGCTTTATTTACTTTAAATTTTCTTAATGTTTATAATTCATTGACACCTGTGAAATGTCACTTTGGAAAATGTCAAACATCTACAGTGGACACTGGAAATGAAGATCAACCAATATTCTGGAAAGATATTTTAAGCAATGAATGGAAAAAAGACAGGATTAAAGCATGGGGGCGAGGCTATGCTCTTGTCATTTCAGAAAATGGAGAACAAATTTGGTTACCTGCAAAAAGAATTAAACCCTGGAATGAAGAGATGGGGTCTCCTACAACTTCTAATGATGGTGATTGATAGTAAGTAATGAGGAAGCTGCTAGTAATTACGCTTACTGGGCCTATATACCTAATCCCCCATTACTTAGAGTGTTAACCTGAAAAGATCCATTCTTTCATATATATCTGACTAAGACCCATATATTCTCTGGATGAATTGATGCTCGATTGCCAATTAAACCTTATGAAGAAGGACAAAGAATCAATAATCTCATATTACCATTTGATTATCAACCCTTATGTATTGGTAACCATCCTTCCTGTATGTATGTTAAAAATCAGGCCATAATTATCTTCAAAAATAATAATACTCAGTTTATTGTGACTTTATTTCCCTCTTCCAATTTATTCATGACCAAAAATCCTACTTATGATTGTCTGCAAAAAGACAGTAGGGATAAAGAAGGATGGCAAGAGTGCCATATAGGAAGAGGATCTGTCATTTTTCATGATTCCTATAGAATAGTGTGAGAAAGTGCCCCTACGGGGAGTCCCATTGAATATAAAGGCAAATTTATTTGGCATGGTCTAAATAGTAAAGGACAACAAAAAATAATTTTTACTAAAAATAATAGTGTTTGGAAATATAAAAGGAAATGGATCCCTTCTCCATGATGTAACATTACATCTATACATAAAAGAATTTGTGGAAAGTTTTCCTAGGAATAGCTCCTACTATAGAATAGATTGAGAATAATAGTAAGAATGGTCAATATCTGCATTTAGACCAAATTCATCATCTTCAGGTGTGTGTAAGAGATCCTTATGTGTTCGTGGTTGGAAAATTAACTATAACCAAGAATGCTCTATTTTATAAAAGTGGGGCCTTGCATACTTGTCTGAGAACATTTTACAAAATGGAGATTTCATTACAATGGCTCGAAGGTGGTGAGGAGTATGGATCCCAGTGCGACTGAACCGAATTTGGCAATTGTCACCTAAGAGTCAACTGCTGTTCCATATGGCACGAGAAATCCTGAAGTGCTCAAAGCAATTTGTGAGACTGATAATGGCTGGCATATTAGGACTGATGGGTGTCATTGCAGCTGCCGCTACAGCTACCATGGCCTTGCATGAGATGGTGCAGACTCAACAATATGTGCATGATTGGCATACGAATGCTAGTGACTTATGGCATAGTCAAAAACATATTGATGGAGAATTAAACAGTAGAGTTAATGATTTAGAATCAGTGGTTTTACATCTTGGAGATCAAGTATATAACTTAAATCTACTTAAGGGATTGAAATGTGATTGGAATGAAAGTAACTTTTGTATTACTCCACTTGCTTATAATAATTCTATGTTTAATTGGGAAAAAATTAAAAATCATTTGATAGGTCATAAAAGTAATATGTCATTAGAAATAGAAGAATTACAGAAAAAGATATTAGAAATGTTTCATAATCAGATTTATATAGCTGAAGATAAAGATATCTTTAATGATTTAATTTCTCATTTTAATAAATGTAATCCAGTAGACTGGTGGAAGTCTCAACATTTTTTATCAGCATTAGGAATAGGATTTTGTGTATTTATCTTGTTGCTCATTGTTGTTGCTTGCCTGAGACAAGAAGTCTGTCGAAGTCTGTACCATGTTGACGTGATGGGACAAGCTAATAATTTGGTACTTGCTAAAACCCTGATATAATTCCCCATGGTCAGAGCACTTGGCTCATAGTCAATGATGGGTAAGACTCTCAGAGGAGGGCAACCTAAGACAGGCACAGCCACCCTGACTAAAACAAAAAGGGGGAAATGTGGGAAACAAAGGCATATTGTTTCCATGGAAGCAAGTTACTTTCTGATCACTGGGTCATGCTGTCCCTAGAGATATATGTATGTGCAGGTGGCTAATCTCTCTGTGAAACATAACATTCCAGCAGAAACCAGACTTGATATCTCAAGTAACCTGGGCAACAAGATTAATGAGTATATTTGTTTCAATAATATAATAGAACATTGTGAGCTTTGGTAACTATCTTATCCACTGTGCCCTGTGTTATTTAGAATGAGGTAATGGGAATAGTTAGCTAGAATAGTTGCTGGTTCTCCCAATTGCTTGGGGTATATAAAGAAGCCCCTGAGATTAATAAACTTGTCTGATGAGCTTGAGGCTTCAATGCTCACAGATCCCCTGAACCCAATCTTTCTTTGTCTTTCATTCCTGATACCCTCGGGTCCATAGACTCTGACACCCTCCTTCCTCTCATTCTTTTCTACTCTTCCTCTCCCCAATTCTTTACTCATTTCTGCTGTAGGACATTTCATTTTCTATTTTGATTCCTGTCCACCAGCCAACCAATATCCTCATGCTTCTACTTTCTGCCCCAGGTAATACATCAAGGTATGCATCTAGATGGAGCTTTCTGTCTTTTATAATGATAATTTTCACTATTCTCCAGAAATTAAAACCCCAAAGAATACCAGTTCTATGCAATTTCCAGTTGTTACCCACAGATTGACCATGTTTAATAAGAAAACAGGTTCTTTTTTTTTTTCAGTTGTGATTTACTTTTGGCAGTTGATGCTAATGTCAAGAGGGAGGAGGGTGTAATGTGTAAGCATACAACTGTGGTATGAGGCCCAAACAACACCACACCTTTGGTTTTCATTTTCCCTCTTGTTCACCTGCCCTTTTGTCCATGAGGCAACAACCATTGCATTCCCTGCAAGAAATTGAAAGCTGACTATGCTGATGCCCTTTAATTTTCCTGAGGGAGTCCCTACTCATTACAAGAAGCCCACCAAGTTGTAAGGCTGCAGTCTGCCCCAGAGCCCCTGTTAACTCCTGCAGTCACTACTTATGGATAGGACCTTGAGAGAAGGCTCTCCTGGACTCTTCCTTTATACAACCTCAGCTCTCGTTTGTTTTCCAGGGGATTGAACAACTTTTTCTGTCCCAGGGTGTCTAGGGAAGTTCTCTCTGAAGAGGACACTTGGGCTGAAACCTGAATGGTAAGAAACATCAGCCAGTCTTGTTTTGGGGGAAGGTCTGTGGAGGAGCAGCCCAATTTCCCAGCTTTGGTCTGCAAGTAAAGCTGGACCTTTGTGTTTAGTTGCCACCAAGGACTTGATTTTCCTTACCAAGTGATGAGAAATGATGAAAGTAAATGTGAAGCTCAGAGATCTAAAAATCAAGCCTTAAATGATCAAAACTTGTTTAGGAAATCAAGTTAGGAAGAGGGTAAGGAGGAGCTTTATAATATCCCAAGGGAAACCCAGCATGGAAAAAACTGCATCATTTCAACTTCTTATTTCACCTTCTACTCCTATATTCAATCAGTTTGAGAATTCTGTCCAATATTCATGCATTTTCTTGACTCTGCCTCCCTTCTCTCCCAGCTGGGCTTCATTCCAGTTTGGTGTTGCAGTAAGTGTTCAATGTCAATTCAGATCCTCTCCATCACACCAGTCATTAGGGTTGCTGTCTGACAGTGCCTCACCTCATTCTCGGAGAATTCTTCTAAAGCATGCCATATGTGGTCCTTTTTTGTGCCTGCACATGTGCAATCAGGAAATGTGGGGAGTAAATTCCCTATGGAGACAATTTTGACCATTGGGATAAGGGGTCCAGCAGATAAATTCTTCTCTACTTTAATCCAGGATACCATACTAAGAAATAACCATTATATGACCTCCTGGAAGATAGTTCTGCAACACTGAGCAGTGCACAAGGTGGTGAGAGCTCGATAACATATACTTTCACATGACCCACTTCTACTGCTTCACCCTCCTGCCTCCTGAGAATATACTCCCTAATGAAAGAGGTGCACATGAGACTTTGCTTTACATTCTGCTTTCTGAGAAAGTAAGGTCACACTGTCTTGTATCCGGCCAATCACAGAAATATTCCAATCAGTTTTCCTAACTCCAGAGGTGATTGAAAAAGGGCAAAGTATAAACTGAAGTCTTGTCTCATATCTTTCTGACAGGCTGGAACTGAAACCCATGCAGTCTACAGTCCTAGAACAGCTAGCCCAGGGGTCTTTGGTGTGACAGACATGATTGACAGATCTACTTCTTCAGGGTAAGAACCAAGTCACAGAGGAGGGTTTGTGCAAGACTAGAATATACAGTTAAGGTGTATGTACATGTGTAAGAATTTTGATGAAGTTATTTTGAGTTAGAGATATACTAAAATCTATATCTGGAAGGAAAGAACATCTACAATGACTGCTCAGATAGAATGAAGATACAGTTAGGATCATTTCCATAAGAATTCAGCAGTTTTCAAATTTGTTTTTTTAGTAAACACTCCAATACCAATTCTTCCTCCAAGATATGTCATCAAAACTTCCATTTCAGGTGCACACTATTTCTTCATGATTGGCTCTCACTCTCATACCTTTCTGCTTTCCTAATGTGTTGAAGTTCCAGCCTATGATTCAAAAATCTATTATTTATTTTCTATTTCATTCATTTAATTGCTTTTGCTTTATCCATGGTTACTTGTGGAGTTTGAGAATACTAAGGCCCCCAAACCTAGGTATGCATTCATATTCTAGACTCCAAGGGTGGGGTTGGAAGGGGCAGCTTAAATAAATAGTCCTGTGGCCCAACAATGAAGAGCAGGGATGGGTGCATGGAAATTCCAGGAGTCATTCATGTCACACATCTGTTTTATATCTGTTAATGCCTACAGGCAAGCAGCCTGGAGAAATGGCACTGTGGCTAAAGGCTATGAGCTGCCTCTGTGATCCAGCCCTCCTACCCTTTCCTTCCTCCTCCAGCAAATTCCCTCAGAGTCACACATTCTGAACAGGATGGTTACTGATCACATTAGGACTACCTCAGAGGTAGGGCTCAAAGAAGCTCTTGACAAGGCCATTGCCAGACCCAGCAGAGGGTCTTCAGTACTTGCCTCTCTAACTGGCCACTTGACTTAACCAAGCCTTCAATTCAAATAAGTAAAAGAACACTTTTTTTTCCCTTCATTAACTACATGATTTGCTGACTGCATCCAATCTCTATTAGGCAGCTGGGAGTCTGATTAAATGGTGGAAAGAATAAGAATAAGAAATACTCCTCTTTTTCTTTCCCTTACAGTGACCCATGTTCAGGTAAGAGAACACTTTCACTGACCTTGTAGAGCTTAATCTTTGCCGCTACCTGTGAGGTCTTTTGTTCCCATTATAAAGGCGAAGAAATTTTGACACTAGTCAGTCTCCTGATCTAAGCTACAATCTTGGTGTCTTTGTATTCATCACCATTTGGTTCTAAAGCTGTTTCAAAAACTGTCCATCCAATTGTTTTAATTTTTCTAGGTAACATAATAGTAAGGGAAAAACAAACAGCCCGAAATGTGAACTGCCAACAGAACCCAAGGGACAGACTCTTCTCTCTCATTTATTTTATCCAGTCAGAATATGGGAAGGAAATCTAACAGCTTCCTAATTCTTCTATCATTTAATCTGCTTTTTAAAAACAGGGTCAGTGCTGTACTCAGAATTGGTTAAGGGACTCAAAGATACTGTTTAATTCAGTGAAACCAAAATGAAAACATTACTGGAGAAAAACTCAAGAACCCAAAAAGTCATGATCTTCTCAAACCTAGATTAGGCTATCTCATCATCACGGATCACACAAAAGGACATGAGCCAGAGTCCCTTGGAAGAACCACTGAATTCACTGCATTACATTTTATATGATATTAACTTATATAGTTTCTGTTCTATACCATTCAATTCATGCTCAGTTGTTTTCCTATCAGACTGACTGAGCTTTAGTTCCTTTGAAAACAAAACTAGAGATAAAGACTGGCATGTGAGTAGTCTCCTTGGGAATCTGATCTCAGGGTGTAGGGGTGTGGAACAGGAAGAGTGAAAGAGAGAAAAAAAGCCAATATAAGAAAGTACTGTTGAGAAAGGCCACAATGATGGACAGCTGTGAGAGTGCAGAGTACATGACATTGGGAACCCCCTCTGTGGCATTATAGAAACCCCAGGGAAGGAAGCCAGAATTATACATTGTGGGCCTAGTGGAAGGGACTGTCTGGTTAATGCAGTTTGAGGCTTATGCAGCCACAGCAGCAACTGGAAACTTATGTCTGATATTAAGACCAACCTTTTGGAAAGATCAATAAAATTGACATACCCTTAGCTAGACTAACAAAGAAAAAAAAGAGAAGATGCAAATACACAAAATAAGAAATGAGAAAGGGGATATCACCACTAACCCCACTGAAATAAAGACTATATTAAAGGATACTTTGAAAAACTATATTCCAACAAGAAAGACAATTTAGAGGAATTGGACAAATTCCTAGGAACACATAAGCAGCCTACATTGATGAAAGAAGAAGTCAACGATCTCAATGAACCAATCACAAGTAAAGAGACAGAATCAGTCATTAAAAACCTCCCAACAAAGAAGAGTGCTGGGCCAGATGGCTTCACAGGTGAATTCTACCAAACATTCTGGAAAGAACTAACACAAACCTTGTTTAAACTCTTCCAAAAAATTGAAATAGAAGAAACACTGCTTAATTCATTTTATGATATCAATATTACCCTAATACCAAAGCCAAACAAAGACACCACAGGAAAGGAAAATTACAGTCCAATCTCTCTAATGAATCTATACACGAAAATCCTCAACAAAATACTTGCTAATTACATTCAACAATACATTAAACGAATTATACACCATGACCAAGTGGGTTTCGGTCCTAGTATGCAAGGAAGTTTCAACATAAGAAAATCAATTAATGTAATACACCACACAAAAGGATTGAAGGGAAAAAATTACATAATCATATCTACAGAGGAAGTAAAAGCATTTGAAAACATAGAACACTTTCTTGATAAAAACACTGCAAAAGATAGGAATAGAAGGAAGCTTTTTGAACATGATAAGTGGTATATATGAAAAACCCACAACTAACATCATTTACAATGGTGAAATCCTAAAATCTTGCCCTCTAAGATCAAGAACAAGACAAGGATGCCCACTATCACCCCTTCTATTTAACATTGTGTTGGAAGTACTTGCATGAGCACTGAGGCAAGAACCAGATATGAAAGGGATCCAAATAGGAAAGGAAGAAGTCAAAATTTAACTTTTGCAGATGACATGTTCCTATACATAGAAAGCCCTGAGAAGTCTACAACAAAGTTTCTAGAATTTATAAATGAGTTCAATAAAATCACAGGTTATAAGATCAATGCACAAAAGTCAGTAGAATATCTGTACACTGATGATGAGCAATCTGAGGAGGAAATCAGGAAACAAATACCATTTAAAATAGTAAATAAAAACATCAAATACATAGGAATAAATTTAACTAAAGATGTAATAAATTTATACATAGAAAACTACACAACATTGTTTAAGGAAATCAAAGAAGACTTAAATAAATGTAAGAGTATTCCCTGTTGTTGGATAGGAAGACTAAATATTATTAAGATGTCTATCTGACCAAAATTGATCTACAAATTTAATGCCATCCCAACAAAAATTAACAAAGCATTTTTTAATGAACTAGAAAAAAATGACTTTGAAATTTATTTGGAAAGGAAAGAGGCCCCAAATAGCCAGAGATATAATGAAAAAGGAAAATGATATTGGAGGAATCACACTACCTGACTTCAAAACATACTACAAAGCTACAGTACTGAAAAAGGCATGGTATTGGCACAAGGATAGACACACTGACCAAAGGAACCGAATTGAGAGTTCTGATATAGATCCTCATATATACAGTCATCTGATATTTGACAAGGCCACCAAGCCCACTCAATTGGAAAAGAATGTCTTCTTCAACAAATGATGCCTGAAGAATTGGATATCCATATGCAAAGAAGGAAAGAGGATTACCATCTCACACCTTATACAAAAATCAACTCAAAATAGATGAAAGACCTAAATATAGGAGCCACCATAAAGATTTTTTCCCCAAATTCTACTCAATTTATTCACTTTTTAAAAAATATTACATTCAAAAAATATGAGGTCCCCATTCACCCCCACCACACCCACCCCACCACTCCCCCCACAGTAACACTCTCCCCCATCATCATGACACATCCATTGCATCTGGTGAGTACATCTCTGGGCATTGCTGCACCCCATGGCTTGTGGTCCACACCATAGCCCACACTCTCCCACGTTCCATCCAGTGGGCCATGGGAGGACATACAATGTCTGGCAATTGTCCCTGGAGCACCACCCAGGACAACTCCAAGTCCCAAAAATGCCCCCACATCTCATCTCTTTCTCCCATTTCCCACACCCAGCAGCCACCATGGCCACTTTTTCCACACCAATGCTACATTTTCTTGATTATTAACCACAATAGTTCATGAATAGGATATCATTAAGTCCGCTCTAATCCTTACTGTATTCCTCCTTCCTGTGGACCTTGGTTTGGTTGTGTCCATTCCACATCTATGTCAAGAGGGGGTTTAGATTCCACATGGATACTGGATGCAATCCTCCTGCTTTGAGTTGTAGGCACTCTAGGCTCCATGGTGTGGTGGTTGACCTTCTTCAACTCCATGTTAGCTGAGTGGGGTAAGTCCAATAAATCAGAATGTGGGAGCTGAAGTCTACTGAGGCTTAGGGCCTGGCTATCATATTGTCAGTCCAGAGATTCAAATCCCCTAGATATATCTTAAGCCCCAGCACCAACTACAATTCCAGTAAAGTAGCATAAAAGGCTTCTGAAAAGAGATCCCATCTGAGTCCAGCTCCATCATGCAGAAACACCAGCTCCAAAGAAGGACCAACTGACATGGCAGTGAACCCCATCTGCCATGACCATAGAACCTGTGGGTCTCTTTAGCCCTCAGAAGGACCAATATCTGGTGTTGTATCTACTTTATCTGTCTCTGAGACTCTGCTCAGGTGTGCATAAGAGCAATCCTTCTGACAACCTCCAGACTCTTTTTTTAGAGACTCATACCCATATGAACCCATTTGTCCTTTCCATTTCCCTCTTACTTTAGGTCAAACAGCATTTTTAACTCCTATTATTATATGTAGACAGGGATATTCTGCTGGTCCGAGTTGAACCTTTTAATCAAGGTCATTTTCTAGTTACGTCATCAGATGGTACTTGGTAGTGATCCCTCGGTGCCAGGGAGGCTCATCCCCAGGTGTCATGTCCCATGCTGGGGGAAAGGCAGTGCATTTACATGCTGAGCTTGACTTCAAGACTGGCCACATTTGAGTAACACAGAGGCTGTCAGGAGGGAACTCTTAGGCACAGTGCTGCTCTAGGTCTTGTTCTTATTTCAGGTGTATAGGTTCAAAAGCATAATCATTAGTATCAGGGGCTCACTGTTGGACCCTCATTCCTTCCTGGTCCTTACCATTGCACCTGGGGGACTGCTGCTGCTTCCCTAGGGACACGACAAAGTCACCCCATCCAGGAACCCAGTACCCCCCAGCTGTTGTTTTTAATTGTTTCCACTATGAGTATATCCAAACATTTCCATGCACCCTGGACACATGCCCTGTATAACTCCCTGTCAACCATATATCACCTCTCAATAACATCCCATACCAGTATTCCTCTGCTGCCATTGTTGAACCACTCTGTGATCCAAAACTTCTTGAAAAGTGAAGCCCAATATAATGTCAGGTTCCCTTACTAGTAAAATGGAATATAGTGATTAGTTTAAAGGTTAGATATAGAATACATATTGATTTGGAAAAATTCTACATCCTATCTTTTTCTTTTCTTTTTTCCTAATTATTGAGCTTCTCTACACAAGAGCCTTAGATCACAGTAATTCATCTATACAATATACAGTACACCTACATATCCATTATAAAACCTTTTCCCTTCCACAGCAATAATCTTTTAACTTATTCATATCATATTTACTGAAACTGATGTACAGATATTGAGACAATAGCTTTCAAACAAGGTAACATTTGTGCTTACCTTGTGGTTTATACTTAAGGCTATACAGTTTTCTAAATCTTTTAGTTATCCTGTGTTTTACATTGTGGTTTACATTATTAGTCTGTCGTCCCCTATAGGTTTTTGGTGTGATATTACATGTTTTATATCCATCCTTGTGGACTCTTGTGAAACACTTCTTTTGCCCTCACATTTACTTTGGTTCCATCTATTCAATATCTATTTCCTCCTCCGTTTGGGGCCCACAGTGACAGTCAATCTTCATTTCTTGAGGAGCCCTGTTCAGAGATACTTGCAACAGTTTTGAGGGCTTGACTTGCTCAACTGCCCTAATGCCCTGGGAGCCACCCATTCTCTTGAGAGATACAGTTCCCAATATTTGATGACATTAGTCCTCCCCAGGATGTGGGTCTACCTTCACTCCCATTATATGGGTCTCTAACCAATGGTATAACCCACTCTGGCAAAATGAGCATTCAGATATTTCTTAGGAGTCTGTCCTGTGTCAGATTATCCCTTTTGAGTGTCTTAAACAGGTAACTTTCCTAATTATATTTTGAAAAGGTTTTCTCAGCATTTTACTTTCAACCAACACTTGACAATCTCCTATGTTCATATGTTGCCCCACCCTCCCTCCAATTTCTTGGGCAATATTACCCATGAGCCCATCCCTAGCCCCTTCAAACCCACAAAACCCCACCCAAAGGTAATCCTATGCCCCCATTTTATCTCTTCCTTGTGCACATACTTACTGCCAGCTTATCATAGATTTCACCCATGTAGATGTCAGCTTACATCTTTCCTCTACCCTCTGATTTCCTGTAAGCCTATCTTCCAGTCTCTAGCTTCTGAGGCAGCTTGCTTATTTCATATTATTGAGGTCATGTAGTATTTGTCCTTCAATGCCTGGGTTTCTGCACTCAACATAAGGTTCTCAATATTCATCCATATTATCACGTTTGTTTGTAGTATATTTGTTCTTAAAGCCGGGTAGTATTCCATTGCATGTATAATAAATTTTATTGATCCACTCATCTGTTGACGGGCATTTGGGTTGATTCCAACTTTTGGCGATAGTGAACAATGCTGCTATGAACATTGGTGTGCGTATATCAGTTTGTGTCCTTGTTTTCAGTTCTTCTGGGTATATACCCAGCAGTGGTATTGCTGGGTCATGTGGCAAATCTATGGTTAGTTTTTTGAGAAACTGCCAAATTGTCCTCCAGAATGGTTGGATCCTTCTGCATTCCCACCAGCAGTGGATGAGTGTTCCCATTTCTCCAGCATCCTCTCCAGCATTTGTATTCTTCTGTTTTTTTCATAGCTGCCAATCTTATGGGAGTAAGATGGTATCACATTGTAATTTTGATTTGCATTTCCCTGATAGCTAAAGATTAGGAGCATTTTTTCATGTGCTTTTTAGCCATTTGTATTTCTTCTTTGGAGAAGTGTCTGTTTAAATCTTTTCCCCAGTTTTTAGATGGGTTGTTTATCTTTTTATTTTCAAAATATAGAAGTTCTTTATATATGCAAGTTATAAGTCTCTTATCAGATATATGGTTGCCAAATATTTTCTCCCATTGTGTAGGTTCCCTTTTTACTTTCTTGACAAACTCCTTTGAGGTGCAGAAGGCTTTAATTTTGAGGAAGTCCCATTTATCTATTTGTTCTTTTGCTGCTCGTGCTTATGGTATGATGCTCATGAAGCCATTTCCTAACACAAGGTCTTGTAGATGTTTCCCTACACTGCTTTCCAAGGTCTTTATGGTCTTGGTTCTTATATTTAGGTCTTTGATCGATCTTGAGTTGATCTTTGTATAAGGTGTGAGATGGTAATCCTCTTTCATTCTTCTACATATGGATATCCAGTTCTCTAGGCACCATTTGTTGAATAGGCCATTCTCTCCCAGTTGAGAGGGTTTGGTGGCTTTATTGAATATTATATGGCTATATATATGAGGTTCTATATCAGAACTTTCAATTCAATTCCACTGGTCTGTGTGTCTCTCCTTATGCCAATACCATGCTGTTTTCACTACTGTAGCTTTGTAGTATGTTTTGAAGTCTGGTAGTGTGATTCCTCCAATTTCGTTTTTCTTTTCCAGTATGTCTTTGGCTATTCGGGTGCTCTTTCCTTTCCAAATAAATTTCTTAGTCATTCTAGTTCCTTAAAGAAGGCTGTGTTGATTTTTATTGGGATTGCATTGAATGTGTAGATCGGTAGGATCTACCGATAGGATTGAAATCTTAATAATATTTAGTCTCCCTATCCATGAACAGGAAATATTCTTCCATTTATTTAGGTCTTCTTTGATTTCCTTCAACAGTCTTGTATAGTTTTTGGTGTATAAGTTTTTTACACCTTTAGTTAGATTTATTCCTAAATATTTGATTTTTTTATTTACTAATGTGAATTTCCATTTGTGTCTTGATTTCCTCCTGATCTTACTCATTATTGGTGTACAGAAATGCTACTGATTTTTGCGCATTGATCTTATAACTTGCCACCTTACTAAACTCATTTATGAGTTCTAGAAGCTTTGTTGTAGACCTCTAAGGGTTTTCTATGTATAGAATCATGTCATCTGCAAATAATGAAATTTTGACTTCTTCCTTTCCAATTTGAATGCCTTTTACATCTGGTTCTTGCCTCAGTGCTCAAGCAAGTACTTCTAAGACAATGTTAAAAAGAAGGGGAGACAGTGGGTATCCTTGTCTTGTTCCTGACTTTAGAGGGAAGGATTTTAGGATTTCTCCATTGTAAATGATGTTGGCTGTAGGTTTTTCATATATACTCTTTATCATGATCAAAAAATTTCCTTGTATTCTGATCTTTTGGAGTATTTTTATCAAGAAAGGGTGCTGCATTTTGTCAAATGCTTTTTCTGCATCTATAGATATAATCATGTGATTTTTTTCCTTCCATTTGTTTATATGGTGTATTACATTGATTGATTTTCTTATGTTGAACCATCCTTGCATACCTGAAATGAATCCCACTTGGTCGTGGTGTATAATTCCTTTAACATGTTGTTGAATACGATTAGCAAGTATTTTGATAAGTATTTTTGCGTGTAGGTTCATTAGAGAAATTGGTCTGTAATTTTCCTTTCTTGTGGTGTCTTTGTTTGGATTTGGTACTAAGGTAATGTTGGCATCATAGAAGGAGTTAGGCAATATTCCTTCTGTTTCAAGTTTTTGGAAAAGTTTCATCAGGATTGGTGTTACTTCTTTCTGGAATGTTTTGTAGAATTCACCTGTGAAGCCTTCTGGCTC
This sequence comes from Dasypus novemcinctus, assembly GCF_030445035.2. Classification (NCBI taxonomy): domain Eukaryota; kingdom Metazoa; phylum Chordata; class Mammalia; order Cingulata; family Dasypodidae; genus Dasypus; species Dasypus novemcinctus. The sequence continues at coordinate 45,478,179 of NC_080690.1, read as the reverse complement.
TGGGCTCTTCTTAGTTGGAAGGTTCTTAATGACTGATTCTATCTCTTTACTTGTGATTGGTTTGTTGACATCATCAATTTCTTCTTTCATCAATATAGGCTATTTATGTGTTTCTAAAAATTTGTCCATTTCCTCTGAATTGTCATTTTTGTTGGAATATAGTTTTTCTAAGTATCCTCTCATGATAGTCTTTATTTCTGTGGGGTCAGTGGTAATATCTCCTTTTTCATGTCTTATTTTGTGTATTTGCAGTTTCTCTCTTTTTTTCTTTGTTAGTCTTGCTAAAGGTTTGTCAATTTTATTGATCTTCTCAAAAAACCAGCGCTTGGTCTTGTTTATTTTTTCAAGTGCTTTCTTATTTTCTATTTCATTTACTTCTGCTCTTATCTTTGTTATTTCCTTCCTTCTTCTTCCTGTGGGATTACTTTGTTGTTTTTTTTTCTAATTCCTCCAAATGTGCAGTTAGTTCTTCAATTTTTGCTCGCTCTTCTTTTTTGATGTATGAATTTATGGCTATAATTTCCCTCTCAGTACTGCTTTTGTTGCATCCCATAAATTTTCATATGTTGTGTTATCATGATCATTTGTTCCAAGGTAGTCATTGATTTCTTTTGAGATTTCTTTTTGACCCACTGTTTTTCTAAGAGTGTACTGTTTAATTTTCATATCTTGGTGTGAGATATGGCCCTCTGGCCCTTACAGATTTCCAGGTTCACTCCACTGTGGTCAGAGATATTATTTTGTATGATTTCGATCTTTCTGAATTCATTAAGCCTTTCTTTGTGGCATAGCATATGGTCTATCTTGGAGAATGATCCTTGTGTACTTGAGAAAAATGTATACCCTGCTGTGAATTGGTGTAGTGATCTGTATATGTCTATTAGATCCAGCTCCTCTAATATACTGTTCAAATATTTTGTTTCTTTAGTGATTCTCTTTTGAGATGTTCTGTCCAGAGTTGATAGTGGTGTATTAAAATCACCCACTATAATTGTAGATGCATCTATTCTTTCACTTAGTTTTTCCAGCATTTGCCTCATGTATTTAGAGGCACCCTTGTTAGGAACATAAATATTTATGATTGTTCATTCTTCTTGACAGATTATCCCTTTCACTAATAGTAGTATCATTCTTTGTCTCTCACAATTGTTTCGCATTTAAAGTCTATTTTGTCTGATATTAATATAGCTACTCCTGCCTTTTTTTGGTTATTGTTTGCTTGTAAGATCGTTTTCCAACCATTCACTTTCAGCCTCCATGAATCTCTGGGTCTAAGATGTGTCTCTTGTAAACAGCATATAGATGGGTCATATTTCCTTATCCAATGTCCCAGTCTGAATCTTTTGATAGTTGAGTTTATTCCGTTGACATTCAGTGTTATTGCTTTTAAGGAATTATTTATGTTAGCCATATTTTGATTAGGCTTGTGTTTGTCATATTTTGTTTGTTTGTTTTTTTCTCTTTCATTTTTGTTACTCTTACACTCTCCTCCAACTCTGCCTGTCCTGTTTTTTCCTTTCTTCCTGCAGAACTCCCATTAGAAGTTCTTGAAGGGGAGGTTTCTTGTTGGCATACTGCAGTCACCCCTCGGGCTGAAGTGTGGTTTGCTGGCCTGGTGGGGGAGCAGCCGTGGCAGGCCAAGCCGCTGCCCCCATAATAGGGTGGCTGGTTGGACTCACCGCCACCCCTGAAGGGAGCTCGGCATGGGCGCAGAGTGCCCTCGGGTCTCCCCTTCTCAGCAGCCATGCTTCCGCAGCCGCCCCTCCTCCCAGATAGCACCACACGATGCCTTCTTTCTCCCTGCGCAGGCGCAGGGCAGAAAATTCCAGTCTGCCCTTTTCCCCTCCCCCGACAGCAGCAACAGCCAGGCATGGGCGGAAAAATCCAGTCTGCCCTTTTCCCCTCCCCCGACAGCAGCAACAGCCAGGCGTGGGCGGGAAACTCAAGTCTGCCCTCCACCCCAGCAACAGCAGCCACCAATCCCTAAACCCTGCCCCTTCCCCCAGCAACAGCGACAGCCAATCCCTAACCACCACCCCTCCCCCATCCAGTACCGCCCACTGACCTTTCACCGGCAACCAATCAGAACAGGGCGTGGCTTCGACCAATCAGCCTTCCCCAGCCCCTATAAAACTGTTGCCTCTCCCTCAATAAAGTGGACTTGCGTGTTTACCTTGTCTCCGCGGTAGTTCTTCTGCCATGCGCCCTCCAGTCCTGAGAGCCCCTGACAAGGGCCTGGCCTCCCTTGTCCCCAGTTTGTCGCCTGCTTCTCCGGGCGACCCCTTCATCACCTGCTTCTCCGGGCGACCCCTTCGTCGCCGGCTTCGCCGGGCGACCCCGTCAGCCAAAATGCGCAACCCCTTGTGAAACCGATCCCTCGTCTGCTGCCGGACCGACCCTCGTCCAGAGCTGGACCGACCCCTCGTCCGCAGCCAGACCCCACCTCTACCGACCAAGCAAGCAGCCGCAGCTGGCGCCCAACGTGGGGCAAAGCAACCCCACCACAGCACAACGTGGGGCAAGGCAACTCCACCATAGCCTCACTCCATAACCTGGCGGCCCCCCCCCTCTCTTCTCAACTTGGGACTTCTCTCGTGCAACATTGCTGCTCCTGAACCTTGGTGACCTCATACGATCCACGGCGGTCTGGGAGAATCACTGGATGGCTTTCTCCTTCCATGTCGGGGGCTTATACTGACCCGCTATGATTAAGAGGCGCCAATAAAACTCTCAGGAGCGCGTGCCTGAGCACCTCCACCCCTGCCTTCACCTCTGCCTCCTCCCCTCCGTGCTTGCTCCCCTTTGCCTTGCTCCACTGCGCGTCGTTCCGCCCTCCCCTCTTCGGGGCCTTCTTTTGGCCCACGACCACCATCGGAGTCCCATCGGCTCCGACCCCTCGTCTCACCGCGCACCTCGGCTCCCATCGCCATGCTCTCAAGGTAAGGGCCCCTTTTCTTATCGGCTCCAAAAGGCCATTAGCAATGGGTAACATCCTATCTGCTAAGCAAGCCCCACAAGTTCGGGCCCTCGCCAGTCTCCTAGACACTCACCGGTGTAAGATCTCTTTCAAGCAGCTTCAAGTATATTGGGACCTTCTTCTCCCCTTTAATCCGTGGCTTACCACGTGTCAGCTTTGGGACCTGGAAACCTGTACTTGCCTTATAGATAGGGTCACTTTTGCTGTGGAGCAGGAAGGTAAAAGATTCCCTCCTGGCTTATTACAGGCAACATGAAGTCCAGAAGAAATCTTGAAGGGTATAATCTATGATATGCTATATAAAAAAGGATTTAAAAGCAGCTATACCAGAAGGTAAGAATTATGAGTCAACTGTAAATAAATTATATATTTCTGTTAATGTGTTGTAATTGTTCTGTGTTTGTCTGTCTGTTCATTCAATGTCAACATATATTGTGATACCTCCGGATGGTAAATATAAATTACTAGAAATCTTTAAAAGAGCTCTATTCAAATGGCCAAAAATTAAATAAGCGCTTATATTAATACTTAAGTTTATTATATTAATACATAAGTTTAAATGTTAATAAGATATCTACAATTAAAAAAAATTGTGTCTTAACAAAATTAACTGTACGTCTTCATAAAAAGTTGTTCTTGCCTAGATTAAAATGAATAACTTATTTTTCTTCACAGGATAATATAAAGAATGTAAAACTTATATGAATATTAAAAAGGTTAAAAGTTTGTAAAAATGCTAACGGAAATGTAATAAGTTTTGCAAAAAGACATATTTTGTCCTAAAGTAAGATGGCTAATTTTTCATAAACTCTTGAAATTTAATTTGCATGCGGCACGTGTAAAAGGTATTGTGATAACTTTACGTAAGGGAATGTGTTCTGTAAAGATAAAATTTATCTTCAATAGTTTACATTAAGGTATTAAATGGCTAATTCCAAAAGGTCATTCTTAAATATATATATATAAAACTAAATTGATGATAATAATAATAAAAGGTAATTTTATAACAGGAAAGATTAACAGCAACCAAGCTCCCCTGTCAACTTGCTTTTAGGAAATGGTTTCTAATATTGCATGCTACTAAGTATTTAAAGAAAAGTTATTCTTAAGGAAACAGAAGATGATTTTGTCTTTGCAGCCATTGTCTATTTAGCAACACCCCTCGCTATCGGCCTAGCCACTGTTGCGCCGGACGATTGGAACCTTAAACAAAGACTCCTCCTCACTGTCATCTTCCTATCTATTGTTACTATATTTACTGCCCTCATTCTCCTTCGTTTATAAAGCAGTCTCCTACAAACCACAAAGCTTCTGTCTTAAACATACCATTCTCAACCCTATCCTCTAAATGATCTTCTCACTTCCCCCACAGCCTTTAATACTTTATTTCTTCCTCATAACCTTTGCTTTCTTGATAATATTTTCCGCCATCTGTCTAGCCGCTACTGCCCCAGAAGATTGGAACCTCGGCCAACGAATTCTACTCTCCATCGCCTTTCTGTTTATTATCCTCTTTTATGCTTTACTCCTTATCTTCCTCCCATAATGACTTCACCAAGCCTCCTCTTGTCCAAAACCATCACCCTTCTTTTCCTCACACTCCCCATTGCACTCACCAACCCCAGCCATCAGGCTTTTAATTGGACAGTAAGCCTCTGGCAGGAAAAAGTAATCCTCTCCTACAATGTCTTCGCTGCCAAGGAGAGATCAACTACCTGCAACGCGCTGTCATCCTGGACTTTTAACAACAGATGGATCTTATAGCCGCCGAGATCAACAAGAATTGGACATTGGCCACCCTTGCTTGCAACGGCAAGATACCGCCCCCTAAATTGTACATTTATATCCCCGTCATACTCACCTCCCTCTTCAGCCCCGCTTCCCTCATTGCTTACTGCCTCTTGGACCTTGGCTACTTGTTGCTGCTGCCATCCTGGCCCTTATTTGAAAAGAAGGGGGAAATGCGGTCACCCCTCAGGCTGAAGTGTGGTTTGCTGGCCTGGCAGGGGAGCAGCCGCGGCAGGCCAAGCCGCTGCCCCCATAATAGGGTGGCTGGTTGGACTCACCGCCACCCCTGAAGGGAGCTCGGCATGGGCGCAGAGTGCCCTCGGGTCTCCCCTTCTCAGCAGCCATGCTTCCGTGGCCGCCCCTCCTCCCAGATAGCACCACACGATGCCTTCTTTCTCCCTGGGCAGGCGCAGGGCAGAAAATTCCAGTCTGCCCTTTTCCCCTCCCCCGACAGCAGCAACAGCCAGGCGTGGGCGGAAAAATCCAGTCTGCCCTTTTCCCCTCCCCCGACAGCAGCAACAGCCAGGCGTGGGCGGAAAAATCCAGTCTGCCCTTTTCCCTTCCCCCGACAGCAGCAACAGCCAGGCGTGGGTGGGAAACTCAAGTCTGCCCTCCACCCCAGCAACAGCAGCCACCAATCCCTAAACCCTGCCCCTTCCCCCAGCAACAGCGACAGCCAATCCCTAACCACCACCCCTCCCCCATCCAGTACCGCCCACTGACCTTTCACCGGCAACCAATCAGAACAGGGCATGGCTTCGACCAATCAGCCTTCCCCAGCCCCTATAAAACTGTTGCCTCTCCCTCAATAAAGTGGACTTGCGTGTTTACCTTGTCTCCGCGGTAGTTCTTCTGCCATGCGCCCTCCAGTCCTGAGAGCCCCCGACAAGGGCCTGGCCTCCCTTGTCCCCAGTTCGTCGCCTGCTTCTCCGGGCGACCCCTTCGTCGCCTGCTTCTCCGGGCGACCCCTTCGTCGCCGGCTTCGCCGGGCGACCCCGTCAGCCAAAACGCGCAACCCCTTCTGAGACCGATCCCTCATCTGCTGCCGGACCGACCCCTCGTCCCAGGTGGGACCGACCCCTCATCCCAAGCGGGACCGACCCCTCGTCCAGAGCTGGACCAACCCCTCGTCCGCAGCCAGACCCCACCTCTACTGACCGAGCAAGTCACCGCAGCATACTATTTCAATTTCTGTTTATCTGTGAATATTTTGAACTCTCCATCATTTTTGAATGCTAGTTTAGCTGGATAGAGTATTCTTGGTTGGAAATATTTTTCTTTTAGTACCTTGACTATATCATACCACTGCCTTCTTCCCTCCATGGTTTCAGATGAGAAATCAGCATTTAATCTTATGGAGCTTCCCTTGTATGTGATGGTTTTCTTTTCTCTTGCTGCTTTTAGAATTTTCTCTTTGTCTTGAGTGTTGGATAATTTGACAAGTATATGTCTTGGGGTGGGCCTGTTGAGGTTTATGATGATTGGGGTGCACTGTGCTTCTTGGATATATACATCTGTCTCTTTCAGTAGATTTGGGAAGTTTTCAGCCATTATTTACTGCAACACTCCTTATGATCCCTTTGCCTTCTCTTCTCCTTCTGGGATACCTATAATACGTATGTTTGTGTATTTTGCATTGTCATTCAGGTCCCTAAGTCCTAGCTGGATTTTTTCTATCTTTTTATTGATCAATTCTACTATCTGTTTGATTTCCGATGTACTGTCTTCCACATCACTAATTCTCTGCTCTGCCTCTTCTAATCTGCAGTTATTTGCTGTGAGTGTATTTTTGATTTCTTGAACTGTGGTATTCATTCCCATCATATCTGTTATCTTTTTGTGTATGTCTGCAATTTCCCCTCCAAGTGTTGTCTTCATATTGTCAACCTCTTCCTTTACTTCATTAAATTTGTCTGTGATATATCTTCTGAGATCTTTAATTACGTGTGCAAAGTTCTGCTCCCCTTCCTGGTTTTTATTTGTTCATTGGATTCAGCCATGTTTTCTTGATTACTGGTTTGGTTTGTAGATTTTTGTTGCTGTCTGGTTATCATTTAATCAGTTCCTTAGCTTCTTTGTCTAGTCTTGCAGATTAATTAGCTGTTGTCTCTGTGTAAGTGTTATATCTTCTCTTTGCCACTTTGTTCTTCTTATTCTAATTTCTTATTGCTGGCTGAGTTCACTTTGAAGGAAAGTATTAGGGCCAGGGAAAGGCAATTGTCTAAGCAAGGAAAAGTATTGGTAATAAATGTTAACAGAGCAACAATATGAGATCTGGGAGGATTGATATTAGATTCATGTAAGTTGTGTAGAGTTATAGCAGTAGGTAGAGTACCTATAATGAGCTAGTTGACTGAATATGGGAGGAATATGGTATGAATTAAAAAGCTAGTGTTTTCATGAGAGAGGGAAAGAGAAAAGAAAGGCAATAGTTTCAAGAGTGGATAAAAGACAGAACACAAAACAAAGGTATTAGAAATTAAGAGTTAGACACTTTGTGGATCAAAGAAAGGGAAGTGGAATATAGGAGAGACAATAGATGATGGAGGACGTCAAGGTGTAGGGGAAAGGGGATAGTGTAGGTAGCCAAAATCAATTCACACAGAAATGAGGCAACGGAGGATGAGGAAACCCAGCAAATGTGGGGTGTTCCCTGCAGCACCTATTGTATAATTAAGACAAAATAAGAAGAAAATGAGGGAGCAGAGAGAACAGAAAAAAAAGACTTTGGGGGATACGATGGGAGAAAAGACTAGGAGATAATGCAATGTTAGCAATCAGGACAATAAAAAATAAAAAATAAAATAAAACAAAACAAAACAAAATGAAAAAGAAAAAATGCAAATGGTGAGGGCTAGGACATTCAAGGACCCCAGATGCACCTCAGGGCATCATGGATTCGGGGATGGAAAGTCTGTGATATTGCAGACTCAAGAGGTGTGAGTCTCTGGGGTGTGGGCCACCAGGGTTTAGGAGACTCAGACCTGGAAACCTCAAATCTGGTTAACAGGGAGCCTTGGAGCACCACAGTTCAACACAGCCTTCAGGGATCCCCACTGGGTGCCACCCCTATGGGGGAGGTCATATCTGCAAACTCTGACCTATGTGTCAGAACCCTGTAATTCACCCTCTCACTTGGGTCTCTTCTGTGGCTGTATCACCAATTCGACCTCAGGACACCTGCCCTGTAAACCCCTGAAATGGCCACCTGGGGGCACCTCTACACTGCAGCCAATTTAATGATGCTGCAGATCAGTAGCCAGGCCCAGGGGTGGGGCTACAGCCAGAAACGCTGTTATCAGAGTCCGAAATCAAAATTCCCACGCTTCACAAAATATTCCCCTAATCGTCTTCCAAACGTCTCCCACCCTACCAGTCCCTGAAACAACCTCCTGGTGACGTCTCTTTACTGCGAGCAATTTAAGGCCACTGCAGTTCGGCAGCAGGCCTTGGGGGCGGAGCTCTAGCCAGAAGCGCTATTATTTGTGTCCACAATCAAAAATTTCCCACATCGCAATAAAACTCCTGTTTGTCTCCCCAAATCAGTCTGTGAAGGCCTCCTGCCCTCTTAGCCCCCCAATAGCCTGCTCTGGGCTTATGAATTCCCCAGTACCGCCGAGCCTCCAGGAATCACCGCCGCAGTGCTGGTGCCACAGCTCCACCCACCCCAGGAGGGAGCGTCCTGCATGCAGCCCTGACCTCCATGTAATAGAGCCTCAATTTTATCTTATACACGAATTTTCTCTGTTACCTTCCCACCAAATCGATGTCCAGACACCTCCTGCCCTGCAAAATCCCAAAACAGCTTGGTTCCAAAGAATTTCCAACACTTCCCAGCTGCTTCTTTGCTTCAATGGAGTTTCAACACCTATTTTCCAGTTCATGGAATCACCCAGGACCCATAAATACCTTGGAAATCAAAGTAGGGAAGCATCTACAGGACCTTGTAATAGGAAATGGCTTCATGAACTTCACACCAAAAGCACAAGCAACAAAATAACAAATAGATAGATGGGACTTCCTCAAAATTAAAGCCTTCTGCACCTCAAAGGAGTTGGTCAAGAAAGTGAAGAGATCCTACACAATGGGAGAAAATATTTGATAACCATATATCTAATAAACTTATATCCTACATATATAAAGTACTCCTATATCTCAAAAATAAAAGGACAAACAACCCGTTTAAAAATGTGAAAGAGATTTGAACAGACACTTCTCCAAAGAAGAAATACAAATGGCTAAAAAGCACATGAAAAAATGCTCCAAATCTCTAGCTATTAGGTAAATGCAAATCAAAACTACAATGAGATACCATCTTACTCCCATAAGACAGGCAGTTATTTAAAAAAAACCCAGAAGACTACAAGTGCTGGAGAGGATGTGGAGGAATGGGGACACTCATCCACTGCTGGTGGGAATGCAGAAGGATCCAGCCATTCTGGAGGACAGTCTAGTTGTTTCCCAAAAAGTTAGCTATAGATTTGCCATATGACCAAGCAATTCCCCTGCTGGGTATATACCCAGAAGAACTGAAAATAAGGACACAAACCAATATATGCATACTAATGTTCATAGCAGCATTATTCACTATTGCCAAAAGTTGGAAACAACCCAAATGCCCATCAACAGATGAATGGATAAATAAAATGTGGTATATAAATACAATGGAATACTACTCAGCTATAAGAAGGAATACAGAACAAAGACATGGATGAATCTTGTGGACCTTATGTTGAGTGAAGCAAGCCAGACATTGAAGGACAAATACTACATGACATCTGATATGAAATAAGCAAACCAAGCTGTCTCAGAGAACCATAAACTGGAAGATAGCTTAAAGAAATTTGGGGTGGAGAGGAAGGTTGTGAGCTGACACCTACATGGGTGAAGTCTATGATAAACTGGAGGTAAGTATTTGTACAGGGAAGAGATAAGATGGGGGCATAGGGAAACCTTTAGGTGGAACTTTGCAGGCTTGAGGGGGGCTAAGTTTGGGAGGATTGGACAGATGGCCCAAGGACTTGAGGAGAGAGCTGGGGTGGAGGGGGAGTTAAATATGGGAGAATTTCAGGTATATGGTTTAAACTATAATCTTGGAAAAACTCCTTAGAAAATATAATAAGGGAGGATTACATGTTTAAGGTGCTTAAGGGGGGACATCTGGCACAGGGGCAGGCTTCTAGAGAGTGTGTGAGTGCACTTTTTGTCATAGTATGTTATATCACTGCATGAAGACCAATACAGGGAGTGTGAAGGTGGACCCACATACTGGGGAGACCTGATGCTCTTAAACAGAGGGCATTGTGTCTCTTGAGAGAATTGGTGGCTCCCAATGGGTTAGGGCAGTCTAGTAGGTCAAGCCCTTAGCATTGTTGCAAGTGTCTGTAAATCAGGTCCCTTAAGTAGTGAAGATTGATTGTCACTATGCGCCCTGAGAAGAAGGGGAGAGATGTATAGAATAGATGGAAGCAGGGTAACAGGAGGGCAATGGAAGTGCTCCACAAGATCATGTAATGATGGATATAGGACAAGTTAACTTAAACCAAAATTGTATAAAAGTCTATAAGCTAAAATGTAAACCATAATGTAAAACATAAGGAAACTAAAAATAGAAATTTGTACAGTCTAAAATATAAACCATAAGGTAAACCAAAATGTAACCATGTTTGTTAACTATGCTTCAAAATCTGTGCATTAGCTGCAGCAAATATAATATGAACATGTAAAAAGATCATTGCTGTGGAGGGGGGAAAAGGGTTTGATATTGGATATATGGGAGTTTCCTATATTGTATATGTGAATTACTGTGATCTAAAATGTTTTTGAAGACAAAATTAAAAATTAGAGAAAAAAAGAAAGGATGTAGACTCTGAGGAAGAAATGAAAGAAAGTGCCTTGCCCCTGTACATACAGGGCAACACCTAGTACAGTGATGATAGGCAAAATGTTAAAAACAAAGCTTTGTAATGTTTTTCATTTTTTAATACACCAATTTATTTTTACTTGATTTTAGTATTTCTACACTAGTATGTTTTCTATTTCTAAACTTTGAACCCATCACTATATTTCAATTTCCTATTAATTGAATTTGACAATATATTAGATTTCATTCTTTAAGAAGTTTTGGAGCACAGAGAGGTTCAATTATGGCAGGGGAGGAACACTGGTGTGGGGTGTTATTGATGAGGGGCAGATGGGTGAGAAGGAGTTCTCCAGGGCATGTATAAAGGGGACATAAAAATGTTCTGATATATGTTGTATATTTTCATAGTAGTTACAGGTACAAACATCAACTGAGGAAGTGCTGAGTTCCTACCCAGGGGAGCTGTGTCACATTCCCCAATGGAACAGCAATAATCCAAGTGCAATGGCAAAGACCTACAAGGAAGGATGGTCCAATGAAGAGCCTTTGTTACTGATGACTATGCTTATGAGTCTGTGTGCCTGAAATATGAACTAGGTTTAGAACTGCAGGGTGCCTAAGAGTTACCTCCTGAAAGCCTCCATGTAGCTCAAATGTTCACAAGCTCTAAGCCAAACTCAGCATGTAAATGTATTACCTTTCCCCCAGCATAGGACATGACTCCCGGGGATGAGCCTCCCTGGTGCTGAGGGATTACTACCAATCAGTAACTGGTTATGCAACTAAAAAGAGATCTTGAATAAGAGTCAATGCAGAGCAGTAGAATATGTCAGCTTACATGAAGGATCATGTGTTATAAACTGTTTTTTGACCTTGAATAAAAGGGGAAAATGGCAAAGACAAATTAGTCATATGGCTAAGAGTCTTCAAAAAAGACTTGGGAGGTCATCAGAGGGGTTGCACTTATATATGCCTCAGCAGGACCCCAGAAAAAGCCAAAGTAGAGTTCTCCTGAAGGCTAAGGAGACCCACAAAGGACCTGGTCATGGCAGATGGATTTGGAGTATTATGCCATGTTAGAGGGCCCTACTTTGGAATTTGTGCTTTTAAGTGTGATGAAGCTGTACTCAGATGTGACTTTTCTACACTCCTCTTCTGTTACTTTTACTGAACCTGTGGTTGGTGTTAGGGAAGGTATATACTCAGGGAACTTGAATCTCTGGACTGGCATGTGCCAGCTGGGCCCTGACCCTCAGCAGAGTTGCAACTCCTACTCTCTGGTTCATTGGACTTACCCAGGTCAGCTAACAGGGAGGTGAAGATGGTTAACCACCACACCAGTGAATCAAGAGTGCCTGCAACTAAAGCAGAAGAATTGTATCCATCATCCATCTGGAATCTAAGCCCCCTCTTGATCTAGAGGTGGAGTGGACATCACCATCCCAGAGTCCACAGATTGAAGGACTAAAATATGGATTAAAGTGGATTTCCTGATATTCTACTATAAAACTACTGTGACTAGTAATAGAAGAAATTGTAGAATTGAGGTGGAGAAAGCAGTCACAGTATTCACTGAGGGCAGGGAGAGGGAAGAAGAGATGTGATGTGGGGGCATTTTTGGGACTTGGAGTTGTCCTAAATGATATTGCAGGGTCAGATGCTGGACTTTATATATCCTGCCATAGCCCACTGAATGTACTTGATGTGGGCTATGGGTGGGAGGCTCTTTGTCTCTTCAGAGATAACCTAAACTCTCTGTGACTTGTGGGTGTGGGATGATAAAAGGCTGCAGTCCTGCCCTTGGTGACCATGGCAAGGACTCCAGTCCCAGGAAACATTTTAACAATGCAAGGTCTATAAACTTTAAGTATTCAGGGGAAATGCAAACAAAATATGATAAAAGCTTATCTAGAATGCCTGAGGTCCATGCTAAAAGCTTACCTAAGATGTGGAAGATATATATGCTAATTTAAGCCTACTGAGATCTGAAACAAAAGGACCATTTGGCCTTTCCTCTCTGTATAAAAGGGACTCAAAAATCTTGTTTGGGGCTTGGGATTGAAACAGAAAGCTCCCCAGTCTGGCCGGCTGACAATAAACCATTTTTCCTTCTCAAAATCATTCCTGAGTCCTGGCCTCTCTATACACAAATAATTGAACCTCTCTCAAATTCTACAACATACTGAGGGAAAGTGTGAACTACAGGGTAAACTATTATCCATGTGGTCCATCAGTGCTCCAAAATGTTTTTGCCGAATGTGAAGAGAGTACAATGATGGGGGAGGTTGTTGGTGTGGGGGGGGTGGTATATGGGAGCCTCTTATTTTTTTAATGTAACATTTTTTGTGATGTATGTCTTCAAAAAATACAATGTACAAAAATGGTGGGGGTGGAGGGGTGGGGAGTGGTTTTATGGGAACCTCTTATGTTTTTTAATGTAACATTCTGTGTGATCTATTAACTTTAATAAAAAATGTGTAAAAAATAAAAGCAAATGAAAGGTTGGTAAAATTTTCCAGTTGATTGCTAAATATATGTGTCTGTAATACAATCTGTCAAAAATTTATTCAGTTCATGCCACATTTTTGTTATTTTTTAAATTTAGTAGGTTATGCCTATTTAGTTGACTTAAGATACATTTATTTGTAATGTTTTGTGTTTGTCATAGTGCTGAATAAATAGTTTTAAAACCTAGAGAAAAATAAAAAACACCAACTCATCATATTTTCTCTTCCAAGAAGGTAGGCAGTCACATTCTATAAAGACTTAATCCAAGGGAGTTAGTGAGAAAAGAAATAGCTCTAATGCTGCAGCTATTCTCAAGGCCATAAATGAATCCATCATCATTCTATACCAACCAGTCTAGATTTCCTTCCCTGCAGCTACTACCTTTGCTACTACCTTTTCTTGGAGGGGGATTACTGCCCTTTATCCATGAGGGGTTTTGATTTCCTGGCTCCCATGCTTATGTTGAGCTGTGGTTTCTACTCCTACTTGTTTACTGTTATCATCAATTAAGGAAGCACCAAAAGGCACAACAGAAAATTTCTTGAATTCCAGGCATTCTCTCCTCTGATTTCATTGCATAGCTTTCTTCGATTGTTGATCCATAGGCATGAGGAGCCCAATATAACAAGTGATTGTCTTAGGCCAGGTTCTCCAGGAAAGAGAACCTGAGAAGGAAATTTGTTTGTAGAAAGTTTATTGGGGAAAGCACCTGGGAATAACACCTGGTAAAGAAGTGAGGGAAGTAGGGTTAAGAAGAAGGATAACTTCAATGCAGTGACAACAGAGGCCACAGCTAATTCCACAAGGGGCTCAGAAGCTAGACTGGTTCTTCAGATTTACCTCAAATTGAGTCAAAGGGGTTGGGCCTTTTCTTGCATTGATCACACAGTATTTGTGGAATATCCCCAGGGAAGGAGAATAACCTTGGAAGAGACAGCTGCCTTCAGTTGAAGGCAGTGCCTAGGGAAGGATAATTCTGTGATCCATCAGCAAACACACCCTGCAGCTGATGGAATAAGTATCTTGGTCCTTGAGGGGATCTGATTGATGCATTACAGCATCCATTACAATGATTAAGCTGTAGCTTCAAGTTTAGTGAAATCCTTACTGTTTCTTGGTTGAAGCATTGTCCCAAAGAGAAATACAGGGAGATACAAATTGTACAAGTGATCACTAGAGTGATGAGTTTCCAAACTTTTACATTCTGGCTACTATGGACACATAACCATATATTAGATATTATTAAAGCTTATATATGCTACTACCTCTCCAAATGGGCTCACTAAATGCTCTGCTGAGCTTCTTTATTACCAATAGGAAGCATCACTTATAATAACTTGTACATTACATCCTGAAATACCCCAGATCATTAGACCCCTAAAAAATACACCTGAATCTTAGTTAATTTCCCACTGTCTGGTTTACCTAAATTTGACAAGGGCGTCTATCTACAGAGTTTGATATGTCCTGCCCACCAGGTTCAGTTAATTAGCATGATATGTTTACTCTAGTAAACCAGCATAATACTTTGCAGATCATCAAAAAATAACCAGGTCTTTGCAGGCTCTATTGTGATAGAAGGTAGAAGAGTCAAAATCCCTGAAGCAAGCAGGTAAAAATACACTGCTGCTTCTCATGTAAAAGTGAACTGCTTTTTCCTACTTATCAATGGGAGTTAAGAAGAATGCATACAACAGATCAATAGTCATAACAAGTCCCAGAGACTCATTCATTCCAGTACATCTGGCCCAGCAGCTACAATTAGAGCCATTACTTGGTGGTTCCTTAGGGTAATTACATGCAATTCAAATCCGATGTTAAGTGCTGACGAATATTCTCTACCAGTCCTGAATCCAATCATCCACATTGATACTAGGGAGTTCAGTTCCTTGGTCAGTTCTTCTACTTTCAATCCCAGCCTATGAAAGATAACCACTATCAAAATTCTTAAAGATTACAGCATTCCCCCTCATTTGTGCTTATCTCATTGTTTTCATGAAGTGGGTACTCTCTGTGATCTCCTATGAAATGTATTCCCCAGGCTCACATAGTAAATAAATTGTAACATTCCCAATCTGAACTCTTCCTCAAATCTTTCCCAAGGCAGTTCCAGTACCTTACCTCATTAACTGTGAGTCATATTCATATTCAATTTTTAAAGAACAATCCAGGCAGTAATAGTCGATTTCTATCTCACCCCTCTGTTCATTCACCAACGCCCACTCCCACACATGGACCCTTTTTTTTTTTTTTTTTTGCCGATATGTATTGGCCAGGTCCTGCAATTGCTTTGGTATCTCTGTGTCTTGGAGGAAGGACTGCATTTCCTCATTTGAACTATATTAAGGTATGACCCTCGTAATCATCTGGAGGCAATAGGATGGGTTGGCAGAGTGATGCTTTAGAAGGATAAGCATACATTGCAGGATACGTGTAAGAGGTTATGCCTTTGCAGGATACCTAGGGTAGGGGAGCCTGTTCTTCTCTAGCATGAGGGTAGGTTGACTATAATGTTCCACATGTCTTGGGAAATCTGTGAGTTCAATATTTTCAGGCTAGTTCATCTAAATATCTCTATCCTAAGTATCAATATCCTACTCTTTTTCTGTTCTGGTCCAGATTTGCTTTTCTTTTAACTTTTTAATTTGAAATAATTTCAATTTATAAAACAGTTATGAAAATAATACAAACCCTGTGCATAGAACTCCCTACTCCTCCAAATACCCAGATCCACCAATTTTTAACATTTTGCTACATTTGCCATATCATTCTATCAGATCTATCTATCTATCTATCTATCTATCTATCTATCTATCTATCTCTCTATCTATCTCTCTATCTCTCTATCTATCTATCCTTGTACTGCCATGTACATTTCTTAAGAACAAGGATATTCACTTTTGTAAGTACCTTAAGTACAGTGATCAAGTTCAAGAAATTTATATGTTAAATTTATATTTAACATATAAAATTTTCAGTCTACATTCCAATTTTTTCAAATGTTCCAATAATAACCTTTTTTAATAGCTAATGTTTTATTTGAGAGTTTCTAGAGGATAATCTCTTCTTTTATATCATAAAATTTCCTTCTTTTTTGGTATTATATTGGATTTCATTAGCTAATATGTTATGTAAAATTGTCACATCTGGTTTAAAACATTTTTTTAAATTAGAGAAGTTGTAGGTTAAAGAAGGATCATGTAAAAAGTATACCAGTCCCATATAACTCCCTATTTTTGACACTTTGCATCAGTGTGATACCCTTGTTACAACTGATGAAAAGTATCAAAATCATACTATTAACAATTTAATATTCCAAATTTTACATTAGGCATATTTTCCCCATATACCACCCTATTATTAACACATTGTACTAATGTACATTTGTTATAATTCATAAAAGAACATTCTTACACTTCTGTTAACTATAGCTTATCATCTAAAATAGTGTTCACTGTATTATTAAAACCTATATTTTATCTTTTAAATTTTCATTCGGGTAACATATACAACCCAAAACTTTCCCTTTTAAGCACATTCATGTATATAATTCAGTGATTTTAATTATAGTCACAATAATGTGCTACCATCACCGCCACCCATTTCCAAAGCTCATGTCCAGGATCACATACTGCATTTGATTAGTTACATTTTTTTTTTCTTTTTACAATTTTGGGACCATATGTACAACATAAACTTTCCCATTTCAACCACTCTCAAGCATACCATTCAGTGTGATTACATTCACAATGTTGCAGTACCCTCACCAACTTCCATTACTAAAATTTCCCCATCTTCCCAAACAGAAACCCTACACCCATCAAGCAATTATTCCCCATTCCCCCAACTCCCACCCCTGACAACTTGTGCTCTAATTTTCGTCTCTATGAGATTGCACGATCTCTGATATTTTCTTTGTAGTTATCGTGGGACTTGAATTTAACATCTTAAATCTATAACAATCTTGTTTGCTTTGATATCAAATTAACTTTAATAATATACAAAGCTATGTTCCTATACCCTTTGCCCACCACCTTTATATAATTCTTGTCACAAATTACATTAAGAATCCAATACCACTGACTTATTATCACATTTTAGGCATTTGCCCTTTAGATCCCATAGGAAGTAAAAAGTGGAGTTACAAACATAAAATACAATAGTACTACATTTCTATTTATCCATGTCATTACCTTTACTGGAGATTTTTGTTTCTTCATGCAGCTTCGATCTATTGTCTCTTGTTTTTACCTTTCAGTTTGCAGAGCTCTCTTTAGCATATCTAAGTAGGGACAGTCTAATGGTGGGAAACTCCCTCAGTGTTTGCTTAGTTCGGAATGTCTTAATCTCTTTCCATTTTGAAAGATAATTTTACCAGATACAGAATTATCTGTTGGCAATTTTCTGCTTTTAGTACTTTAAATATGCCAACCCTCTGCCTTCTTGCCTCCATGGTTCCCAGTGAAAAATTGACACAATCTTTTTTCTCCATTTCTGTAATTTATTTATATTTACAATTTGTATAAATGGAGTCAACAATACGCAATACTTTGTACCTGATTTCTGTCACTTATGATTATTCTCTCTTTTTTTACCATTGATTAAAAATATCAAAATATTACTATTCACTACAAGTCCATAGTTTACTTGAAGTGCATTTTAGGTCAGATGCCACCCTATTATAAACATCTTATGAACATACACTTGTTCTGATAGTCTTACATTTGTACTATTAAACACAGTCATTGTCTGAAGTAGGGTTCACTATGCTATATATTCACATGTCATTCCTTAGCTTTTCTTGTAGTGACATAAAGAACCCTAAACCTTTCATTTCAACCACAATCATGGCCCCATATTGGCACTGAGGTTCTCTTGTTCCTTGACACTTTGCTTCTCACTTGTAGCTTTCAGAATTTTCTAATTTTTTGGCATTCAAAATATTATAATATGCTGTGGTGTGGGTCTATTCTGTCTGGATCTCATTGAACATATTGAATGTGTTTATTCCTGTATTCTGTAAAAGTTGGAAGTTTTTCAGCCATTATTTCTTTGGATAGTATTTCTGTCCCTTTCTCTGTTTCTTCTCCTTTTGAGATTTTCACAATATATTTATTGGTATGCTTGATAGTGTCCCAGAGGTTTCTCAGGCACTGTCCACTTTTCTTCATTCTTTCTTTTGCTTTCTCTCAGACTGAGTGATTTCAATTCTCTTATCTTCAAATTCTCTGATTCTTTCTTCTGTTAGCTCCTATCTGCTGTTGATACCTTTAGGGAATTTTAAATTTCTGTTACTGTGCTCTTCAGCTCTGTTTAGTTCCTTTTAGTTTCCATCTCTATATGAATATTCTTTTTGTGTTCATCTCATTTTCCTGATTTACTTTATTTCTTTGTCCATGTTTAGCTATAGCTTTTTAAACATATTCTGGACCATTTTTAAAAGTTCTTTGTAGAGTATGTCACAAGTCTGGTCCACCTCATTGAAGGTTTCCAATGCTTTAAACTTCTCCTTTGCCTGAGCTGTTACTACCTATTTCTTTGTATGTTTTGTAATATTTTGTTAAAACCTGGACATTTTGACATTTTAATGTGTTCTCACTGGAATTTAGACTCTGTGATATCTGTTCCTTAAGCTTGTATCCAGCTAGTGTTATGACAGAGTTTTCCTTGAATGTCAGGTGCTAACAAAAAAAAAAAAAAAAAAAAAGGAGAAGAAAGAAAACACCTTTCCAGTCCTTGCAGATTGATCTGTGGAAGTGCTCCCCATCAGAGTTTACCTATACAACGAGGTTAGAGGATAGCTCCATCCAAAAGTGGAGGGGCCTCCCTGTCACTTCCCGCACGTGCATCTTTTCTTGGGCATGTACCTGTGACCCTTGGAATTCACCCATTTACACAGATACAAACAGTTTCCTCATAGTCCCAGAAACTGCACAGTCCTGCAGCCAACAATCCTCTGTCCCATGGAGCAAAGATTTATTTGCTCTTCCACAGCACTTTGCATGTTTTGTAGGAGAGCTTGACCAGCTACCTTCTACATGCAGGACAAGTTCTGGGACAGTAAGCTTGCAACATGTATCCTGGCTTAGTTCCGCAGGCTGCCACCAGATATTGAGCCAGATATCCATGCTCCTAGTATGTGCATGAGGGTTATTCTACTACCTCTGGAACCAGGATCAAGGATCTGTACTGGGAGTACAGGCCAGCTCTGTGTTAAGCTGGTGAGGAGGTTGGGAAAGGGATAGCTAGGTTGCTATGAAAACCTACTGCTTTTAGTAACCTATTTCTTGATTTGGCATTTGCCTGTTACTGCAATCCTTCACCTGTTTTCTAGAGATTTGAGAAAGGTGTTTCTGTCAGTTCTTGCTGGTCTTTCAAAGTTTCTTCAGAGGAAAGGAGCCCTTTTAAGGCCCAGATTTTGAAATAGAATATTTGTCAAGCTAGATATTTAGTCCCCTTTGCAGTTCTGCCACCATTACAATTAGAACTTGGGCCTAATTTTCAACACAGTCTATTCATGTAGTTCCAGGAGATAAAAATTGTTACTGATTAGGTCTTACAGAAACAAGCCCTGAGATAAAATTTATGGTGCAAGATATTTATTATGGTTCAGTATCTGTGAATGGAGAGGGATTAGACAGAGGAAGAAGTTGAACTGCAATGCCAGCTTGACATAACCTCAGGCAATAAGGTGAGAAACTTCAGAGTATATATATTGCCCATCACAGTTATATTCCATTAGGCTGAAATACCTCTTTCACTCAGTCTCCTTGTATGCACTTCCCTGGGAATGGCATCACATTGGTTAAGGTGGATGTTTGCTACTAAGGCACATCCTAAAATAACTGACAGATAGATGTTGTCTATACTTTGTACTTCCTCAGCTAGGAAGCACATCTCTGACTAGCACATGGTCTATTTAATTGCACAGAGGACCTATGAATTTCATAACATGATTCAAATTAATAGTTGGATGATCTGAGCATATCATGTTCTTTTTCCAATATCTCTATAGTAATTTTAAAAGTTGATCGATTCCACAATCCTGATAATTATGGGTATCTTCACATTATTCAACTGATACACAGTTTCCATATAAGTAATTGCTTCATCATGCCAATTCACCTCTAAGTAGGAGTCTTAGTCATTGTGGTGCTGCTTTATGCCAATGGCCACCACAACCCCAGTATTATCCAAGGCTCTGCATTCTTTCCCCAAATAATAATCAAAGACAAAGATTTATGTGCAGGTAATATATTTTGGAATATTATCCCAGCCAACTGAGGCTAATGGATAGAAAGAGCAAAAAAGGAAAAAAGTGAAAGCTTATTCAAAGGTCTGTTATTGACTCGACAATAACAATTGAGGTTTCATTCCAAAGGACCCTTGAGAAGCCTTATGAAGTTCATTTTAGAACTATTGCCAGGAAGACGAAAGGAGTTAACATTCACCCATTGCTATTGATCAAGGGAGATATAAAGGGTATTACCTCTTCACATCTCCACACTATATAATCCTGATTGGAGAGTATCATTCATGGTAGCATCACAGAAACCCCTGGGTTTTCAGTGTGGGCCCAAGGTTAGGTAAAACTTTCAAGTTTCATATGGAAGATAGTGGTCAAAGCCTTTATGTAATTGGTAACCACAGAAGTGGCTAAAGTAAGAGGTGGGGTCAAGATGGCTTGAAGACCCATGGTTCAAAAAGTGGAGGACAGGTGCAGACCAGGAATGGCTGCTGTAGACTTCAAATAGCTCACTTGTCCAGAGAAGTTTGAGGGTCTTGAATATTGGAGTCAGGGGGAATGTCCCAAATTAAGATATTTTAGAGAGAATAAAACTTCCTTTTTTTAAAAGAGGTACCAGGGATTGAACCCAGGACCTTGTCCATGAAAGGAGGTACTCAATCACTGAGCTACATCTGCCCCCAATGAAAGTTGTTTTTTTTTTCCTTTGTTTGTTTTTTGGTTTTGTATTTAGGAGGTACTGGGGATCAAATCCAGGACCTTGTACACAGGAAGTAAGTACTCAACCCCTTGAGCCACATCCACTACCCTAAAACTTTCCTTCTTAGGAAGTTGTTGCTTTGTGGTTTTTTGGGGTTTTATTCTCTTAAAAATTAAAAAAAGCAACAACAAATATGAAACCAACTTCCCCTCTCTCTTGATTATAAGATTTCCCTTTTCCTTCCTAGTCTGTACTTTTTTTCCTTCTTTAATAGAGAAGATATGGATTTACAGAACAGTCATGCATAACACCAGTGCTGTCAATTGCATTCACAAAGTTGTTCTATCATCACCATCATCCATTACCAAAACATTCCCATCATTCCAAATAGGAACCCTGTACATTTTAAGTCTTAACTTCCCATTCTCTATCCCCATACTTCCCTTGCCTACTTATATTCTAGATTCTGACTCCTTGAGTTTCCTTACTCTAATTGTTTCAACTATAATAAGATCATACAAAATTTTTTATTTTGTGTCTTTATTTCACTCAACATGAGTTCCAGGTTCATCCATGTTGTAACATGAATCAGAGCTTCATTCTTTTTCACAGATGAATAATATTCCAGGGAAGAGGATGTGGCTCAACTGACAGAGTGTCTACCTACTATATAGGAGGCCCAGGGCTTGAACCCAGGACCTCCTGGTCCGTGTGGTGAGCTGGCCCACATGCAGTGCTGCTGCTTGCAAGGAGTACCAGTCCATGCAGGGATGCCCCCACATAAGGGCATCCCATGCTCAAGGAGTGCACTCCACAAGGAGAGCTGCCCTATGCAGAAAAAGCACAGCTCACCCAGGAGTGGCGGCACACACACGAAGAGCTGACCCAGCAAGATGATGCAAGGAAAAGAAAGGCACAGATCCCCAGTGCTGCTGAGAATGCAAACGGACACAGAAGAACACACAGCAAATGGACACAAAAGAGCAGACAACAGGGAGGGGGGAGGGAAGGGGATAGAAATAAATAAATATTTAAAAAATAATATTCCATTATGTGTTTACATCACATTTTATTTATCCATTTATCAGTTGATGGACACAGGTTATTTCGATCTTTTGGCAACTTTGAATAATGTTGCTATGAAGATCAGTGTGCAAATATTTGCTAGAGTCCCTACTTTTAATTCTTTCACAAATCTATAAGTGGCACTGATGGGTCATATGGTAGTTCTATACTGTTTTCTGAGGAACTGCCAAACTGATTACCACTGTGACTGCACCATTTTACATTGCCATCAGCAATTAATGAGTATTCCTATTTCTCCATGTCCTTCCCATCACTTTTTATTTTCCTTTTATTTTTGAATAGCAGCCATTCTAATGGATGTGAAATAGTATCTCATTGTGGTTTTGATTTGCATTTACCTGATGGCTAATGACATTGAACATCTTTTTATGCACTTTCTAACCATTTGTATATCTTCTTTGAAGAGATGTTTATTCAAGTCTTTTGCCATTTAAAAAAAATTTTGATTGTCTTTTTGTTGTTATGTTGAAGAACTTCTTTATATATTCTTTGTCAGATGTCTTGTTCCCAAATATCTGTACTTTGATTCTTTGTATTATAATGAAATGAAAATTGCAAAACATCAAGTGAGGGTAACTAAATCAAAGATTTTCATTCTCTCTTGTTTCCTACAAAATACACTTAAGTTCAAAGTGCAAACATTCTCTACATTATTTTTATGCATGAAAAATATGTGATTCTATGACAGTTCAAACAGTTTTGGGCCCCAGAATTTCCACAGTTCCCTTGGCACCGAGGGTAGGTTTAGAGAGGATTTTCATGTAACACACAGCCAGACTCCTGCAGGGCTACTGGGTGGCTCTCCTGGCAAAGGGAGAGTGGAGTATTCTGACCTTTCTTATTACCTTCCCAAGGCCAAAATTTGTGGCTCAAGCTGAAATCCAATGATAACTTTCTTTCATCCTATTTGGGGCGTAAATATTTATCATCTTCCCAATTTGTTTATAGATCATATACATTTCAAATAGCATGTTGAATTTTATACCATGCTTATAGGTCAACTTTTATAATTTTTAATTAATTAATTTTCATAGAAGCAAACCAACAGGGTTTATAAACCAAGAAACTTCTGACTGAGTACATTTGGGTGTACTCAGTCCCTCACTCAGTGAAGATACTCAGCACATCTTTTGGGAAGTAGTGGACAGACCTTGCAATGACTCTCTTAAGAATGATTTGTTATAGTCACAATTTATTAATTACATTCAATTCCTATGAGAAAGAAAATTCCTTATGTGGAGTCTAGGGACCTGAGGCCATGTAGATTTTCTAAAGAGATTCTCTATAATACAGAAGAATAGGCTATGGAAGAAAGGTCAAAGAAGACATAAGATCTGCTGGCCAAGGATTCAAGCAAGGCTGAGATCTGCTGTTCTCTCACCCAACTGAAGAGACAAAGCTTTAGCAAGATCTGATGGCAGACACTGGGAACCACAAAGAAAATATGAGGGCAAAGTCAAATTGTGCTAAAATGCAAATGTTTCAAATTTCCAAATTATGATTAACTATGGCTTTTATATTTCATCCAGATTAATTGAACATCTACAGCAACTGTCTACACAAAGCTAGATAAACAAGCAGAGGGAAAGACTCTGGAACCTAATACATCAAAGACCCTGTTAACAGAAGAAATAGACAATGATGGTTACAACTAGGGAAGCAAAATTGTGAAGCTTGAGGACTGAAAGGGACATGGTTTATTTTTCAATCTATATTCTTTTTTACTATTCTATGCTTTTTCCTAGTTTTTTTTTAAACCATAGATTAACAATTAAAAAATTTTAACTGAAGGATAAAAATTACTAAATTATGAGGGGAAAAACTCACATTGTTGTAGAAAAAACATACTAATGGCCAATGGATATATAAAATTTATTAAATAAATTTATTAAATAAATGCAGATTAAAAATAACATCACAGGAACATCCAAACTGCCCCTCATTGTCCTAACTTTCCAGAGTTGACACAGAGCTTTCATTTTGCCAGTTAGACTATTTTTTTTTATTCTCCCAAGAATTAACCTGTCATTCTGAAACTGTTCTTTCACTTGTAATGCCACAGCAAAACAAACATACATATATTTTCTCAAGGTAGGGGTTAAAAAGAATGAATCAGGGGTCATTGCATTTCAGAGATTATCACATGAATTCAGAGGGTTTGGGTCAGGCTATAACTCTAGGAAACAGTTTTTTTTTTCCTAGCTCTCTACTATAAAATACAATTTAGGAAAGTAATTTGCATGCTCCTTAAAATTCCACTCATGCTGACAGCACACAGGACTGTGAGCAGAAGAGGCCTCCAGGCACTTCACACACCGAAATCAGGACCATATTATTTTGGTGGTAGTTCTTATATGTGGACTATGGCTTAGAGCAAGAGGTATTTAACAAGACCCCAAAGACTTCATGTGAAATATATGCTTCTATCTATCAACTTTCATGCCAAGGGTGAAAAGACAAGAGAAATAGATCAGTTATGTTGGAGAAAAATGGTGCTTACTGGGACACGAAGATTGATATGGCCACAGGCAGAGAAAGTATTTATTGGGAAGCTCTCCCAAAAGAGGGGGTTTGAAGAACAGACTTCACCCCCCCACCAACATGGTGGGGGGTCTGAAGAGAGAATTCAGCCCACTCCTGGAAGGGTGGGATTTGAATTTATATGGAACTTTACTAGGCAGGGAAATGATAGTTGGTGGGAGGGTCTGAGTTAAGTGCAGGGGCCAATAGGAAGTCCTAGAGGTGAAAATTTTCCCTGATAATGACTAGAAGATAGTGGGGTAGAGAGTTATGGTTTCTTGGAATGCTGCAGGAACAGATGTTTCTTTGATCTGTAGGGATTTTATCTCCCTCTGATATGAAGGTTTCCATTTTTCTTTACTCTCATCTCTATGTGGTTTCTTTGTTTAACCTGTGGGGAAGTGCCATGCCCTTAGACATTTAGGCTTATGGGGGATAGAGTTAGGCTTTCCCCAGTGCATATCAAGGGAAACTGAGCTATAGTTTGTTAATTATTGCAAACTTCTAGCAAGTTAATAAGACAAGACTGTCAAGAATAGACAGGCATCAACAGAAATTATAGTCTCTGAAGAAGCAGGGGGCAATATAACTGCTGAGAAGACAAGAAAAAATATGTGTCTGCAGATAAAATGAGGAGGAAGAGGAGGAGGAGGAAGAACAGGAGGAGGAGGAGGAGGAAGAAAAAGAAACAACCAAGACTCAGAGATCCAAGTGTAAGGGTAAGACCACATTGGGAAAATAGGAATAGAACTACATTGGGAGGTGGGAATTGCAGGCACCTTCAGATAGATAAATGACTTAAGGCAGTCTCCAAGGAGAGTGCCAATAAATAACTTAGGATGGCCTGTAAGGAGAGTGCCAATAAATAATATGGGACTGCTTACAAGAAGAAGCCTTTCAAAAAGAAAAAAACATAGATATGTTATCTTCAGTTAACCAGTTCCGCTTCTGTGCCTGCTTGCTTGCTTGCTTGTTAGTAAACACCCCCCTTCCTAAAAAGATATAAAACCACCCCTTCCCTAAGACTAGGGGCTGCTCTCTCTTCTGCAAAGGTTGAAACAGTCCCCACACGGCTAATAAAGCTCTCAATTGGAACTATATTCAAAGTCTGAGTCTGGTCAATATCGCTGGTCTATAGCATTTGGAGGCCCTAGCAAGATGGATCAATGAGATTCCCCACTCCAGCAGGGTTGATCTCCTCAGACTCAGGGAGACAGGCAGTCTAGGGGAAGGCCTCAGAGGGACATTACTCTGCTCCAAACACTGCCCAGCCCTGGAACTTGTCTCCACCTAAATTCTATCTGGAGAGCGTCAGGAGTTCCTGGGCCCAGGATCAGCAAACAGGATGTCCCTTGGTGAATCTGTTTTCTGAAAAACCTCTGCAGAGTCTGTGGAATGTGGGTGAGTGGATCTGCTGGACGCAGCAAATAGATCCCTCCCACTGGTCAGAGCGAGTGGTCACTCTTGACTTCGGTTCAGGTCTGTTTTCTGGAAAACCTCTGCAGAGTCTGTGGAATGTGGGTAAGTGGATCTTCTGGGCGTTGCAAATAGATCCCACCCAACGGTCAGGGCGAGACGTCGCTTTTGACTTCGGTTCAGGTTATCTGGTTTGTCTTTTCATCTGTCTTAATTGTTCATCTTTTTGTATTTCTGTTCTGTGTAATTTGTGAAAAATTGAGTCAATTGTAAACCGTATGTTTCTGCTAATGTGTTGTAATTGTTTTGTGTTTGCCTGTTCAATGTCAGTGCATATTTTGATACCTCTGGATGGTGATATAAATTAATGAATAAAAATTTTTTAAAAAAGAGCTCTATTCAAATGGCCAAATATAAAATAAGTGCTTATATTAATACATAGGGTTGAATGTTAATGGGATTTCTACAATAACAAAAATTGTAAGTCCTAACAAAATTACTATGTCTTTTCATTAAAAAATAGTTCTTGTCTAAATTGAAATGAATATTTTTCTTCACAGGATAAAAAGAAGGATGTAAAACTTAAATGAATATTAAAAAGTTAAAAGTTTGTGGGAATGCTGACTGAAATTTAATGAGTTTTTTCTGGAAGGATGTGTTTTATCCTAAAATAAGATGGCTGATTTTCATGAACTCTTGGAACTCTGATGCATGTGGCAAGTTATAGAAGGTATTGTAATAACTTTAAGTAAAGAATGTGTTCTGTGAAGACAAAATTTGTCTTAAAATTATAAATAATTATAAAAAGTTTAATGAAGCATTATTTAAATTAAGGTATTTAAATGGCTAATTCCAAAAAGTCTTTATTAAACAAAACCTGAATTAATAATTCTACTAATAAAAGGTAATTTTATAACAGGGAAATTTGTTGGTGGCCAGCCTCCCCTGCCACCTTGCTTCTAAAAAACTGTTTCTGGTATTACATGCTACTAAGTATTTAAAATGAAGAAAAGTTCATTATTTTAACAAGCTTGTTTAGTGTTAATGGCAATTATATGTTGTAGAAAGTTTACCTGGTAACTTAGTATGTGAGATATATGAAATGTGTTTTTATTATTAAAGAAACAAGAGATGATTTTGTCCTAAGATAAAATGATTGATTATTGGAAAGAGTAGAGCGTGGGACAAAACCTGAATAAATACTGAAAGTGTAGAAGGTTTGTGGAAGAGAAATTCTTATTAAAATTGAGTAAGATTTAATGGGCCTGTCTATAAAGTTTTAAAAGGTTTAGTATCAAATAGTGTACTGATGCAAAGTTAAAACTGTTGTTCTTTCTCAAAGTCTCAAGTCGTTCATCTGTTCTGGTAAAAGTTTCCTGAATAATCAATATACAAAGAAGGTCTGTTTTATCAAAATAACTCCTTGTACTTTTAACCTCATCATTTCCTCAGTGTTTAAAGAAAAAAGAGTCATCTCTTTTAAAGAAAAATAATGTTCAAACCTGCTTTCTAGTTTGAAGAATAGCTTCAAACTAACTGCAAGAGATTTGTTCCTTTACCTTAAAAAATTAATTAAAGTAATAGTTAAGTTCATTTAACATGTTATAAGTAGAATGAAAAATGTTTAAAAGTGTTATGAAATTAACAGGTTTTTAAAAAATTAATAAAAACTGTAACTAAGAATTAAATGACCACTGTAATTTTATTATCTCCAAGGACTGGGAGGAATAAAAAAAGTCTCCTGCTTTAACTGTCAGTATTCCTAAGAAGAGCAATTCATGAAAGAAACCAATCTGTCTCCCTGAAGTTTCAAATAGCCTTGGTAAATATACATAAAATTAGTCTTATTACTTATCTGAAATCCTGCTGAGTTCAAAGTAAAGTGTGAAGTTCTGAAACAAAAAAATAGTGCTAAAGCATTAGAAACATTTTAGTTACAAACCATTAGTAAAAGCAAAATTCTTGTGCAAAACTGCACAGTCATAGTGCAAATTAAAAAGTTTCAGGAATCTTTAAAATGTTTTGCAGTCACACTTTTTTGTAAAAGATGAAAGTTTTAAGTAACTAAAGTTATGTTTTTGTAACAAACTATTCATGTCTGCCTATCTGCTCAGATTATTGGAGTTAAATAGGCAGTTATATAAATAATAAATATTTCTAAAACCCAAATTAAGCTAAACAGTATATAAAATAATGCAAATTATAAGTAACATCAATAAATTGTTTTCCTATATCTAACTCTTATTTGTGTCTGCCCGTTTGCTCGGTGTATGTCTTCATGCATCAGGATAATAGTATCAAGTTAACAAGTGAGAATTCTTAAAGGCTCTGTTCAAATTATTAAAAAATTAAATATGCAGTTACATATGTGAATAAATATTCTTGGAGCCCAAATTAAACTGAGCAAAATGAAAAGAGTCTTTATAAAAATCTAATTATAAAAACTATTAAAAAGAGCCTCCTCTCTGCAAGAGTTTTAAGGGAAGAACTAAGTGTAACATATTAAACCTATCTATTAAGCTAAAAAATTAAAAATCAGTTTGCCCTGTAATTTCCCAGTTTAAACCTTTTAACAGCCATAAAATAAAAGTAATTAATAGTTCTGTTAACAAATTTCAGCAAGTAAATGTTAGAGATTTGGACCCGAAGGGTATCAGGAATGTAAAAAGAAAAAAGTGGGGGAGGAAACAAAAAACTAACGAGCTGGGATCAAAGAATCTGAGAGTAATAACTCCTCAAACAACTGTATTTTCTACACGTGGCATTATATATACTCAAACTATAGAGATAACAAGCAGTGTAACTACACATTAACAAGACTCGTAAATTAAAGAACATCTCAAAGTATAAACACTCAGTATTCCTTTCAAACTACACAGTGTGTTTACTCGTATTTCTCCCTGTCCCCAGACAGCTCTATCCTGTTAACTTGAAAAGCTTAACTGCTGCATTCCTATGTTAAAACAGTAGCCATAAAAAGAGCCCATCTCCCTTTGTGAAACCACCATGCCTCAATTTCCAACAGGTAAAAAAGTCCATAAAAACTATGGAAAAATCTTTCCGAAATTATAATTAAACAAATTAAGCAATTATATAATGCATTTTAAAACCTGGTAGTCTGCATGCTTTTGAAAATTATTCATTTTCTTAACTTAAAAAAGAAGTTTTAGCTTCCTGTAAAGAAAAAAACATTCCTTGCATAAACTATAGTGGTTTCAATTTTGTTTAGCTTGAGTGTAATCTCCCTCAGTTTATGAAGTGCCCATTAAATAAATTAACATTGTATGTACAGGGTCTTTTGAATAATAAAAATTATAAGTTTATGTTAATAAAATTAAGCTAAAAAAGATTATGAATGTGCTCTCTTAAATAAATAAAGTAAATTTCTTTGGTTAATAGTGGTAATTTAATAAGTTTATTAAAATATAAAGTAACTGATCAGTGTGGTTATGGTCAATTATAAAAAGTTTGTAGAACATCTTCCAAGCTGAAAATGTTTACATAATTATAGTTCTAAAAGTCATTGTTAACTAAAAACTTAGATTGACATTAGTTGCAAAGAAAAACTTCGTGATAATAAAACCTGTCTGAAAGCCACCGCAAGGTGCATATTTAAATATATAGTAATAAAAAATTATCTTGATTCTATTGAGAATCTTCTGTTTTCATTTTAACAATGAAAAATAGTTTTTCCCTCTATTACTAAAGTAAAATACCTACTATTATCTTCATAGTAAAATTGTATAGGTATACAGTCATTTAATATATAACGTGTTGCATTAAAGTGTTTAAAAAGATATAAAAACAAGGAATAAACTTTAACATTGTTAAACTCTTTTGTGCATTCAAACCAGGCCTTGAATACATTACAGGTTGGCTCTCCATGTGAGTTATTAGCTAGGCTGGTCACTGACCCCTCAATTAGAAAGATTTGCTTTATCAGCTTCTGGTTTTGCTCCTGAAGTGGATGGAAACTACATTGCAGTTTCAAGCTTCTGCAGCAGCCAGTGATAAGTTGGTACAACCAAGTGTACAACAGATATTGCCTCCAGACTGGCACTGTTTCATAGTGCCAGAGAGCACTATGCACCAGGCCAATAAAATACTGGAAACTCTCTCTAGGATCAACGATGCTGCGACTTACTCACTGTGTAAAAAAACGTGTTAAGTGGAGCCATGATACCAGAATACTGTAAGTAAAACTTAAACACAAACGGCATAATAGCCTGTTCTCATGGAGGGATAACATGTAAAGTATTACAAATCTAAAACTTAAAACTATTAATTGCAACTCTGAATCCTTTGCATTAAGTAATACATTAATTAATATTAAGTGCTGTACTTTTATCCTATACTAAATATATGCCTAATAATTATAACGTTAGCTTTTCTATTTTGGATCAAGGGCAAAGGTATATTAGACATGTTAGATTCCTAGTAAATTCATTTTCTAAACAATTAATAAACATGTCTATAAAACAAAATAGCAGTCTTAGCCAGTCTCAGTCAACTTACTACATTCTACTGCACTCTACTGTGTAGCAAAAATGAGACTTGCTTGCTAATAATGAGTCACCTATTGAACAAGTCAAAATTACTAGAAATTGTACAATTAAAACTAAAATGTAAAAACCTTTATTCTGTAGTTCTGATCACTCCCACAGCTGAAAACTAAGGAAATTTCCAACTTGGTGTACTAATCCTGAATGAAACCAATTGCCCAAAAGTTGCCAGTTCACCAGGAACATCTGACAGAGCATGAGTGCCAAAAATTAAACAGCTTGAAATGTGTCATCAAACAAAGCTAAGTATCTATTGCAATTTCTCTCTGAAAATAACTTTAAATAAATATATATATATATATTGTCCCACTGGCTTTTAAAAAGGGTGCCATCTATAGGCACCTAACCTTATCTACCTCTGTAATCCAATATCCTCCTTTAAAAATGAGTATTCTAAATTTTTAATTAAGTTTGTTTCTTTCAGAATAAACATCTTATTAATCATATGAAAACTTCATCCAACTTCATACAGAATGCCAGATCCATCTTCCTCCAGTTAAAATAAAATAAGAGTTTTACACCTTATTAGGCCACGACTACAGCTCATGGCCAGCAGGAAGCAGTTACAGAAAAGAGATCATCTCCCTTCAACATCCCTGTAAGATTAAAGGTGTAAACTCTTTAAAGTAAAACAAAATTAATAGATGGATCTGGAGCCTCACTAAAAATCCACGTGAGCACCGGTGGCCCCAAGATTCTGCTGTCCAGAATAAAAACTTCTAAACTTCTGCTGATTCCTGTAAACACCGTGCAACTACAAACCAGACAAATTCAAACAAATCCTGAATATTGATTGCCCCTTCTCCAGGAACTTGGTTTGCCTGCATCTCGGGTCTAACCCCTTGTATTCTCCCCAACACCAACAACCTCTGTGTCCTAATAAATATAATCCCCCAGGTTTATAACTATCCAGGGCTTAAAGGCAAGGAACTCTTCAACTTGTTAAAAGTACCAGAGCCAGGTCACCGAATATATAAAAAGGCCCCTGTTTATCCTCCTTGTA
This sequence comes from Dasypus novemcinctus, assembly GCF_030445035.2. Taxonomy (NCBI): domain Eukaryota; kingdom Metazoa; phylum Chordata; class Mammalia; order Cingulata; family Dasypodidae; genus Dasypus; species Dasypus novemcinctus. The sequence continues at coordinate 45,446,510 of NC_080690.1, read as the reverse complement.
CTGCTTACCTGTGGCCCATATATAATCCTACCAGTTAGTGCCTACCCATGAAGAAATTCAAAGATTTGAATTACCATAAAGGAAAGGGAGAAATGTAAGGGTAAGTCTGCATTGGGAAAATAGGAATAGAACTACATTGGGAGGTGGGAATTGCAGGCACCTTCAGATAGATAAATGACTTAAGGCAGTCTCCAAGGAGAGAGCCAATAAGTAACTTAGGACAGCCTGTAAGGAGAGTGCCAATAAATAATATGGGACTGCTTACAAGAATAAGCCTTTCAAAAAGAAAAAAACATAGATACGTTATCTTCAGCTAACCACAGTGTTCCGCTTCTGCACCTGCTTGCTTGCTCGCTTGTTAGTAAACAACCCCTTCCTAAAAAGATATAAAACCACCCCTTCCCTGAGACTCGGGGCTGCTCTCTCTTCTGCAGAGGATGAGGCAGTTGCCACATGGCTAATAAAACTCTCCATTGGAACTATATTCAAAGTCTGAGTCTGGTCAATATCACTGGTCTATAACACGAGTTTTACAAGCTAGAAGACTTGGTTTCTGCTCTCAGCCTTACCAGCACTCTGCAAGGCAGCTTTGAGAAATCTTAATCTGCATTTAGTCCTGGGCCCAAGGGGAGGGTGATCCATCAGATTCAAACGTGTGTTTCTATTGCTATTTCATTAGCTCAAGTCCTTCTATACCTTTTTGGATTTGCTAGTGTGATAGCCATATTTCTCTAATATATGTTGTTCAGGAAATTCCTTGTCTCTTAATCCCATAAGAAGAACTTCACCTAATTTTCTTCTTGAACAGAAAGATGGGCAAAAGAGATTAAATCACAATATTTCCAAATTATTTTTTAATTGAAAAAAGATTGAATTTTCTACCCCAAAACATTTCCTCAGCCACTCCATACTTGAAAACACAGTTATGCAATCATTGAAAATCATATTTACTAAAGCTTATCATAACATCAAAAAATATTTGTCAAACCTGTTACTTGTGAAAAGAAAATAAATATTACATAAAATATTGTCTCAATTTTTAAAATTATGTTTAGAATAAAAGACAAGAATGGAAATCAACAATGTTTAAAACAAAGTTTTGTTTTTGTTCAATAAAAACTAACCAGATCTCTTTTTCTTCTCTTTACCATTAAATATAATTTCCATGTTTTCTCCAAATGAATACTAATTTTCTAATTAAAAGTATTATATATTTTTTTTCAAAATCCACTAACATTTGTGTATAAAGAAAGAAATCTGTTTTAAAGTTGAATTTAAACACAGAGGAAATTACTAGGGAAACAAACTTCTAGTTAAGCAATCTCTAGGCTTAGAAATAGTCCTCAGTCAAGCTCTCTTTTCTCCCTAGAATTTGATCAAAAGCGTGAACCATGGGATTGGACAGAATCAGAAATCCTGGGCAACAATGTTAGCCCTTCCACTTGCTAATTAATTATGTGGCCTTGGGAAATAACCGATCAAACATCACTATCACTGATAAGAATTTGCCAAATAAGCTAACCCGAAGTATCAACTATCAGTAAAACATCAAGTAAGGATGGGTTTAATCTGATTTTTTATTAATTTTCTGTACATGCAGATGTATATTTCTGCCTTCTTCAACTTCTCTCCTGAAGGAGAAAACAGAATCAGAGCAGACCTAGAGGAAATGGATCCTCCTCAACATCCCTTCTTTACCAGTCCACAATAAATTTTGCCATTAGAGACTCCTATCTCTGAGTTGATGACTTATCCTCCTGTAAAATAACATGCATAAATAGATTGTGATGAGTCATCACATTTTCTTGGTCACAAGTTCCAATGCAGTCCAATGGGGCAAGGTGAGGAAGCAAATTCAAAGTAAGAAGGATAGAGTTGAATGGCTAGGCTTGAAAATACAGGGTTTTCAAAACTTCTTGAAGTTTAGGAAAGAAGTTGGGAGATGAAGAGGTTGCTAGACCAAAGTGGAAGGCAATTTGGACTTTAAAACTAATCATCATAAGGAATAAGATATTAAGTACTGGACAAATGGTGGCCATACTGTCAGAATTTCCTGCTGATTAGCCAGTTTTTGGCCACCTGGTCAACCTTAATCAAGGTTGCAGCAAGAATTATGCTTGAGGTGAATTGATGTAGCTCAAATGGTTGAGTCCCTTATTTCCATACATGAGGTCCTGGTTTGAATCCTTGGTACCTTTTAAAAAAAGTATGCTAGAGAAGTAACAATGAGCAAAGATCACCCTCCCTTCCCATTCCTCAGAAGAAAAAAATCAAAAAATATGTAAAATTTAACCACCAAAAAGATATTTAAATACCTAACTGATATCAAAAGAAAGGAAAATTCCAAAGTACCAGAAATGAAGAAAAAGCTTGATGTCAGAGTTGAAACTATGTGTTTGGGACATAAATATAGTTCTAGAGGCTAGGGACTGAGGCTTTAACTCTCACCTGAGGACCAAAGACATGACCTGGGGCTTGTGAAAGATAGGACCTGGTACCAAGATCCCTTTGAATCTTGAGTGGCCACACCATTCATGCAGTGAGGCACATAAAACTCTACCTGCTTACATTGGAAGAGGCAAGGATGCTTGCTATCTCCCTGGCCTCCAAATAGGAAAAACAAAATTAAAATACAATGCCACATGCAGTGAAGAGTTAGGAACAAATACTACCAGCATGATTTTGGAGTCCCAAGTTGAAAGAAACTAACATGAGAGTTGTGAAATATTTGGAGCTCTCAGAACAAGGGGAAAAATGTGTTCTGCAGAGACATTTCTTCTATCCAAGGCATAAAGAACTCCCAATGAGAGGTAACACTGATAATTAAAAGTAAAATACAAACCTCATAAAGGAATAATACACCATGAAAGAGTGACTGCAGATGGATTAAACAGGATAATTAACTAGCACATGAACTTGATATATAAATAGAATATTTTAAAATATTATAAAATTATGTATACAATTATTTAAAGGTAAAAATGAGGAAACATAAAAGATAATTCCATTCAGGGCAGGGGGAGCAGGGAAACAGGCAGATTTTAAAAATGAATGAATATATTTTCTAGAAATAGAAAATAACCATTAAAATTAACAATTTAAATTAACATTTTGTGGATATGTTAAACAATAGAAAAAACACAGAAGTAATCATTAGTGAACTAGAAGATAGAACTATGTAAATTATGCAGAATATACCATATAGAGATGAAGATATATAAACTACTATAAAGCAGCTAAGAGAAATATGAAGAGTATACTGAGAAGGTAAAAACTACATCTAATAGGAGTTTGAAAATAAGATACTGAGAATGGAAGAGTGACAATATTTTTAAAAATGATGGCTAAAATTTTTCCAGAATGTAAGTACCCCAAATGAGGAAGTACAGTAAGTCCTATGCAGACTAAATTTTAAAATCCACATCTAGACACATTATAGTGAAATTGTCAAATCCTGAAAAACAGAAAACAATTTTTTAAGCAATAGAGAGAAAAGATAGTTGCTATAGCAAATGTACTTGGTCCCCTGCTACACATTCTCTCAGTTATATCTCTTATTCTAGTTGGTGTACAGATATGTGGGGGCTTCTACACAATTCACATTAACAACATCTTGCCTCATGTTTACATTGTGCATCTGCATGTCCTGCCCTGGGGATCCTCTGATATTGTGGAAATGGATATGAGCCATCTCATTCCCTACACATATGCAGTGTAGAGGAGTTAACACTCTCAGGGATAGCCCTTCACCAATGGGAATGGGAGCTGATGAATCAACGCTATCTCCCAACCATCAAGTAGACAATCTGAAGAGACATTCTATATAATTTTCAGAGTCCTCAGTGAAACTAATATCATCATTTTCTAGGGGTAAATTTAATATTATATTGGCTTTTCCTACCCCACATCTCACTCTTCCCCAGTTCCTGTTTCCTGAGATCATTTCTAAAATAAATTGCACACTAGGCAGTTCTTGTTTCTGGCTCTACATTCAGAGAAATTCTAATGAAGAAAATTACCAATAATTTTCTCAAGAGCAGAAATCAAGGCCAAAATATAATGGCATAATATCTTCAAGCTGTTAAGATAAAATTTGTCAACCTAGAATTCTATAACCAGCAAAAGCATCATCCACATGTAAGTACAAAATAAAGACAGTCTGGATAGCAGAACTGAGGAGTTTAAAACCCATGCAGAGTGGTGAATCTGCTGAGAAAGCCCAATTCATCTAAATACCCTGGGATAGGAAACTTGGCCTGGGAGAAGGTGGAGTCAGAAAATCAGCAAGCCCTCTCATAGCACACCTAAAGGAGAGGGACAATAGGAGGTGCTTTCCAAGTCTCCAATAGCATACTGGGGTTCCTGGTGAGGTGTGAGTGCTCTCTCTCTGAAAATTAATAGTCATTGTTTTCTGTGCAGAGCTGATTCTACAAGGACCCACTTGAATCCCCTAGCAGACCTCTCAGGCAGATTTCCTGCTGGCTGGGAGAGAGGGAAGTGAGGAAGGGAGAAAAGGAGGAATGTCAGATCCCGAAGCATTTTATTTAACTACAAAGAGGATTCCTTGCTTGAAACCTTCCCTAGCATTTTGTTGGTTTTTCCTTGTTTTTTATTCCTCTTTATCCTCCCAAGACCCTTATTTCTTTCTTTTTTCTTTCTCTTTTTCTTTTCCCTGCTTACTTCCCCGCCCCCTTTTGTCTCCTTTCTTTCTTTCTTTCTTTCTTTCTTTCTTTCTTTCTTTCTTTCTTTCTTTCTTTCTTTCTTTCTTTCTTTCTTTCTTTCTTTCTTTCTTTCTTTCTTTCTTTCTTTCTTTCTTATTCTTCTTACATTAGGTGCTGCAGGGAGAGCTTCACATTTGCTGTATTTCTTCTTTTACACTTCTTTTACACTATTTTCTGTGTGCATTGATTTTGGCCACCAACACTATTCCCTTCCCTCTACATCTTTCTATCCTCCATCATTGATTGTTTCTCTTACATTACACCTCTGTTTGCCACCCTATTTTTTGACTTTTTATTACTAATGTCTTTGTTCTGTTTTCTGCCTTATATTCACTCTTTATATTATTGTCCTCTCTTTTCTCTTTCCCTCTCTCCTGAACACACAGGTCTTTTAATTAACACTGTACTTCTCCCCATATTCAGATTTTCATATACTCTACTTTCCTTACTGTTATAACTCTACATATCTTACATGAGTCTAATATCCATTCTCCTACATCTCACATGGTTCCTCTGTTAATATTTACTATTAATACTACTATTACTCATTTTCTTTTCTTACTCCTTTTGCTTTCTCTGGCCCTAGTATTTTCCTTCAAGTGAACTTAGCCAACAACAAGGAAATAGAATAAGAAGAGAGTGACAAAGAGAAGACTTAACATGCATGCAAAAACAACAACCAGTTAAACTCTGAACTAGACAAAGAAGCTAAGCTACTAACTAAACCTGTCAAGATGAAATGATGACCAGACAGCAACAAAAAACTACAAACCAAACAAATAATCAGGAAAACATACCCCAATCCAATGAACAAACTAAAAACCAGGAAGAGGAGCAGAACATTGAACAAGTAATTAAAGATCTCAAAACATCCATTAGGGATCAATTTGATGAGGTGAAGTGCGACGGTTTGCTCGGTCGGTAGAGGTGGGGTCTGGCTGCGGACGAGGGGTCGGTCCAGCTCTGGACGAGGGGTCGGTCCCGCTTGGGACGAGGGGTCGGTCCCACTTGGGACGAGGGGTCGGTCCGGCAGCAGACGAGGGATCGGTCTCACAGGGGTTGCGCAGTTCGGCTGACGGGGTCGCCCGGCGAAGCCGGCGACGAAGGGGTCGCCCGGAGAAGCAGGCGACGAACTGGGGACAAGGGAGGCCAGGCCCTTGTCGGGGGCTCTCAGGACTGGAGGGTGCACGGCAGAAGAACTACCGCGGAGACAAGGTAAACATGCAAGTCCACTTTATTGAGGGAGAGGCAACAGTTTTATAGGGGCTGGGGAAGGCTGATTGGTTGAAGCCACGCCCTCTTCTGATTGGTTGCCGGCGAAAGGTCAGTGGGTGGTAGTGGACGGGGGAGGGGTGGTGGTTAGGGATTGGCTGTCGCTGTTGCTGGGGGAAGGGGCAGGGTTTAGGGATTGGTGGGTGCTGTTGCTGGGGTGGAGGGCAGACTTGAGTTTCCCACCCACGCCTGGCTGTTGCTGCTGTCGGGGGGGAGGGAAAAGGGCAGACTGAATTTTTCCGCCCACGCCTGGCTGTTGCTGCTGTCGGGGGAGGGGAAAAGGGCAGACTGGATTTTTCCGCAGGCGCAGGGAGAAAGAAGAAGAAGGGTGCCGCCCCACAAGGCATCGTGTGGCGCCATCCAGGAGGAGGGGCAGCCGCAGAAGCATGGCTGCCGAGAAGGGGAGACCCGAGGGCACTCTGCGCCCATGCCGAGTTCCCTTCAGGGGTGGCGGTGAGTCCGACCAGCCACCCTATTATGGGGGCAGTGGCTTGGCCTGCCGCGGCTGCTCCCCCGCCAGGCCAGCAAACCACACTTCAGCCCGAGGGGTGACCGCATTTCCCCCTTCTTTTCAAATAAGGGCCAGGATGGCAGCAGCAACAAGTAGCCGAGGCCCAAAAGGCAGTAAGCAATGAGGGAAGCAGGGCTGAAGAGGGAGGTGAGTATGACGGGGATATAAATGTACAATTTAGGGGGCGGTATCTTGCCGTTGCAAGCAAGGGTGGCCAATGTCCAATTCTCGTTGATCTCGGTGGCTATAAGGTCTATCTGTTGTTAAAAGTCCCGAATGGCAGCGCGTTACAGGTAGTTGATCTCTTCTTGGCGGCGAAGAGCGGTAGAGGCAGACTGTGTGATGGTCTGGAGGATCGCAGCTGTGAGGACAAGTCGCGTCAGGGCACCAGCGACGGTGGTGGCGGCAGCGTCGGGAGTGGTGGAGACGTAGGCGAGGGCAATAAGAAGGCCAAAGTCTTCACGGGCGCGAGAGAGGCCGATGTTGATGGGGTGGGCCGACATGGGGTGGCCCAATCTGCAACGCAATGGGGGTTCAAGCAAAAAAAGGAGGGGGGCGGGGGACGAGAAAGGACACTTTGGATATCTGAGAAGAGGAGTGAGGTCAAGACAGGAGGAAGCTCTGCAGAAGTATGGGGAGCTGTTAAAAGCAGAAACGTTATTAGATGCTAGAAAGCAGGCCGCAGGCCGGGGAAAGCAGGTTGCGGGCCGTTTCGTGGGGCTGGAGCTGCTTGAGAGCGATGGCGGCATGGGGGGCCGTGGTTACAATCTTCTGGGGTGGTAGTGGCTAGACAGATGGCGGAAAATATTATCAAGAAAGCAAAGGTTATGAGGAAGAAATAGAGTATTAAAGGCTGTGGGGGAAGTGAGAAGATCATTTAGAGGATAGGGTTGAGAATGGTATGTTTAAGACAGAAGCTTTGTGGTTTGTAGGAGACTGCTTTATAAACGAAGGAGAATGAGGGCAGTAAATATAGTAACGATAGATAGGAAGATGACAGTGAGGAGGAGTCTTTGTTTAAGGTTCCAATCATCCGGCGCAACAGTGGCTAGGCCCATAGCGAGGGGTGTTGCTAAATAGACAATGGCTGCAAAGACAAAATCATCTTCTGTTTCCTTAAGAATAACTTTTCTTTAAATACTTAGTAGCATGCAATATTAGAAACCATTTCCTAAAAGCAAGTTGGCAGGGGAGCTAGGTTGCTGTTAATCTTTCCTGTTATAAAATTACCTTTTATTATTATTATCATCAATTCAGTTTTATATTTAAGAATGACCTTTTGGAATTAGCCATTTAATACCTTAATGTAAACAATGCTTTATTAAACCTTTTATTATTATTTATAACCATATAGACTATTGAAGATAAATTTTATCTTTACAGAACACATTCCCTTATGTAAAGTTATCACAATACCTTTTACACTTGCCGCATGCAAATTAAGTTTCAAGAGTTTATGAAAAATTAGCCATCCTACTTTAGGACAAAATACATCTTTTTGCAAAACTTATTACATTTCAGTTAGCATTTTTACAAATTTTTAACCTTTTTTAATATTCATATAAGTTTTACATTCTTTATATTATCCTGTGAAGAAAAATAAGTTATTCATTTTAATCTAGGCAAGAACAACTTTTTATGAAGATGTACAGTTAATTTTGTTAATTAAGACTTACAATTTTTTTAAAATTGTAGATATCTTGTTAACATTTAAATTTATGTATTAATATAATAAACTTAAGTATTAATATAAGCGCTTATTTAATTTTTGGCCATTTGAATAGAGCTCTTTTAAAGATTTCTAGTAATTTATATTTACCATCCGGAGGTATCACAATATATGTTGACATTGAACAAACAGACAGACAAACACAGAACAATTACAACACATTAACAGAAATATATAATTTATTTACAGTTGACTCATAATTCTTACTTTCTTGGTATAGCTGCTTTTAAATCCTTTTTTATATAGCATATCATAGATTATACCCTTCAAGATTTCTTCTGGACTTCATGTTGCCTGTAATAAGCCAGGAGGGAATCTTTTACCTTCCTGCTCCACAGCAAAAGTGACCCTATCTATAAGGCAAGTATAGGTGTCCGGGTCCCAAAGCTGACACGTGGTAAGCCACGGATTAAAGGGAAGAAGAAGGTCCCAATATACTTGAAACTGTTTGAAAGAGATCTTACACCGGTGAGTGTCTAGGAGACCAGCGAGGGCCCGAACTTGTGGGGCTTGCTTAGCAGATAGGATGTTACCCATTGCTAATGGCCTTTTGGAGCCGATAAGAAAAGGGGCCCTTACCTTGAGAGCGTGGCGATGGGAGCCGAGGTGCGCGGTGAGACGAGGGGTCGGAGCCGGTGGGGCTCCGACGGTGGTCGCGGGCCAAGAGAAGGCCCCGACGAGGGGAGGGCGGGACGACGAGCAGTGGAGCAAGGCAAATGGGAGCAAGTGCAGAGGGGAGGAGGCAGAGGTGAAGGCAGGGGTGGAGGTGCTCAGGCACGCGCTCCTGAGAGTTTTATTGGCGCCTCTTAATCATAGCGGGTCAGTATAAGCCCCCGACATGGAAGGAGAAAGCCATCCAGCGATTCTCCCAGACCGCTGTGGATCGTATGAGGTAGCCAAGGCTCAGGTAGCAGCAATGTTGCACGAGAGAAGTCCCAAGGTGAGAAGAGAGGAGGGCGTAGGGCTGTGGTAGGATTACTTCAGACGTGCAAGTGCGCGCTCCCGAGAAATCCAAGGCTCCTCTTAATCATAGCGGGTCGGTATAAGCCCCCAACATGGAAGGAGAAAGCCATCTAGCGATTCTCCCAGACCGCCGTGGATCGTATGAGGTAGCCAAGGCTCAGGTAGCAGCAATGTTGCACGAGAGAAGTCCCAAGGTGAGAAGAGAGGAGGGGGGGCCGCCAGGTTATGGAGTGAGGCTGTGGTGGAGTTGCCTTGCCCCACGTTGTGCTGTGGTGGGGTTGCTTTGCCCCACGTTGGGCGCCAACTGCGACGGTTTGCTCGGTCGGTAGAGGTGGGGTCTGGCTGCGGACGAGGGGTTGGTCCAGCTCTGGACGAGGGGTCAGTCCCGCTTGGGACGAGGGGTCGGTCCCACTTGGGACGAGGGGTCGGTCCGGCAGCAGACGAGGGATCGGTCTCACAGGGGTTGCGCGGTTCGGCTGACGGGGTCGCCCGGCGAAGCCGGTGACGAAGGGGTCGCCCGGAGAAGCCGGCGACGAAGGGGTCGCCCGGAGAAGCAGGCAACGAACTGGGGACAAGGGAGGCCAGGCCCTTGTCGGGGGCTCTCAGGACTGGAGGGTGCACGGCAGAAGAACTACCGCGGAGACAAGGTAAACATGCAAGTCCACTTTATTGAGGGAGAGGCAACAGTTTTATAAGGGTTGGGGAAGGCTGATTGGTCGAAGCCACGCCCTGTTCTGATTGGTTGCCGACGAAAGGTCAGTTTGCGGTAGTGGACGGGGGAGGGGTGGTGGTTAGGGATTGGCTGTCGCTGTTGCTGGGGGAAGGGGCAGGGTTTAGGGATTGGTGGCTGCTGTTGCTGGGGTGGAGGGCAGACTGGATTTTTCCGTCCACGCCTGGCTGTTGCTGCTGTTGGGGGAGGGGAAAAGGGCAGACTGGATTTTTCCGCCCTGCGCCTGCGCAGGGAGAAAGAAGAAGAAGGGTGCCGCCCCACAAGGCATCGTGTGGCACCATCCAGGAGGAGGGGCAGCCGCAGAAGCATGGCTGCCGAGAAGGGGAGACCCGAGGGCACTCTGCGCCCATGCCGAGTTCCCTTCAGGGGTGGCGGTGAGTACGACCAGCCACCCTATTATGGGGGCAGTGGCTTGGCCTGCCGCAGCTGCTCCCCCGCCAGGCCAGCAAACCACACTTCAGCCCAAGGGGTGACCGCAGTGAAGGAAGAGATTAAGAATATGAAGAAAACAATTGGAGAGAATACAGAAGAAATTGCAATCTTACACAAAAATATAACAGATATGATGGTAATGTACAGCACAATTCAAGAAATCAAAAATATTACACTCTCAGCAAATAACAGCAGACTCGAAGAGGCAGAGGAGAGATTAAGTGATGTGGAAGACATCTGAAATCAAACAGATAGGAGAACTGGTCAATAAAAAGATAGAAAAAATCCAGCAGGGGCTTAGGGACCTGAATGACCATGCAAAACGTGCAAACATACATATTATATGCATCCCAGAAGGAGAAGAGAAGGGAAAGGGGACAGAGCAGTGTTGGAGGAAATAATGGCTGAAAACTTCCCAAACCAACTGACGGAGATGGATGTACATGTCCAGAAAGCACAATGCACCCCAAAGAGCATAAATCCCAACAGAACTATCACAAGACATATACTTGTCAAGTTATCCAAAGGTCAAGACAAAGAGAAAATACTAAAAGCAGCAAAAGAAAAGAGAACCATCATGTACAAAGGAGTCTCCATATGATTAAGTGCTGATTTCTCATCTGAAACCATGGAGGCAAGAAGACAGTGGTATGACATAGACAAGGTACTAAAAGAAAAAATTTCCAACCAAGAATACTCTATCCAGCAAAGTTAGCATTCACAAATTATGGAGAACTCAATAATATTCACAGATAAACAGAAACTAAGAGAGTATGCCAACAAGAATCCTGCCCTTCAAGAAATACTAAAGGGAGTTCTGAAAGAAGAAAGAAAAAAATAAAAGAGAAAGAGCTGGAGGAGAGTGTAAGAGCACCTAAAAAGACAAAAACATAAAAGAAAATCAAACAGAATATGACAAACACAAATCCAAAGAAAATATGGCTAGTATAAGTAATTCCTTGAAAGTAATAACACTGAATGTCAATGGATTAAACTCAAGTGTCAAGAGACTCAGACAGGAAGATTGGATAAGGAAATATGACCCATCTATATACTGTCTACAAGAAACACAGCTTAGACTCAGGGATTCAAGGAGGTGGAAAGTTAGTGGCTGGAAAATAATCTTATAAGCAAACAATAACAAAAAAAAAGACAGGAGGAGCTATATTAATATCAGACAAAATAGACTTTAAATGCAAAACCATTGTGAGAGACAAAGATGGACAATACATATGAGTGAAAGGGATAATCTTTCAAGAAGAAAGAACAATCATAAACATTTATGTTCCTAACAAGGGTGCTTCCAAATATGTGAGGCAAACACTGGAAACTCTGTGAAGGAATAGATGCCTCTACTATTATAGTGGAGAACTTTAATACATCACTATCAACTTTGGACAGAACATCTCAAAAGAGAATCAATAAAGAAACAAAGACTTTGAATAATATATTAGAGGAGCTGGACCTAATAGACATACACAGAACATTACACCCAAATACTGCAGGATATACATTCTTCTCAAGTGCACATGGATCATTCTCCAAGATAAACCTCAGAAAAAGTCTCAATGAATTAAGAAAGATAGAAATCATACAAAATAATTTCTTTGACCACAGTGGAATGAAGCTGGAAATCTGCAAGGGCCAGAGACCCAGATTTGGCACCAAGATTTGGAAGTTAAACAACATACTCTTAGAAAAACAGTGGGTAAAGGAGGAAATCTCAAAAGAAATTAATAACTACCTTAAAACTAATGAAAATGATGACACAACATATCCAAACTTATGGGATGCACGAAAGCAGTACTGAGAGGGAAATTTATAGCCATAAATTCATACATCAAAAAAGAAGAAAGTGCTAAAGTTGAAAAACTAAATGCATTCTTGGAGGATTTAGTTAAAAAACAACAAATTAAACCCAAAGGAAGGAAGGAAGGAAGGAAGGAAGGAAGGAAGGAAGGAAGGAAGGAAGGAAGGAAGGAAGGAAGGAAGGAAGGAAGGAAGAAAGGAAGGAAGGAAGGAAGGAAGGAAGATCAGAGCAGAACTAAATAAAATAGAAATAAGAAAGCATTTGAAAAAATAAAACTAAGAGATGGTTCTTTGAGAAAATCAAAAAAATTGACAAACCCTTAGCTAGATTAACAAAGAAAAAAAGAGAGAAGATGTAAATACACAAAATAAGAAATGAGAAAGGTGATATCACCACTGATCCCACAGAAATAAAGACTATCATAAAAGGATACTTTGAAAAACTATATTCTAACAAAAACAACAATGTAGAAGAAATGGACAAATTCCTAGAAACACAGAAGCAGCTTACATTGACAAAAGAAGAGGTTGATGATCTCAACAAACCAATCACAAGTAAAGAGATAAAATTGGTCATTAAAAACCTCCCAACTGACAGGGGCGGAGCAAGATGGTGGCTGAGTGAGCACACCATATATTCTCTCCTGCAGAGAAGCGGCTGGGCAGCATTGGAAATTCTTTGGGACCAGACTGTTTCAGGATTTTGCAGGGCAGGAGATGTCTGGACATCGATTTGGTGGAAGGTAACAGAGAAAATTCATGTATAAGATAAAATTGAGGCTCTATTACACAAAGGTGGGAGATGCGCATGGGACGCTCCACCCTGGGATAGGCAGAGCCACGGCACCAGTGCTGCACGGCAATTTCTGAAGGCTCTGCAGTACTGGGGAATTCATAAGCCCTGAGCGGGCTATTGGGGGGCTAACAGGGCAGGAGGCCTTCACATACCAATTTGGGGAGACAAACGGGAGGTTTATTGTGTGGCGGGGAATTTTTGATTGTGGACACAAATAATAGGGCTTCCGCTAGAGCCCTGCCCCCCAAAGCTGGCTGCCGATCTGCAGCAGCCTTAAATTGTTTACAATAAAATAAAGAGACATCACCAAGAGACTGTTTCAGGGCCTGCAGGGTGGCAGACATCTGGAAGCCAATTAGGGGAATATTTTGCGAAGTGTGGGAATTTTGGTTTTGGACTCTGTTATTGGCTTTTCTGGCTGGAGCCCCACCCCTGGGCCTGGCTACTGATCTGCATCATTAAATTGGCTGCAGTGTAGAGGTGCCCCCAGGTGGCTGTTCCGGGGGCTTACAGGGTGGGAGGTGTCCTGAAGTTGAATTGGTGATACAGCCACAGAAGAGACCCGAGTGAGTGAGTGAATTGTGGGGTCCAGACACATAGGTTAGAATTTGTGGATGTGACCTCTCCGATAGGGCTGGCACCCAGCTGTGGGAATCCCTGAAGGCTGTGTGGAACTGCGGTGCTCCCAGGCTCCCTGTTAACCAGATTTGAGGTTGCCAGGTCTGAGTCCTCTAAACCCTGGTGGCCCACAGCCCAGAGACTCATACATCTTGAGAATTCAATATCACAGACTTTCCATCCCTGAATCCATCATGCCCTGAGGTCCATCTGAGGTCCTTGAATGTCCTAGGCCTCAACGTTGGCATTTTTTCTTTTTTGTTTGGTTCTGTTTTGTTTTTATTTTTATTTCATTGTTTTATTTCTTAATGTCCTGATTGTTAACATTGCATTTTCTCCTAGTCTTTTCTCCCAGCATATCCCACAAAGTATTTTATTTCAGTTATTTAGGGTTTTTTTTCCATTGTTGCTGTTGTGGTTGTTTTATATCTTTTTTTCTTTTCCCTACTTGTTCCCCTCCCTTTACCCACCCCCTTTTCTTTCTTTCTTTCTTCTCTTTTTTTTTCTCTCTCTTGTCCCTCATTTTCTTCTTATTTTATTTTATCTTAATTATACAATAGGTGCTGCAGGGAACACCTCACATTTGCTGGGTTTCCTCATCCTCCATTGCCTCATTTCTGTGTGAATTGATTTTGGCTACCTACACTATCCACTTTCCCATACATCTTGATATCCTCCATCATCTACTGTCTCTCCTATATTCCACCTCCCTTTCTATGATCCCCAAAGTGTCTAACTCTTAATTTCTAATACCTTTGATTTCCTTTCTGTCTTTTACCCACTCTTGAAACTATGGCCTTTCTTTTCTCTTTCTCTCTCACAAAAACACTAGCTTTTTAATTCATACCATATTCTTCCCATATTAAGTCAAGTACTTCATTATAGGTACTCTACCTACTACTATAACTCTACACAACTTACATGAATCTAACATCCATCCTCCCAGATCTCATATTGTTGCTCTGTTAACATTTTTCACCAATACTACTTTACACTTTTTCCTTGCTTACACAATTGCCTTTCCCTGGCACTAATACTTTCCTTTAAAGTGAACTCAAACAGAAATAAGAAATTAGCATAAGAAGAACAAAGTGACAAAGAGAAGACATAGCACTTATGCAAAAACAAAAGCTAATTAATCCCCAAGACTAGACAAAGAAGCTAAAGAACTGACTAAACGCATCAAGATAAAATGATGACCAGACAGCAGCAAAAATCTACAAACCAAACCAGTAATCAGGAAAACATGGCTGAATTCAATGAACAAATAAAAACCAGGAAGGGAAGCAGAACTTTGCACATGTAATTAAAGATCTCAGAACATATATCACCGACAAATTTAATGAAGTAAAGGAAGAGGTTAACAACATGAAGACAACACTTGGAGGGGAAATTGCAGACATACACAAAAAGATAACAGATATGATGGGAGTGAACACCACAGTTCAAGAAATCAAAAATACACTTGCAGCAAATATCAACAGACTAGAAGAGGCAGAGCAGAGATTTAGTGATGTGGAAGACAGTACATTGGAAATCAAACAGATAGTAGAATTGATGGATAAAAAGATAGAAAAAATCCAGCTAGGACTTAGGGACCTGAATGACAATGCAAAATGCTCAAACATACGTATTATAGGAATCCCAGAAGGAGAAGAGAAGGGAAAGGGGTCAGAAGGAGTGTTGCAGGAAATAATGGCTGAAAACTCCCCAAATCTACTGAAAGAGACAGATGTACATATCCAAGAAGCACAGCGCACTCCACTGGTCATAAACCCCAACACGCCCAACCCAAGACATATACTTGTCAAATTATCCAATGCTCAAGACAAAGAGAAAATTCTAAAAGCAGCAAGAGAAAAGAAAACCATCACATACAAGGGATGCTCCGTAAGATTAAGTGCTGAATTCTCATCTGAAAACATGGAGGCAAGAAGCCAGTGGTATGATATAGTCAAGGTACTAAAAGAAAAAATATTCCAACCAAGAACACTCTATCCAGCTAAACTAGCATGCAAAAATGATGGAGAGTTCAAAATGTTCACAGATAAACAGAAACTGCAAGAGTATGCCAACAAGAAACCTCCCCTTCAAGAAATTCTAAAGGGAGTACTGCAGGAAGAAAGGAAAAAACAGGACAGGAAGAGTTGGAGGAGAGTGTAAGAGCAACAAAAAAGACAAAAAGAGAAGAGAAAAACAAACAAACAAATATGACAAACACAAGTCCAATCAAAATATGGCTAACATAAATAATTCCTTGAAAGTAATAGCACTGATTGTTAACGGATTAAACTCACCTATCAAAAGATTCAGACTGGGACATTGGATAAGGAAATATGACCCATCTATATGCTGTGTACAAGAGACACATCTTAGACTCAGAGACTCAGGGAGACTGAAAGTGAATGGTTGGAAAAAAAATCTTAAAAGCAAACAATAACCAAAGAAAGGCAGGAGTAGCTATATTAATATCAGACAAAAATAGACTTTAAATGCAAAACAATTGTGAGAGACAAAGAAGGATACTACATATTAGTGAAAGGGACAATCTGTCAAGAAGATCGAACAATCATAAATATTTATGCTCCTAACAAGGGCACCTCTAAATATGTGAGGCAAACGCTGGAAAAACTAAGTGAAAGAATAGATGCATCTACAATTATAGTGGGGGATTTTAATACACCACTATCAACTCTGGACAGAATATCTCAAAAGAGAATCACTAAAGAAACAAAATATTTGAACAGTATATTAGAGGAGCTGCATCTGATAGACATATACAGATCATTTCACCAAAATACAGCAGGATATATATTTTTCTCAAGTGCACATGGATCATTCTCCAAGACAGACCACATGGTAGGTCACAAAGAAAGGCTTAATGAATTCAGAAAGATCGAAATCATACAAAACAGTATCTCTGACCACAGTGGAGTGAAGCTGGAAATTTGCAAGGGACAGAGACCCAGACTTCACACCACAATTTGGAAATTAAACAGCACACTCTTAGAAAAACAGTGGGTCAAAGAGGAAATCTCAAAAGAAATCAATGACTACCTTGAAACAAATGATAATGATAACACAACATACCAAAATTTATGGATACAGGAAAAGCAGTACTGAGAGGGAAATTTATAGCCATAAATTCACATATCAAAAAAGAAGAAAGAGCAAAAATTGGAGAACTAACTGCACTTCTGATGGAATTAGAAAAACAACAACAAAGTAACCCAACAGGAAGAAGAGGGAAGGAAATAACAAAGATAAGAGCAGAACTAAATGAAATAGAAAATAAGAAAGCACTTGAAAAAATAAACAAGACCAAGAGCTGGTTTTTTGAGAAGATCAACAAAATTGACAAACCTTTAGTGAGACTAACAAAGAAAAAAAGAGAAAAGATGCAAATACACAAAATAAGAAATGAGAAAGGCGATATCACCACTGACCCCACAGAAATAAAGACTATCATAAGAGGATACTTTGAAAAACTATATTCCAACAAAAATGACAATCTAGAGGAAATGGACAAATTCCTAGAAACACATAAGCAGCCCATACTGACGAAAGAAGAAATTGATGTTCTCAACAAACCAATCACAAGCAAAGAGATAGAATCAGTCATTAAAAATCCCCCAACTAAGAAGAGCCCAGGGCCAGACGGTTTCACAGGTGAATTCTACAAAACATTCCGTAAAGAATTAACACCAATCCTATTGAAACTATTCCAAAAAATTGAAACAGAAGGAACATTGCCGAACTCCTTTTATGATGCCAACATTATCCTAGTACCAAAGCCAAACAAAGACACCACAAGAAAGGAAAATTACAGACCAATTTCTCTAATGAACCTAGATGCAAAAATACTTAACAAAATACTTGCTAATCGTATTCAATAACACATTAAACGAATTATACACCATGACCAAGTGGGATTTATTCCAGGTATGCAAGGATGGTTCAACATAAGAAAATCAATCAATGTGATACACCATATAAACAGATTGAAGGAAAAAAATCACAAGATTATATCTATAGATGCAGAAAAGGCATTTGACAAAATACAGCACCCCTTCTTGATAAAAAACACTCCAAAAGATCAGAATACAAGGAAACTTTTTGAACATGATAAAGAGTATATATGAAAAAGCTACAGCCAACATAGTTTACAATGGCGAAATCCTGAAATCCTTCCCTCTAAACTCAGGAACAAGACAAAGATGCCCATTGTCTCTGCTCCTATTTAACATTGTCTTGGAAGTACTTGCTCGAGCACTGAGGCAAGAACCACATATAAAAGGCATTCAAATTGGAAGGGAAGAAGTCAAAATTTCATTATTTGCAGATGACATGATCCTACACATAGAAAACCCTGAGAGATCTACAACAAAGCTTCTAGAACTCATAAATGAGTTCAGCAAAGTCGCAGGTTATAAGATCAATGCACAAAAATCAGTAGCATTTCTGTACACCAATAATGAGCAAGATCAGGAGGAAATCAAGAAACAAATACCATTCACAATAGTAAATTAAAAAATCAAATACTTAGGAATAAACTTAACTAAAGAGGTAAAAAACTTATACACCGAGAACTATACAAGACTGTTCAAGGAAATCAAAGAAGACCTAAATAAATGGAAGAATATTCCTTGTTCATGGATAGGAAAACTGAATATTATTAAGATGTCTATGCTACCAAAACTGATCTATACATTCAATGCAATCCCAATAAAAATCAACACAGCCTTCTTTAAGGAACTAGAAAAACTAACTATGAAATTTATTTGGAAAGGAAAGAGGCCCCGAATAGCCAAAGACATATTGAAAAAGAAAAACGAAATAGGAGGAATCACACTTCCTGACTTCAAAACATACTACAAAGCTACAGTAGTGAAAACAGCATGGTATTGGCATAAGGAGAGACACACAGACCAATGGAATCAAATTGAAAGTTCAGATATAGAACCTCATGTATATAGCCATATAATATTCGATAAAGCCATCAAACCCTCTCAACTGGGAGAGAATGGCCTATTCAACAAATGGTGCCTGGAGAACTGGATAGCCATATGTAGAAGAATGAAAGAGGATTACCATCTCACACCTTATATAAAGATCAACTCAAGATGGATCAAAGACCTAAATATAAGAACCAAGACCATAAAGATCTTGGAAAGCAGTGTAGGGAAACATCTACAGGACCTTGTAATAGGAAATGGCTTCATGAATATCACACCAAAAGCACGAGCAGCAAAAGAACAAATAGATAAATGGGACCTCCTCAAAATTAAAGCCTTCTGCACCTCAAAGGAGTTTGTCAAGAAAGTAAAAAGGGAACCCACACAATGGGAGAAAATATTTGGCAACCATATATCTGGTAAGAGACTTATAACTTGCATATATAAAGAACTCATATATCTTGAAAACAAAAAGATAAACAACCCATTTAAAAAATGGGGAAAAGATTTAAACAGACACTTATTCAAAGAAGAAATACAAATGGCTAAAAAGCACATGAAAAAATGCTCCAAATCTCTAGCTATCAGGGAAATGCAAATCAAAACTACAATGAGATACCATCTTACTCCCATAAGATTGGCAGCTATGAAAAAAACAGAAGAATACAAATGCTGGAGAGGATGTGAAGAAAGGGGAACACTCATCCACTGCTGGTGGGAATGCAGAAGGATCCAACCATTCTGGAGCACAGTTTGGCGGTTTCTCAAAAAACTAACCATAGATTTGCCATATGACCCAGCAATACCACTGCGGGGTATATACCCATCAGAACTGAAAATAAGGACACAAACTGATATATGTACACCAATGTTCATAGCAGCATTGTTCACTATCGCAAAAGTTGGAATCAATCCAAATGTCCATCAACAGATGAGTGGATCAATAAAATGTGGTATATACACACAATGGAATACTACTTGGCTGTAAGAACAAATACACTACAATCACACGTGATAACATGGATGAACCTTGAGAATCTTATGTTGAGTGAAGCAACCCAGGCATTGAAGGACAAATACTACATGACCTCAATGATATGAAATAAGCAAACTGCCTCAGAGAGCTAGAGTGTGGAAAAGAGGCTTACAGGAAATCGGGGGGGTGGAGGAAGGATGTGAGTTAACGTCTGCAGGGGGGGAATCTGTGATGAGCTGGTGGTAAGTATGAGCACAAAGAAGGGACAAAATGGGGGCAAGGTGTTGCCTTCGGATGGGGCTTTGTGGGTTGGAGGGGGGCTGGGGATGGGCAGAGGGGTAATATTATCCAAAAAATGGGGGGAGGGAGGGGCAACATACGAACATGGGAGAGTGTCAGGTGTTTGTTGAGAACAAAATGTTGAGAAACTCGTATCAAAGTATAAGTAAGAGGGTTACCTGTTTAGGATGCTCAGGGGGTATGGTCTGATGCGGGAAGGACTCCAGGGGAATAGCTGAAGGCTCATTATGCCAAGGTGGGTAGTACCATTGGGAAGAGACCCAAGAAGTGAGAGTTGGGGTGGACCCACATCCTGGAGTAGACTAATGCCGTGAAATAGAGAGAACTGTATCTCTCGTGAGAAAGGATGGCTCCCAGGGCAACAGGGCAGTTGAGCAAGTCAGGCCCTGAATACTGCTGCAAGTATCTCTGGACATGGCTTCTTGGGAAATGGAGATTGGCTGGTGTTGTGGGCCCCAAGGGGAGGGGAAAATGGATATGGAATGGATGGAACCAAGGTAAATATGGGGGCAAGAGAGGAGTTTTGTGAAAGTACACGAGGATGAATATAAAACATGTAATATTACACCAAAAACATATAGGGGACGACAGCTTAATAATGTAAACCATAAGGCAAAACATAGGATAACTAAAAAATTTAGAAAACTGTACAACCTAAAGTATTGGTCACATAGTAAGTACAGCTGTCACCTTGTTTGAAAGCTATTGTCTCAGAATCTCTACATCAGTTTCAGGAAATATGATATGAATAAGTTAAAAGATTATCACTGCGGAAGGGAAAAGGTTTTATGGTGGATATGGGGAAGTACTGTATATTGTATACATGAATTTCGGTGATCTAAGACTCTTGTGAAGCTGACAATTTGTTGGGATTCACTTTACAGGAAGTTTTGGATCACAGAGTGGTTCAACAATGGCAGTGGAGGAATACTGATATAGGATGTTATTGACAGGATATATAGGGTTGACAGGGAGTTATACAGGGCATTTGCCCAGGGTATATAGTAATGTCTAGATATACTCATAGTGGAAACAATTAAAAACAACAGCTGGGGGGGTACCGGGCCCCTGGCCGGGGGGTCACTGTTGTGGACCCTTGAGGAGCAGCAGCAGTCCCCCAGGTGCAATGGCAAGAACCAGGAAGGAAGGAGGGCCCAACAGTGGGCTCCTGATACTAATGGCTATGCTTTTGAGCCTGTACACCTGCAATAAGAACAAGGCCTAGAGTAGCACTGTGCCTGGGAGTTTCCTCCTGACAGCCTTCATGTTACTCAAATGTGGCCACTCTCACAGCCAAATTCATCATGTAGATGCAGTGCATTCCCCCCAGCGAGGGATATGACACCCGGGGATGAGCCTCCCTGGCACGGAGGGACCACTACTACATACCAGCTGAAGATACAACTAGAAAATGACCTTGAATTAAAGGTTCAATACGGATCAGCAGAATATCCCTGTCTACATATAATAACATGACTTCAAAATGCTGATTGACCTAATGTAAGGGGGGAATGGAAAGGAGAAATGAGATTATAAGCCTGTGAATCTCTAAAAAAGAGTCTGGAGGTTTTCAGAAGGAATGCCCTTATGCACAACTGAGCAGAGTCTGAGAGACAAAGTAGATACAACCCCAGGTATTGGTTCTTTTGAGGGATAAAGAGACCCATGGGTTCTATGATCATGGCAGATGGGGTTCACTGCCATGGCAGATGGCCCTTCTTTGGAGCCTGTGTTTCTGCGTGATGGAATTGGACTCAGAGGGGACCTCTTTTCACAAGACTTCCATGCTACTTTATAGGAATTGTAATAGGCGCTGGGGTTTAAGATATATTTAGGGGATTTGAATCTCTGGACTGATAATATGACACCCAGGCCCAGAGCCTCAACAGACTTCATCTCCTACACTTTGATTTATTGGACTTACCCCACTCAGCTAACATGGAGTTGAAGAAGGTCAACCACCTCACCATGGAGCCTAGAGTGTCTACAACTGAAAGCAGGAGGAGTGTATCCAGTATCCATATGGAATCTAAGCCCCCACTTGACATAGATGTGCAATGGACACAACTAATCCAATGTCCACAGAATAAATGTGGAATGGGTGTGGGAAGGGTAGCCATGGTGGCTGCTGGGTTTGGGGAATGGGAGGAAGAGATGAGAGGTGGAGCTGGTTTTGGGACGTCGAGTTGTCCTGGGTGGTGTTTCACGGACAAATACGGGACATTGTAGATCCCCCCAGGGCCCACTGGATGGAACGCGGGAGAGTGTGGGCTATGATGTGGATCATTGACTATGGGGTGCAGTGATGCTCAGAGATGTTCTTACCAGGTGCAATGGATGTGTCATGATGATGGGAGCAAGTGTTGCTGTGGGGGGAGTGGGGGTGGGGGCAGTGGGGTTAAATGGGACCTCATATTTTTTTTTAATGTAATTTTTAAAAATAAATAAATAATTAAAAAAAGAAAGAAAGTAAAAAGGGAACCCACACAGTGGGAGAAAATATTTGGCAACCATATATCTGATAAGAGACTTATAACTTGCATATATAAAGAACTCATATATCTTGAAAACAAAAAGATAAACAACCCATTTAAAAAATGGGAAAAAGATTTAAACAGACACTTCTCCAAAGAAGAAATACAAATGGCTAAAAAGCACATGGAAAAATGCTCCAAATCTTTAGCTATCAGGGAAATGCAAATCAAAACTACCATCTTACTCCCATAAGATTGGCAGCTATGAAAAAAACAGAAGTATACAAATGCTGGAGAGGATGTGAAGAAATGGGAACACACATCCACTGCTGGTGAGAATGCAGAAGGATCCAACCATTCTGGAGCACAGTTTGGCGGTTCCTTAAAAAACTAACCATAGATTTGCCATATGACCCAGCAATACCACTGTTGGGTATATACCCAGCAGAACTAAAACAAGGACACCAACAAATATATGCACACCAATATTCATAGCAGCATTGTTCACTATCGCCAAAAGTTGGAATCAACCCAAATGCCCATCAGCAGATGAGTGGATCAATAAAATGTGGTATATATATACAATGGAATACTACTCAGCTTTAAGAACAAATACACTATAAACACATGTGATAACATGGATAAATCTTGAGAACCTTATGCTGAGTGAAGCAACCCAGGCATTGAAGGACAAATACAATATGACCTCAATGATATGAAATAAACAAGCTGCCTCAGAGAGCTAGAGACTGGAAGATAGGTTTACAGGAAATCGGGGGGTGGAGGAAGGATGTGAGCTGACGTCTGCAGGGGTGGAATCTATGATGAGCTGGCTGTAAGTATGAGCACAAAGAAGAGATAAAATGGGGGCAAGGGGTTGCCTTTGGGTGGGGATTTGCGGGTTTCAGGGGGGCTGGGGATGGGCGGAGGGGCAATATTGCCCAAAAATTGAGGGGAGAAAGGGGCAACATAGGAACACAGGAGATTGTCAGGTGTTGGTTGAGAGTAAAATGCTGAGAAAACCGTATCAAAATATAATTAAGAGGGTTACCTGTTTAGGATGTTCGGAGGGGATGGTCTGACTTGGGATGGACTCCTGGGGAGTGTCTGAGTGCTCATTTTGCCAGGGTGGGTTGTACCATTGGGTAGAGACCCAAGTAGTGAGAGTGGGGGTGGACCCACATCCTGGGGAGAACTAATGCCATCAAATAGAGGGAACTGTATCTCTCGAGAGAAAGGGTGGCTCCCAGTGCATTAGGGCAGTTGAGCAAGTCAGGCCCTGAACACTGTTGCAGGTATCTCTGGATGTGGCTCCTCGGGAAATGGAGATTGGCTGTCGCTGTGGGCCCCAAGGAGAGGGGAAAATGGATGTTGAATGGATGGAACCAAGGTAAATGTGGGGGCAAGAGGGGAGTTTCACGAGAGTACACAGGGATGGATATAAAACATGTAATATTACACCAAAAACATATAGGGGATGACAGAGTAATAATGTAAACCATAATGTAAAACGTAGGATAACTAAAAATTTAGAAAACTATATATCCTAAAGTATGGGCCACAATGTAAGCACAGATGTCACCTTGTTTGAAAGCTATTTTCTCGGAGTCTGTAGATCAGTTTCAGTAAATATGATATGAATAAGTTAAAAGATTATCACTGTAGAAGGGAAAAGGTTTTATGGTGGATGTGTGGGAATCCTGTATATTGTATATATGAATTACTGTGATCTAGGGCTCTTGCGAAGAGAAGCTCAATAATTAGGAAAAAAGAAAAGAAAAAGATAGGATGTAGAATTTTTCCAAATCAATATGTGTTCTATATCTAACCTTTAAACTCATCACTATATTCCATTTTACTATTAAGGGAACCTGACATTATATTGGGCTTCACTTTTCAGGAAGTTTTGGATCACAGAGTGGTTCAACAATAGCAGCGGAGGAATACTGGTATGGGATGTTATTGAGAGGCGATATATGGTTGACAGGGAGTTATGCCAGGCATGTGTCCAGGGTGCATAGAAATGTTTGGATATACTCATAGTGGAAACAATTAAAAACAACAGCTGGGGGGGTACTGGGTTCCTGGCCAGGGTGGGGCCCTGTTGTGGTCCCTAGGCGAGCAGCGGCAGTCCCCCAGGTGCAATGGTAAGGACCAGGAAGGAATGAGGGTCCAAGAGTGAGCCCCTGATAATAATGACTATGCTTGTGAGCCTATACACCTGAAATAAGAACAAGGCCTAGAGCAGCACTGTGCCTGAGTTCCCTCCTGACAGTCTCCATGTTACTCAAATGTGGCCAGTCTCAAAGCCAAACTCAGCATGTAAATGCAATGCCTTCCTCCCAGCGTGGGACATGACACCTTGGGATGAGCCGCCCTGGCACCAAGGGATTACTACCAAGTACCAGCTGATGACATAACTAGAAAATGACCTTGAATTAAATGCTCAATGTGGACCAGCAGAATATCCCTGTCTATATATAATAACAGGAGTTAAAAATGCTGTTTGACCTTAAGTAAGGGGGAAATGGAAAAGACAAATGAGTTCATATGGCTATGAGTTTCTTAAAAAAGAGTCTGGAGGTTGTCAGAAGGATTGTCCTTATGCACCCCTGAGTAGAGTCTCAGAGACAGATAAAGTAGATACAACCCCAGATATTGGTCCTTTTGAGGGCTAAAGAGACCCACAGGTTCTATGGTCATGGCAGATGGGGTTCACTGCCATGCCAGTTGGCCCTTCTTTGGAGCTGGTGTTTCTGCATGATGGAGCTGGACTCAGATGTGATCTCTTTTCAGAAGCCTTTCATGCTACTTTACTGGAATTGTAATTGGTGCTGGGGCTTAAGATATATCTAGGGGATTTGAATCTCTGGACTGACAATATGATAGCCAGGCCCTGACCTCAACAGACTTCAGCTCCTACACTCTGATTTATTGGACTTACTACACTCAGCTAACATGGAGTTGAAGAATGTCAACCACCACACCATGAAGCCTAGAGTGCCTACAACTGAAAGCAGGAGGATTGCATCCAATATCCATGTGGAATCTAAACCCCCTCTTGACATAGATGTGGAATGGACACAACCAAGCCAAGGTCCACAGGAAGGAGGAATACAGTAAGGATCAGAGTGGACTTAATGATATCCTATTCATGAACTATTGTGGTTAATAATCGAGAAAATGTGGCATTGATGTGGAAAAAGTGGCCATGGTGGCTGCTGGGTGCAGAGAATGGGAGAAAGAGATGAGATGTGGGGGCATTTTCAGGACTTGGAGTTGTCCTGGGTGTTGTATGTCCTCCCATGGCCCACTGGATGGAACGTGGGAAAGTGTGGGCTATGGTGTGGAACACGGGACATGGGGTGCAGCGATGCCTGGAGATGTATTCACCAGATGCAATGGATGTGACATGATGATGGCGGACAGTGTTACTGTGGGGGGAGTGGTGGGGTGGGGGTGGTGGGGGCGAATGTGGACCTCATATTTTTTAATGTAATATCTTTTAAAAAAATGAATAAATCGAGTAGAATTTGGGGGGAAAAAAGAATAGAATTGTAGCAGCTGCTATTGTGCAACCCACTGTCCAGTATACATTGCATTCCTACTCCACAAATAGGAAGCTCTGGGGGGAGGTTTTTGAAAGATTAAAGCAAAAGGCTTTGCTGATGTTATAATTCTGGAGGGAGAGATATGATTCATATAAACTAAAATCGAATTATTATGTCATTGAGCACAAATAAATGTGAATAACAAGAAAATACGAGGTGTGTCAGAAGTGGGCAATCAACATGAATGAAACACTGATCATTGGTGAGGAGAAGCAATTTTGAGGGCATGAATCATACTTAAATAACTGCTGTATGTCCTCCAACTGCAACCTCCAGCTCTGGCCTAGAGTGAGCACCAATACATACTTATTGATTAAAAGTTTTAAAGGTGGTAAGATTTGGACAGGGCATTGAAAACTAAAATTTTAACAAAGAGAGAATTGTATTTTCATTGGAGGTCTAGCATGATCAAGATAGAATTTTTTTTAGAAAACCCACAAAATGTAAGAGCTGAAAAACATCACAGGGACTATTTTATCCAATATCATCATATCCAATATCATCATAGGGTAACCAAGATTCAGAAAGGAAAGAGCTTACCAATGTCACACAGCCATGAAGGGGCAGCACTAGAATCTAGGCTCAGTGCCAATGCGCTTTCTTCATCTGAAGTAAAAGTTTATTTTCACCAAAAAACTCATTAGAGGACTCATGCAAGGAACCTTTAGAAGACCACTACAGAAGGCCACTGTGGCTGCAGTGGAGACAATGGATGAATTCGGCCAACCAAAGACTAGGAGGCAGTTCATGTAGGGACTTTCTATTTATATTTAGGAAACCATTAAATGGTGCTAAAATGGGTGAGCTGAAAAAGTGATTCTGGCTGTGTTCTGGAGAATGCTTGGAAATGAACCATGGGAACAAATGGAAGGAACCTTATTAGGTTATTGCAACATACAGGCAACCACAAGTGAGCTGGAAAAGCAGAGCTGGGAGCAGGAGGGAGTAACAATTAAAAAATAATAAAGAGAGAAAAAATGTTAAATAATTAATTAATTAATTAATTTAAAAAAAAACACAAATGGGGAGAGGAAATCAACAGGAATTATTTCTCCAGTATGTAAAATCACTCAGGGTATGGTCTAAACTCTTTTTTTTTTCTTTATTTTCTTTTAAATGTTACATTCAAAAAGTATGAGGTTCCTATATACCCCCACCCCACGCATGCCACCCCTCCCCCATCAACAAACTCTTCCATCTTGTGGCACTTCCACTGCTCCCAGCGAATACATTCTGGAGAACCGCTGCAGCACATGGACAGTGGTCCTAAACTCTTGAGTACAATAAAAACATTCTCTGGGTTCACATTCAGGCTCTTACTCCAGACCACACTATGCCCTCTAATGGCCCAATAAACTTGCTGCTCTTTCTACAGCAAAATTCTTCCACCTCCACTTCCTATCTTTGTCTGGATTAATTCAGTCTATCTTTTAGGTCTCAAGCTAGATGCTACTTCCTCTGGAAAGTCTTCCCTGATGTCCCCCACTCACCTTCCATTGCATGAGTCACATACCCATCTTATGTGTTCCTATGTTACCCTCATCAAAGCACAACACAGGGTATGATTGCCTGTTCATCTGTCCAACCCACCACTGAACTGTAAACTCTTTATCTTATCTAGCACCCAGCCCAAATAAACATTTGCTGAATTTAAGTTGTTATGCTGTCTCATTGCACACCAGTAGGTTAGCAAATGTGTAGCCAATTAATTTTGGATAAGAGCCTTTCTGAAATTGATTATATGTATAATTGTCTTATAGAGAGTTAGGGTGAGCATAGTGTAACATTGAACACAAGGTCATCAATAAGGATGAAGTTGCAGTCACAGAATCTCAGAATATCTTAGACATTATATAGTCTAACCAGCTCAATTTTATAGATTGATAAACTGAGACCCAGTGAGGTGAAAGGAACATGACTTGAAGTGGTTATATATGGTTTAAAAAACAGTACCAACAATGAATCTCAAGCCCACCCTGGACAAATCTGTATCCATAGGGTCACAGCCACATCCTCTGGATTTTTTTGAGGTACCTTAAACTATTCACTCTAATAAAACTGCTAATAAAACATAGCAGTCAGGCCCATATTGTATAGTTTTATTGAGCCTCTTTTCATAGCTTTGCTGCCTCCTTACATATTTTCAGTTCTCACATCTCAATACCTTGGTATACCCATGTCAAGCAAATCCTCTCTTCATTTCTATGTGCTTATAAACCAAGTTCTGCCTCTCCATAGCATCATAGCACTTATAACCTCTATTATTATTAGTGTTTATGAGCCTGTCTCCTCCACTAAACTAAAACACAAGACTTGTTTTATTCTCCTTTTTTGCACCTAGTGCCTAGGATAGAGCTTGATATACTCATGTGCTGAAGAAATATCTAGCTTATTAAATACCATATAAAATCAGAATTATGAGGATTAAAGAAAATTATAAATTCAAACCCAGGGACTTCTGTTCTGAGTCTTAGTTTTGGTATACTGAGCTTAATTCTGGTAGGCATGTTATTCTTAGACTTAGTAAGGAGTTATTGGTGTATGAGGAAGGACTTGTATCCCCTTGTGAAATAGTTAGAAACCTGTTAGGATATCCACATACTTTGAGACTCTCTGTCCCATACACTCCCTCTTTGGTAGACAACTGGGCAAAAGGAAACTGAATGAATTTAAAGAAGTAGATACTGAAGTGCAGGTCTCCCAATGACTGCATATTAAGGGCTTTGCAGTGGACATTTATTATTTGATCTTTCCAGAGTAGAATGCTCCCTTTGTTCTGGAGAATTGCTTCTCCCCAACTAGAGCGTATAGTCAGGGTTGGGAATCACACTACCCAGCTTCAGTCAATCATTTTGGGGGCATATAGCTCAAGCCATGCCAACTGGGGTCCCTTCTCAGGACTTTTTGAAACAGCATCATGGAAAGAGATTCAGTTCCTCCCTGATTAAAAAAAAAGCCTTACAGTGTGCATTCAGCAGCCATGACTCCTCCATGGCCAGTTTAAAAGAACAAGGTCAAGATGCAATAAGAAGTAGAAAAGGGAGAGAGTGTTAACTGTTTTCAAGTCCATGGGGATCCAGTACCATCATTGTCCTTTCTGTGGAATTTGATTGCCACAGCTCTATGTCAACTGAACATAGTTCTACTGTACTCAATGTTTCTAACCAGAGGGTTATTAAATGCAGAAAACACATGAAATTAGGGAAAACAACAGAGAGCAGATCTTTAGTATATATTTAGAGGAAGCCCAAACATTTAGAAGGCACTCCTTACTTAGGAAATTGGTTACCATTGAGTCAAAACCCAAATAAGCTTTGGGGATAATTTTATGGATAAAATAAGAGGGTCTGAAACAAGGAAGAGAGAACCCCAGTCCTACCTTCCTTATTCAAGGCCTCATATATCACAGTATTCAGTCAGTGTCCTTGTGGTGAAAGAAATGTCATACCATTCCAGGAAGCAAAACTGACTCCAGGGATGCATTTCAGCCCAGCAGAGGAAGCATTTTCTAACAAGCATATTTTATCACCAGAGGCTGTCTCAAGATTTGGTGAACCTTCTACTGAGAATATTCAAGGAGAGTTGTTTGGTTTGGGGGGTACCATAGAGGACATGTTTTTGTTTTTGTTTTTGTCTTTATTTTTTTAATATTACATTCAAAAAATATGAGGTCCCCATATACCCCCCATCTCCCTTACCCCCCTCCTTCTCCCATAGCAACAATCTCCTCCATCATAATGAGATCCTCATCATCATGTCAGGGAGGCTCATCCCCGGGAGTCATGTCCCATGCTGGGGGGAAGGCAACACATTTACATGTTGAGTTTGGCTTTGAGGCTGACCACATTTGAGCAACATGGAGGCTCTCAGGAGGTAACTCTTAAGCACACTGCAGCTCTAGGCCTTGTTCTTATTTCAGGTGCACAGGCTCACAAGCATAGTCATTACTATCAAGGACTCATTGTTGGACCTTCATACTTTTTTGGTCTTTGTCGTTGCACTTGGGGGATTGTCGCTGTTCCTTTAGGGACTATGATAGAGCTCCCCTTGCTAGGAACTCAGCACTCCCTCAGTTGTTGTTTTTAATTGTATCCACTATGAAAATATCCATTTTTATGTACCCTGGATATATGCCTTGTAAAACTCCCTGCCAACCATGTGTTCCCTGTCATTCACATCCCACACCAGTATTCCTCCACTGCCATTGTTGAACCTCTCTGTGATCCAAATAGCCAAAGACATATTGAAAAAGAAAAACAAAATTGGAGGAATCACACTACCTGACTTCAAAACATACTACAAAGCTACAGTAGTGAAAACAGCATGGTATTGGCACAAGGAGAGACACACTGACCAATGGAACCAAATTGAGAGTTCTCATAAAGATCCTCATATATATAGTCATATAATATTCAATAAAGCCACCAAACCCTCTCAACTGGGAGAGAATGGCCTCTTCAACAAATGATGCCTGGAGAACTGGATATCCATATGTAAAAGAATGAAAGAGGATTACCAACTCACACCTTGTACAAAAAGCAACTCAAGATGGATCAAAGACCTAAATATGAGCCAAGACCATAAAGACTTTGGAAAGCAGTGTAGGGAAGCATCTGCAGGACTTTGTAATAGGAAATGGCTTCATGAACTTCACACCAAAAGCATGAGCAGCAAAAGAACAAATCGATAAATGGGGCATCCTCAAAATTAAACCCTTCTGCACCTCAAAGGAGTTTGTCAAGAAAGTGAAAAGAGAGCCTACACAATGGGAGAAAATACTTGGTAACCATATATCTGAGAGGAGACCTATAACCTGCATATATAAAGAACTCCTATATCTTGAAAATAAAAAGAGAAACAATCCATTTAAACAATGGGAAAAAGATTTGAACAGACACTTCTCCAAAGAAGAAATACAAATAGGTAAAAAGCACATGAAAAAATGCTCCAAATCTCTAGCTATCAGGGAAATGAAAATCAAAACTACAATGAGATACCATCTTACTCCCATAAGATTGGCAGCTATGAAAAAAACAGAACACTACAAATACTGGAGAGGATGTGGAGGAATGGGAACATTCATCCCCTGCTGGCAGAAATGCAGAAGGATTCAGCCATTCTGGAGGACAGTTTGGCAGTTTCTCAAAAAAACTAGCTATAGATTTGCCATATGACCCAGCAATTCCACTGCTGGGTATATACCCAGTAGAACTGAAAACAAGGACACAAACCAATATACACCCACCAATGTTCATAGCAGCATTGTTCACTATTGCCAAAAGTTGAAATCAACCCAAATGCCCATCAACAGATGAATGGATAAATAAAATGTGGTATATACATACAATGGAATACTACTCAGCTTTAAGAATGACTACACTACAAACACACATGATAACCTGGATGATTCTTGAGAACCTTATGTTGAGTGAAGCAACCCAGGCATTGAAGGACAAATACTACATGACCTCAATGATATGAAATAAGTAAACCAGGAATGTTCTTTTTTTGTCTGAATGCAGGTTTATGTCCTTCATTAAGTTTATTCCTAAATATTTGATCCTTTTATAAATGGACTTTTTTCCTGAATTCCTCCTTAGAATACTCATTAGCAGTGTATAGAAAAGGTATTGGTTTTTGTGTATTAATCTTGTACCCCACCATATTGCTAGATTCATCTGTTAATTCTAGAACCTTTGTTGTGGATTTGGGAATTTTGCAGGTATAAGATCATATCATCAACAAATATTAAAGTTTTACTTCTTCCTTTTTTATTTGGGAGTCTTATATATTTTCCTTGTCTAATTGCTCTAGCTTTCAGAATTTCTAGCACAATTTTGAATAACTGGTAACAGTGGGAATCTTTGACTTCTTCATGATCTCAGCAGAAAAGCTTTCAGTCTTTCATTGTGGAGTACAATGTTAGCTGTAGATTTTGCATATATGCACTTTACCATATTAAGAAAGCTTCCTTCTATCTTTTGGAATGTTTTTGTTTTGCTTTGTTTTGTTTTTAGCAAGAAATAATGCTGTATTTTGCCCAATGCCTTTCTGTGTCAATCTAGGTGATCGTGTGATTTTTCTTCTTCAATTCTCATTTCTGATTTTATTTATTTATATCTTGTCTCCTTTTTTCTTTGTCAGCCTAACTATGGGTTTGTCAATTTTGCTGATCTTCTCGAAGAAACAACTTTTGGTTTCATTGATTCAGTCTGTTATTCCTTTTTCTCAATTTCATTTTGTTTTTGCTCTGATTATTATTTCATTCCTTCTGCTTGCTTTGGGATTAGTTTGCTATTCTTTTCCTTGTTCCTCCAGGTGTGCAGTTAGGTCTTTTATTTTAGCTCTTTCTTATTTTTTAATGTAAACATTGAGAGTTATAAACTTCACTCTCAGCACTGCCTTTGCAGTGTCCCATAGGTTTTGATATGTTGTGCTCTCATTTTCATTCATCTTAAAACATTTCCTCAATTCTCTTGCAATTTCTTCATTGACCTACTGATTATCAAGAGTGTGTTGTTTAATCTTCTTATCTTTTAAAATTTTCTCTTTTTCTTTGTTAATTTCTAGTTTTATTCCCTTACGATCAGAGAAAGTGCTTTGTATAATTCAATCTTTTTAAATTTATTGAGTCCTGTCTTGTGGGCCCCCATATGTTCTTGCACCCTCCGTTTTGAAGGAAAGTGTTGCCACATAACAAATTCTTGGCTGGCAGATTTTCTCTTTCAGTACCTTAAATACATCATACTCCTGCCTTCTCACCTCAATGGTTTCTTATGAGAGATTGGCACTTGTCTTTTCGAGTTTTCCTTATACCTGATGCATTGCTTTTTTATTGCTTCTTTCAGAATTCTCTCTTTATCTCTCATATTTGTTGGTCTGAATAGTAAATGTCTCAGAGTAGGTCTTTTCAGATATATTCTGTTTTTGGTTCATTGTCCTTCTTGGATATTGATATTTCTTTTTCACTTTAGCATTTGGGAGTTTTCAGTCATTATTTTCTCAAGTACTCTTTCTTCCCCTTTTCCATTCTCTTCTCTTTCTGGGACACCTGTAACATGTATGTTAGGCTGATCCATGTTGTCATTTAAATCCCTGAGGGATTTAAATTCTTTTTACTGTCTCTTTCTATTCTTTTTACTGTCTCTTTTCTGTCTTTTCATGTTCAAATATTTGGCTTTGATTTCACTTATCCATTCATCTGTCATTTCAAATCTGTTATATGTCTCTAATGTATTAATATCTTTAATCTCATCAATTGTGTCTTTCATTCCTATAAGCTCTGATACTTTTCTTTGTAGGCTTTTGAATTGTTCTCTTTGCTCACCTAGTGTCATCTTAATATCCTTTATCTCTTTAGCCATATTTTCCTTCAACTTGAGTTGATTTAGGAGATTTGTATGATAATCATTGATTCATTGTCTTGAATCCTGTGTCTCATGGTTTGCTCCTTTGGCGAGGCCATTACTCCCTGTTTCTTAGTATGGCTTGTAATTTTTTCTGGTGTTTATGCATCTGATTATGTTGGTGAATTTACTCTGATGGTCAATTTCTCTCTCTTGCCTAGTTTTTTTTTTTCACAACTCTTCTTTGATGCATGAATAAAAGTTTTTTAAACATGAATTCTAAGTTTTTAAAATTGTGCAGCCTAAGTTATCAAAATAAGGCCAGGGACTTGCTAATATGATATAGATTGAATCCAAGGGATATGGGTGAAAGACTCCAAAAAACATTTTTCTCCTTGTAGTTTCCAGGCCTGCCAGAAAATAGGATTCTTCCAAGAACTTTACCACAGAGGTGTCTTGTAACCTCCACTTACCCATGATTCTGGTCTGGCCAGTGCTAAGATTCAAAGAAGGCTCTGGTGGTCAAACTCACTAAAGAGAAACCACTCTACACCCTCCACTGCACCCTCTCTTCCCCCAGTGAGGAAGACATCTGCTCCCCTCTCAGTTGGCTGCTGTGAGCCATAAGTTTTATCTAGGTTGTTCACCTTGATGGTAGGGGATAGGTGCCATTTCTAGCTACAGGGGTTAGTAATTCACAGTTTTTGTTTCAGCTTCTTTGTATTTATGGCCCTCTCTCTCCTGCACAATGCACAGCACTCTTCTGATCTGTAGACCTTCCAAAGCAGCTCCTTCAAACTTCTTTTTGCCCTTTGTATTAGTCAGCCAAAGGGGTGTTGATGCAAAATACCAGAAATTGGTTGATTTTTTATAAAGGGTATTTATTTGGGGTGGGAGCTTACAGATACTGGGCCATACAGCAGAAGTTACTTCCCTTACCAAAGTCTATTTCCATGTGTTGGAGCAAGATGGCTGCTGATGTCTGCCAGGGTTCAGGCTTCCTGGGTTCCTCTCTTCCTGGGGCTTGCTTCTCTTTCCTCTGTGTGCTTACTCCAGGGACTCCAGCTTAAGAGTTCAGCATCAAACTCCAACATCAAAACTTCAACATTAAAACCCCTCCAATTCTGTCTTTTGTCATGCCTTTTATCTGTGAGTCCCCACCCACCAAGGGATGGGGAGCCAATGCCCTACTGACACAAGAACTTTACTTGATCAAGTAATCAAATAAACCTCTGAATCCTATATAATCTCATATGCCCAGAGGTAAAGACAAGTTTACAAACATCATCCAATATTTCTTTTTAGGATTCATCAATAATATAAAACTGCTACACCCTTTCTCCATTGTTTTTGCAAGAAAGTTGAGCCCCATCTCCCTACTCCAATGCCATCTTTCAGAAGTCTCAGTTACTCTATTCTTATCTCCTGCATTTTGCATCTGACTCTTTCTGAACCATGGGCCCTGTATTGCCTTCCATGTGTTCACATGATTTCACAGCTTCATCTTGACCACACTGACTAATTCTCTTACAAATGCTCCTGGTGAAAAACATGTTTCACTGAGAAAACTGACATGTCTATCACCCCACTAGGGCACAGGGTCGTAAGGTTTAATCCCACTTGCTTAGGTTGCTTATGGCTAATGGAAACAGAACTTAGACATACCAATGGTTGGCTCATCTCCCAATTACCAGCCTCTCTACATGGTTACCCCTGTCACCACCATCACTAGCCAAAAGCAGAGATTGTTGTGGCTTGCATTACTTTGCATCCATATGGGCAGAGGCATCTCATAACTACCCACAACCACTTCAGATGTCCCCATGCCTCTGTAAGGACCTCCTCCAGATTAGTGACAGCAGGGCACCTACACCCTTGGGAAAAATTCTCATCCCTCCCAGTAGGATGGGCTCATGCTTCATGGCCCTAGCAGTCCAAAGTTTGGGTAACTCACTCTTTCCTATTGTCAAGTCATCACCAGACTTTTGTCTCACCTTCTTTCTACCTAAACTGCCAAGGAGTTTCTATCTATACCCATCCAAATACAGCTGGAATGCTATGGGATGCAGACCAAGTAAAAAACATACTAATACTACTGCTCATAGAAACAACAGCAACAACAATAAATATCTATTCAGTATTTATTAATTCCAAACAACGTCCTATGCTCAACTCTATGGTGTTGGAATTAGTATCTTCATTTTTGAGATACCAAGCTAAGGCATAAAGAAGCCAAGTAAGGGAAAAGATGGCAGAGTAAGGAGCTCCAGGACTTAGTCCCTCCATAAGAACCACTATTAAAAAAACAGAAACCATTTTGAGTCAACTATTTTAAAATCAGGAGTTGAGTAGAACACTGTATACTATCTAGGGAAGAAGAGGAGAAAGAAGCTATTAAACTGATAAACACCAGTAAATTGTTCTATCCACACAGTGGTTACTGGGGCCTATCTTCCACAGTTGTGGCAGGAAGAAGTGGGGGCCAGCACCTGTCCTTGCTTGCTGGTGTCAGAAAGGGATACAAAATTCCACTTCCCCAACATCCAGGGTGGGCACAGGGCAACCACTGATCATGGCTTTTGATTACCTACTTGGGATCACTGGAGACTCAGCTCTAAGGATGGGTATTCTTCCAATCCACTCCAGACAAAGTCAAGGGAGGAGTCTTAAATGTGGTATGCAGCCTCAGAGGGGCAGAGGACAGTTGAAGAGTTGCATTTTCTAGGCAGGTAAGGAAAGTGCACCATTAGGGATTTTGGAAGAATTTCCTGATCCCTCAGTCTACCCTTTTAAGGGTAGTTTGGAGCTGGTTGGCACCCTCTTTTGAGGTCTCTAGGCTTGTACTGGCTGGGAAAGACTGACTTGAGAAACTTCTCTCCAGCATGCCCCACCTCCCAGAACTTACCCTTCAGGCAAAAGTAGCTTGAGACAACAAAACATGATTAAGGCAGATGGCCTCGGGCAAAGGATAACCTGCCTTAAGTCTGGCAGTGGAACACTCAGAAAAGGGAGAAAGTCTGTCTTCTGGTAAATAAAGGGAGCATCAAAAGTCCTATAAACAAGATAGCTCCTAAGGCCACTAGGAAGTATGAAGCCAGGACAAGACACAGGCTCAAAAAGACAGTGAGTACCCTGCACTTCACATTCCCCTTGAGCAACCTTCCCAATAGGAGAGCTGACACTCAAGAAAATCTCTGTCTTATAACCCACTGGTTACAAATTCCAGTAACATACAACCTGAGTGAAAAATCCCAGAGTTAACATTTTAAAATATTAAAATGTACGGTGTACAACAAAAGATTATAAGACAAACAAAGAAACAGGAAATGGTGGCTCAACCAAAGGAAAAGAATAAAAATCCAGAAAACACCAACAAAGAAGAAAAGATTGTAGGTATACCAGGCAAACACTTAAAAAATGATCTTCAATATGCTCAAGGAGATGAAAAAAAAGAAAGAGAAAGAACTATATGATATCAAGAAAACAGTGAATGAACAATGTGAGAATCCAAGTAAAGATATGGAAATTTTTAAAAAGAGCCAAACAGAAATATTGAAGTTGTTGAACAACAATAACTGATATAGAAAATATTCCTAGTAAGGTTGCAACAGCAATTTGGAGCTAGCAGAAGAAAGAACCAGTGAACTTGAAGACAAGGCATTTGAACTGAGGAGCAGAAAGAAGATAGGATTATATATTTTAAAAAAAGAGCCTAAAAAAGCTCTGCAACTCCATTAAGGAATAACAATATACACATCGTGGGAGTCCCAGAAGAAGAACGAGAAAGGAGCAGAAGGAATATTTAAAGTAATGGTGACAGAAAATATCCTAAATTTAGCAAAAGACTTGAATGTGTGTATTCAAATTGATGGCCAACTGATTTTTGAC
Source organism: Dasypus novemcinctus (assembly GCF_030445035.2). Taxonomy (NCBI): domain Eukaryota; kingdom Metazoa; phylum Chordata; class Mammalia; order Cingulata; family Dasypodidae; genus Dasypus; species Dasypus novemcinctus. The sequence goes on along the minus strand of NC_080690.1, from coordinate 45,409,379 downwards.
AAAGGGACAAAGACTACTCAATTGAGAAAGAATATTCTTCTCAGCAAATAGACCTAGGAAAACTCAATGTCCATTTGCAAAAGATTGAAGGAGGACACCTACTTAAAACCATATACAAAAGTCAACTCAAAATGGATAAGAGCCAGAACTATAAAAATCCTAGAGGAAAATGTAGAGAAACATCCTCAGGACCTGGGTTATACAGCAGTTTCTTAGACTTAATATCCAAACACAAGCAACAAAAGTTAAAATAAATAAATGAGACTTCACAAAAATTAAAAACTTTTGTCCCACAAGGAACTTGGCCATCAAAGTAAAATGACAGACTATAAAATGAGAGAATATATTTGGCAATCACGTATCTGATAAAGGTCTAATATCCAGAAAATATAAGTAAATCATTCAAATCAACCACAAAAAGACAACTCAATAAAAACGGAAAAATACTTAAATAGGCATTTCTCAAAAAAAGATAGACAAATGGCCAAAAAGTACATAAAAGATGTTCAATATCTTTTGCTATTAGGGAAATGCATATCAAAACCACAATAATATACCTTTCCACACCCACTAGAATGGCTACTATTAAATTAAAAAAAACAGAAATTTACAAGTGTTGGAGAGGAAGTGGAGCAATAGGAACATTCATTCAATGCTGGTGGCAATGTAAAATGGAGCAGCCACTGTGGGAGATAGTTTGGCAATTTCTCAGAAAGTTAAATATAGAAAGAGTTAAGTATAGAATAATCATATAAAGCAATAATCCCACTTCTAGATATATACCCCAAAGAATTGAAAGCAGAGACTCAAACAGATATTTAAACACTGATGTTTATAGAGACAGTATTCACAATTGCCAAAAGATAGAAGCAACCCAAGTGTCCATCAACTGGTGAATGGATAACAAAATTTATGGTACATATACACAATGGAATATTATTCAGCCATAAAAAGGAATGAAGTTCTGATACATGTGAAAACATGGATGAGCCTTGAAGACATCATATTGAATGAAATAAGCCAGACCTAAAAAAGACAAATAGTGTATGGTCTCATTAATATGAAATCATTATAGTAAGCAAACTCATGGAATCAGAATCTAGAATATAGGTTCCCAGGATCAAGGTTAGGGGTAGGGAATAGAGGGCTAAGGCTTAAAATGTACACAGTTTCTATTTGGGACGATAGAAAAATTTTGGTAATGGATGGTGGTGATAGTTGCACAACATTGTGAATATTTTAATGTGGTTAAAGGAAATTATAGGTTGTATATTCCTTACTAGAATAAATTTTTTTAGAAAAATACATGAAACTGCATAACACAAACCATGAACCCTTAATTAACCCATGGCTATAACTAGTACAATTATAAAAATGTGCTTTTATCAGTTGTAACAAATGTATCCACAATGCAAAGCCTTAATAACAGGGTGGCATATGGTATTCCTGTGTTTTATATATGATTACTCCATAAGCCCACAACTTCTTTAATTAAAACATAAAAAATAAAATAAGAATTGAAAAGGGACCAAATAAGATGCCCAAGATCATACTGACAAGGATTTGTATGTACCTCAGGGTCCACCCTCTTAACCACTGTATTAAGCTGCAGCATGAGAATGCAGCATTCTTAAAAATACATTACTAATGCAAGAACTCAGTGAAGGACACAGGCAAAAGGAAAATGTATCAAGACTGTACTTGTCTTCCCATGGGGAGCCAGTTAAAGACTGGTTATGTTTGACATGGTGCAGTGAAGATTTGGATAGAGGGAAAGGGGTCATGGAATGGTGTGCAAAACATGAGAGGATTAGGAAGGAATATGCTAATTTTTGTCCTAGGGGTTAAATAAGTAGAACTAATGGGTGCATGAAAAGGCTTCAGGAAGTAAGAGTTGTTCTTTAAGAATTATTGAGTTTACATCACTGGCACTCAGTGACCTGTGTAACCTTGGTAAGATCATTTTTTTTTAAATAGGGGAGTAGTAGAAGTGTTGATATCCTGCCGTATAACCTCTACACTCACATGCCAATGGCATCCTACTGTAAGAACCCACAACCCCACCTTAGGTTTTTCTCACTTTCAGCAGAGCAGGCTGGAAGTTCCAGAAAATTAGTGCCCCTGGGAGCAACTTCAGAGGAAATAGAGTTAGAGGATAATTACCCCAGTTTCCTCACCCCGTAGTGAGATAACTTTGAGGCATTCTCCAGAATTTTTCAGAGGTCCCCAGCAGGATGGAGCCTAAATTGCCTACAGCAATAACATGCACTAATGCACCCAGTATTGGCTTATTTCTCTTTCCTGTCTCCAGTCCTTTAATGATGCTCCCTAAGATCACCTTCCACAGAAAGCATTCGTATTTAGTTCTCATGGGGAAATTCAGCCTCAGCCAAAAGGTTCAAATACTGCATGAAATCTTGCCTGGATGACTTCTTTTGTCTTTTCCAGACCAGGACGTTGTGTTTGCATTTCTTTTTGTTATGCTCAGATTCTACACAAAGACACTTGAGTTCAATTCAATAATTAACAGATTTCAAATCCTATGTTCAAAGAGAGCCAGTAGCTGTCATAATCTGAGTAACATACTAGAACTATTCCTGGCAGGGATGAGACACAGGGCAGGACATTTTTGAAAGGAGTGAAGGAAAAGAGTCACAGCACTGCACGAAGGGGCACCCCATGACAGAGAGAGGGGTAATTGGGAAAGAGAGAGTGATGCATATAAAGAACAAATTTTGCTGCCTCTACCAGCTTCATCAGAGCCATCTCTAAATTTTGCTTTCCATCTTGCTGGTTGTATGGAATTGAGAATTAATAAAATCACTTTGATTTTCTTAAATGGCCATTATGAAAATCTTTCTCTTGTCACAGCTAAATGGACTTTTTCAACTGTATTTTTACAAACAATCTCCAAGGTCAGGATAAGCAAATGGCCAATTAGCCACGGGAGTAAGGACCCAGAAATACACAGATCTTGTTGGCAATTTAAAAGCATGGCAAATGCCATTGTATAAAGCTGCATTTAACTTGTTGAATATTAAAACCATTGCTGCTCAGCTGCAGAGAGATATTCTTTCCCAAATTTCTGCCTTGAATCCCATTATTTCAGTCTCAATTACACCATCAAAATTTCACCATTCATAAACATATTACCAATCAGAAAGTGTACTTGATGGCATTTTTATAGTGTGTTATGTAATAAAATATAGGGATTAAAAAAAGAATAGCTAGCTGCAATGTAGCCAATCAGCCAAACAAAACTATAAATCAAGTTTGGTAGAAACTGCAGGTCACATTCAAGTTTGTAAATTCATTCCAGAGCCACATCACCTTGCAATTCAACCTTGTCAATCTTCTTCCTTGACCCCAGCATCACAAGAGTGGTAATAATAATAAATATACTGACCACATAAGCATATCCCATTAAGAGGCAATTAAGCATTGAGTGGACTGGAAGAGAGTGTAAACTGCAATGTAAATGTAAACAATAATCCATGCTATGTAGCAATGCTCCAAAATATATTCATCAAATGCAATGAATGTACCTCACTAATGAAAGAAGTTGTTGATGTGGGAAAAGTGGGGGGTGTGGGGAGTGGGGCATATGGGCATCTCCTATATTTTTTAATGTAACATTTTGTGTGATCTATGTATCTTTTTAAAATAAGTAGGCAGCTGTTTCCACTTTCGTCCTCTTCCGCTCAAGATGGTGGCTTCCTGGGCAATTGGCAGCCTTAGACGCTTCGCTGCCTCCAGGACTCTTCGCTCCCCAGGTTATGTTTGCCGTGACTTTACAGGATCCCCTGCTTCGATGGCCAGAACCCATATTAACTATGGAGTCAAAGGGGATGTGGCAGTTGTCCGAATTAACTCACCCAACTCAAAGGTAAATACACTGAATAAAGAACTGCAGTCAGAGTTCTTAGAAGTAATGAATGAAATCTGGGCTAGTGATCAAATCAGAAGTGCTGTCCTGATCTCATCAAAGCCAGGCTGCTTTATTGCAGGTGCTGATATCAACATGATAGCCGCTTGCAAGACCCCGCAAGAAGTAACATATTTATCGCAGGAAGGACAGAAAATGTTTGAGAAACTTGAGAAGTCCCCAAAACCTATTGTGGCTGCCATCAGTGGATCCTGCTTGGGAGGAGGACTTGAGCTTGCCATTTCATGCCAATACAGAATAGCAACAAAAGATAGAAAAACAGTATTAGGTACCCCTGAAGTTCTGCTGGGGATATTACCAGGAGCAGGAGGTACACAAAGGCTCCCCAAAATGGTGGGTATGCCTGCTGCTTTTGACATGATGCTGACTGGTAGAAATATTCGTGCAGACAGAGCAAAGAAAATGGGACTAGTTGACCAATTGGTGGAACCCTTGGGACCAGGAGTAAAACCTCCAGAGGAACGGACAATTGAATACCTAGAAGTTGCAGTGACTTTTGCCAAAGAACTGGCTGATAAAAAGATTTCTCCCAAGAGAGACAAGGGATTGATGGAAAAACTGACGTCGTTTGCGATGACTATTCCATTTGTCAGGCAACAAATTTACAAAAAGGTGGAAGAAAAAGTACGAAAGCAGACCAAAGGCCTTTATCCTGCACCACTGAAAATAATTGATGTGGTAAAGACTGGAATTGAGCAAGGGATTGAGGCTGGCTATCTCTCTGAATCTCAGCAATTTGGAGACCTTGCAATGACCAAAGAATCAAAGGCCTTGGTGGGACTTTACCATGGTCAGGTCCTGTGCAAGAAGAATAAATTTGGAGCACCTCAGAAGGATGTTAAGCATCTAGCTATTCTTGGTGCAGGGCTGATGGGAGCCGGCATTGCCCAAGTCTCCGTGGATAAAGGGCTAAAGACTATACTTAAAGATGCTACAGTTGCCGGGCTAGGCAGAGGACAGCAACAAGTGTACAAAGGATTGAATGATAAAGTGAAGAAGAAAGCTCTAACATCATTTGAAAGGGACTCCATTTTCAGCAACTTGACTGGGCAGCTCGATTACCAGGGTTTTGAAAAGGCAGACATGGTGATTGAAGCTGTGTTTGAGGACCTTAGCCTCAAGCACAGAGTGCTAAAGGAAATCGAAGTGTTGATTCCAGATCACTGTGTCTTTGCCAGTAACACATCTGCTCTCCCAATCAGAGAAATTGCTGCTGTCAGCAAAAGACCTGAGAAGGTGATTGGCATGCATTACTTCTCTCCTGTGGACAAGATGCAGCTGCTGGAGATTATCACAACTGAAAAGACATCTAAGGACACAACTGCTTCTGCTGTAGCAGTTGGTCTCAAGCAGGGGAAGGTCATCATTGTGGTTAAGGATGGACCTGGCTTCTACACCACCAGGTGCCTTGCCCCCATGATGTCTGAAGTCATCCGGATTCTCCAGGAAGGAGTCGACCCCAAGAAACTGGATTCCCTGACCACAAGCTTTGGGTTTCCTGTGGGTGCTGCAACACTGGTGGATGAAGTTGGTGTGGATGTAGCTAAACATGTAGCCGAAGATCTCGGCAAAGCCTTTGGGGAGCGGTTTGGAGGTGGAAGCATAGAACTGGTGCAGCAGATGGTATCCAAGGGCTTCCTGGGTCGCAAGTCTGGGAAGGGCTTTTACGTCTACCAGGAGGGTGTGAAGAATAAGAATTTGAATTCTGACATGGATAGTATTTTGGCAAGTCTGAGGTTGACTCCTAAGTCTGATGTCTCCTCTGACGAAGACATCCAGTTCCGCCTGGTGACAAGATTTGTGAATGAGGCGATCCTGTGTCTGCAGGAAGGGATCTTGGCTACGCCTGCAGAAGGCGACATTGGAGCGTCTTTGGGCTTGGCTTCCCCCCTTGTCTTGGAGGGCCCTTCCGCTTTGCAGATCTGTACGGTGCTCAGAAGATTGTGGACCGGCTCAGGAAGTACGAGGCTGCCTACGGGAAACAGTTCACCCCATGCCAGCTGCTGATCGACCACGCTAACAACCCTAATAAGAAGTTTTACCAGTGAGCAGGTCTCGTGCCCTGCTCCGTAAGCTCACTAACCCGCAGCTCAGGCAGTGCTGGTCCTCCATGAGAGTGGCATTGAGATTTCTCCAAGGAACCAGAAGGAAACAAACTCTGACATCAGGCTTGCTCCTTGATCAAAGTGTCTTCAGCTGTGACCATCTTTCCCTCCTGTTGGAGTCCTGACTGTGAATTAGATTTTGCAGTCCATCTTGGAAAGCAGAACCCACTGAGCTCATGATTTCATGAGGCCCAAAGTGGCAGCATCTCTGGAGCCGTTTTTACTGCCTGTTCCTTCCTGGGAGGCTGGTGGTGGCGAGAGCGGTTCTGCACCCAGCCAAACATGGTAACAATAAAAGCCAACTCTTTATCAGCTAAAATAAATAAATAAATAAATAATAAAATAAAATAAAATAAGTAAAAAATACATTTAAAAATCAATATTCAGCAAATAAATTATTACAACCTTGTTTAAAAAAATAAAGAGGCAGTTGAGAAGGCAGGTATGTGCAGTAAATCTGGAGTCTGAACTCCAGGGCTCTGCAGTTTAGTAGCTCTGCTGGCTGAGGGTAGTCTTTTAACTTCTTTGAGATTCCATATCTGTATCTATAAAATCAGAATAACTAAAATTCCTGCCTCACTGGCCTATTTTTGTTTGGATTAAATAAGGTGATATGCTCAAAGTGTTCACATGGTGGTGGAGTATAATAAACATTCCTAAAGTGGTTCTTTATTAGAACATTGTCTCAGTTAACATTCAGAATTAGAAAAAGAGCAGGTGCTCACCAAGTGAATGTTGGAAACTAGAGCACAGAGAAAATTGTCCATGAGACCATGTTATGAGGGAGAGGTGTAGAATAAGTCTAAGAAGGCCCTTCAAAAGGCCCACCTTGCTTTTCATAGTTAAAATAGCAGGTAGCTGAGAGTCAGGCTTTTTGTCTGGCCCTACAGGGTCTGGATATTGGCATTCCCAGTCCCTGAATTTTCTCATGTATAAAACACATATTAAAATAAATTGCTCACTGCAATTCAAGGTGTTTTTTGGGGGAGGGAGGGGTGAAAGGGAATATATATAAATATATATATATATATCCTTGGAAAACAGAGAAGAAATAGCTAGACATGGGGAGCCAATATTTAGCCAAAGGACTGAATCAGGCTGAACCTACATCTGGGGAGCTCCTTAGCCAGCCAACTGCATATCTTTTGAGCAAGTGAGAGAGAAACTGAAAACAGCCACCATGAGAGAAGAAACAGCAATGAAATTGTTTCTGGTTTCTAAAAATTTCTTTTCAGAGTCAGACTGGAGATCGAGGCTGGGTATATCACTGGTATGTGGAATAAGGACTTCCAAATCTCCCAGCCTCTTCAGAGAAGGTAAGATGGAAATGATTGTTCCCACTGCACAAATAGGGATTCTTAAGGTTAAAGAGATAATGAGACTTTCCTAACAGCACATCACTACTTAGTGGTAAATTTATTGGCCCACAAATCCTTGCTTGATAACACCATACTCTATATATCTGATACCTCCTCTTTTGCCCCACATTCTGTAGGAGCAACACTGGCCTCCTTGTTATTATTCTAACACATCATGTGTGATTTTGCAGTGGTGCCTTTGCGCCAGCTGCTCCTCCACTTGGATCCTTCTTCCTTCAGATTTCTTTGTGAGTTACTCCCCCTACTTCATTAGGTGTTTGCTTAAATGGCACACTTTGAGACAGGCCTTCCTTGCCCATACCATTTGAATAGTTCCCCATTACTTTCTTTCTCAACACTGCTTTATTCTCCTTTTTATCATTTATCTCCACCCAACATATTATAAATGTGCTTATTGTATATCACCCTGTTGTGGGTGGAATTCTGTATGCCAACTCAGACATGTTCTTAATTTTACCTACATCTCTGTGGTTATGAGCCCATTGTAAATATGACTTCTTGCAGATGTTATTTTTAACTAAGATGTGGCCCAACTGAATGACAGTGAGTATTAATCCATACTACTAGAGACCTTATAATGAGAAGAAATCTGAAGCCAGAAGTTGGAGAAAATCCCAAGGAAGAGTTAGAAGAAACTGGAAAAACAAACACAAGAGATCACCATGTGGTGGGAAGCAGAGATGCAATCCACAAGGATTGCTGGTAACCAGCATGAGAATTCTACAGTCTCCAGGAAAAAGCAAGCCTTGCCAATATCTTTATATAGGACTTCTTCTAGCCACAAAACTGAGAGCCAATACATTCTCGTTAATCCCAAACCAGTTTGTTGTATTTATGATAGCAGCTCTGGAAAACTAAGATAATACCCTATTACAATGTAAGCTCCAAGATGGAAGGAATCTTGCTTTCTTTCTGTTGTATTCCTAGGGCTTAGAATTGTGTCTGGCATCAACAAAAACATTTTGGATGAAAAAACATATGGCTTCAAAATTGATCTTCAAATGTATCCTGCATAATAGTTTCATCACTCTGGCAGAGAACTGAACATTGATGGGTACCTGACTGCTGTGTCCATCAGCCTGGTATTTGATACCATACAAGTGATACCATACCATTTGGATCATGGGTTAGGCCCTTTCCACATTTTTAAAATCTAGGCCATTATAAGAGTTTGGCCTTTGGTTTGAGCCCAATAACACTTTGACTCCATGCTCATGAATAGAAAGAATTCAGTCCAAATTATTCTAACACCAGTGAATGTTATCCAGAAAACATTTTCCAAAACAAACTCCATTAAGCTATTTTAATCCCTTAGCACTCAATGTTGCCAGCTCTCTGCTCTTCCTTTCCTTTAGCTTTGTTCTCCTCTGTGTCTGCTTCATTATTAAGCCAGCTCTTGCCTCATGTCAAAAAGATGAGTGTCAGCAACTCCAGGCTTATTTTCCTACTGACTCAGCAACCCCAGCTGAAAGGTTTTTTTAAACCAATTGTTCCAATAAAAAAACTGCTCCTTACAGTTTATCAGGCTCATTAGGGTCATGGGCCTCTCCCTGACCTATTGCTGTTGTCAGAGGCACTCTAATTGGACTTAAACTAGGGTACAAGACTATCTTTGGATGCAATTATTCACTTATCCTTCATGGACTAAGAGTGAGGGTAACTCCCCAAAATAAATTTAAGGCACAATTATTAGAAAAAAGGAAATGGATGCCAGATGGGCATAAATAGCAGATGTTTTTAATAGTAGTTTACTAGATTTGAGAATATCTTGGATTCCTTTCAAATCATGAAGCTTCTGCTTCTGTGAAAATATAATGTGATTACCAGCATCACTTCTCCTTCCTGAATGAGAGAATAGCAGGAAGCCCATTGGCTTGGCACTTACCTCAAGCAAGTTGTCTGAGTGGGTGGAGCGTCTGACTAGAAACTGGTGTGACTGGACCCATCTCTGGTTTCATACTGGGAAGTAATAAGGAAATTCCCAGTCTTCTCTGATAGGCAGGACTGAAGACAAATGGAGAGAGCCCATTTCTCACTGGAGACCAGTGCCTTAGAGTAAAAAATAAATTGGGAACTAATATGCTGGGTATTTATTTCCTTGAAATAATGTCCAAATGTAACTGAAATGATAATCAAATGGCTTTCATTATGTGTAATCTTAAAAGCCATGTGCTGTTCATCTCATTTTCTCCTTGTTGATTCCCTAGGTACCTTCCTCATCACTTTCTACCTTTCTCTGTGCCTTGAGAGGGAGACAATCTTTGTGAGCTACATTAACATGTATATTTCTAGTTGGGTTTGACCAGTTGGAATCACGATAGGAAATTAGGAGCGTGGGAAAAGGTGAGGTCAAGGAACTTATTTCCCTGACTTCATTACTGCCAAATTGCCATGCAGTGGCTCCATCCCTGTACAAAAAGGTCACAACTTCTTCATTGTGGCTCTCCTCACACAGTCACTCTCTCTAACATTTATAATCTCCCTTCCCTACTTTGCTAGCCCAGACGGTCTACACCATTCTTCGTAGATTTTCCTTAAATCTGTCCAGAGCCTTGTAAACAGTCCTTTCAGTAAACCCTCTTCAATGACCTATTTTGAATGTGTTTACCATTTACTGCCTACTAGGTCCAGACATAAACAATCCATTTACACATACAACAAAGGAGGTCCTTTTCTGCCCCTTGGTGAAAACTTAGGCAGTTCCATGATTTTTCTGCTCATTTAAGTTTTTTAAAAATCCTATGGTCAATCCCAGCGATGAGCCTCCTTGGCACTGAGGAATTACTATGAATTACTAGCTGCAACTAGAAAAATACCTTGAATAAAAGGGGGAAATGGTAAAGACAAATGAGTTTATATGGGTAAAAGTCTTCAAAAAAGAGTTGGGCTAGAACAGCAAGATGGCAGCCAAGTAAGGAACTCCTAGAATCAGTTCCTGTCACAGGGCAGTTAGTAAACACCCAGAGTTATCTGAGCTAGCTGAAGCACCTGTTTGGGGGCTTCAGGAGACCAGAAGAGCATCCTGCAACATCCCTGGAAGGAATGGACCATCCTCCACCACAGGCACAAGCTGCCTTGGGAGGTGTTCCATGGCTGGAATTGAAAGCTCCACTTCCCAAAAATGGGGGAGGAAGAGATGGTTCGGCACCAACTTCAGCTACTGATGAGTAAAATTCAGCAGGCTAAAGTATAATCCTGAGAACAGCTAAAGCTTGAGCCTGTCCAAGTCAGAAAGAGGCCAGGAGCCACCATCTTAACTCCATGCCTGGCATGAGGGTAAGTGGGGTGGATTGAAAATCACAGTGCTGGTAGGGGCCAGCTTCTTTCCATCTAGGTCAGACTGCAGGTCTAGCCTAAACCCCAGTGCCACCTCTGACGGGGAGGAAGATGCAGGGACCTGCAACAGTCTCTCAGGGAAATTGCTGGACAAGCCATGGAAGCCAGTAATTGTCCTACTCTGGTGGTGCAAGCCAATCCAGGAGCTGTTCTGTGACTGGAATTAGAAGTTTCATTTCCCAAAAACAGGGGAGGAGAAGACGGTTGGCAGCCGATTTCAGTTACTGATTGGTAGACTCAGATGGCTAAGGAATAACCCTAGAAACAGCTAGGGTGTGAATTTGTCCAAGTTGGAAAGAGGCCAGAGGCTGCCATTTTGACTCTGCCACCAGTCTGAGGGGAAGGGAGCCTGACCAAATATCACAGTGATGATAGGAACCGGTTTCTTTCACCCAGATTAGCCTGCAGCCCTAGCCTAGGCTTCAGTCCCGTCTCTGGCAGGGAGGAGATTGGCGAGCTCTGCACCATTCTATCCAGATAATTGAGTGTCCCTTTCACTGGAACCAACTGAATATTAGGGAGTCTATTGGGGCAACTGCCATCATCTTGGACCTGCACTGCATAGATTACTGCCCACACCTGGAGCTCCATCCACACCCCAGGCAAGGGAGAAAGGGGCATGAAACTTCATCAGTCTCTCTGGGCAACTACAGTCTAGGCCTGCACTACTTGGATTATTCCACACAACTGTGACTCTGTCCCTATCTCTGGGAAAGGAGAAAGTTGGGAGAAGCTTCATTAGTCCCTGGGGAAATGAGGGCAGCTTGAGTCACCACAGTTTAGAGCACCAATTACATCCTTGGCTCCTACTGCATAACCAGCAAGGAAGAAAGGGCAGGAAGCCCTAAACTAAAGATAAAAACTTCACCCAGAATAAAGACTCTAGTAATCCAGATGCCAAGACACCAACAAAAAATTACAATCCACACCAAGAAACAGGAAGCTATGGCCCAGTTAAAGGAACAAGGTAAGCCTCCAGATGACATAAAGGAGTTGAGACAACTAATCATAGATGTTCAAAAAAACCTCCTTAATAAATTCAATGGCATGGTTAAAGAGATTAAAGATATTAAGAAGGCACTGGATGAGCACAAAGAAGAATTTGAAAGCATACATAGAAAAATAGCAGATCTTATGGGACTGAAAGGCAAAATAAATGAAATTTTAAAAACATTGGAATCATAATAGCAGATTTGAGGAGGCAGAAGTAAGGACAGGTGAGCTTGAAGAAATGGCTTCTGGAGGTGAACATACAAAAGAACAGATGAAGAAAAGGATGGAAAAATTGAACAAGGTCTCAGGGAACTAAATGACAGCCAGAGATGTGCAAACATAGGTGTCATGGGTGTCCCAGAAGGAGAAAAGAAGGGAAAAGGAATAATGGTAGAAAATTTCCCAACCCTATTGAAGGACATAGATATTCATGTCCAAGAAGCACAATGTATTCCCATCTGAAAAAATCTGAATAGACCAACTCTGAAACACATATTAATGAGAATGTCAAATGCCAAAGACAAAGAGAATTCTGAGAACAGCAAGAGAAAAGCAATGCATAACATATAAGGGATACCCAATAAGATTAAGTGCTGATTTCTCACCAGAAACCATAGAGGCAAGAAGACAGTGATCTGAAATATTTAAGATATTACAAGAGAAAAACTTCCAGGCAAGAATTTTATATCCAGCAAGACTGTCTTTCAAAAATGAGGGCAAGATTAGAATATTCACAGATAAACAGAAACTGAGAGAACTTCTAAGCAAGAGACCAGAATGTCAGGAAATACTAAAGGGTGTGCTAGAGCCTGAAAAGAAAAGACAGGATAGAGAGGCCTGGAAGAGAGTCTAGAAATGAAGATTATTTCAATAAAAGTAACTAAAATTGTCAAAAGAGTGGTGAAAATAAAATATGACAGATAAAACTCAAACAGTCAGGAATAAACTTAACCAATGATGTAAAGCACTTGTATTCAGAAAACTGCAACCCAATGTTAAAAGAAATCAAAAAGTCCTAAATAACTGGAAGAAAATTCCATTCTCATGGGATGGAAGACTAAATATCATTAAGATGTCATATCTACTCAAATTGATATACAGATTCAATGCAACCCTGATAAAAATTCCACCAGCATTTAAAAAAAATTGACAACACAATTATCAAATTTATTTGAATAATCAGAAACATCAAAAAAGGAAAAGCGAGCTCTCATCTCCAGACTTTAAATCATACTACTAAGTTATAGTGGTAAAAACAGCATGGTACTGGCATAAAGACAGACACATAGACAAATGGAACCAAATTGATGGTTCAGAAACAGATCCTCACAGGTACGATCAAGTGATTTTTGCCTAGCCTGTCAAACCTGCACAACTTGGGCAAAACAGTCCATTCAGCAAAATGGTGCTGAAAGAACTGGATATCTACAGCCAAAAGAAAGAAAAAGGACCTCTATCTCACACCTTATCCAAAAATTAACTCAAACGAATCAAAAATCTAAAAATAAAAGCAAGAACCATAAAACTTGTAGAAGAAATTGTAGGAAAATGTCTTCAAGACCTGGTGGTAGGTGGTGGATACTTAATGGAGAAAAGAGAAAGACTGAGGTGGACTACTGATGTTTAATGCATGTAGAAATTTTAATTAGCTTCACTGTAATATGTGGAAATGAATAGAATGTATGATAACAAGTAGTGAGTAATAGCTAGTTTATAAATGGGAATGTGGCTAAAAATGGTAGTCTAGGGATATAAATGCCAATTGACAGAATGCTAGAGAATAATCTAGGAACTGAATTGCACAGTAAACTAAGAGGTGGATAAGAACTGTGGTTGGTGGTACAGATGCAAGAGTGTCCTTTGTGAGCTAGAGCAAATGTATATCACTACTGCTGGGTGTTGGGAACACATTGGAAAAATACAACTGGAATGACTTATGGACTGTGGTTAGCAGTAATAATATAATATTCTTGTATGTATGCTAAAGATGTACTGTGTTGATACTGGGACAGTATGGAAAATGTGAGCCAAATGTATACTATGGACATGGTAACAATTAGATGATATTATCTTATCTGTAACAAATGTTCCACCACAGTGTGATGTGTTGGTAGAAGGGTGTTACTTGGGAATTCTGCACATATGTATGATCATTCTATAAGTTTACAACTTCTGTAATAAAAAATATATTTAAAAAAAATAATAGAGTGGGTTGGGGGAAAAACATCAAATGTAAGATAAGGACTATAATTACTAGAAAGATTTTAACAATATTCTTTTGCAATTTGTAACAAACATCTCATGACAATGCAAGGTGTGGGTGGAGCATTGATATATGGGACCACTGTATGATGTTATGCATGTTTGCTTCGTGAGTTCACAACTTTTACTATACACTTAATTATTTATATATGTTCATATATACATGACAAAGATAATAATAATAGGGAGGGTTGGGGGAAATACTTCGGTGAGTAGTAATATTTTGACAATGCTCTTTAATAATTGGTTAAAAAGGTTTAACAACAGTGTAAGGTGTTGATGGTAGGGTAAATTATGAGAGTCCTGTATGATGTTATATATGTTTGTTTTGTAAGTTCACAACTATTATTATACACTTATTGTTTGTGTATGTTTGTGTGTGGGTGATATATTTCAGTAAGTTAATTTAAAAAAAAAGAGTTGGGAGGTCATCAGAGAGTTCATGCTTGCACACATCTCAGCAGGATCCCAGAGACAGCCAAAGTAGATACAACCCCAGGTACTGGTGCTCAGAGGACTACAGAGACACATAGGGTCTACAGTCATGGCTGATGGCTCTGAAGTTCAGTGCCTTATCAGTGGGCCTTACTTTAGAATTTGTGTTCCTGAGTGTGATGGAGTTGGGCTCAGATGTGACCTTTCTACACATGCCTCTTCTGTCACTTTTACTGAACCTGTGGTTGGCTCTGGGGTTAGTGTATACTCAGGAAACTTGGTGCATATTCAGGAAACTTGAATTTCTGGACTGGCCATGTGCCAGCTGTGTCCTGAGCCTCAGGAGAGTTACTCTCTGGTTCATTGGACTTACCCAGGTCAGCTAACAGGGAGGTGAAGATGGTCAACCACCACACCAGGGAACCTAAAGGGCCTACAACTGCAAGCAGGAGAATCACATCCATCAACCATGTGGGGTCTAAGCCCCTCTCAATTTAGAGGTTGAGTGGACACCACCATACCAGGCTCCATAGGATGGAGGAATAAAATAATGATTAAACTTGCTAAAAAATATTAAAAAAGTAATAATTTTTTAAAAAGAGTAAACTTACTGGTATTCTACTATAGAACTATTGTGACTAGCAATGGAAGAAATTGTAGCATTGATGTGGAGAAAGTGGCCATGGTAGTTGCTGAGGGCAGGGAAAGGGAAGAAGAGATGTGATTAGGGGGCATTTTCAGGACTTGGAGTTATCCTAAATGATATTCAGGGACTGATGCTGGACATTATATATCCTGCCTTAACCCATTGAATGTACTGGGGGAGAGTGTAAACTACATTGTAAACTATAATCTATCCACCAAATGCAATGAATGTGCCACAATGATGAGAGAGGTTGTTGATATGGGAGGAGTGGTGTGGGGTGAGGTATAGATGGGTATATGGGAACCTCTTATATTTTTTTAATGTAAACTTGTTTGTGATCTATGTATCTTTTAAAAAAGCAACTAAATTTAAAATATTTTTAAGAAAACAAAAATAGATAAAGACACAGTCAAATTCAATTAAGTAAAATTTCCCAGTCCCAAATAATAATTGAAACTTGAAAGATACTTGGTGGCTGCAGACTGACTGCAACAGTGAGTCAAGGGAGGGAAAAAGTGAGGAAAAATGTACTCTTTCTCTATTTTACCACCTAGTATTTATCCTCTTCCTACAATTTGCTAAACAAAGTTTCAAGCCCTTACTGGGTCAAAGAAAGGGGTGAGAAGAAAAGTAAGGGAGATAAGTATTTACTTGACTGGCCCTACAGTGTGATGGCTCTAAACTTTTGGGGCCTGAAAATAGAAAGAAGCAAGTCATTTTCCCTCATTCAGTTATCCGGTCTCCACACAACATATTCACAGAACAGAACATGTAGCTAAAGAGGAATATGGGCTGTAGATTCCCAGTGTCACATAGCAAAGTATAAAAGAATGGTTTACAGCTGAGAGACAATAGCTTAAAACAAGCACAGCTTCAAAATGAGATCACATAAACATCAATGCCCAAATTTTGCTAACTCATAAGACACACTCTCAAGAAGTTTTCTTCCTTTGCCCACATTCCTGCCAAGGCCCATAAAATAGAAAATTCCAACCATTCAGAAGACTTAAAGAAGGAAAGCTCTGGATTTCCCTCCACCCTCTATCTTTTTCTCTCCACATCACAGCTCAGCCTGTCCTGGGGAGACTTAGTTGCAGCCTATCCAGAGGTCACATGCCTCTCTTTTCCTCTGTTCTTTGAAGAAAGAAGAATTATTTCTGCCTGTATCTGTACTCAGGTATAAACATATTCTCTAATCCAACTTCTCCAATAATAAAGGTGATATCTTGAATCCTAACCCAGGTGTGTATCTCATTTTTTCATAACATGGAAAGAAGAGAGCTATGAATAGTTCTCTCTTGGTGCTGGTTTGGGTCTTTTGAGAACTCCAGAAAATCCTGTTCTTAAAGTGAGCCCATTCCTATGCCTGTAAACGCATTGTAGACTGTACCTTTTGATTAGACTCACCTCAGTAGGGACCTTTTGATTAGACTCAGTAGGGGACCTTTTGATTAGACCCCTTTTGATTAGATAGCTTCAGTTAAGGGACTTTGATTGGATTGCACAACTGAGGGTGAATATTAATCTTCTTACTGGAGTCCTTTATAAATGGAAGACTATAAAGCCACAGAAACAGAGAAACAGCAGAAAAGACAGAGGGAGATGTCTCTATGACTGGAGCAGAAAAGCACACACAAAAAAAGGCCCCCAAGAATCTGAGAGAGAAGGCCCATGGAGAACAAAAAGCTGAAGCAATGAGGCCCAGAGGAGAGAAGAGAGTGAGTGTACAATACCATGTGCCTAATTGCACACAGCTGAGCTTGGGGTGAAAGTGAACCTGGAGGAAAAGCAGAGAGCAGCATAGCTGCCATTGTGTCTTGTCATGTGGCAGGAGCCCAGGATCACCAACTTTTGGAGAGACAGCATCACTGATGATACCTTCATATGGACATTTTCATAGCCTCATAACTATAATCTTTTAACCTAATAAATTCCCATTAAAAGCCAACCCATTTCTGGTATATGGCTCCCAGGAGCATTTAACAAACTAAAACACTCTCCTTCAAGACCCTAACACCAACTTACATAAAACTGGAGTCTATCACTATCATATCTCCTCTACCTCTCCTGCTGTAATTTTCCTTATAATGTCTGGGACAGTCTGGGATTTCCCAGCTTTCCCCTCTTCTCTTAGATGTCCACCTCTCTGGAGCCACCTAAGAAACAACCATTGTGCCCTGCACAGAGCACTGCAGTCACTCTTCCAGAACAATACGTGGACCTCATTTGTCTTTTAGTTTTCCATGCACCAGGATGATGCTATATTCTAGGCAGACATGGGAAAAGGACATCTCCCAAATTGTGTGGGCATTGTCATTAGAGTCTAAGCAATATAGAATGTGGCCCAGGTCTCATAGAGATTGTCAGCCAAGAAATTGCTTAAACCTTGCTTGGGAAAGAAAATAAATAACAGACAAAATAAATACAAATAGACCTACACTGAGACACCTACTATTCTGAATGACAAACATCAGAGGTAAAGAGAGGATTCTGAAAGTATCAAGAGAAAAGTAAAGCATCACGTACAAGAGAAGTTCAATAAGTTTAAATGCCAAATTCTCACCAGAAACCACAGAGGTGAGAAGAAAGTGTTAAGATGGATTTGAAGTACTGAAAGAGAAAACTTGTCAGACAAGAATTCTGTAACCAGCAAAACTATCCTTCAAAAATAAGGGTGAGTTTAAAGTCTTCACAGACAAAAACAGAGAATACGTTATGAAAAGACCAGAATTACAAGAGACACTAAATGGAGTGCTGCAACCTAAAGAGAAAAAACAAGGGTGAGAGACTTGGAAATGAGTGTAGAAATGAAGATTATTACAAAAATTATTATGAAGAAAATAAAGGATAAAAAGACAGACAATAGCAAAATATGGCAATGGAAAGCCAAAGGACAAAATGGATGAAGTAAGTAATGTCTTTACAGTAAAAAAATTGTATGTCTGTGGGTTGAACTTCCAAATAAAAAACATAGATTGATGAAATGGATTAAAAATATGAGCCATCCTAAACTGTCTAAAAGAGAATCACCTCAGATGTAAGGACAGAATCAGATTGAAAGGGAAAAGTTGGAAAAAGTTATTGCAGGCAAATAGTAACCAAAAAAGAGCTGGAGTAGTGATACTAATATTGGACAAAAATAGATTTTAAATGCAAAACTGTCATAAGGGATAAAAAGATCATTATATATTTATAAAATTGGCAAATCACCAAGAAGAAGTAACTATAAAAAAATTTATGCACCTAACCTGGGAGCCCCAAAATACAGGAAGAACACACCAGCAAAACTGAAGGGAGAAATAGAAGTATCTACAATAATAGTTAAAGACTATAGCACACCACTCTCAGTTTTGGATAGACCATCAGGACAGAGAATAAAGAAACAGAGAGCTTGAATAATATGATAAATGCACTAGACCTAACAGACATTTATATAGCATTACACACTTTAGCAGCAGGATATACCTTTTTTCAAGCACTCATGGATCTTTTGCCAAGATAGACCATGTATTGTGTCACAAGATGGGACTCAATACATTTTAAAAGATTGAAATTATACAAAACACTTTAGCTGATCATAATGGAAATTAGCTGGAAAGTAATAATGGAAGGAAAAAAGGAAAATTCATAAATATGTGGAGAATAAACAACACACAAAAAATCAGAAGGAAGAAATTGCAAGAGAATTCAGTAAATATCTTGAGATGAATGAAAATGAGAATGCAACATATAAAAACCTATGGGACACTGCAAAGTCAGTGCTGAGAGTGAAATTTCGTCCTCAGTGTTTAAATTTTTAAAAAAAGGAGCTAAAATTGAAGATCTAACTGTACACCTGGAGAATCTAGGAAAGAAACAGCAAACGAATCCCCAAGCAAGCAGAAGGAAAGAAATAATAAAGATCAGAGCAGAAATAAATGAAATAAAGAACAACAAAAAAATCAATAAAATTGACAACGCCAAAAGTTGATTCTTTAAGAAGGACAGCAAAATTGAAAAGCTCTTAGCTAGACTAACAAAGAAAAAAGAGAGAAGATGCAAATAAATAAAATCAGAAATGAGAGGGGGTTCATTACCATTGACTCTACAGAAATAAAAGAGATCATAAGAGGATACTACAAATAAACATATGCCAAAAAACTAGACAATTTAGACAAGATGGACAAATTCCTAGAAACACAAATAACCTACACTGACCTTAGAAGAAATAGAAGACCTCAACAAACCAATCACAAGTAAGGAGATAAAAAGAGACGTCTGAAACTTCCCAAAGACACAAAGTCCTGGACCAAATGGTTTCACAGGTGAATTCAACCAATTATTCAAATTTATCTAATACCAACATTCCTCATGCTCTTTGAAAAAAAATTGAACAAGAAAGAATGCTGCCAAACTCATTCTCTGAAGCCAACATCACACAAATACTAAAACTATAAAATATACTACAAAAAAGAAAATTACAGACCAATATCTCTAACAAAAGTACATGCAAGAATCCTCAACAAAATGCTTACAAACAATTTCAAAAGCACATTAAAAAATATACACGCCATGATCAGTAGGTTTTATCCCAGGTTTGCAAGGGGGTTTCAACACACACACAAAAAATCGATTAGTGAAAGAAACTACATTGATAAATTGAGGAAGAATAATCACATGATCCTCTTGACTGATGCACAAAAAGTAATTGAGAAAATACAGCTTCCTTTATTGATAAAAAGCAATCCAAAATATAGAAGTGAAAGGAAGCTTTCTCAATATTCTAAAGTGCATAACATAAAGGAAAAACCTACAGCTAGCATTGAACTAAATGGTGAAAGACCTGCTGATATTAGAAACAAGAGAAAAATGCCCACTGTTACCACTGTTATTCAATATTGTGTTAGAAGTTCTAGTTAGAGCAGTGAGGCTAGATGAAGAAATAAAAGGCACTCAAATAAGAGAGTAAGAAGACATACTTTCACTATTCACTGATGATGTGATCCTATGTCTAGAAAATCCTGGAAAAAAACACAACAAAGATACTAGAACTAATAAATGCCAGCAAAGTGGCAGGAAACAAGCTTAATACACAAAAATAAATAGCATTTCTATACACTACTGATGATCAATATTAGGAGAAAATCAGAAAAAAATCCATATATAAGAGTAAATGAAAGAATCTAACATATATGAATAAATTTAACCAAGGACATAAAGAACCAATAATCAGGAAACTACAAAACATTGTGAAAAGAAACCAAAGAAGACTTAAGTAAATGGAAAGTCATTCTGTGTTCATGACTTATCACTAAGATGTTGATTCTACCCAAAGTGATTTACAGACCACACAAACACAATAAAAATCCCAATAACTTTTTTGTAGAAATGTAAAAGCCAATTATTATATTTATTTGGAAGGCTAAAAGTCCCCAAATTGCCAAAAAGAAGAAAGGTGGAGGACTCTCCCTTCCTGATTTTAAAGCATGTTACTTAGCTAGTTACTTAGCACGGTACTAACACACAGACAGATCAACCAATGGAACTGAATCAAGAGTTCAGAAATATACCCTCACATCTATGGTCAAGTGTTTTTGGACAAGGCTGTCAAGTCCTCCCAGCTGGGCCAGAACAGTCTACTCAACAAATGGTGCTAGGTGACCTGGATATCCATATCCAAAAGAAAGAAATAAGACCACTTTCTCTAACTTTACACAAAAATTAACTCAATATGTATCAAGGACTTAAATATAAATGTGCCAACCATAAAACTCCTAGTAGGAAATGTGGGAAAACATCTTCAAGATCTTGTGGTAGCCAGTAGATTCTTAAACCATTCACCCACAGCACAAGCAACAACAACAACAAAGATATATGGACTTCTTAAAAATTAAACACTTTTTCACCTCAAAGGACTTTGTCAAAAGGGTGAAAAGACAGCTGACTCAATGGTATAAAATATTTGGAAATCACATAACTAATAGGTGTTTAATATCCATGATATGTATAGATACTACAACTCAACAGTAAAATGATGAATGACCTGATTAAAAAATAGCAAAATACTTGAATAGATAAGTGTCCAAAGAAAAAATACAAACGGTGAAAAAACACATGAAAAAATGTTCAACATCACTGTAGATTATGGAAATGCAAATCAGAACTACAATGAGATATCATTTCATGTCTATTGAAATGACCTTTATTAAAAATTAAGAAACCTACACCTGTTGGAGAGGATAAGAAGAGATATGAATGTAGATGGGAATGTGGAATGGTACAGCCACTGTGGAGGACTGTTTGGCAGTTCCTAAAGAAGTTGAATATAGATTTGCCATGAGATGCAGCAATACAACTAGTAAGTATATACCCAGACGAACTGAGAGAAGTGACACAGACAGACATCTGCACACTGATGTTCATAGCAGTGTTATTCAAGATTGCCAAAAGTTGGAACCCAGGTATTCATCACCTGACTAATAGATAAACAAATTGTGGTGTATGCATATGATGGAATATTATTCAGCTGTTAGAAGAAAAAAAAGTCATGAAGCATATGACAACCTGGATGAACCTGGAATACATTATGATGAGTGAAGCAAGCCAGACAGAAAAGGACACTGTATGGTTGTGCTATTATGAACTAAATATATTGTGTAATCACATAGAGTTAATAATTAGAATATTAGTCACCAGAAAATAGAATGAGTATAAAGAATGGAAAACTGAGGGTTAATTTGTACAGAATTGGTAAAAAGCTTGTAAATCTTTGGAAATGAACAGAAATGGTGAAAGCACATCATAGTGTTTGTAACTAAGAGAGCTATTATATGGGTATGACAGTGGTTGAAAAAGAACATCTAAGAACATGAATACTACTAGAAGGAAAGCTAAGAAATGTAATATGGTACCATATAACATAGTAAAACCTTATGTGAAATACAAATATGGGAAGTATTGCATATATAAGACTGCTTTTACAAAATATAAATACAAAGAAACTAGAGATCAGGAAAGAGAATAGTGGATCTGTATGGCAGGGGAAGTATAGAGAGATTGAGAAGTGATGAGTTTTTTGTTTTTGTTTTTATTGATCATTATTATTGGAATAATGAAAATGCTCTAATAATGATTGAAGTGATGAATGCACAACTATGTAATTATACCAAAAGCATTGATTGTACACTTTGTTTTTTAAAATTCATTTATTTTAATATTACATTAAAAAAATATGAGGTCCCCATGTACCCCCCACCCCCCTCACACCACTACTCTCCCCATAGCAACATTCTCCTCCATCTTCATGACACATTCATTGCATTTGTTGAATACATCTCTGAGCATCACTGCATCTCATGGTCAATGGTCCACATCATAGCCCACACTCTCCCACGTTCCATCCAGTGGGCCATGGGAGGACATACAATGTCCGGTAATTGTCCCTGCAGCACCACCCAGGACAACTCCAAGTCCCAAAAATGCCTCCACATCTCATCTCTTCCTCTCATTCCCCAAACCCAGAAGCCACCATGGCCACTTTATCCACACCAATGCCACATTTTCTTCGATTACTAACCACAATAGTTCATGAATAGAATATCAGTAAGTCCACTCTAATCCATATTCTATTCCTCCATCCTGTGGATCTTGGATTGGTTGTGTCCATTCCACATCTATGTCAAGAGGGGGCTTAGATTCCACATGGATGCTGGATACCATCCTCCTGCTTTCAGTTGTAGGCACTCTTGGCTCCATGGTGTGGTGGTTGACCTTCTTCAACTCCATGCTAGCTGAGTGGGGTAAGTCCAATAAACTAGAGTGCAGCAGCTGAAGTCTGCTGAGGCTCAGGGCCTGGCTATCATATTGTCAGTCCAGAGATTCAGATCTCCTGGGTATATCTTAAACCCCAGCACCAACTACAATTCTGGTAAAGTAACAGGAAAGGCTTGTGAAGAGAGATCACACCTGAGTCCAGCTCCATCACACAGAAACACCAACTCCAAAGAAGGGCCAACTGACATGGCATTGAACTCCATCTGCCATGACCATAGAACCTGTGGGTCTCTGTAGCCCTCAGAAGAACCAATACCTGGAGTTTTATCTACTTTATCTGGGACTCTGCTGAGGTGTGCATAAGGGCAACCCCTCTGATAAACTCCTGGCTCTTTTTTAGAGACTCATAGCCATATAAACTCATTTGTCCTTTCCATTTCCCCTTTGATTTAGGTAAAAAAGCATTTTTAACTGCTGTTATTATATGTAGACAGAGATGTTCTGCTGATCTGAGTTGAACCTTTTATTCAAGGTCATTTTCTAGTTATGTCATCAGCTGGTACTTGGTATTGATTCCTTGTCACCAGGGAGGTTCATCCCCGCGAGCCATGTCCTATGCTGAGGGGAAGGCAATGAATTTACATGCTGAGTTTGGCTTTGAGACTGGCCACATTTGAGCAACACAGAGGCTCTCAGGAGGTAACCCTTAGGCACACTGCTACTCTAGGCCTTGTTCTTATTTCAGGTGCACAGGCTCACAAGCATAGCCATTAGTATCAGGGGCTCATTGTTGGACCTTCATTCTTTTTTGGTCTTTGTCATTGCACTTGGGGGATTGATGCTGTTCCATTAGGGACTGTGATAGAGCTCCCCTGGCTAGAATCTCAGCACTCCCTCAGTTGTTGTTTTCAATAGTTTCCACTATGAAAATATCCAAACATTTTTATGTACCCTGGATATATGCCCTGTAGAACTCCCTGCCAACCATGTGTCCTTTGTCAATAGCATCCCACACTAGTATTCCTCTGCTGCCCATTGTTGAACCTCTCTGTGATCCAAAACTTCCTGAAAAGTGAAGCCCAATATATTGCCAGGTTCCCTGAATAGTAAAATGGAATATAGCAATGAGCTTAAAGGTTAGATATAGAATACATATTGATTTGGAAAAATTCTACATCCTATCTTTTTCTTTTCTTTTTTCTAATTATTAAGCTTATCTTCACAAGAGTGTTAGATCACAGTAATTCATATATACAATATACAGTACTCCCACATATTCAACATAAAACCATTTCCCTTCCACAGCAATAATCTTTTAACATATTCATACCATATTTACTGAAACTGATGTGCAGATATTGAGACAATAGCTTTCAAACAAGGTAACATTTGTGTTTACATTATGGTTTATATTTCAGACTATACAATTTTCTAAATTTTTAGTTATCTTATGTTTTACATTATGATTTACATTTTAGCCTATTAGCCCCTATATATTTTTGGTGTAATTTTACATGTCTTATATCCATCCTTGTGTACTCTTGTGAAACACTTCTATTGATTGTACACTTTGGATAGATTTATGATGCTTTATTAATAAGTATTAATAAAATTGAGTTGTTAAAAAAATCCATAGAAGTTCCTGGTACCCTTGCTGGGCCCTCTCTCACCCTGCCATGACACAGGGTGGAGGCAGCTTGGTATCCCATTACAGGTTCCTGCCCCTGTTTGAGAGAGTGTAGGATGCCCCCAGTGTGCATGTATGTCAGTGGCAATCCATTGGGTGGCAGTTTGGTAAACTGAGCCCGAAAATCTAAATGGATTTGCCCTCCCAGAGTCTGTCGTGAGGGCAGAAAAGTGGCTTGCAGATAACTGGGACAATGTGAGAAATAATTAATCTGAAGGGTCCTAGGGCAAAGAACTACCTGCATTAAATTACTCAGTAGAACACCAAGGAGAGGATAAAAGTCTATTTCAAGGGGAGTGGAGGGGCATTCACTTAAACTCCCATAAACTCTAAATGGGGAACTTTTAGGGCCTCTAGAAAGCAAAATTCCAGGGAAAATTCCAGTACTTCCTGCAGGCTCAGATAAGACAGAATAGACAGTGCACATTGCATTTGCCTCAGGCTGATCTTCTTGATAGAAGGGCTAAGCCCTGAAGGAAACCACTAGGCAAAGCAGAGCCAATTTGCAAAGTCAGTGAAAGGTGTTTTTTGCTTTGGTTAATTCATTTTGATTAGTTCCTAACATTCAAGAAAATCTGTCATATCATTAACTGGATGCAAATTTAAAGAACAGCCCAGGGATTAAATATAACATTAAAAATTTAAAATGCTAAAATGTACAGTGTGCAACAAACTATCAAAAAAGAAACAGGAAAGGATGGCCCATTCTAATGAAAAAGATAGATATTCAGAAACCATTAATGAAGAAGACCAGAATTTAGGGCAGAGACTTTTAAACAATGATCTTTGATATGCTCAAGGAGATAAAGGAAAACAAGGAGAAAGAACTAAAGGATATGAGGCAAACAGTAAATGAATAATATGGGAATCTCTTTGAGATTCTCAATGGGAACCAAACAGAAATGGAGTTGACAAACACAATAACTGAAATGAAAATTTCCCTAGAGGATTTCAACAGTGGATTGTAGGTGGCAGAAAAAAGAATTTAAAAGAATGATCAAAGCTTCAGAGACCTAGGGGACCTCATCAGGAGTATGAATATATGGAGAAGGAGAAGAAAGAGTGAAAGAAACAGGAATTTTCAAAGAAATAATGGCAGAAAACTACCCAAATTTAATAAACCATGGAGGTAAGCCAGCAGCAGCACAAAATATTTAAAGTGTTGGAAAAAAAGCAATTATAAAACACCAATTTTATATGCAGCAAATTTTCTTTCAAAAATGAGGGAGAGAGCAAGACATGCCCAGATAAACAAAACCTGAGGAAGTTCATTACCACTAAGACCTGCCTATGAGCAAAGCAAAAGAGTTATTCAGACCAAAAGGAAAGGACACTAGAAAGTTGATCAAAGTGACAGAAAGAAATAAAGACTTCTGGTAAAGTTATCAATATGGGTAATTATAAATTATGATATGGGTAATTATAAATTTTATTGTATTTGTTGTAATTTAAAACCATTTCTTCTTACAAGTGCTAAAATGCAAATGCATAAAAAGTAATGATAAAGCTATGGCTTTGGACACACAATGTACAAAGATAATTTGCAACACATACAACAAAAGATGGGAGGCAGACAGATACAGGAAAAATTTATGGGTATGCTATTGAAGATACGCTGGTATCAAATCAAAGATGAATATTATATAATATAGATGTTAACTTTTAACCCCATAGTAACCACAAAGAAAATATATGAAAAATGTGTTCAGAAATAAATGAGAAGGGACTTAAAATGGTGCAATACAATAAAAACAATAAATATGGAAGTGGGCATTAACAGAAGAATTGATGATCAAAAAAGGTATAAGATTTAAAGAGACAAAATAGCCAAATGGTAGAAACAATTGACCAGTAGTCAATTTAAATGCAAATGGAGAGGGAGGGGCAAGATGGTGGCTGAGTGAGCACACCTGATAATCTTTCCTGCAAAGAAGCAGCTGGGCAGCATTGGAAATTCTTCAGGACCAGGCTGTTTCAGGATTTTGCAGGGCAGGAGGTGTCTGGACATCAATTTGGTGGGAAGGTAACAGAGAAAATTCGTGTATAAGATAAAATTGAGGCTCTATTACATTGAAGTGGGGACTGTGTGTGGGATGCTCCCTCCTGAGGTGGGTGGAGCCCTGGCATCAGCCCTGCGGCAGCGATTCTTGGAGGCCCTGTGGTACTGGGGAATACATAAGCCCTGAGCGGGCTATTGGGGGGCTAACATGGCAGGAGGCCTTCACAGACCGATTTGGGGAGACAAACGGGAGTTTCATTGTGAGGCAGGGAATTGTTGATTGTGGACACAAATAACAGCACTTCTGGCTAGAGCCGCGCCCCTCCCTCCCCAAGGCAAGCTGCCAATCTGCAGCAGCCTTAAATTGCTCACAATGAAGAGACGTAACCAGGAGGCTGTTTCAGGGACTGGCAGGGTGGGAGACATCTGGAAGCCGATTAGGGGAATATTTTGCTAAGCATGGGAATTTTGATTTTGGACTCTGTTATTGGCATTTCCAGCTGGAGCCCCACCCCCAGGCCTGGCTACTGATCTGCATCATTAAATTGGCTGCAGTGTAGAGGTGCCCCCATGTGGCCATTCCTGGGGCTTACAGGGTGGGAGGTGTCCTGAAGTCAAATTGGTGATACAGCCACAGAAGAGACCTGAGTGAGTGAGTGAATTGTGGGGTTCAGACACATAGGTCAGAGTTTGCAGATGTGACCTCTCCCATAGGGCTGGCACCCAGCTGCGGGGATCCCTGAAGGCTGTGTTGCACTGTGGTGCTCCCAGGCTTCCTGTTAACCAGATTTGGGGTTGCCAGGTCTGAGTCCCCTAAACCCTGGTGGCCCGCAGTCCCAGAGACTCACACCTCTTGAATCTTCAATATCACAGACTTTCCATTCCTGAATCCATCATGCCCTGAGGTCCATCTGAGGTCCTTGAATGTCCTAGCCCTCAATGTTTGAATTTTTTCTTTTTTGTTTTGTTTTGTTTTGTTTATTTTTATTTTATTTTTTAATTTTTTATTGTCCTGAGTGCTAACATTGCATTGTCTCCTAGTCTTTTCTCCCATCGTATCCCCCAAAGTCTTTTTTTTTTCCAGTTATTTAAGGGGGTTTTTTGTTGTTGCTGTTGTGGTTGTTCTATATCTTTTTTTCTTTTCCTTACCTGTTCCCCTCCCTATACCCACACCCTTTTTCTTTTTTTCTTTCTTCTATTTTTTTTCTCTCTCTAATCCCTCATTTTTCTTATTTTATTTTATCTTAATTATACAATAGGTGCTGCAGGGAACACCTCACATTTGCTGGGTTTCCTCATCCTCCGTTGCCTCATTTCTGTTTGAATTGATTTTGGCTACCTACACTGTCCCCTTTCCCTACATCTTGATATCCTCCATCATCTACTGTCTCTCCTATATTCCACCTCCCTTTCTTTGATCCCCAAAGTGTCTAACACTTAATTTCTAATACTTTTGTTTTGCTTTCTGTCTTTTATCCACTCTTGAAACTATTGCCTTTCTTTTCTCTTTCGCTCTCCCATGAAAACACTAGCTTTTTAATTCATACCATATTCCTCCCATATTCAGTCGACTACCTCATTATATGTACTCTACCTACTGCTATAACTCTACACAACTTACATGAATCTAATATCCATCCTCCCAGATCTCATATTGTTGCTCTGTTAACATTTATCACCAATAATACTTTACACTTTTTCCTTGCTTAGACAATTGCCTTTCCCTGGCCCTAATACTTTCCTTCAAAGTGAACTCAGCAAGCAATAAGAAATTAGAATAAGAAGAGCAAAGTGACAAAGAGAAGATATAACACTTACACAAAAACAACAGCTAATTAATCCCCAAGACTAGACAAAGAAGGTAGGGAACTGATTAAACCCATCAAGATAAAATGATCACCAGACAGCAACAAAAATCTACAAACCAAACCAGTAATCAAGAAAACATGGCTGAATCCAATGAACAAACTAAAAACCAGGAAGGGGAGCAGAACTTCCCACAAGTAATTAAAGATCTCAGAACATATATCACAGACAAATTTAATGAAGTTAAGGAAGAAGTTAACAATATGAAGACAACACTTGGAGAGGAAATTGCAGAAATACACAAAAAGATAACAGATATCATGAGAATGAACACAACAGTTCAAGAAATCAAAAATACACTCACAGCAAATAACAGCAGATTAGAAGAGTCAGAGCAGAGAATTATTGATGTGGAAGACAGTACATCGGAAGTCAAACAGACAGTAGAATTGATCAATAAAAAGATAGAAAAAATCCAGCTAGGACTTAGGGACCTGAATGACAATGCAAAATGCTCAAACATACATATTATAGGCATGCCAGAAGGAGAAGAGAAGGCAAAGGGGTCAGAAGGAGTGTTGCAGGAAATAATGGCTGAAAACTTCCCAAATCTACTGAAAGAGACAGATGTACATATCCAAGAAGCACAGCACATCCCGATCGTCATAAACCCCAACAGGACCACCCCAAGACATATACTTGTCAAATTATCTAATGCTCAAGACTAACAGAAAATTCTAAAAGCAACAAGAGAAAAGAAAACCATCACATACAAAGGAAGCTCCATAAGATTAAGTGCTGATTTCTCATCTGAAACCATGGAGGCAAGAAGGCAGTGGTATGATATAGTCAAGGTACTAAAAGAAAAAATAGTCCAACCAAGAACACTCTATCCAGCTAAACTAGCATGCAAAAATGATGGAGAGTTCAAAATATTCACAGATAAACAGAAACTGAAAGAGTATGCCAACAAGAAACCACCCCTTCAAGAAATTCTAAAGGGAGTTCTGCAGGAAGAAAGGAAAAAACAGGACAAGCAGAGTTGGAGGAGAGTGTAAGAGAAACAAAAAAGGCAAAAGGAGAAGAAAAAAACAAACAAACAAAATATGACAAACACAAGTGCAATCAAAATATGGCTAACATAAATAATTCCTTGAAAGTAATAACACTGAATGTCAATGGATTAAACTCACCTATGAAAAGATTCAGACTGGGACATTGGATAAGGAAATATGACCCATCTATATGCTGTCTACAAGAGACACATCTTAGACCCAGAGACTCATGGAGGCTGAAAGTGAATGGTTTGAAGCCAAGGTCCACAGGAAGAAGGAATACAGTAAGGATCAGAGTGGACTTAACGATATCCTATTCATGAAATATTGTGGTTAATAATCGAGAAAATGTGGCATTAATGTGGAAAAAGTCACCATGGTGGCTGCTGGGTGTGGGGAATGGGAGGAAGAGAAGAGATGTGGAGGCATTCTCGGGACTTGGATTGTCTTGGGTGGTGCTCCACGGACAATTGCCGGATGTTATATGTCCTCCCATGGCCCACTGGATGGAACATGGGAAAGTGTGGGCTATGGCGTGGAACATGGGACATGGGGGTGCAGCGATGCCTGGAGATGTACTCACAAGACACAATGGATGTGACATGATGATGGGGGAAAGTGTTACTGTGGGGGGAGTGGTGGGGTGGGGATGGTGGGAGTGAATGGGGACCTCATTTTTTTTAATGTAATATCTTTTTAAAAAATGAATAAATTGAGTAGAATTTGAAAAAAAAATGAAAGTGAATGGTTGCAAAACAATCTTACAAGCAAACAATAACCAAAAAAAAGGCAGGAGTAGCTTTATTAATATCAGACAAAAATAGACTTTAAATGCAAAACACTTGTGAGAGGCAAAGAAGGATACTACGTATTAGTGAAAGGGACAATCTCTCAAGAAGAATGAACAATCATAAACATGTATGCTCCTAACAAGGGCACATCTAAATACGTGAGGCAAATGCTGGAAAAACTAAGTGAAAGAATAGATGCATCTACAATTATAGTGGGGGATTTTAATACACCACTATCAACTCTGGACAGAACATCTCAAAAGAAAATCACTAAAGAAATAAAATATTTGAACAGTGTATTAGAGGAGCTGGATCTAATAGACATATACAGATCATTACACTCAAACACAGCAGGATATACACTTTTCTCAAGTGCACATAGATCACTCTCCAAGATAGACCATATGCTAGGCCACAAAGAAAGGCATAATGAATTCAGAAAGATCGCAATCATACAAAATAATATCTCTGACCACAGTGGAGTGAACCTGAAAATCTACAAGGGCCAGAGGCCCAGATTTCACACCAAGATATGAAAATTAAACAGCACACACTTAGAAAAACAGTGGGTCAAAGAGGAAATCTCAAAAGAAATCAATGACTGCCTTGAAACAAATGATCATGATAACACAACATACCAAAATTTATGGGATGCAGCAATAGCAGTACTGAGAGGGAAATTTATAGCCATAAATTCATACATCAAAAAAGAAGAGCGAGCAAAAATTGAAGAACTAACTGCACATTTGGAGGAATTAGAAAAAAATCAACAAAGTAATCCAACAGGAAGAAGAAGGAAGGAAATAACAAAGATAAGAGCAGAACCAAATGAAAAAGAAATAAGAAAGCACTTGAAAAGATATACAAGACCAAGAGCTGGTTTTTTGAGAAGATCAATAAAATGGACAAACCTTTAGAGAGACTAACAAGGAAAAAAAGAAAGAAGATGCAAATACACAAAATAAGAAAGGAGAAAGGAGATATCACCACTGACCCCACAGAAATAAAGACTGTCATAAGAGGATACTTTGAAAAACTATATTCCAACAAAAATGACAATTCAGAGGAAATGGACAAATTCCTAGAAACACATAAGCAGCCTATATTGATGAAAGAAGAAATTGATGATCTCAACAAACCAGTCACAAGTAAAGAGATAGAAGCAGTCATTAAAAACCTCCCAACTAAGAAGAGCCCAAGGCCAGACGGCTTCACAGGTGAATTCTACAAAACATTCCGGAAAGAACTAGCACCAATCCTGCTGAAACTCTTCCAAAAGTTCCAAACAGAAGGAACATTGCCTAACTCCTTCTATGATGCCAACATTACCCTAGTACCAAAGCCAAACAAAGACACCACAAGGAAGGAAAATTACAGACCAATTTCTCTAATGAACCTAGACACAAAAATACTTAACAAAACACTTGCTAATCGTATTCAACAACACATTAAAGGAATTATACACCATGACCAAGTGAGATTCATTCCAGGTACACAAGGATGGTTCAACATAAGAAAATCAATCAATGTAATACACCATATAAACAAATAGAAGGAAAAAAAATCACATGATTATATCTATAGATGCAGAAAAAGCATTTGACAAAATACAACACCCTTTCTTGATAAAAACACTCCAAAGGACTGGAGTACAAGGAAATTTTTTGAACATGATAAAGAGTAAATATGAAAAACCTACAGCCAACATCATTTACAATGGAGAAATCCTAAAATCCTTCCCTCTAAAGTCAGGAACAAGACAAGGATGCCCACTGTCTCCCTTCTATTTAACATTGTCTTAGAAGTACTTGCTTGAGCACTGAAGCAAGAACCAGATATAAAAGGCATTCAAATTGGAAATGAAGAAGTCAAAATTTCATTATTTGCAGATGACACGATCCTATACATAGAAAACCCTGAGAGGTCTACAACAAAACTTCTAGAACTCATAAATGAGTTTAGTAAAGTCGCAGGTTATAAGATCAATGCGCAAAAATCAGTAGCATTTCTGTACACCAATAATGAGCAAGATCAGGAAGAAACCAAGAAACAAATTCCATTCTCCATAGTAAATAAAAAAATCAAATATTTAGGAATAAATTTAACTAAAGATGTAAAAAACTTATACACCGAGAACTATAAAAGTCTGTTCAAGGAAATCAAAGAAGACCTAAATAAATGGAAGAATATTTCCTGTTCATGGATAGGAAGACTAAATATTATTAAGATTTCAATCCTACCAAAACTGATCTACACATTCAATGCAATCCCAATAAAAATCAACACAGCCTTCTTAAGGAACTAGAAAAACTAACTATGAAATTTATTTGGAAAGGAAAGAGACCCCGAATAGCTAAAGACATATTGAAAAAGAAAAATGATATTGGAAGAATCACACTACCTGACTTCAAAACATACTACAAAGCTACGTTAGTGAAAACAGCATGTTATTGGCATAAGGAGAGACACACAAACCAATGGAATCGAACTGAAAGTTCTGATAAAGAACCTCATATATATAGCCATATAATATTCGATAAAGCCACCAAACCCTCTCAACTGGAAGAGAATGACTTATTCAACAAATGGTGCCTGGAAAACTGGATATCCATATGTAGAAGAATCAAAGAGGATTACCATCTCACACCTTATACAAAGACCAACTCAAGATGGATCAAAGACCTAAATATAAGAGCCAAGACCATAAAGACCTTGGAAAGCAGTGTAGGGAAAAATGTAGAAGACCTTGTAATAGGAAATGGCTTCATGAACATCACACCAAAAGCACGAGCAGCAAAAGAACAAATAGATAAATGGGACTTCCTCAAAATTAAAGCCTTCTGCACCTCAAAGGAGTTTGTCAAGAAAGTAAAAAGGGAACCCACACAATGGGAGAAAGTATTTGGCAACCATATATCCGATAAGAGTCTTATAACTTGCATATATGAAGAACTCCTATATCTTGAAAATAAAAAGATAAACAACCCATCTAAAAGCTGGGGAAAAGATTTAAACTGACACTTCTCCAAAGAAGAAATACAAATGGCTAAAAAGCACATGAAAAAATGCTCCAAATCTTTAACTATCAGGGAAATGCAAATCAAAACTACAATGAGATACCATCTTCCTCCCATAAGATTGGCAGCTATGAGAAAAACAGAAGAATACAAATGCTGGAGAGAATGTGAAGAAATGGAATACTCATCCACTGCTGGTGGGAATGCAGAAGGATCCAACCATTCTGGAGCACAGTTTGGCGGTTTCTCAAAAAACTAACCATAGATTTGCCATATGACCCAGCAATACCACTGCTGGGTATATACCCAGCAGAACTGAAAACAAGGACACAAACCAATATATGCACACCAATGTTCATAGCAGCATTGTTCACTATCGCCAAAAGTTGGAATCGACCCAAATGCCCATAAACAGATGAGTTGATCAATAAAATGTGGTATATACATACAATGGAATACTACTCAGCTTTAAGAAAAAATACACTACAAACACACGTGATAAGATGGATGAATATTGAGAACCTTATGTTGAGTGAAGCAGCCCAGGCATTGAAGGACAAATACTACATGACCTCAATGATATGAAATAAGCAAGCTGCCTCAGAGAGCTAGAGACTGGATGATAGGCTTACAGGAAATCTGGGGGTAGAGGAAGGTTGTAAGCTGACACCTACATGGGTGAAATCTATGATAAGCGGGTGTAGGTATGTGCACAAGGAAGAGATAAAACGGGGGCATAGGATTACCTTTGGGTGGGGCTTTGCGTGTTTGAGGGGGACTAGGGATGGGCGAAAGGGTAATATTATCCAAGAAATTGGGGGGTGGGAGGGGCAACATACTAACATAGGAGATTCTCAGGTGTTGGTTGAATGTAAAATGCTGAGAAAACCTTTTCAAAATATAATTAGGAAAGTTACCTGTTTAAGATACTCAAAAGGGATAATCTGATGCAGGACAGACTCCTAGGGAATATCTGAATGCTCATTTTGCCAGAGTGGGTTATACCATTGGATAGAGACCCATATAATGAGAGTGAAGGCAGACCCACATCCTGGGGAGGGCTAATGCCATCAAATAGAGGGAACTGTATCTCTCAAGAGAAAGAGTGGCTCCCGGGACATTAGGGCAGTTGAGCAATTCAAGCCCTCAACACTGTTGCAAGTATCTCTGAACATAGCTCCTCAAGAAATGAAGATTGACTGTCACTGTGGGCCCCAAGGGGAGGGGGAAATATATATTGAATAGATGGAACCAAAGTAAATGTGAGGGCAAAAGAAGTGTTTCACAAGAGTCCACAAGGATGGATATAAAACATGTAATATTACACCAAAAACATATAGGGGACGACAGACTAATAATGTAAACCATAATGTAAAACATAGGATAACTAAAAAATTTAGAAAACTGTATAGCCTAAAGTATAAACCACAAGGTAAGCACAAATGTTACCTTGTTTGAAAGCTATTGTCTCAATATCTGTACATCAGTTTCAGTAAATATGATATGAATAAGTTAAAAGATTATCACTGTGGAAGGGAAAAGGTTTTATAATGGATATGTGGGAGTACTGTATATTGCATATATGAATTATTGTGATCTAGGGCTCTTGTGAAGAGAAGCTCAATAATTAGGAAAAAAGAAAAAAGATAGGATGTAGAATTTTTCTAAATCAATATGTATTCTATATCTAACCTTTAAACTCATCACTATATTCCACTTTACTATTAAGGGAACCTGACATTATATTGGGCTTCACTTTTCAGGAAGTTTTGGGTCACAGAGTGGTTCAACAATGGCAGCAGAGGAATACTGGTATGGGATGTTATTGAGAGGTGATATATGGTTGACAAGGAGTTATACAGGGCATGTGTCCAGGGTGCATGGAAATGTTTGGATATACTCATAGTGGAAACAATTAAAAACAACAGCTGGGGGGTCCTGGGTTCCTGGCCGGGGGGGCAGGGGCTCTGTAGTGGTCCCTAGGGTAGCAGCGGCAGTCCCCCAGGTGCAACAGCAAGGACTAGGAAGGAATGAGGGTCCAACAGTGAGCCCCTGATACGAATGACTATGCTTGTGAGCCTATACACCTGAAATAAGAACAAGGCCTAGAGCAGCACTGTGCCTAGGAGTTCCCTCCTGACAGCCTCCATGTTACTCAAATGTGGCCAGTCTCAAAGCAAAACTCAGCATGTAAATGCAATGCCTTCCCCCCAGCGTGGGACATGACACCCGGGGATGAGCCTCCCTGGCACCGAGGGATCAATACCAAGCACCAGCTGATGACATAACTAGAGAATGACCTTAAATTAAACATTCAATGTGGACCAGCAGAATATCCCTGTCTACATATAATAACAGGAGTTAAAAATGCTGTTTGACCTAAAGTAAGGGGGAAATGTCAAAAACAAATGAGTTCATATGGCTATGAGTCTCTATAAAAGAGTCTGGAGGTTGTCAGAAGGATTGCCTTAATCACACCTGAGCAGAGTCTCAGAGACAGGTAAAGTAGACACAACCCCAGATATTGGTCCTTCTGAGGGCTAAAGAGACCCACAGGTTCTATGGTCATGGCAGATGGGGTTCATTGCCATGCCAGTTGGCCCTTCTTTGGAGCTGGTGTTTCTGCATGATGGAGCTGGACTCAGATGGGATCTCTTTTCAGAAGCCTTTTATGCTACTTTACTGGAATTGTAGTTGGTGCTGGGGCTTATGATATATCTAGAGGATTTGAATCTCTGGACTGACAATATGATAGCCAAGCCCTGAGCCTCAACAGACTTCAGTTCCTACACGCTGATTTATTGGACATACCCCACTCAGCTAACATGGAGTTGAAGAATGTCAACCACCACACCATGGAGCCTAGAGTACCTACAACTCAAAGCAGGAGGATGGCATCCAATATCCATGGGAATCTAAACCCCCTATTGACATAGATGTGGAATGGACACAACCAAGCCAAGGTCCACAGGAAGGAGGAATATAGTAAGGATCAGAGTGGACTTAATGATATTCTATTCATGAACTATTGTGGTTAATAATCGAGAAAATGTGGCATTGGTGTGGAAAAAGTGGCCATGGTGGCTGCTGGATGTGGGAATGGGAGGAAGAGATGAGATGTGGAGGCATTCTTGGGACTTGGAGTTGTCCTGGGTGGTGCTCCAGGGACAATTGCTGAACGTTGTATGTCCTCCCATGGCCCACTGGATGGAACGTGGGACAGTGTGGACTATGGTGTGGAACATGGGACATGGGGTGCAGCGATGCCCGGAGATGTACTCCCCAGATACAATGGATGTGTCATGATGATGGGAGAGTGTTACTGTGGAGGGAGTGATGGGGTGGCAGAGGTGGGGGTGAATGGGACCTCATATTTTTTGAATGTAATATCTTGTGAAAAAGAATAAATTGAGTAGAATTTGAAAAAAAAAAAGAATGAATTAGAGTCACGTGTATCAACCTGGATCGATCCCAAACACATAAAATCGAATGAAGTAAGAGAAAATCAGGTTGTAGACTAATTCTCTTAAAAATTACATTTCTAGGAATATTAGAAATGTCATTGAGATATATAGCAACTCTATTAAAACATGAAAATAAGGACTGGATGGAAACAAACTAGGCTCTGGCTAGTATCTCCCTCTGAACTTTGGAGAGGTACAGAAGAGACATGAATTCTGTTTTATTTTATATTTTCTTTTTAATAAAAGATTTTAAGCAGAAAAAAAATGTAAATGGTTTAAACTTTCCTGTCAAAATGCAGATATTGGCAAAATGAATAAAAAGCATGGCCCAAAAATATGCTGCTTAACAAGATACTCACCTTAAATTCAAAGATATAAATTGGTTGAAAGTGAAGAGATGGGGAAAATTATATCATGCAATGTATTCTTAAACAACTATGGGTTAAGGGAAAAATCACAAGGGAAATTAGGAAATATCTTGAAAGGGAAAAAAATACAACATAGTAAAACTTATGAGATGCAGCAAAGGGAGTGGAGTGCTTGCTGAGAGGGAAAATTATATATCTAAATGCTTATGTTAAAAAAAGGAGAAAATTTCAGGGACCTAACTTCAAAATTTGAAGAAATGGAAAAAGAAGAGTAAACTAAACTCAAAGTGAGTAGAGGAAAGGAAATAACAAGTAAAGTGGAAATAAATGAAATAGAGAACAAAAAAGCAACAGAGAGAATCAACAAAATCAAAAGTTGGTTCTTTGAAAACATCAATAAAATTGACCTTTAGCTAGACTGATGAAGAAAAACAGAAAGTACATTTATATTTAGAAGTATATTTAGTCTACCTAAATTCAGGAATAAAAGAGGACATTAATACTGACCCCACTGAAATAAAAAGTACTATGAGAAGATACTATGAACACCTTTATGCTAACAAATTAAATAGTTTAGATGAAACGGACACATTCCTAGAAACACACAAACTGCTTACACTGACTCAAGAAGAAATAGAAGATCTCAACAAACTCATAACTAGTCAAGAGATTGAATCTGTAATAAAAAAAAAAAACCTCCCCAACAAAGAAGTCCATGACCAGATGACTTCACAAGGGAAATTTTCCAAACATTCCAAGAAGAATTAACAACAATCCTGCTCAAACTTTTCTAAAAAATTGAAGAGGAAGGAGTTATCTCTAACTCATCCTTATGAGGCAGACATCACCCACACACCAGAGCCAGGTAAAGATACCACATGAAAACAAAATTACAGACCAATATCCATTATGAATATAGATGTAATCATGCTCAACAAAATATTAGCAAACTGAATCTAAGAGCACATTAAAAGAATTATACACCATGATCAAGTGGGATATTGTTGCAGTGTGGGCTCACCCGGAGGGCCACTGCAGGGGCAGTGTGGGCTCGGGCAGAGGGCTGCAACACACGGAGGGGCCTTCCGAGAAGGCGCTCTGGGGCCGGCAAGGTGCGGAGGACGCGCGGTAGGAAGAAGACTACCGAGGAGACCAGGATCTGTGCGCAAGTCTGATTTATTCAGGAAGTACAGCGGTTAATATAGGGCGAAGATGGGGGAGGAGCAGGAGGCATGGCCGGGGGGCGGCAGACGGCTGATAGGTTCATGCAGGGGTGCATCACTGGTTGCGGGCAGAAGACAGGGTAGCCAGGGTTCTCGGCGGCAGCAAGGCGGGGCTGTCATGGCGCGGCGGTGTCCCTCAGGGGAGAGGCAGGGTTAGGCCACTGAGGGGGGAAGCGGGTGCAGCTGGGCAGAGGGGAGGGCAGTACGCCCAAACCCCAAGCAGAGGGCCTTAACGCCCATTCCCGCCACCCGGGTCCGACTCGCACCGGCGCCTGGAGACGAGCCGACCCTTGCTGTCGCCGCACTCCCACACGGTGCCACCCTACAGGATATATCCCAGGAATGCAGGGGTAATTTAGCATTAGAAAGTCAGCTAACATAATGTATTACATTAACAGAATGATCTTCTCAATTGATACACAAAAGACATTTGACAAAATCCCATACACTTTCCTGATAAAAGCACTTAGAAAACTAAAAATATAAGGAAACTTCCTCAACATGATAAAAGGCATGTATGAAAAGCCCACGACTAACATCGTTCTCCATGGTAAAAGTATGAGAACTTTCCCTCTAAAATCAGGAGCAAGATAAGGATGCCCATTATCATTGTTGTTATTTAACACAATTAGGCAAGAGAAAAAATGAAAGACATCTAAATTGGAAAGGAAGAAGTGAAACTTTCCCTATATGCAGATGGTACATCCCCCTATACAGAAAATCCTGAAATATCCACAACAAATTTACAAAGGACAAATCAAAAGTAAAACTGATTTTCTTTGGGCTTGTCCACTCTTCTCTGAATGTAAAGCAGTGACATACCAGATTTAAACAGAGCTGATGGCTACAACCCGAAAAATTGAGCTCAATCAAACTGGAAAATACGTTTTCTTCAACCAAAGCTGTAAGGTTTCCTTCTGAGATGAAAACAGCTATGACAAATCTGCATTTCAATTGTTTTCAATCAATCTCTCTGGGTTCTCTCAGGTTTAGCACACAGCTTTCCATCAACCTGTCTGTGGGGAATTGGCAGCTATATTTAGTGGGAAAGATGGGCCAGATGAGACAACCCTCCCCAGAACCACCAAAATCATGGGATGGCCAGTAGTGACACAGTCATCCTAGTAGACAACATTCTTCTCTGAGGGACTACTGAAGATGTAGGGCAGAGGGGACTCTCACTTGCATTTATGAAAATGGTTACAAGTACAAAAACTGCTGGCTTCCATTCACTGCAGGCTTGGCTGTTAATCCTCAATGTCAAAATAATAGATGAAGTGAGTCCTGCTTCTTTCACTTTAAGATTCCATGATTCTTTTTTAGAAAGTTAAGCTTAAAATTGGGGCAGGATCTTCACTTGGGAAAGTACACACCAACTCCATATTCTCCCAGCTTTTTACTTGCTTGGTCACCCAGTGAAAAGCAAACACTTCCACATACCCTCCTCACTAGCAGATCTCTTTCCTGAAAAGGACTGTGTGGAGACAGGTTTGTGAGGATCCCTCATCAGGGAAACCTATCAGCCAGTAAGTTAGGGGGCAGAGGGTGAGAGGGAGGGCTCTTTCAGGGCAGAGGCAAAAGGCATGAGGGAGGGATCTTTAAGGGCAAAGAAGAAAATGTTCATCTGCAGGTGGATGTTGGTTTGGAAATGCATACAAAAAAAAAAAAAACAAAACACTTTGCCTACGTTTTTCTGTCTCAATGTTTTACTCGAATACAAATTCCTCATACACCATTTCATCATGGTCTTAGCAATGACATTATCAACACGGGCCAGGAGCAACTTGACCTGTGGTTGGCACCGGGGTTGGTGTATACTCAGGAGACCTGAATCTCTGGACTGTCCATGTGACAGCCAAGATCTGAGCCTCAGCAGACTTGCAGCTCCTACCATCTGGTTTAATGGACTTACCCTGGCCAGCTAACAAGGAGATGAAGAAGGTCAACCACCACACCAGGGAACCAACAGTGCCTACAACTGCAAGCAGGAGAATTGCATCCATTAACCATGTGAGATCGAAGCCCCCTCTCAATATAGAGGTGGAGTGGACATCACCTTCCCAGGGTCCACAGGATGGAGGAATAAAATATGGATTAGAGTGGACTTGCTGATATTCTACTATAGAACTATTGTGACTAGCAATGGAAGAAAGTGTAGCATTGATGTGGAGAAAGTGGCCACGGTAGCTCCTGAGGGTATGGAGAGGAAAGAAGAGACATGATGTGGGGACATTTTCAGGACTTGGAGTTGTCCTGAGTGGTACTGCTGGGACAGATGCTGGACGGTATATGTCCTGCCATGGCCCACTGTGTGTACTGGGGGAGAGTGTAAATTACAATATAAACCATTATCCATGTGGTGCAGCAGTGCTCCAAAATGTATTCACCAAGTGCAATGAATGCACCATGATGATGAAAGAGATTGTTGATGTGGGAGGAGTGGGGAGAGGGGGGTGGGGGGAATATGGGGATCTCATATTTTTTTAATGTAACTTTAAAAAAATAAAGAAGGAAAAAAAAAGAGTAAAAAAACTGTAGAAGTAATGTCACTTTTGGAAAAAGTACCCTTTAACTTCACCTACCTTCCACACACTCCAATGTTTCTGAGTTGGGTTAAGTGGGATTGCCACAGAAACAGAGCCAAAGACAAGGACTTGAGTGCTAGTGGTGTATATGGTAGGTGATCCCAGGAAGAACTTGGAGATGAGTAAAGAAGTAAGTTAGGGAAGGGAAGGCAGCCAAGGCATGGTACATTAATGAGCAAGTTCTGTGGCAGACAGTTGGGGCTATGTTTCATTGTGGCCCTCTGTGAAGCATATAGAATGGGCTTCAGAATTGTCAAACCTGAGGGTCAAGAAATCTGGGATCTTGATCCTCCACTCCTAGTTATTCTTGCATTGCTGAGATACTCCCAGGACAACAACATCCTGGAACTTCCAACTTGCCCTGTAGGTGGGCCAGAGGGAAGTCTCTAGGACTTGGAGAGTTGTAGATGCTCACCAGAGGCATATGGTGAAACAGGAAGTACCAAGGGAATATAAGCTGGGCACAGACAGCATCTTCTATAAGTGTGAAACTTTGAAGTCCTCTGGCCTTACCACATTTCAGCTGTACCATGGCTGCTGGCTGCTGCTTCCATTAGCCTTAGCACATCTTTGGGGTCAGGAACTCTGCTTTGTGAAAACCCAGTTCATGATATATGCTCAGCAAACACTTTTAAAAGAAGCAGACAGAAGCAGTACATGAAGTAATTGCTGACCAATGAGAAATCAGAAAGGAATTTCTTGGGTGAGAGAGTAGAATCAGACAACCCACCAATTAATGGTGGAGGTGAAGATTAGAGAGGGTTCTCTAGGACACTGTCTGCAACCTTTTCTAATTGTGAAAAACCAACCATCTGGCCTCCCTTTACTGTCTTAAGAAACATCCAGCATGAGAAGTCCACTGGGACACTAAACATTTATAGATCCTAAATACCTCTCTTCATTTCCAAAGAGCAGAGAAGAGGTATGTCTGATTTGTGATTTTTGTTTTTTGATTTAATTAATCAAGTCTTCCCAGTCTTCCCAGCCATCAAAGCAGAGATAACTAGGCTTTTCCTTGCTTAAATTCTGGGCTGTGGAGGCACTTCCTGTTTAGGTCTTAGAGCCTATAATGAGAAAAGAGAAGAGAGAGGGATGTGGTGCAGAGGAATAATAATGTGGGTGGAGAAGGGAGGAAGCAGAAGGAGGGGCCTTGGATGTGGGCTGTGGGAAGGGTGAAATAAGGAGCCCTGCTAGGCAGGCAGAGTCCTTACCAGAAGACCTACAGGCTCTCCTCTGATCCTTGCCCATCGGAACTGCCTAGTGGAAGTGGTGCCACCATGGGCTGTCTGCCTTATGAGGAAACTTCCCTGGAGTCCATGTATACCTTCCCCAGTACCACTCTAAGGTCAAAGCACATCTGGCCAGGTGGTAGATAAAGGGAGCTTCCCTACATGGTTTTAGTGGGGGAAATGGAGTGTGTGCCTAGGGTTCAGCTGGGGCTCTAGTTAAAATGGAGATTGTGATTCAACAGGTCCTGGGTGGGACCTGTGATTCTGCATTTTTAATAAGTTCCAAGGCTGCTCATCTTAGGACCACTGCGAGCAGCCAGAGCTTAAGTACCCAGAGCTGGCACAGCATGGAGCACATAAACTTGTTAGAAATCACACAGGGCCCTATCCTTATTTTGTTTTCTCACCTACCTTTTTCTTAGTAATTTAGTATATATTTTTATTAGAAAAGTTGTGCACTTACAAAACTACCATGCATAATATGAAGAATTCCCATACATCATGGTCCACTAACACCTTATACTGTTGTGGAACATTTGTTACAGATTATGAAAGAACATTATCAAACTGTTACCACTAACTGTGGCCCATACTGTACACTTGGTATATTTTTTCCATATACTCCCTATTATTAACACCATGGATTCATATTGTGAATTTATTATAGCTCATGAGAGATCACTCTTATATTTGTACTATTAACCACAGTCATTCACTACAT
Organism: Dasypus novemcinctus; assembly: GCF_030445035.2. Lineage (NCBI taxonomy): Eukaryota > Metazoa > Chordata > Mammalia > Cingulata > Dasypodidae > Dasypus > Dasypus novemcinctus. The sequence goes on along the minus strand of NC_080690.1, from coordinate 45,366,580 downwards.
GGTTCACTGTGTTATATGGTCCTATGCCTTATAAAATCTATCCAAAGTATACACTCAGTGGCTCTCACTTTCATCACAGATTTGTGCACCCATCATCTCAGCAAATTTTTAATGTTTTTCTTAATCTAAAAGAAAATATCCCATACCCCCTATTATTGACTCTTAGCATGGATATAATACCTTCTTTGGCATTGATGTAAGACTATTATAATATTGCTTTTAACTATAGTCCATAACTTATTATGCGTTAATTGTATTTTCTCATGCATCACCATGTTCTTACCACATTGTAATAATGACATACATTTGTGGTAGTTCATAGAAGAACATTCGTATATTTGTAGTATTAACCACAATCCTCAACCACCTCTGGGTACACAATGTTGTTCAGTCTCTAGATTATTCTCTACCTTTCTTTCCATTGACATTTACATCCTTAGACAATCCCTTTCAGCCACAATCCCATTTATAAACCAGCTGTGTTAATTATACTCACTATAATGTGTTAACATCAACTCTATTTCCACATTTTTACAGTCAAGTCAATTAAAATTTCTACATGCATTAAGCATCAGTACCATGTCTTAGCCCTCCTCCTATCTCCTAGTGACTTGTACACTAGGTTTGAACATGTGTTTGTTCTTCAAATTTAGTTCATATTAGCAGTACTATACAATATTGGCCATTTTGTGTATGGTTTATTTTACTCATCATAATGTTCTCAAGGTCTATCCATGTTATCTGTGTGTCCCAATTTCATTTCTTCTTACTATAGCATAGTATTCCATCATATGTATACATACCACAATTTGTTTATCCATTCATTGGTTGATGGACACTTGTGTTTTTTCCATCTATTGGCAATTATAAATAATGCTGCTATGAACATCAGTGTGCAAATGTTTGTTCACTTCACTGTTTTCCTTTTTCTGGACATATTTGTAGTTGAGGGATTGTTTTATCTTCCTGAGGAACCATCAAACTATCTTCTACAGAGGCTGCACCATTCTACATTCATACCAATAATGAAGGAGCATTTCTGTTTCTCCACATCCTCTCCAGCACTTGTTGTTTTCTATTTTTTAGTAATGGCCATTTTACAAGGCATGAGATGATATTTCATTGTAGTTTTGATTTGTATTTACCTAATAGCTAGTGATATTGAACAATTTTTTTCATGTGTTTTTTTGGCCATTTGTTTTTCTCTCTGAATAAATGTCTATTTAAGTCCTTTACCATTTTCAAATTGGATGGCTTCCACTTTTATTGTTGAGTTGTATGATCTTTATATACCATGGAAATTAAACCCTTATTTGAAAAGTGGTTTCCAAATATTTTCTAAATTGAGTGGGCTGCCTTTTCCCTTTCTTAACAAAGTCATTTGAACCACAAAAGTGTTTAATTTTTTTGAGCACTTTGAGAACTTTATTGAAGATATTGTGCTTTTTTGTTTTTTAATTTTATTTTATTTCTTATTTTTTTAAAGTTAAAAAATCACAATATTTACATTAAAAAACATAAGATGTTCCCATATACCCCACTCCCCAGCCCTCCACCCCATCATTTTTAGTTGTATTTTTTGAAGATACATAGATTTTTTAAAAATGTTACATTAAAAAATATAAGAGGTTCCTATATACCTCATATCCCCCACACACCCACCACACTCTTCTTCCCTCTCCCTGCCCTCAGCAACTACTGTGGCCACTTTTTCCACATCAATGCTACAATTTCTTCCATTGATAGTCACAATAGTTCTATAGTAGAAGATCAGCAAGTCCACTCTAATCCACATTTTATTCCTCCATCCTGTGGACCCTGGGATGGTGATGCCCACTCCACCACTATATCAAGAGGGGGCTTAGATCCCACATGGTTGATGGATGCAATTCTCCTGCTTGCAGTTGTAGACACTCTTGGTTCCCTGGTGTGATGGTTGGCCATCTTCACCTCCCTGTTAGTTGGCCAGGGTAAGTCCAGTGAACAAGAGAGTAGGAGTTGCAACTCTGCTGAAGCTCAGGGCCCAGCTGGCACATGGCCAGTCCAGAGCTTCAAGTTTCCTGAGTACACACCAAACCCAGCACCAACCACAGATTCAGTAAAAGTGATAGAGAAGGCATGTGTAGAAAGGTCACATCTAAGTACAACTGCATCACACTCAGGAACACAAATTCCAAAGTAGGGCCCCCTGACATGGCACTGAACTCCAGAGCCAGCTGCCATGACCATAGACCCTGTGTGTCTCCATAGCCTTCTAAGCACCAGTACCTGGGGTTGTATCTACTTTGGCTGTCTCTGGAGTCCTGCTGAGACATGAGTAAGCATGACCCCTCTGATGACCTCCTGATTCTTTTTTGAAGATTCTTAACCATATAAACTGATTTGTCTTTGCCATTTCTCCCCTTAATTCACAGTCAAAAGCAGCTTTTAACACAAGACCCTACATGTAGGCTGAGATATTCTGCTGGTCTGAGTTAACCCTTTTATTCAAGGTCTTTCTAGTTGCATCACCATTTAGTGATTGGTAGTAATCCCTCAGCACCAGGGAGGCTTATCCTTGGGAGTCGTGTCCCATGCTGGGGGGAAGGTAATGCATTTACATGCTGAGTTTCACTTAGAGAGTGGCCACATTTGTGCAACATGGAGGCTCTCAGGAGGTTAACTCTTAGGCAAGCTGCAGCTCTAGGCCTAGTTCATATTTCAGGCACACAGACTCATAAGCATAATTATCAGTATCAAGGGCTCATCATTGGATCATCCTTCCTTGTTGGTCTTTGCCATTGAACTTGGGGGATTTTTGCTTTCCATTGGGAAATGTGACAGAGCTCCCCTGGCTTGGAACTCAGCACTCCCTCTGTTGTCATTTGCAACTGTAACTACTATGAAAATACACAACATATATCTGAACATTTTTATGTACCCTATACCCATGCTCTGGAGAACTCCCTCCCAACCATGTGCCCCCATCAATAACACCCCACATCAGTGTTCCTCCCCTGCCATAGTTGAGCCTCTCTAGGGAGTGCATGAGTGCTCATTTTGTCATACTATGTTATATCATTGGGTGGGGACCCATACAATGAGTGTGAAGGTGTACACACATCCTGGGGAGGCCAGATGTTCTCAAATAGGGAATTGTGTCTCTCAAGAGAACTGGTGTCTCCCAATGGGTTAGGGCAGTCTAATATGTCAATCCCTCAGCATTATTGCAAGTATCTGTGAATCTGGTTCTTCAAGTAGTGAAGATTGATTGTCACTGTGGGTCCTGAGGGGAGGGGGAGAGAGGTATAGAATAGATGGAAGCAGGGTAATTGGGGGGCAATGGAAGTATTCCACAAGATCATGCAATAATGGATATAGGACATGTTAAATTTTTATACAAAATGTATAAAATTTTATACAAAAATGTAAAAAAGCCTATAGGTTAAAATGTAAATCATAATGTAAAACATAAGGTAACTAAAATTTAGAATATCATACAGTCAAAAATATAAACCATAACACAAACCAAAATGGAACCATGTTTGATGACTATATTTCAATGTCTGTACATCAGATGTAGTAAATATAACATGAACATGTAAAATGTCATTGCTGGGGAAGGGGAAAAAGGGTTTGATGCTGGATATATGGGAGTCCCCTATATTGTGTATGTGACTTTACTGTGATCTAAAACTTTTTTGAAGACAAAATAAAAAATTAGATAAAAAGAAAGGATGTAGATTCTGAGGAAGAAATGAAGGAAATTGCCTTGTCACTGTACACACAGGGCAACACCTATTACAGTGATGAAAGGCAAAAAGGCAAAAACAAAGTTTTATATTCTTCATTTTTAATACCCCATTTATTTTTACTTTTACTTTTCTAAATTAGTTTGTATTTTTTCTAATCTTTAAACATCACTATATTTCATTCTCCTATTAACTGAATTTGACAATATATTAGCCTTCATTTTTTAAGAAGTTTTGGACCACAGAAAAATGTTCAATTTTGAGATCACCTTTATCTATTTTTTCTTTCATTGCTTTTGCTTTGAGTATAAGGTTTAAGAAGCCACCACTTATTACAAGGACTTGAAGATGTTGCCAATATTTTATTCTAGGAGTTTTATGGTTCTAGCTTTTATTATTAGGTCGTTCATCATTTTGGCTTAATTTTTGAATAAGATGTGAGATAGGGGTTCACTTTCTTTCTTTTGGATATGGATATACAATTCTCCCTTCACCAATTTCAAATAGAGTGTTCTGCCTCATGTGGGTGGTTTTGAAGTCTTGACCATAGAGGTGGAAGTCTGTTTCTAAACCATCAATTGGATTTTTGGCTTTTCCATGTCAGCGAAAAAGAAGCTGTTGGGATTTTATTGGAATTGCATTGAATCTGTAAATCAGTTTTGGTAAAATTTACATCCTAACACTATTTAATCTTCTAATCCATTAACAAAGCATGTCTTTACTTTCCACTTATTTAATCTTCTCCAGTTTTTTTTAGCAATATTTTGTAGTTCTCTTAAAACAGGTCCTTTGTGTCTTTGGTTAAGTTTATTCCTAAATATTAATTCATTTAGTTGCTATTATAAATGGATTTTTTTCTGATTTCCTCCTGAGATTGCACATTAGTAGTGTAAAGAAATGCAATTGATTTTTGCATATTAATCTTGTATACTGCCACTTTGCTGAACTTATTAATTCTAGTAGCTTTGTTGTGGATTCTTCAGGATTTTCTACATATATGATAATACAATCAGTGAATAGTGAAAGTTTTACTTCTTTTCTATCTGGGTGCCTTTTATTTCTTTATCTAGCCTAATCACTCTAGCTAGAACTTTTAACAAAACATTGAATAATAATGATGACCATGGACATCCTTGTCTCATTCCTGATATCAGTGGGAAAGTATTCAGTCTTTGATCACTGAGTACAATGCCCCCTTAGGTTTTTCGTATATGTACTTTATCATATTGAGAAAGCTTCCTTCTACTCCTATCGATTGGAGTGTTTTTTTAATCAAGAAAGGGTGCTGTGCTTAGTCAAATGCCTTTCCTGCAACAATCAAGAGGATCATGTGATTTTTCTTCTTCAATTTATCAATTGTTATTTTATCAATGGTTTATTACATGAATTGATTTTCTTGTGTTGAACCACCCTTGCATACCTAGGATAAAACCCACTTGATCATGCTGTGTAATTCTGTGAATGTGCTTTTGGATTCAGTTTGCAAGTTTGTTTTTGAGGATTTTTGAATCTATATGCATTAGAGATACTGGACTGTAATTTTCTTTTCTTGCAGTATCTTTAGCTGGTCTTTGTATTAGGGTGATGTTGACTTCATAGAATGAGTTTGGTAGTACCCTTTTTGTTCAAATTTTGGAAAAGATTTAGTAAGATTGGTACTAAATCATCTTTGAAAGATTGGTAGAATTCACATTTGAAGCCATCTTGTCCAGGGCTTTTCATCTTTGGGAGGTTTTTGATGACTGTTCAATTTCTTCACTTGTGATTGGTTTGTTGAGGTCTTCTATTTCTTCTAGGGTCAGTGTAGGTGGTTTGTATGTTTCTAAGAACTTGCACATCTCACCTACATTGTCTACATTTTTGGCATACTGTTGTTCATAGTATCCTCTTATGATCTCTTATTTCTGGAGGGTTAGTTGTAGTGCCCCCCATCTCATTTCTGATTTTATTTATTTGCATCTTATCTCTTTTTTCATTGTCAGTCTAGCTAAGGGTGTGTTGATTTTTTACTCTTCTCAAGAACCAGCTTTTGGCTTTGGTGATCCTCTCTATTGGATTTTTGTTCTCAATTTCATTTATTTCTGCTCTGATTTTTACTATTTCTTTCCTTTAGCTTGGTTAAGGATTAGTTTACTGTTCTTTTTGTAATTCCTCCAGGTATACAGTTAGATCTTCAATTTTAACTCTTTCTTCTTTTTTAATGTAAGCATTGAGTGCTATAAATTTCCCCCTTGCAGCATCTCATAGGTCTTGATACGTTGTATCATTTTCATTCACCTGAAGATACTTGCTGAATTCTCTTGCAATTTCTTTTGTGGCCCACTGATTATTTAGGAGTGTGTTTTTTAATCTCCATATATTTGTGAATTTTCCATTTTTCTGTCCATTTTTATTTCCAGCTCCCTTGCATTAGGATCAGAGAAATTGTTTTGTATAATTTCATTCATTTTAAATTTATTGAGAATTGTCTTGTGACCCAACATATGATCTATCTTTGAGAAAGATCCACGAACACTTGAAAGGAATGTATATCCTGCTTTTATGTGCTCAGTGCTCTATAGATGTCTGTTAGGTCTAGTTCATTTACCATATTATTCAAGTTCTCTATTTATTTATCCTCTGTCCAGATGTTCTATCTAATCCTGAGAGTGGTGTATTGAAGTGTCCAATTGTAGACACATCTATTTCTTCCTTCAGTTTTGCCACTGTGTGCCTCAGATATTTTGAGACACTCAGATTAGGTGCATAAATATATAGTATACTTATTTCTTCTTGGTGAATTGAACTTTTATTATATATATATTATATATATTTATTATAACTTTCTTCATCTCTTATAACAGTTTTGCGTTTAAAATCTATTTTATCTCATATTAGTATCATTACTCAAGCTCTTTTTTATTTACTATTTGAATGAAATATGTGTTCAACCTGGTTATGTCCTTACATTTAACATGAGCCTCTTGTAGACAAAATATAGATGGCTCATATTTTTTTATACATTCTATCAGTCTATGTCTTTTAAATGGAGAGTTCAGCCATTAACATTCAATGTTTTTACTATAAAGGCATTACTTAAGTGATCCATTTTGCCCTTTGCTTTCTGTTGTCATATCATACTATTGTTTGCCAATTTACCCTTTAAGTTAACCTTCCTAGTGGTCTTCATTTCTACTCTCTTCTCCAAGTCTCTCACCCTTGCCTCTAATCTATTTCTTTTTCCTTGCTTGCTGAAGCACTCCCTTTAATATCTCTTATAATTCTGGTCTTTTGGTAACATATTCTACCAGTTTTTGTTCATCAGTGAAGACTTTAAACTCACCCTTATTTCAGAAGAACAGCTTTGCCTGATACAGAATTCTTGGCTGGCAGTTTTTCTCTTTCAGACCTTAAATACATCATACCACTTTTTTTTTTCTCTTCTCCATGGTTTTTGAATGGTGGTCAGCACTGATTCTCACTGAACTTCTCTTTTATCTGATTCTTTGATATTCTCTTCATGCTTTCAGAGTCCTCTTTTTATCATTCATATTTGTCATTCTGAAATGTAAGTGTTTTGTGGTAGATCTGTTTGGATTTATACTGTTTGGGGTGTGTTGTCCTTCTTGAATATTGATATTTATGTCCTTCTTAAGGGTTTGGAAGTTTTCAGTCATTATTTCCTCAAGTATTCTTTCTGCCCCTTTGCCATTCTCTTATCATTCTCAGACACCTTTAAGTTTATGTTTGTATGTTTCACATTGCCATTCAATTCCCTGAGATCCTATTTCATTTTTTCCATTCTTTTCTTTTTCTGTTCTCCTTTCTTTTCCAGTTCAGATGTTCTAGCTTCAAAATCACCAATTCTGTCTTAAAGCAATTCAGATCTATTCTTATGTGACTCTAATCTATTTTTAATCTCATCATTATGTCTTTCATTCCCATAAGCTTTGTTATTTTTCTTTGCAGGTCTTCACATTTTTCTTTATGCTCACCCAGTGTCTTCTTAATATACTTTATCTCTTTAGTCATATTTTCTTTTAATTCCTTGAATTGCTTTAGAAGAGTTGTGCAATAGTCTTTGGTTAATTGTCTTAAATCTTTATCACTTCAGGATATTTGGTTTGATCCTTTGGCTGGGCTATCTCTTTCTCCTTCCTAGTATGGACTATAATTTTTGCTGATATCTAGACATCTGAATATGTTGGTGAATTTATTCTGATGTCCTATTTCTCTCTCTTGCTTATTGTTTTTTTCACAGCTCTTCTTTGATATTTGATTGTTCTAATTCTGTAAAATTGCCCAGCTTAAGTTATCAAAATCATGGCAGGGACTCACTAATGGGGTGCAGATTTTTTCCCCAGGACTTAGGGTACAGAGAAAACCAAAGGCAGTTTTTCTCTGTGCTTTTTACAGATCAGCTAGCAGAGGGCACTCATTGGTACACCTTTCCATGTTATTGTTTCTTTCAATCTCCATTTTCCTGTGTTTTGGTCTGGCCAGCACCAAGATTCAAAACATGCTCTGCTGGCCAAATTCACTGAAGAAAAGCCCCCCAACTCCCCATTCCTTTTCCCTTGTAATATCTGACAAGGAGGAAGATGTCTCTGTCCCCTTTCAGTCAGCTGCAGTGAACCAGTTTTTCCCCAGCTTAATATCTTGGTGGTGGGAGAGGGGAGCCCTTCACAGCCAGCATGGGTATTTGGTAACTCACATTTGTTGTTTTGGGTTCTTTGTTTCTCTGTCCCTCACCCTCCTTGGAGTTGTGAAGTACTGTCCTGGTATGCTGATCCCCAAGCAGTTTCCTAGTACAGTTTTTGGCTCTTTCTCTGTTGTTTTTAGGAGAAAGTTGAGCCCTGCCTGCTTAATCTGATGCCATCTTCCCACAATTTCTCCAGGGTTTTTTAATATCCTTAATTTCTTTAGCCATCTCATTGAATTTATTAATGAGATTTGTTTGAACATATTAGTTATCTCAACTCCTTTATGTCATCTGCTGGTTTAGTTTGTTCCTTTGCTTGGTCATGTATTCCTATTACTTGGCATGGATTGTAATTTTTGATGGGAGTCTTGGCCTCTGGTTTACTAGATGTATTTATTCTGGGTTCAGTTTCTCTCTTTAATCTAGAACTTTCTATTTGATTGGCTTTGTGCTACAGCCCCTTTTTGATATTTGGTTCAATTAAATTTTGAGCTTTATCAGTGGCTTGTGTTTAGCAAATCTGAATTTTTTACAACTTAAAAAAAATCTATTTTGTACTCTTTCTCCATTGCTGGTTGCAGAGTAGGAGCTGAAGATGCATTTGGTACTGTTAACAATAGAGGCTAAAGCTGCCCATGTTGCCCCAGGAACCAATGGAACTTCTCCCACCATTCTCTTCTGTCAGTGGTAGAGATGGAGTAACAACCATGTGCAGTAACCCAAGCCATGCATGCCAAGACCATTTGTAGTTGCCCTGAGAGACCAATGAAACTCCATGCCCCTTCCTCCCCTGCCTAAGGTGGGGATGGAGCCCCAGGTGTGCATAAAAATCTAGTCTTTGTGGACCAAACACTGTCTTGCCTTCTGCCCTGTCAGTGGTGATGAGGATGACCCTGTCCAACAGTCTAGTCCATGTGGGCTGAAAATGACTGCAGGTGCCCAGATAATCTGAGAGTGCACTGTCTCTCCTCCTTCCCTGTCAGGGGTATGACTGGAGTCAGAGATATGTCCAACAATCTAGTCCATGTGGACTGAACATTACTGCAGCTGCCAGGAGAGACTGAGGGAGCACTGTCCCTCCTTTCCTATCAGGGGTGGGGATGGAACCACAGGTTTGCCCAAAAATCTAGTTTGTGTGGGCCAAAAGTGACTACAGTTGATCAGAGAGACTGGTGCAGTTCCTCCCCCCTCCCTCTCTGCTGGAAGTGGGACTGGAGCCCAGGCTAAGGCAGCAATCTGACTTGGGTGGAAAAAAGCTGGTCCCTTCCATTACAGTGATTTTCAATCAGACCCACTTCCCCTCATGCTGGAGGTGGAGTTAAAATGGAGGCTTTCTGACTTGGACAGATTCAACCATTAGTGCTCTTAGGATTGGACTTTAGCCAACCAAATTTGCTAATCAGTAACTGAAGTTGGTGCCTGACCATTTCTTCCTACCCCATTTTTGGGAAATGGACCCTCCAACTCCATCCAGGAAATAGTTCACAAGCCTACTTGTGCTGCTAGCAGGGGATGGGCACTGGCCTCCATAATCCATAATGTTGTTAGAAAAGGAATCTGGTCTAGGAAAGAGTAAATTCACCCAATCATGAAGAAGAAAATAATTTATTCTCAATCTTGCAAGAAGGGGTACACAACCAGAACATGTGGCTGGTGCCCTGAACAAAGGAAAATGATACAATTTATACCTCTAAGTCTAGCATGCAAGCCCTTCCCCTGTTTCTCCATAGATTGGATACTTCGGAGGTTACAGCCTATTCAAGAGGTCTAACTTTCCTGCACGAGTCCCCCAGTCTTTAACAGTTTTCCCCATTACATTCTAACAGTTTTGGCTTTTAACTGCTCTTTTGCTAAAAAGGAATGGAATTTAGTGCTGAGTTGGAATTGACTAAGCTCTTTCTTGTGCATCCTTTTTACTGGTTATAGGGCCAGCTTAAGCTGGTTTCCTTTGTTCCTACTTAACCTGGGAGTGGGAGACTGAGGCAGCAGGCAGCCAGGTTACATTAGTTTTATTTTCCCTGCTTTATATTACCTTTATGTGAAAACTAAACTGATCGCTGTCTCTTACAATCACCCCTCTTTTTTTAACTTTTTTTAGTTTTCACATTTCATTTCTTCATATTTTCTAAGAGCTCTCTCACACTCTTCATCATAGAGATTTCTTTCTTAAGGGGGTACAGATTGCTATGTTTATACTGTATGGGCATTTGTTTGGTTAGGGAGATATCAATGAGTTTTTTAACTATCCTTCAGGCACATGGAATGGTACAACATCCGATTGTGGTAAGCACCCCAGTTGAGATAATGAGGGAATTTATGATGGACAGTGTGACACCTTTCCATTTTCCAAACCAATATTCTAGCCATCTTGTGAGTGAATTGCTAATTCTGGAATTCTCTGCTAATTCTTCTGATAGGGTTGTCAGGCCTTGTAAAGCTTTAGTGATAGTTCTGTCGTGGGCAGTGTTATTGGAGATGAATATACAGCAACTACTTCCAATCATAATACAGACTCCCCCCTTTTCAGCTAGCATCATATCTATCATTCTATTTTCCTATGCCATTCTGCATAGATGCCATAGCATCTAATTGTTTTGCAATTCCTTTAACTGCATCCCTGGTGTAATTAATAAATATCTGTTGATTACAATAAATGTAATTAATTAATCTACATTTTTATTAATGGTGACACACCAGAACAAGAATGACTCAAATTCAGCTGCTACCTCATTTCTAGCTTTAAATTCATCTGGGACTCTTCAGGGAGCTCCCATATTGTCTAGGAATCAAGTAGACTTGTTTTATCTCTCCTTCCCTGGGATATTATTTTCACTTCTTTTTCAAATGTCAAGGTGAATGGGATAGCCAATTGGACCAGAGCACAGGTTTGCCTCACCTCTAAGGCAGTATTATCAGAGAACACTCTTTCCACAGTACCACCTCAGGTCTGCTCGAGGTATGACCAAACTGGAGTAATTGTCAGTACTATCATTGCTCACTTTCCACGCTCATGAACACAAGACTATGGTTCCACCGTCCCAGAATCCTTCTCCCTGTTTAGAGAGGAAAGCAGATGATTCCCTGGATCCAGATGGGAGGTAGGTATGGCTCTGGTGTTTTCATTTCTGGCTTGTGGGAAGAGAGAGAACAACATACTGCAGTTTTCACTGGGAGTAGCATTCTGAAAGAGGAGTATCAGGCACTTAAACTCCTTTTTATGGTTTTCCAAACTTAGTGGAAAGGGTACAATATTGAGTTGAGGACCGGCCTGTTGCACAAGGATAACAGTTGCTATTGTTCAGACTCTGGACTGTGTAGTTGATCCATTTTACCCAGGCATTTGTGTCCCCATATCCTGTCTCTATTTCTATGGTTTGTTTTAAATCTTCTGCCTTAATTATCCTGACTTCTTTGGAATCATTCTGAATTGGGGAACTGGCTTTAGGTTGGTTTCCTGTGGTATATTGAAGGATTAGTTGGAGAAGGTGTTGTTGACATCAAATCTACAGGGGAAGGGGGACTCAGATACAGTTTCCTCAGAGGATCTTTACCTGTAACATCTGCTCCCATTCCTACATTCTATCGACTAATGGGTCCCTGGTGCTTTTCCCAGTTTTTTATTTGTTTGTCCTCTTAATTGTTATCACTACTGGATTGCACTGGTGATGTTTGCAATCTGAAGGGGTATTACTTTTATAAAAGCTTATCTTACCCTTTAATGGTCTCAAACTTGATGAGGCTCATCCCATATTCATGGTCCATTCCTTAATTTGGGTAGTACACTATACATCATTTCAAAAGGACAAGGTGGGGGGGCTTGACTGTAACCATTCCTTACTGGCCCTGGGCATAGGTATTTATTTTTTCCCACTCATCCATTGCTGGTGCTCTACATTTCCACAGTTTATTACTTGGCAGGTATTAAACTGCATGGTCTGGAACTCCAGACCTTCAGTCATGATTATAACTAATTTATAAAGAAGCCAGCTGCTTCTTGGATTCAAAACATCATGGGTAGTAAGATTGTTTTCACCTGTAACTTAAGGTTTGAATTCCTCCTTTGGTATTCTGATAGGACTAGGGCCATTGTTGACTAGGATGATACACAGCTCAACCCCCCACATGCACACACAATTATTGTCTTTTTCAGTGTGCTCTTTAAGAGATCTGGGGTGGAAATTATTTTCCAAGGCTCGGACAAAGTTGTTGGGTACCTCTCATCTGATTTTGGTACTGGTCCTTTCACTTGAGGATAGTGAATCCAGCTTTTTTTCTGCCATTTAGATTGCCATTTTAATTGTTAGCAACACTTGATAAGGTCCATCCCAGGTCAGTAAGAGTTTGGACTCTTTCCAAGACTTGATTAGAACCCAGCCACTAGGTTAGTGTTGGTAGACCACAAATTCAAGAGGTGAAGTCTGAGAAAGCAAACTACAATGTCTGAGGGATGACAAAGTAGAAGACAAGGTCAGTATATAATTTTAAGAAAAAGAACCTTTGACTCAAAGGAGGGGAGTTTTCCAGGTTTCTTAGGAAAGGGCATACCAAAGAGCATTTCATAAGGTAAAATTTCTAGTTCCTTCCTAGGGGCAGTTTGGATTCTTAACAGAACTATAGGTAAACATTTAACCCATGGTAATTTGGTTTCTAAGACCAATTTAGAGAGATTTTTTAAAAAGGTTTGGTTCATTCTTTCTTCTTTCCCTTAGGATGGCACATGTTAAGGGATATGGAAGTTCCATGCAACATCTGGACTCTACATAATATTTTGCAACACTCTGGATGTAAAGTGACTATCATTGTCTGAATCAATATTTCTTACTAACTCACAGCAGGAAATGATTTGTTCAAGGATAATTTTTGAAGTCTCCAATGCTGAGGCTAGAAGGTATGCTTCTACCCATCCTGTCAGGTGATCTATAATATCCAGAACATACTTTATTGGAACTACAGTGGGCATTTTGGCATAATCAACCTGAGTGCTCTGCAATGGTTTGAGGCTGGGCTCCTTTCACGTTGGCACTAGCTTTTTAAAACTCTTTTTATTAACTCTCTGACAGATTATGCACTTTTCACTTATTTGTTTGGCTATAGTATAAAGGCCTACACACCCAAAATGCTTGAGGACCAGGTCATATATGGTCTATACTCCCCAATGACTCCCTTGGTGCAAAAATGCTAGTACCTCCCTCATTATTTTTATTCAACATCTGCTAGCCATGTGAGAGGAGCCACCTCTCTTGGTTATCTAAGGTTGCCTTCAATTGTTCTAGTTCTTTTACCTCTTTTTCAGAGAATAGAGGGATTCCAATTTCTTTGGGGATGGAGGGTAACAGGACCATCCAGAAGGAAACAGGGAAGCCTCTTTGGCCTTTTCATGAGCCAGTCTGTTGCCTTTTCCTTCAAAAGTGTGACATTTTTGATGCCCATTAATATGTACCACAGATATCTCTCTTGGTAAGAGCAGACTGGCTAATACTTGTTTTACCAGTTCCACATGGACTAATTCCTTCCTTCGGCTATTGATCAATTCCCTTTCCTCCTAAATTTTTTTAAAGATGTGGACCATACCAAAGGCATACTTAGAATCCATGTAGACTATACCTTCTTTTTCCTCTAACCATTTAAGGGCTTGATTTAACACAGCTCACAAGTCTGAGTCAACCAAACATTAGGCAGTTGGCCAGCTTCTTTCACCTCACAAGTTAGCTCATCAACAACAGCATAGCCATTGTGCCTTTTTCCTTCCAGGACCCTAAAAGACCCATCTATAAATAACTTTCCCCCCAAATGTAAGAGAAGGTTCTCTAAGTCATGCTGGATTCGGATTTGGTATTCAATTAAGTCTAAACAATCATGTTCAGGAATTTCTACCTGGTTAGACCCTTTCCAAAGGAAAGAGGCTGGGTTCAGAATATGATTGTCAGTATTAAATAATCTTACTCCATTAGATTCCCTTTTTGAATCAAAATATTCCTGACTTGATGAGGGGTGCTAACTACTAAGACCCCTCCAAAGATCAGTTTCCTGGTTTCTTCTACCAAGAGAGCAGTTGCTGCAACAGCCTGAACACACCCTGGCCATCCCCTGGAGACCAGGTCCAGGATTCTGGAAGGGAAAGCTACAGGCTTCTTTTGGCCTCCTCAGATCTAGGTTAGGGGAGGTGGACTTGGCCCAATGGATAGGGTGTCTGCCTACCACATGGGAGATCTGCAGTTCAAACCCTGGGCCTCCTTGACTTGTGTGGAGCTGGCCCATGTGCAGTGCTGATGCGTGCAAGGAGTGCCGTGCCATGCAAGGGTGGCCCCCACATAGGGGAGCCCCACATGCAAGGAGTGCACCCCATAAGGAGAGCCACCCAGTGTGAAAGAATTTGCAGCCTGCCCAAGAATGGTGTCACACACACGGAGAACTGACACAACAAGATGATGCAACAAGAAGAAACACAGATTCCCAGTGACGCTAAGGATAGAAGCAGTCACAGAAGAACACACAGTGAATGGACATAGAGAGCAGAAAACTGGGGGTGGAGGGGAAGGGGAGATAAATTTTTTAAAAATAATAGTAAATCTTTAAGAAAAAGATCTAGGTTAGGACTCCCAAGGCTGTCCCCTTATCTACTGTAACAAATAGATGGAGAAGTTTTTCAAGGGAGGGGAGGGCTAGAACAGGGGCTTGCACCAATGCCTGTTTGAGCCCCTCTGAAACCTTTACTTACCCTTCCTTCCACTCTAATTTGTCAGGCTCCTCCTCCAAAACTTTTTGGTATAGCCCCTTGGTTTGGGATGCATAAGAATCTATCCATAACCTACAATATCCCACCAATCCCCAAAATCTCCTTAGTTCTCTCTTTGTCCAGGGAAGAGGTAATTTAGTTATGGCTTGAATTCTTTCTGGATTTATCTTCCTCCTTCCCTCACTAATGAGATGGCCCAACTATTTGACTTCCTTTTCTACAAGTTGTAGCTTAAATTTTGACACTCTTAGCCCTTGATCTTCTAAGAAATACAATAAGTTCTTTGCAGTTCAGGCCACTGTCTGTCCTTCACCTTTGCTAATACAAATCATCTACATATTGTAAAAGAGAAATTTCAGACAGGACTGCAAATTTCTCTAGTACGTTTTCCAGTTTCTGTCCAAAGAGGCTGGGGGATTCTGTGAATTCTCGGGGTTAAACTGTCCACCTATATTGCTGCTTTCTTTTGGTAGAAAGACTGTCCCACTCAAAGGCAAACAAGTCCCCACTCTCTGGATCAAGGGAACAGGCCTAAAAGGCATCCTTTAGCTTTATTACACTAAACCATTTATGATGGTAGGAGATCTTACTAAGGAGAGTGTATGGGTTTGGGACTACTGGGTGTCAAACTTGAACAATTTGAATAATGGCTCTTAGGTCTTGTACCATCCTCCAACTACCAACCAATTTCTGACTGGACAAGATAGGAAAATTGAAGGGGGACATACAGGGTTCCAAGAGTCCGTCCTGTAGGACACCTTTGAAGATAGGTTGAAGTCCTTGCCTCCCTTTAAGGGGAATTGAATATTGCCTTCAACAAATAACTTCCTCCTTTTTCAGTTTGATCTTAAGAGGGGAAACTTGCAACTCCCCCTCTATTACCTTCTCTCACCCACTTTTTCTCTGGTATCTTTTTCACTTTTTTGGTGAGTATGGCTAATACTATTTCTATCTGCCCTTACTTTACTTCCAAATCAGACCCATGAATACTATTAAGTCCCTTTCTAGCAAATTACTCCCAGATTCTGGGATGTAAAACAAAGGACCTACAATTTGATTGTCCTCCCAACAAATGTTAGTGGAAGAAAGAATAGGGACTTCAAATCCTTCTCCTTTTACCCCTGAGACTAAGAGAACTTCCAGAGATTTAGTCCCTTTGGTTAGATGAATCACAGAGGATCAGGCTGCCCTCGGTGTCCACTAAAAAAGTAATTTTTTTTTATATGGGCCCAGCCTTAGATTTACTAAAGGCTCCTGGTGGGTTTTTGAAGTAAGGAGTCTTGGATCTCCCTAATCTTCAAAATTCATGAAGGGGATTACCCAATTTTCTTTAAATTCGAGTATTCCCTTTTGAAATGACCAGGTCTCCTACAGTGATAGCACCCTGCAGAGCCTTGCATTCTTCTTGCCCTCTTATCTAAATAAGCCGAATTTGCATCTTTATCTCACCTCTGCTTGCTTCTTCCCTAACTCATCTCCAATTTTTTCTTAATCATGTGGTTGACTGTGCTTATCATAATCTTTGTTTTCTGCTTCTGCTTTTCCTCCTCTCTCTTTACAAATACTTTCTGGGACTCTATCAATAACTCTTCCAATAACCTATCTATCCATCCTTCTATTTTCTGAATTTTCTTCTGGATATCAGGCCAAGACCCCTTCATGTAACTAACTTTTAACATTCCATGAACCACATGACCATCAGAGTCCATCCCTGAATATTTCACTTGGTCCCTCGATCTTTGCAGGTAAGTGGAGGGAGTCTCATCCTTCTCTTGAGTTACTTCAAAGGATTTATACAAATTTTGAGATTTGGGTACAGTCAATTTAATACTGTGTATAGTGAGGTCTTTAAGATTCCTCATCTGTGCGCTATTCCCCTGGTCATTATTATTCTAATTAGGGTCTGTATTTGGGAACTTTTGTTTTGTTGCCATTATCCCCTGCCTGGGTGAATGCTGCATTTTCCACTCTTTTATAGCTACTCTTTGCACCATTCTTTTTTCTTTTCCATAAAAAGAATATTCAGTATGGACATAAGTTCAGACCAGGTATATAAACTGGGACTTAAGAATTGATCTACTTGTTCAACTAGACCTGTCAGATCTTCCTTCCATTAGTGATTTCATCTCCCTTTTGAAGTTCTTTACTTCAGTACACATCTGTGGGAAATTTACAGTCAATCTTCCCTGGCCCCATTGGTATTTCTCTCAATGGATACAAAAACTCAATGGGGTTCTGATCTTTCAACCTCTTTTCCTCAGATGCTCTAGGGAACAGAAAATTTTATCTTTTTTACACTGTTCCAATTCTTTCCTCCACTGTTGGTGGATTGTAACTGGTGAGGCAACTGGCACCACTTGATTCTCCAGTTCCCCAGGGGTTAGAATGGGTTCTATTCGGTTGTCCAACTCTAATGACCCTTGCCCCAGGAGGTGAGGGGGAATATAGGGAGAAAGGAGGTTTAACAAGTGGTCCCAGGCTTTAGTTCCTGCAGGGTCAGTTTCTTCAAGCTTAGTTTCTGGGTCTAGATTTTCAGCTTTCATAAGACAGAATGGCCCCCTTTCCTTTTAGCCAGCACATGGCATAGTCAGACTTTTCTTTAGACAAGGGTGTTTTCTCATTAGCATACAGCACAAGATCAGCACAAAACCAATCCTCATCAGCCCCATAGTGTATCCAGAATACCTCAGGTGGTAAAATACTTTCTGTGGTCCAAATACCATAGCAATATTTAATCATTTTCTTCTTGTCTTTTCCCTTGGCCCAATCACTATTGGCCCAATGCCTTAACATCTTCCCTAATGAACTATCAGAAGGAATATCTCTGGGAGATCCTACAGATACTCCCTTTACCTTTTTCCTGGTCAACTGACTGCCTCTATTTCCCATTCCAAAGCTTGTTTGGGTTTCTTTCTCTCAAATTTTTTTCTTCATCCATCTTTGGCTCTTTCTCTTGTGGGAAAGGAAAATGCAAATTGAGACTCCTCACTCGCTTTGCACAATATGTCATGCACCTCAGGCATGCACAACCAACCTCAGACTCACCAGAATTTCCTGGCTACCAAGGCAATACTTAATAATCCTTTTTCTTAACTTGTGCATGGAGTTACCTGGTCAACAAGAGTCAGGTTTTCCCTTCTCTTTTTCTCATCTACAATCAGCAGATCTAAGTGTCTGTTCTCAGGTCCCTTGGCTGCCAGAGGCGAGGCCCCCACTGGTGGAATCCAAGACCACTTAAACAGAAGGGTGCACCTCCCTGACATACACCCTGGGGTCTATTCTCTGAAGCTTCAGAATCCCAGACAAGACCCCAAAGTTGCTGGAAAAGAAATCTGGTCCTGGAAAGGGTAAAGCTCATCTGATTGTGGAAAAGAAAAGAATTTATTCTCAATCTTGCAAGAAAGGGCACACTACCAGAACATGTGACTGGTGCCTGGAACAAAGGAAAATGATACAATTTATACCTCTGAGGTTACAGCCTATCCAAGTGCTCTAACTTTCCTGACAAGTCCCCCAGTTTAATTAACAGTTTCCCCCATTACATTCCAACAGTTTTGGCTTTTAACTGCTCTTTTGCTAAATAAGGAATGGAATTTAGTGCTGAATTAGAATTGACTAAGCTCTTTCTTGTGTATCCCTTTTACCAGTTATAGGAACAGCTTAAGCTGGTTTCGTTTATTCCTGCTTAACTGGGAGTGGGAGACTGAGGCAGTAGGCTGCCAGATTACATTCATTTTATTCTCCCTGCTTTATATTACCCTTATGTGAAAACTAAACTGATCACCATCTCTTACACTGTTGAGTGCTCTACTCAGGAATATTCACTGCAGATGGGCAATATCCCCCTTCTGTTCTTCCAATAATGTTGCAAGATGTTCTTCTGGTCTCCTGGGTCCCCTAAGCTGGTGATTTAGGTCACTCTGGGTGATTACTAACAGCTCTGTAGGATAAGCTGACTCTTGGAGTTCCTTATTCTGGTGCCATCGTGCCCATTCTCACTTGATTTTAAATGTATTATTGTCAATCATGTCCTCGCAGAAGAGATGTCACCCCCATATTGGGCAATTTGAGGAGAATTTAATTTCAGTATTATTTATGAAAGTGTGGGAAGGGTGTGGGAGAACCACAAAGAATAGTTCTGTCCCCGAAGGCTAATTACTCCTTGTCCTGAAGGCAGAAAGGGAAACAAAAGTTACTGGAGCTTTCTGGTAATTGAGAGAGAGCTGGGTAGAGAAGGCACCTGACTGGGCATGCAGCTGGACCCCTAAGGGGAAGACCCTAGTCCCCTCCTTCTTCTGACCTCCACTGCCCTCTCTTCCACTGGCCAAACCCAATCTAAAGGAAGGACGTCCTGCACTGGTCAGTACCATTGGTCAGAACTGCATGGCAGGGTAGAGAAGGGTGTGATAAGGAATATATAAACGAGGTGTAGACAATTTTGTTTATAAAGAACCAGACAGTAAATATTTTAAGCTTTGCAAGCCATCCAGTCTCTGTCACAATGGTTCAACTGTCCCTTTGTAGTGAGAAAGCAACTGTAGATAATAGATAAATATGTATGATGGTGTGCCAAGAAAACTTCATTTACAGGTCTGCAGGGCAAATGTAATTTGCTGAGCCTTGAAATAAACACACACAGACACACACACACATTCTTTCCCTCCCTTTTTTATTCTCACTCCCTCTCTCTTTCAACTTCCAACTCCTCCAGCCTACTCTGTAAAAGGAGGAGGTGAGACTGGAGCTGAGTGTGGAGAGACAAGGAGGTGAACAGTGGTGGGTGGAAATGGAACACCCCAGAGGAATTTGTGAGCAAGAGTAGGAACAATCTTTGCATAAGGGGAATTACACTGAAGCAGGTTAGTACAGGGTAACCTATACTAACCAGAGGAAAATGGACTAATTGTGAGGACCTTGGAAATCAGCCAGAATAAAAAATGGGTGATCTTTAAGAGACTATTAGGGAGACTTGGAAACAGGGGTCCTAGAAATTTCCAACAGTTGGACATGCACAAGACACCATGCAGTGTCCCCATGCATGTCCTGGTGAGTGTCTGCAGCAGACAACCTGCAAAAGAACTGTTTACTGAAGTGGGTCCTAGGTACAAGTATTTATTCATAATACAATTAAATTGGTCTTTTTGTTAGCAAACTTGTATCCTTCCACAAACTGTTAATTAATTCCTTAGATGAAGCATCTTGCAGGAGGATTTTTAATGCAAAACAAGAGCTGAAACCACTAAGCAGCACATTCAATAATGGACTCTGACAATTCTGCATAAAAATACAGGGCATATGGGTTCTGCCAGCCAGTAGGACTGGAGCACTGATGGCAAAAATGGCAAAAATGGCTAGCTGCTCATGTTGAGTCCCAAAGAATGATTAACTGAGGGACATAGGAAGAGCAATCAGTGAGCAGAGGCCCACCCACACCATTATTAGGACTCTTACTAAGGAAAAACCTCCTCTCTGCATTGGTCATGAAGGTGTCTTCCTGCAACTATATGCAAGGATGGGTTCAGGCTGGGGTGTGGAAGGAGGAGTGTAAGTATTGACTAAAGCCCTGGAAACAGCCCTCAGGCACAGGCAAAGAAGAATGGAAGTTAGAGAATACACACTGCCTCCTCACCCCTCAGGTAGGACAACTTTTAAGTGTTTTGCACATCACTTCCTAAAGGTTCCCAGAGCAGTTGAACCCCAGTGACCCATAAGGAGAAATGATTTGCTCATTAATATGCCCTATATTGTCCTTTTCTCCTCCTAGTCTCACTTGCATGATTCCTACAAATGCTTCTTCCCAAGCAAACCACCTGCATTCACATCTGTTCTGATGATTTGCAGTCTCCCCTTAAGCAAAATGCCAGAGCTTATCATTACATCTGGGATGCTGTTACTGTCTATATGGCTCAGGTTACCTGTACAGTTTTGATGATTCCAAAATGAGGCAAGGCAAACATGCCCCTCACATGAAAAAGTAAATAATTAAGGATGAGCCTCCCCTGCCTGCTGCTGAAACTGTGTCCAAGGGATGTATCTTGTCTTTTTTTTTTTCTTCAGTTTATTGTCAGTTTATTTACATAGGGAGGGTTCATATCTAAAATAATTAAAAATAAATGCAACAATGATTTTTAAATTCTTATCCCAGTTACCCCAGAAGGATCCTCATTCTTATTTTCTGATGTTTTCTCAACTTCACAACTGTCAGACTGCTCACTGCAATCACATTATTCTGGCAATCTGCTGGTGCTCTCCCAGTAGAATAAAAATGAAAATAGATGCTTTGCCTGGGTTCCATTAGAGCACAGAGCAGCTAGAGGACAAAGCTAGAGCAGGATAGTCAGAAGAGGGAGTGCAAGCCACATGGAGGTCTTCTCTTTCCAGAACTCTGGTCCCAATTTAAGTAATATCTATGCCAGGATTAAAGGGCTCAAGACTAAGGATTACAGGTATTATGCTTGGTGTTCAAGGAAGGGAAGCCTTGTTTCATGGCAGTACCTGGGGTTTGGGGTTCACCAGACAGCACCTCAGTTCAAAAGGTTTCTCCCCTCCTCCATCCATCTCTCTCGCTCTCAGAACATCCCACACACCAAATCATATAAATCTCCCAAATACCTTTCCCTACATATCCCTCGTCAGCTCATAAGCCTTGCCTGACTCTCTACTTTCTAAAGCCTGGCCATCCAGTTCCCTAATTTGTCCTACCTTTAGTTTCTTTGGGTCTAGCTGGGCCAGGGACCTCCCCAGATATTAAACTGACAACACTCATTCTGACCTCCAAACTTTCACTAATATTGTTCCTTCAATTTTTTCTTTCCCTATGTTCATCCAAATCCCATCTCTCCTCAAGCCCCATCCACTCAGGAATTCCTTTAGCTATTCATTCTCTGAGTCCTGGCTCTTGCCAAGGAATGTTCTAGGCACCAGACACTGTTGGTTCCTCCTTTTCCCAAGCTTTCAAAGCACCACATTTATTCCATGTTCTCAGTCACTTGTTGAACATTATCTCAGAGATTTCCTTCATTGATCATAAAGATCATTTAATGAGCCTGTACCCTCACTCATCCTACCCTGACCACCAGTGACCTGTCAGAACATGGTTATTCTCCAGATCCATACATATACCAAGGGGTTCTACAAGGTTTCTGGATGAGCAATGGGCTCTCAAAGATGGAAGGTGTCCTCTGAAGTGGTACTGATGAGTTATGGATCTCAATCTTGGATACCCAGGCTCCAGTACAGACAAACAACATATGAACTTTGGACAGACCTCCAAAATCTGTATTTGTGACCCTTTCCAAGTAATTCTAATGTACCAGGAGAGATAAGAATGAGTGAGTTAATCTTTGCTAGTGGATGAATTGATGAGAGGGAAAAATGTTACTTGAGAGAAACCAATTAGAAACAAGAAGAAATGATCATCTTCCCCAAGAAACAATCTGAGGGAGGGCAAGGGAGATTGTTGAAAGTAAGCATACTCTGCATGGAAGTTGGACAGCTCTAAGGCTTTAGGGGTGGGACAGTGAGAAATGTCTCTGCATGAAACAAAAGAGGAATGTGTTTGCTCTGGAGAGGACCTGAGTGAGAAATTGAGGAAAGTTTTTTTAAAATGAAGGCAGATGGGCAGCGTGCAGAGTTACCATTCCCTGTATCCCCAAATCTTCAGAAAACTATACTAAAACTCATGAAATGTGTTCTCTGAGTGGATTTTTTGTGAAATCCAGGGAAGAACCCAAGCTTGGTATGTAGAAAGACATGAGGCAGGGCAGAGAAAGACAGAAATAGGGAAGTCCATGTAATTTTGCTGAGACTTTGGAATATCTTAGGACTTCTCCAATGCATGAAATTCAAAGTTCTTTGGACAGCACCACAATCCTAACTTACATGATTCTATACTCTTGTATGACCAGATGTACCCACTAGACAAGTTTCAGCAAAGCACCAGATGAGGAATGATTCATTCTTTACTGCAGGTACTGCAGGAACTGCAGGATTCTGAAGAAGAGAGTTCAGAGTAAACCAGAGTTCTCTGTACTTCCAGGAGAAGGTGAGCTCGAACTTCCTATCATCCCATGAAATGTGGGCTGGCATCCAGGACCAGTTCTTCCTAGGAGATTAAAAGGAGTGGGGTGTAAGACAAAAAAGGACTCACAGTCACTGCAATGAAATGTTCATTATGATGCTCCTTCATTTGTCTTGGGGTCTACAAAAGGAATAAAGTAAAAAAGAAGGTGGAGAGGAGCCTCCAAAGCAGCCAAAGACATAGAAAGGGGAGAGAAAAAATACAGTTTAAATGAAAGATGTTCAGCAGAGAAATTATGTAAGCAAATGTTAATTAAATGCAGTTTGGAAAAGAGTTTATAGCATTTGTGTCACACCATGGTAGTTCTAATTAATCTCCAATAATCCTTTCACAACCCTTGGACTTCCACCACTTTACATGTGATAGAAAAGTGTAGTTTGAATATGGTGGCCATTGTTTGAATTTAAAATATCCCCTCTTTAGTAGGTGAGAAGATGAACCATGCATTTTCATAATGCAATTTAGATTTAATTCTCAATAACACAAGGGAAATGAAGATGTGATTCAGCTGTTCTCTAAACCCATACTCCAGTCCCTAACCTTCCAATACATATTT
Organism: Dasypus novemcinctus; assembly: GCF_030445035.2. NCBI lineage: Eukaryota > Metazoa > Chordata > Mammalia > Cingulata > Dasypodidae > Dasypus > Dasypus novemcinctus. Next base: position 45,342,796 of record NC_080690.1, on the reverse strand, counting down.
CTCACTGTCATTGGAGTTCATGTTTTTAAACCACAGACTTAGTTGTGTCATTCCCATACCTGACATTCTTCAGAGCTGACATATAAATGCTGAAGCTTTGGTTATTCCAAGGTGGGGCTATATCTGAATCAGAAATGGTAACCCTTTGTGAACACTACATATGCCCTACCATCCCAGATTTTGATATGCTTTCTTCATCTCAATCAAAGAGGGGGTGAAAAATAATCACTGCTCTACTTAGCCATTACTACTGATGAAATTGTGTGATATTTGGCATATTTGGATTAGGAGAAGGAAAAGTTTTGAGAACAACTGGTGAATCCTAGTTCTGAAGTCTTCCAAACAATTTCTTGCTTTGATATTTCCCAGAGGCTGTGATGAAAGATGATGTGAAGAGGTTAATAGAGCACTGCAAAGGAGGCTGAAAAATGAGTCCAGCTACATGCACAAAAAGGGCTCTTAATCTAGGCAGATTATCAGGTCTCAGCCTCAGATCCTTCCCAAGCAACAATTGTATAGCTAAAACTTAATAGCACTGTTTTGTTTTCAGTCTCCTTCTTTTATGTTATCTTCTATCTTTTGGCAAATTAAGCTGGTTTTCCTCTAAAGGCACTACTATAAATTTCATTTTCAAGTTAATATAAATTTTTAAAAAGTAATATATTTAAGAAAAAAGTGTTTTATTTAAATGAAAATACAAGTGGAACATGGAAGTGGCAAAATCTGTCAAGGGATCACTGCTTGTAGCAGTATTATATTATTGATGAATTCCAAAAAGAAATATTAGATTATGCTTATAAACTGACCTTTTCCTCTGGGCATATTAGATTATATTGGATTCAAAGGTTTACTTGATTTCATGTAAACCTTTTTTTTTGTCTTTATTTATTTTTTAATGTTAAATTAAAAATATGAGGTCCCCATATAACCCCCACTCCCCTCACCCATAACCTCCTCCTCCTCCCATAACCACAACCTCTTCCATCATCATGAGACATTCATTGCATTTGGTGAATACATCTCTGAGTACCACTGCACCTCATGGTCAATGGTCCACATCAGAGCCCACAATTTCCCACAGGCCACCTGATGGGCCTGGGCTCTTCTTAGTTGGGAGGTTTTAAATGACTGTTTCTCTTTACTTGTGATTGGTTTATTGAGATCATCAATTTCTTCTTTGATCAATATAGGCTGCTTATGTTTTTCTAAGAATTTGTCCATTTCCTCTGAATTGTCACTTTTGTTGGAATATTGTTTTTCAAAGTATTCTCTTATGATAGTCTTTATTTCTGTGACGTCAGTGGTGATATCTCTTTTCTCATTTCTTATTTTGTGTATTTGCATCTTCTCTCTCTTTTTCTTTGTTAGTCTAGCTAAGGGTTTGTCAATTTTCTTGATTTTCTCAAAAAACCATCTCTTGGTTTTGTTTATCTTTTCAAGTGCTTTCTTATTTTCTATTTCATTTATTTGTGCTCTTATCTTTGTTCTTTCTTTCTTTCTTCTTCCTGTGAGGTTACTTTGTTGTGCTTTTACGAATTCTTCCAAATGCACAATTAGTTCCTCAATTTTTGCTCTTTCTTCTTTTTTGATGTATTAATTTGTGGCTATAAATTTCCCTCTCAGTACTGCTTTTGCTGCACCCCTTAAGTTTTTTTTATCTTGAGTTATCATTTTCATTAGTTTCAAGGTAGTTATTAATTTCTTTTGAGATTTTCTCTTTGACCCACTGGTTTTCTAATAATGTGCTGTTGATTTCCACATCTTGGTGTGAAATTTGGGCCTCTGGCCCTTGCAGATTTCCAGGTTCACTCCATTGTGGTTAGAAATATTATTTTGTATGATTTCGATTTTTCTGAATTCATTAAGCCTTTCTTTGTGGCCTAGCATATGGCCTATGTTGGAGAATGATCCATGTGCACTTGAGAAAAATGTATATCCTGCTGTATTAGGGTGTAATGATCTGTATATGTCTATTAGTCCAGCTCCTCTAATATACTGTTCAAAGGATATGTTTCTTTATTGATTCTCTTTTGAGATGTTCTGTCCAAAGTTGATAGTGGTGTTTTAAAGTCTCCCAGTATAATTGTAGAGGCATCTATTCTTTTTTCCATTGTTTTCCAGTGCTTGCCTCATGTATTTGGAGGCACCCTTGTTAGAAGCATAAATATTTATGATTGTTCATTCTTCCTGAAAGATTATCCCTTTCACTAACATATAGTATCCATCTTTGTCTCTCACAATTGTTTCGCATTTAAAGCCTATTTTGTCTGATATTAATATAGGTACTCCTGTCTTTTTTTGGTTATTGTTCACTTGCGAGATTGTTTTCCAGCCATTCACTTTCAACCTCCTTGAATCCCTGGTTCTAAGATGTGTTTCTTTTAGAAAGCATATAGACAGCATATGGAAGGGTCATATTTCCTTATCCAATCTTCCAGTCTGAATCTTTTGACAGGTGAGTTTAATCCATTGAAATTCAGTGTTATTACTTTCAAGGAATTATTTATGTTAGCCATATTTTGTTTGGACTTGTGTTTGTCATATTTTGTTTGTTTGTTTTCTTTCTCTTTTTGTCTTTTTTGTTGGTCTTACACTCTCCTCCAACTCTTTCTCTCCTGTTTTGTAAATTTCACCTGTGAAGCCATGGCCCAGGGCTCTCCTTAGTTGGGAGGTTTTTAATAATGGATTCTATCTCTATTCTTTCACTTAGTTTTTCCAGTGTTTGCCTCATGTATTTGGAGGCACTCTTGTTAGGAGCATAAATATTTATGATTGTTCATTCTTCTTGAGAGATTGTCCCTTTCACTAATATGTAGTATCCTTGTTTGTCTTTCACAATTGTTTTGCATTTAAAGTCTATTTTGTCTGATATTAATATAGCTACTCCTGCCCTTTTCTCGGTTATTTTTTGCTTGTAAGATTGTTTTCCAGCCATTCACTCTCAACCTCCTTGAATTCTTGGGTCTAAGATGTGTTTCTTGTAGACAGCATATAGATGGGTCATATTTTCTCATCCAATCTTCCAGTCTGAGTCTTTTGACAGGTGAGTTTAATCCATTGACATTCAGTCTCATTACTTTCAAGGAATTATTTATATTAGACACATTTTCTTTGGATTCAAATTTGCTTTTTCTATTTTTGTCTTTTCGTTGCTATTACACTGTCCTCCAACCCTGCCTCTCCTGTTTTTTTTTTCTTTCTTTCTGCAGAACTCCCTTTAGTATTTCTTGAAGGGCAGGATTCTTGTTGACATACTCTCTTAGTTTCTGTTTATCTGTGAATATTTTGAATTCTCCATCAATTTTGAATGGTAGCTTAACCTGATAGATTATTCTTAGTTGTCAATTTTTTTCTTTTAGTACCTTGACTATCATACCACTGCCTTCTTGCCTCCATGGTTTCAGGTGAGAAATCAATGCTTAATCTTATGGAGCCTCCCTTGTATGTGATGGTTCTCTTTTCTCTTGCTGCTTAGAATTTTCTCTTTGTGTTGAGCATTGGGTAATTTGACAAGTATAGGTCTTGGGTTGGCCTGTTGGGATTTATGGTGTTTGGGGTGCGTTGGGCTTCCTGGACATGTACATCCATCTCCCTCAGTAGATTTGGGGAGTTTTCAGCCATTATTTTCTGCAACACCCCTTCCATTCCCTTTCCCTTCTATTCTCTTTCTGGGATGCCTACAATATGTATATTTGTGTGTTTTGCATTGTCATTCAGGTCCCTAAGTCCCAGCTGGATTTTTTCCTAACCTTTTATCTATCAATTCTACTATCTGTTTTGATTTCAAAGGTACTGTCTTCCACGTCACTAATTCTCTCCTCTGCCTCTTCTAATCTCCTGCTATTGCTGAGAGTGTATTTTTCATTTCTTGAACTGTGGTGTTCATCACCATCATATCTGTTATCTTTTTGTGTATGTCTGCAATTTCCTCTCCAAGTGTTTTCTTCATATTGCTAATCTTTTCCTTTACTTCATTAAGTTGGTCTCTAATATATGTTTAGAGATCTTTAATTACTTGTCCAATGTTCTGTTCCCCTTCCTAGTTTTTAGTTTGTTCATTGGATTCAGCTATGTTTTCCTGATTACTGATTTGGTTTGCAGTTTTTTGTTGCTGTCCAGTCATCATTTTATCTCAACGGGTTTAATCAGTTCCTTAGCTTCTTTGTCTAGTCTTGGGGATAATTAGTTGTTGTTTGTGTGTAAGTATTATGTCTTCTTTTTGTCACTTTGTTCTTCTTACTCTAATTTTTTGTTGCTGGCTAAGTTCACTTTGAAGGAAAATACTAGGGCCAGGGAAAGCAAAATTAGCAAGAAAAGAACATGTATATAGTAGTATTGGTAATAAATGTTAACAGAGCAACAATGTGAGATCCAGGAGAATGGATATTAGACTCATGTAAGTTGTGTAGAGTTATAGCAGTAAGTAGAGTACCTATAATGAGACAGTCAACTGAATATGGGGAGGAATACAGTATGAATTAAAGGCTAGTGTTTTCATGAGAGAGAGGGAAAGAGAAAAAGACAATAATATCAAGAGTGGTTAAAAGACAGAAAACAGAACAAAGGTATGAGAAATAAAACATCAGACAACTTGGGGGTCAAAGAAAGGGAGGTGGAATGTAAGAGAAACAGTAGATGATAGAGGATAGAAAGATGTGGGGGAAAGGGGATAGTGTAGGTGGCCAAAATCAATACACACAGAGAAGAGGAAATGGAGGAGGAGGAAACACAGCAAATGTGAAGCACCCCCTGCAGCACCTATTATATAAAGAAAAGAAAAGAAAAACAGAGAAAAAAAGAGAAGAGAAAAAGGGCTGGCAAAGAAAAGGGGTGGTGGATAAGCAAGAAAAAGAAAAAAGGAAAAAATCTAAATAAATGATAAAGGACCTTGCAGACAAAAATGGGAGAAAAGATGAGGAGACAATGCAATATTAGCAACCACATCAAAAACAAACAAAAACAAACAAACAGAAAGAACCAACATTTCAAGCTAGGAATCCTCTTTGCAGTTAAATAATACACTTAGGGATCTGACCTTCTCCCTTTCTCCCTTCCTCACTTCACTCTCTCCCAGGGCAGCACGAAAGCTGCCTAAGAGGTCCAGTAGGAGATTCAAGTAGGTCCTTGTTGAACCAACTCAACACAAAAGACTCTTTATTTCCAGTGTGAGAGCACCTATACCTCACCAGAAACCCCAAATATGCTATTGAAAGCTTGGATAGCACCTCCTACAATCCCTTCCCCTTACGTGTGCTAGGGGAGGTCTAATTGATTTTCTGACTCCACCTTCTCCCAGACCAAATTTCCTATCCCGGGAAGTTTAGGTAAATTTCTCAGCAGATTCACCTTTCCTTTCTTCCCAGACTCCCAAGTCAGCTGATACACTCCTCCAAGTTCAAGGAGAGAGAGAGAGAGAAAAAAAAAACACAAAACACAGAAGGCTAGGGTAATCAAGGATCTCAAATGGACCTCAGGGTGCGGTGGTGCTATTGCAGACTCAAGGTATGTTAGTCTCTGGAGTGTGGGCCACCAGGGTTTAGGGGACACAGACCTGGGAACCACGCATCCAGTTAACACAGGACTTGGGAACACCACAGCACAACATAGCCTTCAGGGATCACAGTGGCCGGGCCACCACCCCTAGAGGGAAGGGTCCAGCCCACAACTTCTGATCTCCATGTCAGAAACCCAAAATTCCACCTCTCACAAGAATCTCTTCTGTCACTGTCTCACCAAATTGACATCCAGACACCTCCTGCCCTGCAAGCCCCCAAAACCGCCCACTCAGGGTTTGGGAACACTGCAGTGCAAAAAATATTTCAGGAATCACCATGGCCAGGTCACCAGCCCTAGGGGGAGGGGTTCTGCCTGCAACTTCTGACCTCCATGTCAGAAACCCAAAATTCCCCCTCCTGCAAGAATCTCTTCTGTCACAGTCTCACCAACTCAACATCCAGACACTTCGCACCCTGCAAACCCCTGAAACAGTCCGTTCAGGCCTTGGGAACACCCTAGCACAACAAAGCCTTCAAGAATCACCCCAGCTGGGCCACCAGCCCCAGGGGGAAGGGTCCTGCCCACAACGTCCGACCTCCGTGCAAGAGACCCAAAATTCTACCTCTTGCAAGAGTCTCCTCTGTCACCATCCCACCAAATCAACATCCAGACACCTCCTGCCTTGCAAACACCCAAAACAGCCCAGTCCAGCAGGACTCCAACCTACTCAGCTGCTTCTTTGCAGGAGAGATTATGAGGTGCACTCACTCAGACACCATCTTGCCCCACCTCACATAAACTTCTTGTGTCAGTAGGGTGTTGAGTCCCCACCCCTGGTGGCAGGCAACTCACACATAAAAGACATGGCAAAGGACAGAATAGGAGGACTTTTAATGGAGTTTTGATGTTGGGGTTTGAAGCCTTAAGCTGGAGTCCCTGGAAGAGAGGAACCCAGAAAGCCTGAGCCCTTGCAGACTTTGGCAGCCATCTTGCTCCAACACATGAAAATAGACTTTGGTGAGGGATGTAACTTATTCTCTATGGCCTGGTATCTGTAAGCTCCTACCTCAAATAAGTACCCTTTATAAAAACCACCCAATTTCTGGTATTTTGCATCAGCATCCCTTTGGCTGACTAATACACTGCTCTATTTGATCTACTTTGAGTTCCCAGCTCATTTTCATGTACTCTGCTTCCACTTTCAACTCTTCACACTGAGACTAGTAACTTTCAAATTATCCACCTATTGAACACTGGCTTATTGTGAATAAGGAGATAAGTTTTCTGCAACCAAAATTAAAAATAGTAACATTTCCCCAATTCTCATGGGGAAAAATTAAGTGACTAAACCAAGCTCTTTGGTTTAATTTTTTTCTACTATAGACAGTTTCTGGACCTAGAATGAGAATTAGATTGAATGAGGCTTAGATAATATATTTATTTACTTTAAATTAAATTTTAATATATCACAAGTTCATAGTTTTCTACAAAATTGATAGGCTGTCTATGTGAGCCATGTTCCAAATGATTTAGAGAATTATGCTACAATGTTTCCTGTGACTTCATCCACATTTCTTCCTGTTCCTGGACTCATCTGAATCTAAACCCTTCCTTAGAGCTACCTCCTTAAAATCACTCAAATATGTCTACCTCATCCCATGCCCACAACTGACCCCAATGCCCACCTGGACAGTGTTTACCTTCTGACTGGTCTCCCAACCCCCATCTTTTCAGGCACAGTCTCCACCCCTGCAGCTGGTTTGACCTTCCTGAAATCCAAATTTCATCTTGCTATTCCCTGCTTGAAACTCTTCAATGCTTCTACATTTGTCCCTGAAGTAAACACCAGATCCCTGAAATTGATCCATGTAGCCCATGGAGATACGCCCCTACCAGTCAAGACTTTCTCCCCTCAGCTTTCACAGCATTCACCACCACTCACAACTCCCCAGCAGTCCCAGCCTCCTCTCTCCATGGGTCAATGTTCAACCTGTCTCTTTACCCAGCACATCATTCCTTTCCTCCCCTGCTGCCAAAGAGCACACTTTCACCAGACCTCTCCCAAAGCACCCTGTGCACATTACCTTCATATGACAGCTTATTTTGAGCTCCCAGAAGAAAAGGGTAATGTTTATTCATCTTTGTACCCCCAGTACATAGTAGCTACTCAACTATATGCAAGTAAATGACTTTGTCCAGAAATTCTCCTAAATTCTGTACTCAGCACCTCATTTTTGGAGAATTGTTCCTTTCCCTCTCTAATGAGTTGGGAGGTCATCAGAGGAGGGGCCATGCTTAAGCACATCTCAGCAGGACCTCAGAGACAGTTAAGGTGGATACAACCCCAGGTAGTGGTGCTCCTGAGGGCTACAGAGACACCCAGGTCATAATGTCATGACAGATGGCTCTAGAGTTCAGTGTCTTGCCAGTGGGCCCTACTTTGGAATTTGTGCTCCTGAGTGTGATGGAGAGGGACTCAGAAGTGACCTCTCTATGCATGCCTTTTCTGTCATGTTTATTGAAACTGTGGTTGGTGCTGGGTTTGATGTATACTCAGGAGACTTGACTCTCTGGACTGGCCATGTGCCAACTGGGCCTTGGGCCTCAGCAGAGTTGGAGTTACCCAGGTCAGCTAACAAGGAGTTGAGGATAATCAACCACCACACCAGGGAACTGAGAGAGTTCTACAGCTGCAAACAGGAGTGTTCCATCCATCAGTCATGTGGGATTAAAGCCCCCAGGATTTAGAGGTGGAGTGGACATCATCATCCCAGGGTCTTCAGGATGGAGGAATAAAATATGGATTAGAGTGGACTTACTGGCATTCTACTATAGAAATATAGAAATTATATCATTAATGTGGAGACAATGGCCATGGGAGTTGCTGGAGGCAGGGAGAGGAAAAAAGAGGTGTGATATTGGGACATTTTTGGGACTTGGCATTGTCCTCAATGTTATTGCAGGGACAGATGCAGGACACTATATATCCTGCCATACATAACCCACTGAATGGACTGGAAGAGAGTGTAAACTACAACATAAACTATAATCCATGCTATGTAGCAGTGCTCCAAAATGTACTCATCAAATGCAATGAATGTAGCATACTAATGAAGAAAGTTGTCGATGTGGGAGGAGTGGGTGGGGATGGGGAGTGAGGTATATGGGAACCTCTTATATTTTTTAACATAACATTTTGTGTGGTCCATGCATCTTTAAAAAAAAAAAGAAGATCTTTGGTGACTCCCAAAAAAGATACCTTGACACACCCCACTTCTGGCCAATCCAAACAAGCCAATACTTGGGCTTGCTAGGTACTTTTCAAACTGGGATTCAAGAAACAGGGAAGAGCCTTTTGGAGTAGCAAAACTGAGAAATGTGAGTCTGCCATAAGCTGAGTAAGATGGACAGGAAGAGAGGTCACACACACTGCAGAAGGGCCAGTCAGAGAGGGGAACGTGGGGGAGTGGCTGACATTTGCCCTGGGCTCTGATACACATCTCTTCTTTCCTTGGTTACTGAACCTTCTCATAAAGTCCCCATTTCTCATGCTAGTTTGTGTTGGTTCATTTCCAGGACTCCCAGATTTGTAATTGAAAAAGCCTTCCCTAGATTTTGATCTCCTTTAATAGGGTAGACACAGTGCCTGATGAATAGAGGCAAAAGCTAGAGATGACAAGGGAGATGCTTGAGTATCTTACCAGTTCAACTGAAACTCTGTGCTCCTCTATGTCGGAGTCACGGACCTGAAGGGTATCGGGAATGAAAGACAAAGAGAGATTGGGATCAGGGGATCTGAGAGCATTGAAGCCCCAAGCTCATCAGACAAGTTTATTAATTTCAGGACCTACTTTATATACCCCAAGCAATTGTGAGAACCAGCAACTATTCTAGCTAACTATTCCCATTACCTCATTCTTAAAAATACAGTGGATAAGATAGTAACCAAAACTCACAATGTTCTATTATGTTATTGAAACAAATATACTCACAAATCTTGTTGCCCAGGTTACTTGAGATATCAAGTCTGGGTTCTGCTGGAATGTTATGTTTCCCAGAGAGATTAGCCACCTGTGCTTATATCTCTAGGGACAGCATGACTCAGTGGTTAAGGAGGTAACTTGCTATTATGGAAACAACTTGCCTTTCTTTCCCACACCTCTTCAGCTACTTCCAGGCAAGAAACATTCCCAACACTCTTTTGGTGCAGACAAACCGTATAACAATGCAGATGGTGGCCAGGGATGAAAAGCATGGCAGCACCTATTTCATTTTTTTCATAAATATAAAGTATATATTAGAAGAGGTAGCCTTGTCAGCACTTTAACCAAATCCAAGCTATACAATATGGAAGAGCAATTTACAGCATTAAAATAAAAATCTGTTTGGTTGAACTTGTGAATATTTAAACAGAGTTGGTGATTTATAAATAGAATAGATTGAGTGTATGAAGGACTGAATGAATGCATTGTCTCAAGCTATATTCCTTCAGAATTAAAAATGACTTTTTATCTATCATGCAGATGTCAGGTGAACACCCTGTGCCTCTCCTAGACCCAGATGACCTAGGTAACCTTGTCCCCAAGCCCAAATCCATGACTGGTGACAGCCCAGAGCCATGTGAAATGTTACAGCTTTCTTTCTCATGAACTTTTCAGTCTCTGCACTCCCACTCTCTGTTGTTTGTGATTTGCCCTGTATCAAACTGGTTTTAAAAATCCATGTTCTCCATTGGTTTCTATAAGAAATACTGGGGGGACTTCCGGCAAGATGGTGGGTGAGTGAGCTTGCCTTGCCATCTCTCTTGGGAAGAGGCAGCTGGGCACCGCTGGAGGTTCTCTGGGACCAGGCTTTTTCAGGATTTTTTTAGGGCAGGAAGTGTCTGGACATCAATTTGGTGGGAAGGTAACGGAAAGGACTGGTCTATAAGATATAATTTGGGACTTTTCAGGAGGGGGAGGCAAGATGGCGGCTGAGTGAACTTCCCGGTCACTAGCTCCTGGGGGGAATTGGCTGGGAGGCGTCGGAGACTCTTTGGGACCGGCTGTTTCGGGATTTTTCCTGGTCCGGAGGTGTCTGGACATCGATTTGGAGGGAAGGTAACAGAGAGGATCCATCTGTGAAATATACACGGAGATCCCAGCTACGTGTGGAGGACTCCCTCCTTGGGTAGGCGGAGCCGAGGCAGCTAGCACCGCGGCGGGCGGCGGGCGGGAGAGCCGAGCCGCGCTGCGCTGCGGCGGCGGGCGGTGGGCGGGGAAGCCGAGTCCGGCCGAGCCCGGCTGAGCCGCGGCGGGCGGGGGGGCCGAGCCCAGCTGAGCTCGGCCGAGCCCAGCCGAGCGGCACCAGGCGGCGAGTGGGAGAGCTGAGCCGCGCTGCGCCGCGCCGGGCGGCGGGCGGGAAAGCCGAGCCCAGCCGAGCCCAGCCGAGCCGCGGCGGGAGGGGAAGCCGAGCCCAGCCGAGCCGCGGTGGGCGGCAGGCGGGGGACCCGAGCCCAGCCGAGCCCAGCCAAGCCACGGCGGGCGGCGGGCGAGGGACCGGAGCCCGGCTGAGCCCAGCCGAGCCTGGCTGCGGGGTTTCTGTTCTTTGGGGTTTTTTTTGTTTTTGTTTTTGTTTTGTTTTGTTTTGTTTTGTTTTGTTGTTGTTCTTGTTCTTGTTCTTGTTCTTTTTTTTTTTTCAATCCTCTCTTTCTTGTTCCCAATATTCTTCTTATACTATTTTACCTTAACAATACAATAGGTCCTACAGGAAATACCTCACATTTGCTGGGTTTCCTCACCCTCCACTGCCTCATTTCTCTGTGAATAGATTTAGCCTATCTACACTATCCCATTTCCCCTACAACTTGATATCCTCCACCATCTGCTATCTCTCCTATATTCCATCTCCCTTTCTTTGATCCACAAAGTGTCTAACTCTTAATTTCTAATACCTTTGTTTAGTTTTCCATCTGGTATTCGTCCCTGAAACTATTACCTTTCTTTTCTCTTTCCCTCTCTCACGAAAACAATAGCCTCTTAGTACGTACCACATTCCTCCCATATTCAGTCATCTACCTCATTATAGGTACTTTCCTACTACTATAACTCTACACAATTTACATGATCTAACCTCCATCCTCCCAGAACTCATATTGTTGCTTTGTAAACATATATCACCAATACTACTTCACACTTTTTCCTTCCTTACACAATTGACTTTCCCCAGCACTAATACTTTCCTTTAAAGTGAGCTTAACTAGCAATAAGAAATTGGAATAGGAAGAACAAAGTGACAAAGAGAAGATATAACACTTACGCAAAAACAACAGCTAATTAATCTCCAAGACTAGACAAAGAAGCTAAGGAACTGATTAAACCCGTCAAGAAAAAATGTTGACAAGACAGCAAGAAAAATCTACAAACCAAACCAGTAATCAGGAAAACATGGCTGAATCCAATCAACAAACTGAAAATCAGGAAGGGGGGCAGGACTTCGCACAAGCAATGAAAGATCTCAGAACATTTATCACCAACAAATTTGATGAAGTAATGAAAGAGGTTAACAGCGTGAAGACAACACTTGGAGGGGAAATTGCAGACATGCGCAAAAAAATAACAGATATGATGGAAATGAACACCACAATTCAAGAAATCAAAAATACACTTGCAGCAAATATCAGCAGACTAGAAGAGGCAGAGCAGAGAATTAGTGATGTGGAAGACAGTGCATTGGAAATCAAACAGATAGTAGAAGTGGTCAATAAAAAGGTAGAAAAAATCCAGATAGGACTTAGGGACCTGAATGATAACGCAAAACGCTCAAACATACGTATTATAGGCATTCCAGAAGGAGAAGAGAAGGGAAAGGGGTCAGAAGGAGTGTTGCAGGAAATAATGACTGAGAACTTCCCAAATCTACTGAAAGAGACAGATGTACATATCCAAGAAGCACAGCGCACTCCACTAGTCATAAACCCCAACAGGCCCACCCCAAGAGATATACTTGTCAAATTATGCAATGCTCAAGACAAAGAGAAAATTCTAAAAGCAGCAAGAGAAAAGAAAACCATCACATACAAGGGAAGTTCCATAAGATTAAGTGCTGATTTCTCATCTGAAATGATGAAGGCAAGAAGGCAGTGGTGTGATATAGTCAAGGTACTAAAGGAAAAAAATTTCCAACCAAGAATACTCTATCCAGCTAAACTAGCATTCAAAAATGATGGAGAGTTCAAAATATTCACAGATAAACAGAAACTGAAAGAGTATATCAACAAGAACCCTCCCCTTCAAGAAATTCTTAAGGGAGTTCTGCAGGAACAAAGGAAAAAACAGGACAGTCAGAGATGGAGGAGAGTGTAAGAGCAACAAAAAAGACAAAAATAGAAGGGGAAAATAAAATAATACAAACAAAATATAACAAACACAAATCCAACCAAAATATGGCTACCATAAATAACTCTCTAAACGTAATAACACTGAATGTCAACAGACTAAACTCACCTATCAAAAGATTCAGACTGGGACACTGGATAAGGAAATACGATCCATCTATATGCTGCCTACAAGAGACACATCTTAGACCCAGAGACTCATGGAGGTTGTAAGTGAATGGCTGGAAAACAATCATACAAGCAAACAACAACCAAAAAAAGGCAGGAGTAGCTATATTAATATCAGACAAAATAGACTTTAAATGAGAAACAATTGTGAGAGACAAAGAAGGATACTATATTTTAGTGAAAGGGACAATTTGTCAAGAAGATCGAACAATCATAAATATTTATGCTCCTAACAAGGGCGCCTCTAAATATGTGAGGAAAACGCTGGAAAAACTAAGTGAAAGAATAGATGCATCTACAATTATAATGGGGGATTTTAATACACCACTATCAACTCTGGACAGAACATCTCAAAAGAGAATCACTAAAGAAACAAAACATTTGAACAGTATATTAGAAGAGCTGGATCTAATAGACATATATAGATCATTACACCCAAACACAGCAGGATATACATTTTTCTCAAGCGCACATGGAACATTCTCCAAGATTGACCATATGCTAGGCCACAAAGAAAGGCTTAATGAATTCAGAAAGATCGAAATCATACAAAACAATCAATATCTCTGACCACAGTGGAGTCAAGCTGGAAATTTGCAAGGGACAGAGACCCAGACTTCACACGACAATTTGGAAATTAAACAGCACACTCTTAGAAAAACAGTGGGTCAAAGAGGAAATCTCAAAAGAAATCAATGACTACCTTGAAACAAATGATAATGATAACACAACATACCAAAATTTATGGGATGCAGCAAAAGCAGTACTGAGAGGGAAATTTATAGCCATAAATTCACATATCAAAAAAGAAGAAAGAGCAGAAATTGAAGAATTAACTGCACATTTGAAGGAATTAGAAAAACAACAACAAAGTAACCCAACAGGAAGAAGAAGGAAGGAAATAACAAAGATAAGAGCAGAACTAAATGAAATAGAAAATAAGAAAGCACTTGAGAAAATAAACAAGACCAATAGCTGGTTTTTTGAGAAGATCAACAAAATTGACAAACCCTTAGCGAGACTAACAAAGAAAAAAAGAGAAAAGATGCAAACACACAAAATAAGAAATGAGAAAGGTGATATCACCATTGACCCCACAGAAATAAAGACTATCATAAGAGGATACTTTGAAAAACTATATTCCAACAAAAATGACAATCTAGAGGAAATGGACAAATTCCTAGAAATACATAAGCAGCCCATACTGACGAAAGAAGAAATTGATGATCTTAACAAACCAATCACAAGCAAAGAGATAGAATCAGTCATTTAAAATCTCCCAACTATGAAGAGCCCAGGGCCAGACGGCTTCACAGGTGAATTCTACAAAACATTCCGGAAAGAACTGACACCAATCCTATTGAAACTATTCCAAAAAATCGAAACAGAAGGAACACTGCCTAATTCCTTCTATGATGCCAACATTACCCGAGTACCAAAGCCAAACAAAGACACTTCAAGAAAGGAAAATTACAGACCAATTTCTCTAATGAACCTAGACGCAAAAATACTTAACAAAATACTTGCTAATCGTATTCAACAACACATTAAATGAATTATACACCATGACCAAGTGGGATTTATCCCAGGTATTTCAAGGATGGTTCAACATAAGAAAATCAATCAATGTAATACACCATATAAACAGATTGAGAGAAAAAAACCACATGATTATATCTATAGATGCAGAAAAGGCATTTGACAAAATACAGCACCCCTTCCTGATAAAAACACTCCAAAAGATCGGAATACAAGGAAACTTTTTGAACATGATAAAGAGTATACATGAAAAACCTAAAGCCAACATTGTTTACAATGGCAAAATCCTGAAATCCTTCCCTCTAAAATCAGGAACAAGACAAGGATGCCATTGTCTCTGCTCCTATTTAACATTGTCTTGGAAGTACTGGCTCGAGCACTGAGACAAGAACCAGATATAAAAGGCATTCAAATTGGAAGGGAAGAAGTCAAAATTTCATTATTTGCAGATGACATGATCCTATATATAGAAAACCCTGAGAGATCTTCAACAAAGCTCCTAGAACTCATAAATGAGTTTAGCAAAGTCGCAGGTTATAAGATCAATGCGCAAAAATCAGTAGCATTTCTATACACCAATAATGAGCAAGATCAGGAGGAAATCAAGAAACAAATACCATTCACAATAGTAAATAAAAAAATCAAATACTTAGGAATAAATTTAACTAAAGAGGTAAAAAACTTATACATCGAGAACTATACAAGATTGTTCAAGGAAATCAAAGAAGACCTAAATAAATGGAAGAATATTCCCTGTTCATGGATAGGAAGACTGAATATTATTAAGATGTCTATCCTACCAAAACTGATCTACACATTCAATGCAATCCCAATAAAAATCAACACAGCCTTCTTTAAGGAACTAGAAAAACTAACTATGAAATTTATTTGGAATAAAAAGAGGCCCCGAATAGCCAAAGACATATTGAAAAAGAAAAACGAAATAGGAGGAATCACACTTCCTGACTTCAAAACATACTACAAAGCTACAGTAGTGAAAACAGCATGGTACTGGCATAAGGAGAGACACACAGACCAATGGAATCGAATTGAAAGTTCAGATATAGAACCTCATGTATATAGCCATATAATATTCGATAAAGCCACCAAACCCTCTCAACTGGGAGAGAATGGCCTATTCAACAAATGGTGCCTGGAGAACTGGATAGCCATATGTAGAAGAATGAAAGAGGATTACCATCTCACACCTTATACAAAGATCAACTCAAGATGGATCAAAGACCTAAATATAAGAGCCAAGACCATAAAGACCGTAGAAAGCAGTGTAGGGAAACATCTACAGGACCTTGTAATAGGAAATGGCTTCATGAATATCACACCAAAAGCACGAGCAGCAAAAGAACAAATAGATAAATGGGACTACCTCAAAATTAAAGCCTTCTGCACCTCAAAGGAGTTTGTCAAGAAAGTAAAAAGGGAACCCACACAATGGGAGAAAATATTTGGCAACCATATATCTGATAAGAGACTTATAACTTGCATATATAAAGAACTCATATATCTCGAAAACAAAAAGATAAACAACCCATTTAAAAAATGGGAAAAAGATTTAAACAGACACTTCTCCAAAGAAGAAATACAAATGGCTAAAAAGCACATGAAAAAATGCTCCAAATCCCTAGCTATCAGGGAAATGCAAATCAAAACTACAATGAGATACCATCTTACTCCCATAAAATTGGCAGCCATGAAAAAAATAGTAGAATACAAATGCTGGAGAGGATGTGAAGAAAGGGGAACACTCATCCATTGCTGGTGGGAATGCAGAAGGATCCAACCATTCTGGAGGACAGTTTGGCAGTTTCTCAAAAAATTATCCATAGATTTGCCATATGACCCAGCAATACCACTGCTGGGTATATACCCATCAGATCTGAAAACAAGGACACAAACCGATATATGTACACCAATGTTCATAGCAGCATTGTTCACCATCGCCAAAAGTTGGAATCAATCCAAAAGTCCATCAACAGATGAGTGGATCAATAAAATGTGGTATATACACACAATGGAATACTACTCAGCTGTAAGAACCAATACACTACAATCGCACGTGATAACATGGATGAACCTTGAGAATCTTATGTTAAGTGAAGCAACCCAGGCATTGAAGGACAAATACTATATGACCTCAATGATATGAAATAAGTTAACTGCCTCAGAGAGCTAGAGTCTGGAAAAGTGGCTTCCTGGAAATCGGGGGGTGGAGGAAGGATGTGAGTTAATGTCTGTAGGGGTGGAATCTGTGATGAGCTGGGGGTAAGTATGAGCACAAAGAAGGGACAAAATGGGGGCAAGGGGTTACCTTCGGGTGGGGTTTTCTGGGTTTGAGGGGGGCTGGGGATGGGAAGAGGGGTAATATGGTCCAAGAAATAGGTGGGAGGGAGGGGCAACATACAAACATGGGAGAGTGCCAGAAGTTCGTTGAGAACTAAATGTTGAGTAAAACATATCAAAGTATAAGTAGGAGGGTCACCTGGTTAGGACGCTCAGGTGGTATGGTCTGATGCGGGACGGACTCCGGAGGGAATAGCTGAAGGCTCATTTTGCCAAGGTGGGTTCTACCATTGGGTGGGGTGGACCCATATCCTGGGGAAGACTAATGCCGTCGAATAGAGAGAACTGTATCTCTCATGAGAAAGTACGGCTCCCAGGGCATTAGATTGGCAGGCGTTGTGGGCCCTAAGGGGAGGGGAAAATGGACGTGCAATGGATAGAACAAAGGTAAATAAGGGGGCAAAAGAGGAGTTATGTGAGAGTACACGAGGATGAATATAAAACAGCTAATATTACACCAAAAACATATAGGGGACGACAGACTAATAATGAAAACCATAAGACAAAACATAGGATAACTAAAAAATTTAGAAAACTATACAACCTAAAGTATGGACCACATAGTAAGCACAAATGTTACCTTGTTTGAAAACTATAGTTTCAGAATCTGTACATCAGTTTCAGGAAATATGATATGAATAAGTTAAAAGATTATTGCTGTGGAAGGGAAAAGGTTTTATGGTGGATCTGGGGAAATACTGTATATTGTATATATGAATTTTGGTGATCTAAGACTCTTCTGAAGCTGACATTATGTTGGGATTCACTTTATGGGAAGTTTTGGATCACAGAGTGGTTCAACAATGGCAGCGGAGGAATACTGATATGGGATGTTATTGACAGGATATATATGGTTGACAGGGAGTTATACAGGGCATATGCCCAGGGTATATGGTAATGCCTATATATACTCACAGTGGAAACAATTAAAAACAACAGCTGGGGGGGGTACTGGGCTCCTGGCCGGGGGGTCACTGTTGTGGGCCCTGGGAGAGCAGCAGCAATCCTCCAGGTGCAACGGCAAGAACCAGGAAGGAAGGAGGGCCCAACAGTGGGCTCTTGATACTAATGGCTACACTTTTGAGCCTATGCACCTGCAATAAGAACAAGGCCTAGAGTAGCATTGTGCCTGGGGGTTTCCTCCTGACAGCCTGCATGTTACTCAAATGTGGCCACTCTCACAGCCAAACTCAGCGTGTAGATGTGATGCATTCCCCCCAGCGTGGGACACGACACCCAGGGATGAGCTTCCCTGGCACCGAGGGATCACTACCACATACCAGCTGAAGAAGCAACTAGAAAATGACCTTGAATTAAAGATTCAATGCGGAACAGCAGAATATACCTGTCTACATATAATAACATGACTTCGGGAAGCGTTTTGACCTAATGTAAGGGGGAAATGGAAAGGAGAAATGAGATTATAAGGTTGTGAGTCTCTAAAAAGAGTCTGGAGGTTGTCAGAAGGAATACCCCTATGTACAACTGAACAAAGTCTAAGAGACAGATAAGGTAGATACAACCCCAGGTATTGGTTCTTTTGAGGGATAAAGAGACCCACGGGTTCTATGGTCATGGCAGAAGGGGTTCACTGCCATGACAGATGGCCCTTCTTTGGAGCTGGTGTTTCTGCGTGATGGAAATGGACTCAGAGGGGATCTCTTTTCACAAGACTTGCATGCTACTTTACTGGAATTGTAGTTGGTGCTGAGTTTAAGATATATGTAGGGGATTTGAATCTCTGGACTGATAATATGACACCCAGGCCCAGAGCCTCAACAGACTTCAGCTCCTACACTTTGACTTATTGGACTTACTCCACTCAGCTAACATGGAGTTGAAGAAGGTCAACCACCACAACATGGAGCCTAGAGTGTCTACAACTAGAAGCGGGAAGAGTGCATCCAGTACCCATGTGGAATCTAAGCCCTCACTTGACATAGGTGTGCAATGGACACAACCAATCCAATGTCCACAGAGAAAATGTGAAATGGGTGTGGGAATGGTAGCCATGGGGGCTGCTGGGTGTGGGGAACGGGAGGAAGAGATGAGATGTGGAGGCATTTTCGGGACATGGAGTTGTCCTGGATAGTGCTTCACGGACAATTACGGGACACTATAGATCCCCCCAGGGCCCACTGGATGGAACGTGAGAGAGTCTGGGCTATGATGTGGACCATTGACTATGGGGTGCAGTGATGCTCAGAGATGAACTTACCAGGTGCAATGGATGTATCACGATGATGGGAGAGAGTGTTGCTGTGGGGGGAGTGGGGGACGGGGGCGGTGGGGTTGAATGGGACCTCATATATATTTTTTAATGTAATTAAAAAATAATAATAATAAATAAATATTTTAAAAAAAATAGTCTCATTCTCATTTTCTTGAAACATATACTTCTCACAATCTTTACTTTCCTTCTGATAGAAATAAGGATGCTTACTTTGGGTTTCTTCAAAACAGACTCTTAGACTGGGTTTGACTGCAAGTACTTTCTTTTGAGGTCTCCCTAAGGAACTCTGGTATGGGAGCAGGCAAATGAGACAAGATGGGAAAGCAGTTAATAAGTGATATGTTACCAAGCACTATGGGCCACTGGGACTTAACCTGCTGGAAGATCTCTGGGAGACAAAGTAGAGCATGTTTCAGTGTTGTTTCACCTCAGGGACAAGGAAGCTTGGGCTTGTACCCAAACTTTCTTGCCTGTCATTTATAGTGGATTGCTTCTGGTAACAATAACTCTCCAGTACTTCTGGCTTACCTTGCTATAAGTCATAACCAGTAATACCATTTGGGGCATGAGAAGGGAATGCCAAGGAGAAATATGTAGGGTACCAAGAGCATCTGCTAGAGGTTTGATAAATAGTTCATTTTCTTCTTAACTTTCTTATAAAAAAACAAAAGCAAAAAATGGAATAGTAAATAATCAACTGACACTCATTCTTAGTATCAGGGAAATAGAGTGTGGTATTATAGCAGTTTGATATTATTTATGTATTCCAAAAATAGATATCAGATTGTATTTGTAAATTGGTCTGCTCCTCTAGGTATATTAGATTGTATTGGATTCAGAGGTTTCAGTCTTACTTGATTAAACTGTGATTAAGGCTTTGATTGGGCCATGTCAGTAAGACATTGAGTCCCCACCCCCTTGGTTGGTGGGTACTCACAAAGAAAATGACAAAGCATAGTAGAGTTCTGAGCTGGACCCTGGGAAGTAAGCACACAGAGGAGCTTGGTCATGAGGAAAGAGAGAAAGCCCTGGGAAGAGAGAGGAGCCATTTGCATAACAGTTCATAGCAGGTCTTATGGAGAGGGCAGAGCAGTTGAGCCCAGAGACAATCAAGTTCCAGGAAGAGAGACAAAGCCCCGAGTGCCTGACTGTCTACAGTTGACCTTGTATAGAGAACAGAGCAGCTGAGCACAGAGAGAAATGAGTCATGGGAGAGAGATGAGACTTATCCCAGCCTACAGCTGATATTAGAAGAAGCTTGGACCACAGAGCCTTCAGAGAAAGAGGGAGGCTGAACTCTTGCGAATGTTGGCAGCCATCTTACTCCAACATGTGGCAACAGATTTTGGTGAGAAAGTAACTTAAGCTTTATGACCTGGTAACTATAAGCTTCTGCCCCAAATAAATACCCTTTATAAAAGCCAATCGATTTCTTATATTTTGCATCAGCACCCCTTTGGCTGACTTATACAGGTATAGACTAGGGCAAACTGGAGAGTACTCTCCTTATTAAGAGGGGGCCATGATCCAGTCCAGCTAGAAGTTGCCTTGCAGGAATGTACCTGGTTTTTGAGATCTTCTGAGCTGGGAATCTGGAGCTTCATACAACCTCTCATGATTTGGTTTTTAAATGTTGGCAGCTAACTGAAAACATTTTTTTTAACCCTCTGAAGGTGTTTGATATGCATCTTGGGGCTGAATTTTCCAATGTGTGGCCAGCTTTCACCCTCAATTTAAAATTTTGTTCTGTTATCTATTTTATAGCCCCAGCATTTTACTGTGTGCTATGGGGGACTCAAAGTTACCCTAGACACAGCCCAGCTTTCAGGGAGCCTATGGATGGTCTACTAGGTGGTGAAGACAGCTGAAAGATGGTCTGAAATATAGCAACATGCCCATGCAACAGATAGAACAAAACACTGTTGAAGAGTTTGAAGAAGTATAAAATTTTAAAGAGAGAAATACCATTAAGTCCTTTCATTGCTGAATTCAGAGAATGACAATCAATGTTAATTGACATTCGAGCTACTATTCAACAAATACATACATTTACTATGAGTAGATCACAGCACCATCAAATTCAAAACCAGGTGAGAGGACAGAATATCAGTCAGAAAAAAAGGTTTAGCTCACATCATAAGCGACAGATATCTAAAAGGGATGAAATCAAAATGGTAGTGAAACAGATGAAACTTGTCTTTGACACTTTTATACTCCTCCAATTCATTTCTGAAGCCACTTTCACATAGGAATTCAGTAACCTCATGACCCACCCTCGCTAGTGCCAGAGCACTCCTGAGCATTGGACCCCAGACCTCCTCCTTCTCATCTTCCATGCTATGTCCTCTGATCTAGCAAGGGGTTACAGGAGTCAGAAAGTATCTCTACAAGACCCACACACACCTCAAAGAATGCACTGGGAGGCAGCAGATAAGAATAAGAAAGTTTTATGATTTATTATATATTTTTATCTATGGTATAAGGAAAAAGTAGACTTTACTAATATTAATATATGTTTGTACCTTGATTCCTCTCCTAATTTATTTGCCCATTGGACATACATCCCACATGGTCTGTGAGGCACCTTGAGGAAAGTGAGGGTTTTCACAGATCAAAAGTGAGTGGGAAACGGACTTGGCCCAGTGGTTAGGGCGTCCGTCTACCACATGGGAGGTCCACTGTTCAAACCCCAGGTCTCCTTGACCCATGTGGAGCTGGCCCATGTGCAGTGCTGATGCATGCAAGGAGTGCCCTGCCACGCAGGGGTGTCCCCCACATAGGGGAGCCCCACGTGCAAGGAGTGCACCCGTAAGGAGAGCTGCCCAGAGCGAAAGAAAGTGCAGCCTGCCCAGGAATGGCACCGCCCACACTTCCCGTGCCACTGACGACAACAGAAGAGGACAAAGAAACAAGACACAGCAAATAGACACAGAGAACAGACAACTGGGGGAGGGAGGAATTAAATAAATAAATAAATCTTTAAAAAAAAAAGTGAGTATTCCTTTTCAACTTATGGTGACATACCAAAGTTTACTGTGCTTGATTAGTGGATTTATGGATAGCTGTATCTCATTTTCCTATTTTGTTTTTGTTTTTTCCCTCTATTTTTTAAAATGTTACATTAAAAAAATATAAGAGGTCCCCATATACCCCTCACCCCTCTCACCCCACTCCTTCCACATCAACAACCTCTTTCATCATCATGGCACATTCATTGCATTTGGTGAATACATTTTGGAGCACTGCTGCACCATATGGATAATGGTTTACATTGTAGTTTACACTCTCCCCCAGTCCATCCAGTGGACCATGGCAGGACATACACTGTCCAGCATCTGTCCCTGCAGTACCACCCAGGGCAATTCAAAGTCCTGAAAATGCCCCACATCATATCTATTCTTCCCCCTCCCTACCCTCAGCAGATACCGTGTCCACTTTCTCCACATCACTGCTACATTTTCTTCCATTACTAATCACAATAATTCCATAGTAGAATATCAGTAAGTCCACTCTAATCCATACTCTATTCCTCCATCCTGTGGTCCCTGGGATGGTTATGTCCACTCCACCTCTATATCAAGAAGGGGCTTAGATTCCACATGGATGATGGATGCAATTCTCCTACCTGAAGTTGTAGGCACTCCTGGCTCCCTGGTGTGGTGGTTGACCTTCTTCACCTCCCTGCTTGCTGGCTGGGGTAAGTCCAGTTAGCCAGAGGGTTGGAGTTACAAGTCTGCTGAGGCTCAGGTCCTGCTTATCACATGCACAGTCCAGAGTGTATCTCATTTTGGGAATAAATGAGCACTTACCAAATGGAAAAGAGGCCAAGAAAATTCCTTCAGAGAAATTTCAGAAAGGAGATAATATTGAGGCTGTGAGCACAGTAGACCAAGAAGAAAATGGGATGAGAGTCCCTATCCCCTAGAGCTCTTTGTCAGTCATATTGTGAGTTTATAAACCAAGGTTATCCTGAAAGGCTCCATGTTGCTCAAATTTGGCCACGCTCTAAGCCAAACTCAGCATGTAAATGCATTACCTTCCCTCCCAATGTGGGACATGACTCCCAGGATGAACTTCCCTGGCACTGAGGGATTACTACCAAGCACCAGCTGGTGATGCAACTAGAAAAAGACCTTGAATAAAATGGGGAAATGATAAAGACAAATGAGTTTATATGGCTAAGAGACTTCAAAATAAGTCAGGAGGTCATCAGAGAAGTCATGCTTACACACACCTCAGCAGGGTCCCAAAGGCAGCCAAAGTAGATATAACCCCAGTTAGTGGTGCTCCTGAGGGCTATGACAGATGGCTCTGGAGTTCAGTGCCTTGCCAGTGGGCCCTATTCTGGAATTTGTGTTCCTGAACGTGATGGGGTTGGACTCAGATATGACCTCTCTATACATGACTCTTCTGGCACTTTTATTAAGCCTGTGGTTAGTGCTGGGGTTGGTATATGCTCAAGAGACTTGAATCTCTGGACCATCTATGTGCCACTGGGCCCTGAGCCTCAGCAGTGTTGTAACACCTACTCTCTGGTTCATTGGACTAACCCAGGTCAGCTAACAAGGAGGTGAAGATGGTCAACCACCACACAAGGGAACTGAGAGAGCATCAGCCATATGGCATCTAAGCCCCCTCTCAATTTAGAGGTGGAGTGGACATTGCCATCCCAGCATCCTCAAGATGGAGGGATAAAATATGGATTGGAGTGCACTTACTGGTATTCTACTATAGAAATATTGTGACTCTGGCGATGGAAGAAATTATATCATTGATGTGGAGACAGTGGCCATAGGAGTTGCTGAAGGCAGGGAGAGGGAAAAAAAGTTGTGATATTGGGGCAATTTTGGGATTTCACATTGTCCTGAATGATATTGCAGTGACAGATGCAGGACATTATATATCCTGCCATAACCCACTGAATGAACTGGGAGAGAGTATAAACTACAACATAAACCATGCTGTGTAGCAATTCTACAAAATGTACTCATCAAATGCAATGAATGTACCACACTAGTGAAAGAAGCTGTTGATGTAGGAGGAGTGAGGGTTGTGGAGAATGGGGTATATGGGAACCTCCTATATTTTTTAAGGTAATATTTTGCATGATCTTTGTGTTTTTAAAAGATAATAATAATAAAAACATAAACCATGATTACCTAATTTGATTGGTTTAAAAACAGGCAGCAAAAGTAAACAAAATAATCAATAAGATTTTACATCTGCTGTCATTAGTGAAAGCTTCAGACTGGGTCAATTGTGTCTTTAGATACTAGCTAAAGACAGTAGCACATTTTATGTTTTATAAATAAATATTAATAAATTTGGGGGTTACATGTTCAAAGGGTTTTATTAATGGGGTGCATGATAAAAACTCAGATACTATTGAGCTAAATGACTGAGGTTAATTGGAATAAATTAATGAACAAGGAAAGTACCATAAAAGAAAAAATCCTTCTCTCTAGGGGATATTTCATAATGAGGTGCAAAATACAGAATTTATTTTATTTAGTCTATTAACCAAAATAAGAACAGATAAGAACACGGACTTGAAATTAGTGATCCTCTCTTTATTTGTAAAAAATAGCCAAGCATGTAATACATATTTTGCTGGCACTTCAAGCCAGAGTCTGAAAGGTATCCTGATGAAATTGGACTTCATCCTGATTTATGAACTTGGTCCTGATATTGGGAGCTTGGAGTGTTTATATAAGAAGAGAAGCTATACACACTGAACACTGATTTTCCACATTGCTTTCTCCAGGTAATTGCATGACTTAACAAAATACTGATCTGAGGCAAAAGGGGACCTTTTCCTGAAGAACTGGGTCAAGCTACACTGGGAGGAAACCCTTCTGTGCCCTGGGGTATGGCTGCACTTCCTGTCATGCTGATTGGCTTTTTAAAAATTTATTTATTTTTAAAGATACATAGATAACAAAAAAAATGTTACATTAAAAAATATAAGAGGTTCTCTTATACCTCACACCCTATCCCACCCCCACTCCTCCCACATCAACAACTTCTTTCATCATTGTGGCACATTCATTGCATTTGGTGAATACATTTTGGAGCACTGCTACACTGCATGGATTATAGTTTACATTGCAGTTTACACTCTTCCCCAGTACATTCAGTGGGTTATTATGGCAGGATATATAATGTCCAGCATTTGCCCCTGCAATATCATTTATGACAACTCCAAGTCCCAAAAATGCCCCCACATCACATCTCTTCTTCCCTCTCCCTGCACTCAGCAACTACTGTGACCACTGTCTCCACATCCATGATACAATTTCTTCCACTGCTAGTCACAATAGTTTTATAGTATAATACCAGTAATTCCACTCTAATCCATATTTTATTCCTCCATCCTGTGAAGCCTGGTATGGTGATGCCCACTCCACCTCTAAATTGAGAGGGGGCTTAGATTCCACATGGTTGATGGATGAGATTCTCGTGCTTGCAGTTGTAGGCACTCTGTCCCTGGTGTGGTGGTTGACCATCTTCACCTCTCTGTTAGTGTTGTAGAATTTGAGAGATTCAATGATTTGCATATAGAGAGGCCAGGACTTAGGAATGATTTTGAGAAGGAAAAGTGGTTTATTGATGGCCGGCTGGACTTGGGAGCTTTCTGTTTCAATCCCCAGCCCAGAACAAGATTTTTGAGTCCCTTTTATACAGACAGGAAAGACCAAATGGTCCTTTTGTTTCAGTTCTCAATAGGCTTGAATTAGCATATATATCTTCCACATCTTAGGTAAGCTTTTAGCATGGACCTCAGGCATTCTAGATAAGCTTTTAGCATATTTGGTTTGCATTTCCCCTGAATACTTAAAAGTTTATAGACCTTGCATTGTTAAAATGTTTCCTGGGACTGGAGTCCTTGCCATGGTCACCAAGGGCAGGAATGCAGCCTTTTATCACCCCACACCCACAAGTCACAGAGAGTTTAGGTTATCTCTGAAGAGACAAAGAGCCTTCCACCCATAGCCCACATCATTTCCCCCCTTTGTCAAAGTTTAACTTGCCAAGCTTTGGCATAATTATTGTTGGAGCTATGAAGTGGATGGCTGTTTGTTGTTTTGATTGATTATTTGTCAATTTTTAGTGTAGCATCCAGGACTGTTTTTAGAAGTTTAGAACTTTATATTCTGGATAGCAGAATCCTGGGGTGGGGGACCCCTGCAGTCATCCTGGGGCCATCGGTGCTCACATGGATTTCCAGTCAGGTTCCAGATCCATCTATTAATTTTGTTTTGCCCTTAAAGAGTTTACACCTTTATTCTAAAAGGGATGCTGAAGGGAGATGATCTCTTTTCTGTAACTGCTTCCTGCTGGCCATGGGCTATAGTCATTGTCTAACAAGGCGTAAACTTCTTATTTTAACTGGAGGAAGATGGATCCGGCATTCTGTACGAAGTTGGATGAAGTTTTCATATTGTTAATAAGATGTTCATTCTGAAAGAAACAAACTTAATTAAAAATTTGGAATACCCGTTTTTAAAAGAGGACATCGGATTACAGAGGTAGACAAGGTTAGGGTGCCTATAAAGATGGCACTCCTTCTTAAAAGCTGGTGGGAACAGCATATATATATATTTTTAAGTTATTTATCTTTAGAGAGAAATTGCAACAGACACTTAACTTTGTGTGAAGACACATTCCAAGCTGTTCAATGATTGGCACTCATATACTCTGTCAGATGCTCCTGGTGAACTGGCACTCCTTGGGCAACTGGCTTCATTCAGGATTAGAACACTAAGTTGTAAATTCTCTTAGTTTTCAGCCGTGGGAGTGATCAGAACTACAGAATAAAGGTTTTTTACACCTTGGTTTTAATTGTACAATTTCTAGCAATTTTGACTTGTTCAATAGGTGACTCATCATCAACAAGCAAGCCTCACCTTTGCTACACAGTAGAGTAGAGCAGAATATAATAAGTTGACTGAGCCTGGCTGAGACTGCCACCTTATTCTATAGACATGTTCATTAACTGTTTAGAAAATGAATTTACTAAGAATTTAACATGTCCAATATACTCTTGCACTTGATCCAAAATAGAAAAGATAACGTTATAATTATTAGGCATATATTTAGTACAGAATAAGAGTACAGCACTTAATTTTAACTAATGTATTACTTAATGCATAAGGATTCAGAGTTGCAATTATTAGTTTTAAGGTTCAGGTTTGTAATACTTTACATGTTATCTCTCCATGAGAGCAGGCCATAATGCCAATTGTGTTTAAGGTTTACTTACAGTATCCTGGCATCATGGTTCCACTTAGCATGTTCTTCAACACAGTGAGCAAGTGGCAGCATCATTGATCCTACAGAGATTTTCCAGTATTCTACTAGCCTGGTGCATAGTGCTCTCTGGCACTATGGAACAGTGCCAGTCTGGAGGTGATGTCCATTGTACACTTGGCTGTACCGAGTCATCATTGGCTGCCACAGGAGCTTGAAACTGCAACGTGGTTTCCACTGACTTTAGGAGCAGAACCAGAGGTTGATATAGCAAATATTTTAATTGAGGGTTCAGTGTCCAGCCTAGCCTATAACTCACATGGAGAAGCAAAATGCAATGTATACAAGGCCTGGTTTGAATGCACAAAAGAGTTTGATAATGTTAAAGTTTATTCCTTGTTTTTATATATATATTTTAAACAATTTAATGCAACATATCATATATCAAATGACTGTTTACATACACAATTTTACCATGAAGATAACAGTAGGTACTTTAGTAATAGAGGGGAAAAAAATTATTTTCCATTGTTAAAATGAAAACAGAATATTTCCAATAGAATAAAGATAACTTTTTATTACCATTTACTTAAATATGTACCTTGTGGTGGCCTTCAGACAGGTTTTATTATCACGAAGTTATTTTTTGCAACCAATACCAATCTAAGTTTTTAGTTAACAATGACTTCTAGAACTAGAACTATTTAAACATTTTCAGTTTGGAAGATATTTTACAAACTCTTTATAATTGACTATAACCACATTGACTAGCCATCTCATGTTTAAATAAACTTATTAAATTACAATTACCAACCAAAGAAATTTACTCTATTTAAGAGAGCATATCTACAATTTTTCTTTTAGCCTAATTTCACCAATGTGAACTTATAATTTTATTACTTTAAAGATTTCGTACATAATGTTAATTTAGTTTATAAATTAACTATGGGAGATTACACTCAAGTTAAATAAAATTGAAACCATTATAGTTTTATGCAAGGAATGTTCTCTTTTTCCCTTACAGGAAGCTAAAAACTTCTTTAAGTTATGAAAATTAATAATTTAAAAGCATACTGACTACCAGGTTTTAAAACACATTACACAATTTCTTAATTTGTTTAATCATAACCCAGAAAAGATCTCTCCATAGTTTTTATGGACTTTACTTGCTGAAATTTTTAATAGAGCCACTAATTACCTTTATTTTGTTGGAAAGAAATCTTCTGGAGGAAAATAAGGCTCACCAGATTGTGGAGAAGAAGAAAATTATTTATTCTCAATCTTGCAAGAAGGGGCATAGAGCTAGATATGGCTGGTGCCCTGAACAAATAAAAATGACACAATTTATACCCCTAAGCCTAGCACGCAAGCTCTTCCTCTGTTTCTCCATAGATTGGATACTTCAGAAGTTACAGCTTAACTGAGAAGATCTAACTTCCCCATGCAAAAGTTTGTGATTTAACTGCTTCCTCTATCACATTCTAACCATTTTAATTTTTACCTGTTCCCCTTTGTTAAATAAGGAATAGAATTTAGTGCTGAAATGGCATCAATTGAGCTCCTTCTTGGGCATCCTTTCACTGCCCATAGGACTGGCCTAAGCTGGTCTCCTCGACTGCTGTCCAGCCCAGGAGTGGGAGACTGAGGCAGCAGGCCACTAGGTAACACCAATCAATATTTTTTTCCCTTATGTCAAAATTAACCTAATCTTTGTTTGTTTGGTTTTTTTTTACATTTTATGACTGACAAAATGTTTAAACTGGGAAATTACAGTGCAAACTGATTCTTAATTCCCTAGCCTAGTAGATAGGTTTAATCTGCCACACCTAGTCTTGCTTTAAAGCTCTTGCAAAGAGGAGGCCCTTTCCCAATTGTTTCTATAATCAGATTTCTATGACTTTTTTTATCTTGCTTAGTTTAATTTGGGCTTTAAGAATATTTACAGGAGGGAGAGCAAGATGGCAGCTGAGTAAACTTCCCAGTTACTAGCTCCTCGGGGAATCGGCTGGGCGGCGTTGGAGACTCTTCGGGACCAGGCTGTTTCAGGATTTTTGCTGGTCCGGAGGTGTCTGGACATCGATTTGGAGGGAAGGTAACAGAGAGGATCCGTCTGTGAAATACATACGGACATTCCAGCTACGTGTGGAGGATTCCCTCTTTGGGTAGGCGGAGCCAAGGCGTCTGAAGCCGTGGCGGCCAGGGGTGCCGAGCCTGGCCGAGCCTGGAGCGGCGGCGGCCGGGGGGAGCGGGGCCCAGCCGGGCCAAGCCCGGCTGCAGGGTTTCTGTTCTTTGTGTGTGTTTTTTTGTTTTTTGTTTTTTTTATCCTCTCTTTCTTGTCCCTGATCTTCTTCTTATTCTATTTTATCTTAACAATACAATAGGTCCTGCAGGAAACACCTCACATTTGATGTGTTTCCTCATCCTCAACTGCCTCATTTCTCTGTGAATAGATTTAGACTATCTACACTATCCCCTTTCCCCTACAACTTGATATCCTCCACCATCTGCTAGCTCTCCTATATTCCACCTCCCTTTCTTTGACCCACAAAGTGTCTAACTCTTAAATTCTAATACCTTTGCTTAGTTTTCCATCGGGTATCCACCCTTGAAACTATTACCTCTCTTTTCTCTTTCCCTCTCTTTAGAAAACAGTAGATTCTTAGTACGTACCATATTCCTCCCATATTCAGTCGTCTACCTCATTATAGGTACTTTCCAACTACTATAACTCTACACAATTTACACGATCTAACCTCCATCATCCCAGAACTCATACTGTTGCTTTGTTAACATATATCACCAATACTACTTTACACTTTTTCCTTCCTTACACAGTTGCCTTTCCCCAGCACTAATACTTTCCTATAAAGTGAACTTAGAGAGGAGGGGGCAAGATGGTGGCTGAGTGAGCTTGCCTGGTAATGTCTCTGCAGGGGGCGGCTGGGCAGCGTTGAAGGCTCTTTGGGACCGCACTTTTTCGGGGATTTTTGCTGGTTGGAAGGTGTCTGGACGTCAATTTGGTTGGAAGGTAACAGAGAGGATATGTCTGTAATATATAAACAGAGGTCCCAGCTGGGCACAGGAAGTTCCCTCCTTGGGTGGGCAGAGCCGCCATGGCCAGGGTTTGTTTTTTTTTTTTCCCTTTTTCTGGAGGCTTTGCGGTGCTGAGGAATTCGCGGATACTGGTCTGGCTGGTGAGGGGTTGATGGGACAAGACTCCTTTGCAGATCGATTTGGGGAGACAGACGGTGTTTTGTTGTGAAGCGGGGGACGTTTTGGTCGCCGGACAGGGGGAGTAGCGCTTCCGCCTGGAGCCCCATCCCCACAGGTCCGGCTGCTGATCTGCAACGGAATTGGATTTTTGGCAATAAGGGGACACAATTGGGAGACTGTTGTAGGGTGCAGTGAGGGAGGAGGACACGTCTGGAAGCCAATTGGGGAATATTTTGCGAAGTTTGGGATTTCGGGTCTTGGAGTCTGTTTTCGGCATTTCCAGCTGAAGCCCACCCCACCCGGTGGGGCTTGGGATCTGGGTCATTGAACTGGCTGTGGTGTAGAGGCGCCCTCAAGTGGCCGTTTTGTGGGAGCACAGGGAGGGAGCTGTCCAAAGGCTGAAACCCTGAGGAGTAGGTGAATTGCAGGGATCAGACATTTAATATAGAGTTTGCGGACCTGGCTTCCCCCATGGGGCTGGCACCCAGCTACGGGGATCCCTGAGGGCTGTGTTGCACTGTGGGGCTCCTAAGCTTCCTGTGGACCAGATTTGAGGTTGCCGGGTCTGGGTCCCCTGGACTCTGGTGGTCCACACCCCAGACTCACACGTCTTGAGTCTTCAGTGTCTCAGACTTTCCACCCCTGAATCCATCATGCCCTGGGGTCTACCTGGGGTCCTTGAGTGCCCTGGACCTTAACGTTTGCATTTTATCTTTATTGGTTCATATTGTTTTGTTTTTATTTTCACTTTATCTTATTTTTTACTCTTTTTGACGCCCTGATTGCTAATATTGCATTATCCCCTAGTCTTTTCTCCTAGTGTGTCCCCCAAAGTCCTTTTTTTTATACAGTTATTTAGGGGTTTTTTGGTTGTTGTTTTAGATAGTGTTGCAATTGTGACACGTGTATACTTGTATCTCTCTTCCCCCTATCTGTTCCCCACCGTTTGCCCATCCTCTTTTTCTTTCTTCCTTTCTTCTTGTCTTTCTTTTTTTC
Organism: Dasypus novemcinctus; assembly: GCF_030445035.2. Classification (NCBI taxonomy): domain Eukaryota; kingdom Metazoa; phylum Chordata; class Mammalia; order Cingulata; family Dasypodidae; genus Dasypus; species Dasypus novemcinctus. The sequence goes on along the minus strand of NC_080690.1, from coordinate 45,311,168 downwards.
TTTATTATAATTAGTTTTTTTTTTTTTGGTTTTCTCTTTCCCTCTTATCCCTCATTTTCCACTTATTTTATTTTAATTCAAGTATACAATAGGTGCTACAGGGAACACCTCACATTTGCTGGGTTTTCCCATCCTCCACTGCCTCATTTCTGTGTGAACTGATTTAGGCTACCTACACTATCCCCCTTCCCCTGCATCTTGATATCCACTATCATCTATTGTCTCTCCTATATTCCACCCCCCACCTCCCATTCTTTGATCCACAAAGTGTCTAACTCTTAATTTCTAATACCTTTGTTCTGTTTTCTGTCTGGTATCCACTCTTGAAACTATTACCTTTCTTTTCTTTTTCCCTCTCTCATGAAAACAATAGCTTTGTAGTTCATACCATATTCCTCCCATATTCAGTAATCTACCTCATAAAAGGTACTCTACCTACAGCTATAACTCTATACAATCTACATGAATCTAACCTCCATCCTCCCAGATCTCATATTCTTGCTTTGTTAACATACATCACCAATACTATTCTACACTTTTTCCTTGCTTACACAATTGCCTTTCCCTGGCACTAATACTTTCCTTTAAAGTGAACTTAATCAGCAACAAGAAATTAGAATAAGAATAACAAAGTGACAAAAAGAAGATATAACACTTACACAAAAATAACAGGTAATTAATCTCCAAGACTAGACAAAGAAGCTAAGGAACTGATTAAACCTGTCAAGATAAAAGGATGACCAGAAAGCAACAAAAATTGACAAACCAAATCAGTAATCAGGAAAACATGGCTGAATCCAATCAACAAACTAAAAATCAGGAAGGGGAGCAGAACTTCGCACAAGCAATGAAAGATCTCACAACATTTATCACCAACAAATTTGATGAAGTAATGAAAGAGGTTAACAACATGAAGACAACACTGGGAGGGGAAATTTCAGACATACGCAAAAACATAACAGACATGATGGGAATGAACACCACAGTTCAAGAAATCAAAAATACACTTACAGCAAATATCAACAGACTAGAAGAGGCAGAGCAGAGAATTAGTGATGTGTAAGACAGTATATCAGAAATCAAACAGATAGAAGGGGTCGATAAAAAGATAGAAAAAATCCAGCTAGGATTTAGGGACCTGAATGACAATGCAAAATGCTCAAATATACGTATTATAGGTATTCCAGAAGGAGAAGAGAAGGGAAAGGGGTCAGAAGGAGTGTTGCAGGAAATAATGGCTGAAAACTTCCCAAATCTACTGAAAGAGACAGACTTCACATCCAAGAAGCACAGCGAACTCCACTGGTCATAAACACCAACAGGCCCACCCCAAGACATATACTCATCAAATTATCCAATGCTCAACACAAAGAGAAAATCCTAAAAGCAGCAAGAGAAAAGAAAACCATCACATACAAGAGAAGCTCGATAAGATTAAGTGCTGATTTCTCATCTGAAACCATGGAGGCAAGGAGGCAGTGGTATGATATAGTCAAGGTACTAAAGGAAAAAAATTTCCAACCAAGAATACTATATCCAGCTAAACTAACATTCAAACATGATGGAGAGTTCAAAATATTTGCAGATAACAGAAACTGAAAGAATATACCAACAAGAAACCTCCCCTTCAAGAAGTTCTAAAGGGAGTTCTGCAGGAAGAAAGGAAAAAACAGGACAGGCAGAGTTGGAGGAGAGTATAAGAGCAACAAAAAAAGACAAACTACATGGGGGAAAAAACACAAACAAAATAAGACAAACACAAATCCAATAAAAATATGGCTAACACAAAAAATTCCTTGAAAGTAATAACACTGAATGTCAACGGATTAAACTCACCTATCAAAAGATTCAGACTGGGACATTGGATAAGGAAATATGACCCATCTGTATGCTATCTACAAGAGACACATCTTAGACCCAGAGACGCATGGAGATTGAAAGTGAATGGCTGGAAAACAATCATACAAGCAAACAATAACCAAAAAAAGGCAGGAGTAGCTATATTAATATCAGACAAAATAGACTTTAAATGTGAAATAATTGTGAGAGACAAAGAAGGATACTACATTTTAGTGAAAGGGAAAATTTTTCAAGAAGATCGAACAATCATAAATATTTATGCTCCTAACAAGGGTGCCTCTAAATACGTGAGACAAACGCTGGAAAAACTAAGTGAAACAATAGTTGCATCTACAATCATAGCGGGGGATTTTAATACAACACTATCTACCTTGGACAGAACATCTCAAAAGAGAATCACTAAAGAAACAAAACGTTTGAACAGTATAATAGAGGGGCTGGAGCTAATAGACATATATAGATCATTACACCCAAACACAGTGGGATATACATTCTTCTCAAGCGCACATGGATCATTCTCCAAGATAGACCATATACTAGGCCACAAAGAAAGGCTGAATGAATTCAGAAAGATTGAAATCATACAAAACAATATCTCGGACCACAGTGGAGTCAAGCTGGAAATTTGCAAGGGACAGAGGCCCAGGTTTCACACCATGATTTGGAAATTAAACAGCACACTCTTAGAAAAACAGTGGGTCAAAGAGGAAATCTCAAAAGAAATCAATGACTACCTTGAAACAAATGATAACGATAACACAACATACCAAAATTTATGGGATACAGCAAAAGCAGTACTGAGAGGGAAATTTATAGCCATAAATTCATATATCAAAAAAGAAGAAAGAGCAAAAATTGAAGAATTAACTGCACATTTGAAGGAATTAGAAAAACAACAACAAAGTGACCCAACAGGAAGAAGAAGGAAGGAAATAACAAAGATAAGAGCAGAACTAAATGAAATAGAAAATAAGAAAGCACTTGAAAAGATAAACAAGACCAAGAGCTGGTTTTTTGAGAAGATCAACAAAATTGACAAACCTTTAGCGAGACTAATAAAGAAAAAAAGAGAGAAGATGCAAATACACAAAATAAGAAATGAGAAAGGCGATATCACCACTGACCCCACAGAAATAAGGACTATCATAAGAGGATACTTTGAAAAACTATATTCCAACAAAAATGACAATTTAGAGGAAATGGACAAATTCCTAGAAACACATAAGCAACCCATATTGACGAAAGAGGAAATTGATGATCTTAATAAACCAATCACAAGCAGAGAGATAGAATCAGTCATTAAAAATCTCCCAACTAAGAAGAGCCCAGGGCCAGATGGCTTCACAGGTGAATTCTACAAAACATTCTGGAAAGACCTAACACCAATCCTGCTGAAACTATTCCAAAACATCGAAACAGATGGAACATTGCCGAACTCCTTCTATGACGCCAACATTACCCTAGTACCAAAGCCAAACAAAGACACCACAAAAAAGGAAAATTACAGACCAATTTCTCTAATGAACCTAGATGCAAAAATACTCAACAAAATACTTGCTAATCGTATTCAACAACACATTAAACGAATTATTCACCACGACCAAGTGGGATTTATTCCAGGTATGCAAGGATGGTTCAACATAAGAAAATAAATCAATGTGATACACCATATAAACAGATTGAAGGAAAAAAATCACATGATTATATCTATAGATGCAGAAAAAGCATTTGACAAAATACAGCACACTTTCTTGATAAAAACACTCCAAAAGATTGGAATACAAGGAAAGTTTTTGAACATGATAAAGAGTATATATGAAAAACCTACAGCCAACATTGTTTATAATGGAGAAATCCTAAAATCCTTCCCTCTAAACTCAGGAACAAGACAAGGATTCCCATTGTCTCCACTCCTGCTTAACATTGTCTTAGAAGTACTTGCTCAAGGACTGAGGCAAGAACCAGATATAAAAGGCATTCAAATTGGAAAGGAAGAAGTCAAAATTTCATTATTTGCAGATGACATGATCCTATACATAGAAAACCCTGAGATATCTACAACAAAGCTTCTAGAACTCATAAATGCATTTAGTAAAGTTGCAGGTTATAAGATCAATGTGCAAAAATCAGTAGCATTTCTGTACACCAATAATGAGCAAGATCAGGAGGAAATCAAGAAACAAATACCATTCACAATAGAAAATTAAAAAATCAAATACTTAGGAATAAATTTAACTAAAGAAGTAATAAACTTATACACCGAGAACTATACTAGACTGTTCAAGGAAATTAAAGAAGACCTAAATAAATGGAAGAATATTCCTTGTTCATGGATAGGAAGACTGAATATTATTAAGATGTCTATCCTACCAAAACTGATATACACATTCAATGCAATCCCAATAAAAATCAACACAGCCTTCTTTAAGGAATTAGAAAAACTAACCATGAAATTTATTTGGAAAGGAAAGAGACCCCGAATAGCCAAAGACATACTGAAAAAGAAAAATGAAATTGGAGGAATCACACTACCTGACTTCAAAACATACTACAAAGCTACAGTAGTGAACACAGCATGGTATTGGCATAAGGAGAGACACACAGACCAATGGAATCAAATTGAAAGCTCTGATATAGAACCTCACATATATAGCCATATAATATTTGATAAAGCCACCAAACCCTCTCAACTGGGAGAGAGTGGCCTATTCAACAAATGGTGTCTGGAGAATTGGATAGCCATATGTAGAAGAATGAAAGAGGATTACCATCTCACACCTTATACAAAGATCAACTCAAGATGGATCAAAGACCTAAATATAAGAGCCAAGACCATAAAAACCTTGGAAAGCAGTGTAGGGAAACATCTACAGGACCTAGTAATAGGAAATGGCTTCATGAATATCACACCAAAAGCACGAGCAGCAAAAGAACTAATAGATAAATGGGACTTCCTCAAAATTAAAGCCTTCTGCACCTCAAAGGAGTTTGTTAAGAAAGTAAAAAGGAAGCCTACACAGTGGGAGAAAATATTTGGCAACCATATATCTGATAAGAAACTTATAACTTGCATATATAAAGAACTCATATATCTTGAAAATAAAAAGATAAACAACCCATTTAAAAAATGGGAAAAAGATTTAAACAGACACTTCTCCAAAGAAGAAATACAAATGGCTAAAAAGCACATGAAAAAATGCTCCAAATCTCTAGCTATCAGGGAAATGCAAATCAAAACTACAATGAGATACCATCTTACTCCCATAAGATTGGCAGCTATGAAGAAAACAGAAGAATACAAATGCTGGAGAGGATGTGAAGAAAGGGGAACACTCATCCACTGCTGGTGGGAATGCAGAAGGATCCAACCATTCTGGAGGACAGGTTGGCGGTTTCTTAAAACACTAACCATAGATTTGCCATATGATCCAGCAATACCACTGCTGGGTATATACCCAGCAGAACTGAAAACAAGGACACAAACTGATATATGTACACCAATGTTCATAGCAGCATTGTTCACTATCGCCAAAAGTTGGAATCAACCCAAATGCCCATCAACAGACGAGTGGATCAATAAAATGTGGTATATACACACAATGGAATACTACGTGGCTGTAAGAACAAATACACTACAAACACACGTGATAACATGGATGAATCTTGAGAATCTTATGTTGAGTGAAGCAACCCAGGCATTGAAGGACAAATACTACATGACCTCAATGATATGAAATAAACAAGCTGCCTCAGAGAGCTAGAGACTGAATGATAGGCTTACAGGAAATCAGGGGGTGGAGGAAGGATGTGAGCCGACGTCTGCAGGGGTGGAATTTATGATGAGCTGGTGGTAAGTATGAACACAAAGAAGAGATAAAATGGGGGCAAGGGGCTGCCTTTGGGGGGGCTTTGCGGGTTTGAGGGGGGCTGGGGATGGGCAGATGAGTAATATTGCCCAATAAGTGGGGGGAGGGAAGGGTAGCATATGAACACAGGAGAGTGTCAGGTGTTGGTTGAGAGTAAAATGCTGAAAAATCGTATCAAAATATAATTAAGAGGGTTACCTGTTTAGGATGCTCGGAAGGGATGGCCCGATGCGGGACGGGCTCCTGGGGAATGTCTGAATGCTCATTTTGCCAGAGTGGGTGATACCATTGGGTAGAGACCCAAGTAGTGAGAGTGGGGGTGGACCCACATCCTGGGGAGGACTAATGCCATCAAATAGAGGGAACTGTATCTCTCTGGAGAAAGGGTGGCTCCCAGGGCATTGGGGCAGCTGAGCAATTTAGGACCTGAACACTGTTGCAAGTATCTCTGGATGTGGCACCTCGGGAAACAGAGGTTGGCTGTCACTGTGGGCACCAAGGGGATGGGAAAATGGATGTTAAATGTGTGAAACCAACGTAATTGAGGGGTAAGAGAGGATTTTCTTGAGAATACACAAGGAAGGATATAAAATATGTAATATTACATCATAAACATATAGGGGATGGCAGAATGACAATGTAAACCATAATGTAAAACATAGGATAACTAAAAATGTTAGAAAACTGCGTGTCCTAAAGTATGCACCACAATGTAATCACAGATGTCACCTGGTTTGAAAGCTATTGTCTCAGACTATGTACATCACTTTAAGTAAATATGTTGTGAATAGGTTGTAAGAGTATCGCTGTGGAAGGGAAAAGGTTTTGTAATGGATGTGTGGGAGTGCTGTATATTGCATACATGAATTGCTGTCATCTAGGGCTCTTGTGAAGAGAAGGTCAATAATTAGGGGGGAAAAAAAAAGGAAAAGAAAAAGATAGGATGTAGAATTTTCCCAAGTCAACACGTATTCTATATCTAACCTTTAAACCCATCGCTATATTCCATTTTGCTAGTAAGAGATCCTGACATGATATTGGGGCTTCAATATTCAGAAAGTTCTGGATCCCAGAGTGGTCCAACAATGGCAGTGGAGAAATACTGGCATGGGATACTATTGACAGGGGATAAATGGCTGACAGGGAGCTAGCTATACAGGGCATATGTCCAGGGTGCATGGTAATGTTTGGATATACTCGTAGTGGCAACAATTAAAAACTAAAGCTGGGGGGGTACTGGGTCCCTAGCTGGGGGTGCTGTGCAGTGGTCCCTAGGGGAGCAGCAGCAGCCCCCCAAGTGCAGCAGCAAGGACCAAGAAGGAATGAAGTTCCAACAGTAAGCCCCTGATACTAATGACTATGCTTGTGAGCCTACAGGCCTGAAATAAGAACAAGGCCTAGAGCAGCACTGTGCCTGGGAATCTCCTCCTGACAGCCTTCATGTTACTCAAATGTGGCCAGTCTCGAAGCCTAACTCAGCATCTAAATGCAATGCCTTCCCTCCAGCGTGGGACATGACACCTGGGGATGAGCCTCCCTGGCACCGAGGGATCACTATCAACTAACAACTGATAATGCAACTGGAAAATGACCTTGAATTGAAGGTTCGATGTGGATCAGTAGAATATCCCTGTCTACGTAGAATAATATGACTTTAAAATGCTGTTTGACCTACTGTAAGGGGGAAATAGAAAGGAGAAATGAGTTCATATGGCTATGAGTCTCTAAAAAAAAAAAAAAGAGTCTGGAGGCTGTCAGAAGGATTTCCCTTATGCACAACTGAGCAGAGTCTAAGAGACAGATAAAGTAGATAAAATCCCCAGGTATTGGTTCCTTTGAGGTCTAAAGGGACCCATGGGTTCTATGGTCATGGCAGATAGGGTTCACTGCCATGTCAGATGGCCCTTCTATGGAGCTGGTGTTTCTGAGTGATGAAACTGGACCCAGAGGGGATCTCTTTTCATAAGACTATCATGCTACTTTACTGGAATTGTAGTTGGTATTGGGGTTTAAGATATATTTAAGGGATTGAATCTTTTTACTGACAATATGATAGCCAGGCCCTGAGCCTCAACAGACTCCAGCTCCTACAATCTGAATTATTGGACTCACCTCACTCAGCTAAGATGGAGTTGAAGAAGGGCAACCAACACACCATGGAGCCTAGAGGGCCTACAACTGAAAGCAGGAGGATTGCATCCAGTAACCATGTGGAATCTGAGCCTCCTCTTGACATAGAGGTGCAACGGACACAACCAATCCAAGGACCTCAGAGAAAAGGTGGCAATGGTGTGGGAAAAGTGGACATGGTGGCTGTTGGGTATGGGGAATGGCAGGAAGAGATGAGATGTGGAGGTGCTTTGGGACTTGGAGTTGCCCTGGATGGTGCTTCAGGGGCAATCACCAGACATTGTAAATCCTCCCAGGGCCCAGTGGATGGAATGGGGGAGAGTGTGGGCCATGATGTGGACCAATGACCATGAGGTGCAGAGATACCCAGAGATGTACTTACCAAATGCAATAGATGTGTCATGATGATGGGAGTGAGTGTTGCTGAGGGGGGGAGGGGTGCAGTGGGGGTGGTGGGGTCGAATGGGACCTCATATTTTTTAATGTAATATTTTTACAAAATCAATTTAAAAAAATCAAAAAAAAAAAAAAGTGAACTTAACCAGCAATAAGAAATCAGAATAGGAAGAACAAAGGGACAAAGAGAAGATATATCACTTACGCAAAAAAAACAGCTAATTAATCTCCAAGACTAGACAAAGAAGCTAAGGAACTGAATAAACCTGTCAAGAAGAAATGATGACAAGACAGCAACAAAAATATACAAACCAAACCAGTAATCAGGAAAACATAACTGAATCCAATCAGCAAACTAAAAAGCAGGAAGGGGAGCAGATCTTCGCACAAGCAAGGAAAGATCTCAGAACATTTATAACCGACAAATTTGATTAAGTAATGAAAGAGGTTAACAACATGAAGACATCACTTGGAGGGGAAATTGCAGACATGCGCAAAAAAATAACAGATATGATGGAAATGAACACCACAATTCAGGAAATCAAAAATACACTTGCAGCAAATATCAGCAGACTAGAAGAGGCAGAGCAGAGAATTAGTGATGTGGAAGACAGTACATTGGAAATCAAACAGATAGTAAAAGTGGTCAATAAAAAGGTAGAAAAAATCCAGATAGGATGTAGGGACCTGAATGATAATGCAAAACACTCAAACATACGTATTATAGGCATTCCAGAAGGAGAAGAGAAGGGAAAGGGGTCAAAAGGAGTGTTGCAGGAAATAATGACTGAGAACTTCCCAAATCTACTGAAAGAGACAGATGTACATATCCAAGAAGCACAGCGCACTCCACTAGTCATAAACCCCAACAGGCCCACCCCAAGAGATATACTTGTCAAATTATGCAATGCTCAAGACAAAGAGAAAATTCTAAAAGCAGCAAGAGAAAAGAAAACCATCACATACAAGGGAAGTTCCATAAGATTAAGTGCTGATTTCTCATCTGAAATGATGGAGGCAAGAAGGCAGTGGTGTGATATAGTCAAGGTACTAAAGGAAAAAAATTTCCAACCAAGAATACTCTATCCAGCTAAACTAGCATTCAAAAATGATGGAGAGTTCAAAATATTCACAGATAAACAGAAACTGAAAGAGTATATCAACAAGAACCCTCCCCTTCAAGAAATTCTTAAGGGAGTTCTGCAGGAACAAAGGAAAAAACAGGACAGTCAGAGATGGAGGAGAGTGTAAGAGCAACAAAAAAGACAAAAATAGAAGGGGAAAATAAAATATTACAAACAAAATATAACAAACACAAATCCAACCAAAATATGGCTACCACAAATAATTCTCTGAACGTAATAACACTGAATGTCAACAGACTAAACTCACCTATCAAAAGATTCAGACTGGGACACTGGATAAGGAAATATGACCCATCTATATGCTGTCTACAAGAGACACATCTTAGACCCAGAGACTCATGGAGGTTGAAAGTGAATGGCTGGAAAACAATCATACAAGCAAACAACAACCAAAATAAGGCAGGAGTAGCTATATTAATATCAGACAAAATAGACTTTAAATGCGAAAAAATTGTGAGAGACAAAGAAGGATACTACATTTTAGTGAAAGGGACAATCTGTCAAGAAGATCAAACGATCATAAATATTTATGCTCCTAACAAGGGTGCCTCTAAATACGTGAGACAAACGCTAGAAAAACTAAATGAAAAAATAGATGCATCTACAATTATAGTGGGGGATTTTAATATACCACTGTCAATGCTGGACAGAACATTTCAAAAGAGAATCACTAAAGAAACAAAACATTTGAACAGTATACTAGAAGAGCTGGATCTAATACACATATATAGATCATTACACCCAAACACAGCAGGATATACATTTTTCTCAAGCGCACATGGAACATTCTCCAAGATAGACCATATGTTGGCCACAAAGAAAGGCTTAATAAATTCAAAAAGATTGAAATCATACAAAACAATATATCTGATCACAGTGGAGTGAAGCTGGAAATTTCTAAGGGACGGAGGCCCAGACTTCACACCACAATTTGGAAATTATACAGCACACTCTTAGAAAAACAGTAGGTCAAAGAGGAAATCTCAAAAGAAATCAATGAATACCTTGAATCAAATGATAATGATAACACAACATACCAAAATTTATGGGATGCAGCAAAAGCAGTACTGAGAGGGAAATTTATAGGCATAAATTCACATATCAAAAAAGAAGAAAGAGCAAAAATTGAAGAACTAACTGCACTTTTGACGGAATTAGAAAAACAACAACAAAGTAACCCAACAGGAAGAAGAAGGAAGGAAATAACAAAGATAAGAGCAGAACTAAATGAAATAGAAAATAAGAAAGCACTTGAAAAAATAAACAAGAAAAAGAGCTGGTTTTTTGAGAACATCAACAAAATTGACAAACCTTTAGCAAGACTAACAAAGAACAAAAGAGAAAAGATGCAAATACACAAAATAAGAAATTAGAAAGGTGATATCACCACTGACCCCAAAGAAATAAAGACTATCATAACAGGATACTTTGAAAAACTGTATTCCAACAAAAATGACAATTTAGAGGAAATGGACAAATTTCTAGAAGCACATAAGCAACCCATACTGATGAAAGAAGAAATTGAGGATCTTAACAAACCAATCATAAGCAAAGAGATAGAATCAGTCATTAAAAATCTCCCAACTAAGAAGAACCCAGGGCCAGATGGCTTCACAGGTGAATTCTACAAAACATTCCAGAAAGAACTAACACCAATCCTGTTGAAACTATTCCAAAAAATAGAAACAGAAGGAACATTGCCAAACTCCTTCTATGAGGCCAACATTATCCTAGTACCAAAGCCAAACAAGACACCACAAGAAAGGAAAATTACAGACCAATTTCTCTAATGAACCTAGACGCAAAAATACTTAACAAAATACTTGCTAATCGTATTCAGCAACACATTAAATGAATTATACACCATGACAAAGTGGGATTTATTCCAGGTATGCAAGGATGGTTCAACATAAGAAAATCAATCAATGTGATACACCATATAAATAGATTGAAGGAAAAAAATCACATGATTATATCTATAGATGCAGAAAAGGCATTTGACAAAATACAGCACCCCTTCTTGATAAAAACACTCCAAAAATCGGAATACAAGGAATCTTTTTGAACATGATAAAGAGTATATATGAAAAACCTAAAGCCAACATTGTTTACAATGGAGAAATCCTGAAATCCTTCCCTCTAAACTCAGGAACAAGACAAGGATGCCCATTATCTCTGCTCCTATTTAACATTGTCTTAGAAGTACTTGCTCGAGCACTGAGGCAAGAACCACATATAAAAGGCATTCAAATTGGAAGGGAAGAAGTCAAAATTTCATTATTTCCAGATGACATGATCCTATACATAGGAAACCCTGAGAGATCTACAACAAAGCTTCTAGAACTCATAAATGACTTCAGCAAAGTCGCAGGTTATAAGATCAATGCACAAAAATCAGTAGCATTTCTGTACACCAATAATGAGCAAGATCAGGAGGAAATCAAGAAACAAATACCATTCACAATAGTAAATAAAAAAATCAAATACCTAGGAATAAATTTAACTAAAGAGGTAAAAAACGTATACACCGAGAACTATACAAGACTGTTCAAGGAAATCACAGAAGACCTAAATAAATGGAAGAATATTCCTTGTTCATGGATAGGAAGACTGAATATTATTAAGATGTCTATCCTATCAAAACTGATCTACACATTCAATGCAATCCCAATAAAAATCAACACAGCCTTCTTTAAGGAACTGGAAAAACTAACTATGAAATTTATTTGGAAAGGAAAGAGGCCCCAAATAGCAAAGACATATTGAAAAAGAAAAACGAAATAGGAGGAATCACACTTCCTGACTTCAAAACATACTACAAAGCTACAGTAGTGAAAACAGCATGGTATTGGCATAAGGAGAGACACACAGAACAATGGAATCAAATTGGAAGTTCAGATATAGAACCTCATGTATATAGCCATATAATATTCGATAAAGCCACCAAACCCTCTCAATTGAGTGAGAATGGCCTATTCAACAAATGGTGCCTGAACTGGATAGTCATATGTAGAAGAATGAAAGAGGATTACCATCTCACACCTTATACAAAGATCAACTCAAGATGGATCAAAGACCTAAATATAAGAGCCAAGACCATAAAGACCGTAGAAAGCAGTGTAGGGAAACATCTACAGGACCTTGTAATAGGAAATGGCTTCATGAATATCACACCAAAAGCACGAGCAGCAAAAGAACAAATAGATAAATGGGACTTCCTCAAAATTAAAGCCTTCTGCACCTCAAAGGAGTTTGTCAAGAAACTAAAAAGGGAACCCACACAATGGGAGAAAATATTTGGCAACCATATATCTGATAAGAGGCTTATAACTTGCATATATAAAGAACTCATAAATCTTGAAAACAAAAAGATAAACAACCCATTTAAAAAAATGGGAAAAAGATTTAAACAGACACTTCTCCAAAGAAGAAATACAAATGGCTAAAAAGCACATGAAAAAATGCTCCAAATCTCTAGCTATCAGGGAAATGCAAATCAAAACTACAATGAGATACCATCTTACTCCCATAAGATTGGCAGCTATGAAGAAAACAGAAGAATACAAATGCTGGAGAGGATGTGAAGAAAGGGGAACACTCGTCCACTGCTGGTGGGAATGGAGAAGGATCCAACCATTCTGGAGGACAGGTTGGCGGTTTCTCAAAAAACTATCCATAGATTTGCCATATGACCTAGCTATACCACTGCTGGGTATATACCCATCAGAACTTTAAACAAGGACACAAACTGATATTTGTACACCAATGTTCATAGCAGCATTGTTCACTATCGCCAAAAGTTGGAATCAATCCAAATGTCCATCAACAGATGAGTGGATCAATAAAATGTGGTATATACACACAATGGAATACTACTCTGCTGTTAGAACAAATACACTACAATCACACGTGATAACATGGATGAGCCTTGAGAATCTTACGTTGAGTGAAGCAACCCAGGCATTGAAGGACAAATACTACATGACCTCAATGATATGAAATAAGCAAACTGCCTCAGAGAGCTAGACACTGAAAAAGAGGCTAACAGGAAATCGGGGGGTGGAGGAACGATGTGAGTTAACGTCTGGAGGGGTGGAATCTGTGATGAGCTGGCGGTAAGTATGAGCACAAAGAAGGGACAAAATGGGGGCAAGGGGTTGCCTTCGGGTGGGGCTTTGTGGGTTTGGGGGGGGCTGGGGATGGGCAGAGGGTAACATTGTTCAAAAATCGGGGGGAGGGAGGGGCAACATACGAACATGGGAGAGTGTCAGGTGTTAGTTGAGAACAAAATGTTGAGAAATTCGTATCAAAGTATAATTAGGAGGGTTACCTGTTTAGGATGCTCAGGGGGTATGGGCTGATGTGGGACGGACTCTCGGCGAATAACTTAAGGCTCATTTTGCCAAGGTGGGTTGTACCATTGGGAAGAGACCCAAGAAGTGAGAGTTGGGGTGGACCCACATCCTGGGGAGGACTAATGCCATCAAATAGTGAGAACTGTATCTCTAGTGAGAAAGGATGCCTCCCAGGGCATTAGGGCAGTTGAGCAAGTCAGGCCCTGAATACTGCTGCAAGTATCTCTGGACATGGCTTCTTGGGAAATGGAGATTGGCTGGTGTTGTGGGCCCCAAGGGGAGGGGAAAATGGATGTGGAATGGATGGAAACAAGGTAAATATGGGGGCAAGAGAGGAGTTTTGTGAGAGTACACGAAGATGAATATAAAACATGTAATATTACTCCAAAACCATATAGTAGATGACAGACTAATAATGTGAACCATAACGCAAAACATAGGATAACTAAAAAATTTAGAAAACTGTACAACCTAAAGTATGGACCACATAGTAAGCACAGATGTCATCTTGTTTGAAAGCTATTGTCTCGAAATCTGTACACCAGTTCCAGAAAATATGATATGAACAAGTTAAGACATTATCGCTGTGGAAGGGAAAAGGTTTTATGGTGAATCTGGGGAAATACTGTATATTGTATATATGAATTTCAGTGATCTAAGACTCTTGTGAAGCTGACATTATGCTGGGATTGACTTTACAGGAAGTTTTGGATCACAGAGTTGTTCAACAATGGCAGCAGAGGAACACTGATATAGGATGTTATTGACAGGATATATATGGTTGACAGGGAGTTATACAGGGCATATGCCCAGGGTATATAGTAATGTCTAGATATACTCATAGTGGAAACAATTAAAAACAATAGCTGGGGGAGGGTACTGGGCCCTTGGCTGGGAGTCACTGTTGTGGACCCTGGGGGAACAGCGGCAGTCCTCCAGGTGCAACAGCAAGAACCAGGAAGGAAGGAGGGCCCAACAGTGGGCTCCTGATACTTATGGCTATGCTTTTGAGCCTATACACCTCCAATAAGAATAAGGCCTAGAGTAGCACTGTGCCTGGAATTTTCCTCCTGACAGCCTTCATGTTACTCAAATATGGCCTCTCTCACAGCCAAACTCAGCATGTAGATGCAGTGCAGTCCCCCCAGTGTGGGACATGACACTTGGGGATGAGCCTCCCTGGCACTGAGGGATCACTACCACATATCAGCTGAAGATGCAACTAGAAAAGGACCTTGAATTAAAGGTTCAACACGGATCAGCAGAATATCCCTGTCTACATATAATAACATGACTTCAAAATGCTGTTTGACCTAATGTAAGGGGGAAATGGAAAGGAGAAATGAGAATATAAGGCTATGAGTCTCTAAAAAAGAGTCTGGAGGTTGTCAGAAGGAATGCCCTTATGCACAAATGAGCAGAGTCTGAGAGACAGATAAAGTAGATACAACCCCAGGTATAGGTTCTTTTGAGGAATAAAGAGACCCATGGGTTCTATGATCATGGCAGATGGGGTTCACTACCATGGCAGATGGCCCTTCTTTGGAGCTGGTGTTTCTGCATAATGGAATTGGACTCAGAGGGGATCTCTTTTCACAAGACTTGCATGCTACTTTAATGGAATTGTAGTTGGTGCTGGGGTTTTAGATATATTTAGGGGATTTGAATCTCTGGACTGATAATATGACACCCAGGCCCAGAGCCTCAACAGACTTCAGCTCCTACACTTTGATTTATTGGACTTACCCCACTCAGCTAACATCGAGTTGAAGAAGGTCAACCACCACACCATGGAGCCTAGAGTGTCTACAACTGAAAGCAGGAGGAGTGCATCCAGTATCCATGTGGAATCTAAGCCCCCACTTGACATAGATGCGCAATGGACACAACCAATCCAATGTCCACAGAGAAAATGTGAAATGGGTGTGGGAAGGGTAGCCATGGTGGCTACCGGGTTTGGGGAATGGGAGGAAGAGATGAGATGTGGAGGCGTTTTCGGGACGAGGAGATGTCCTGGGTGGTGCTTCACGGACAATTACGGGACATTGTAGATCCCCCCAGGGCCCACTGGATGGAACGTGGGAGAGTGTGGGCTATGATGTGGACCATTGACTACGGGTGCAGTGATACTCAGAGATGTACTTACCAGGTGCAATGGATGTGTCACGATGATGGGCGAGAGTGTTGCTGTGGGGGGAGTGGGGGGTGGGGGCAGTGGGGTTGAATGGGACTTCATATTTTTTGAATGTAATTTTTAAAAATAAATAAATAATTTTTTAAAAAAAGAATACATATATAACTCCATATTTTTTAACAATTTGAATAGAGCTCTTAAAATTTTTCATTTGTTAATTTGATATTCTGATGTATGAAGACATACACTGAGCAAATGGGCAGACACAAAGAGACACAGAAACACAACTCATTGATGTTACTTATAATTTGCATTATTTTATATACTATTTAGCTTAATTTGGGGTCCAGAAATATATATTACTTATATAACTGCATATTTAACCTCAACAATTTGAGCAAATAGGCAGACATGAATAGTTTGACACAAAAACGTAACTTGAGTTACTTTAAACTTCTAATTTTTACAAAACAAGTGTGAGTGCAAAACATTTCAGACTCCTGAAACTTTTCTTAATTTGCACTATGACTGTGCAGTTTTACACTATGACCATGCAGTTTTACACAAGAATTTTCTTGTGTCAATGAATTAATGGATTGTAACTATAATGTTCTCAATGCTTCAGCACCATTTTGTTTTACAGCTTTATATTTTATTTTGAATTTAGCAGAATTTTGGGTAAACAACAAGATTAATTTTATATATATTTACTGAGGCTATTTGAAGCCTCAGGGAGACAGACTGGGTTCTCTCATGAATTACTACTCTTAGGAACACTGACCGTCAGGAGAGGAGACTTCTCCCCCTCCACCTCCCTTTTTTGATTTTGGAGATATCATTTAACCTTATTCCATCAGGCAGAAATTTATTTAGTTTACACTTGAATTCATGAGAGAAAGGGTTACTAATACCAGGACAGGAGACAGTGATGTCCCAGCTTTTCTCTGGCCTGTAGGGGCAGAAGCTATTATGAAATAACCATAGGCAAAGGCAAGGGGTGAGGTTAGGCTTAAAGTAACCCTAAACAAAGGAATGGTTAGTTTAGAATTTACACTTAAATAATAGTTTCAGGCTAAATTCACTCAGCTATAATTTCAGTTATTACCTTTTCACTGTTTTATAATATAAATGCATTTATAAATGATTTTAACTCGTAGTTACAGTTTTTATTAATTTTTAAAAAACCTGTTAATTTTATAACACCCTTAAACACCTTTCATTTGACTTATAATGTATTAAATGTACTTAACCATTACTTTAATTTTTTCTTTTAAGGTAAAAGAATAAATCTCTTGCAGTGAGTTTGAATAAAAAGCTACTTTTCAGGACTTGATTTCTAGAACATAATGTTTTTTTAAAAAAAGAGATAAGATCCTTTCTTCTTCAAACACTGAGGAAATGATGAGGTTAAAGCACAAGAAGCCATTTTGATAAAAGATTTTCTTTATATATTGATCTTACTCAATTTTAATCATATAAATTTTCCTTCCACAAACCTTCTACACTTTCAGTATTCATTCATGTTTTGTCCCACACTCTACTCTTTCCAATAATCAATCATTTTATCTTAGGACAAAATAATCTTCTGTTTCCTTAACAATAAAAACATATTCCATATATCTCACATACTAAGTTACCAGGCAAACTTCTTACAACATATAATTGCCATTAATACTAAACAAGCTTGTTAAAATAATGAACTTTTCTTCATTTTAAATACTTAGTAGCATGTAATACCAGAAACAGTGTTTTTGGAAGCAAGTTGGCAGGGGAGGCTGGCTGCCGAAGAAGTTTTCTTGTTATAAAATTTCCTTTTACTATTATTATTATCAATTCAGTTTTTGTTTAATAATGACTTTCTGCAATTAGCCATTTAAATACCTTAATTTAAACAATGCTTTGTTAAACTTTTATAATTATTTATACCTTTAAGACAAATTTTACCTTCACAGAACACATTCTCTTACTTAAAGTTACTACAATACCTTCTAAGAACCTGGGCAGAATGCAAACGTATTTTGGCTTTGACACCCTATGGAGGGAACTTTACTGCATTTATTCTGATTCTGCTTTTCACCCCCTTCACTTCTCCCCCTTCTAGGCAGTCGGGTGCATAACAATCAAACAGGAATGCAGCTTATGAATAGAAGGTGTGGACTCACTGGAAAGGGGCAAGCCGCTCCCTCCTTTTCATCTTTCAGCCAAAATGGGCAGACAGAACCTACTCAAATTCGGCAACTCTCCCAGGGACCCAGCCACCCTGACTGGGGCAGCCCCAACAAACTTGGGTGCATGGTGCATACACAGATGGCCTCCAAGCCCCAGCAAAGGGGCAGACTAGAGACAAGACAGCAGAGCATGCACAAACATCTAGACTCCACAAACAACCAGACTCCTCAGTTTTGCCCCATAATCATTTCACCCCCTTGCCAATGGCAAGGGCTCCAGCTGAACTGAATTCTACTTTACATAATCACACAACTCCAACACCTGCATTTAGCTGACACAGACAGAAGCACAAAGGTCACTAATCTGAACCACAAGTTCTATATATATATTTTCAGCATGGCTGCCCCCCACAGCCATCACAAACCTTAGAACCCTTAACATTTGGTATAAAGCAAATTCATTCACAATTTAGCACTACAACAAAATATTTCAGCTAGACTTTTTCCACTGTTTAACTTCACACCCAGACCAAGCTCCACTAGAAAAGCCGATCCATTTTCCTGTAACCAAGTTTTTTTGTTTTTTTTTTTTTAATCCAGACCAATTTCCAGGACATTAGGACTCGAACCTATAAACAGCCCTTCCTATTAAAATCAAGCCTCCACTCCTTTAGTGGATATAAGACTAGTACCAGATTCTAACTTGCAGTTAGACAAACCCAAAATACCAGGGCTTTTTCTCAGTTTTTCTCCAGGACATCAGGACTCAAACCTATAAATAGCCCTTCCTATTAAAATCAAGACTCCACTCCTTCAGTGGATGTGAGACCAGTACCAGCTTTTAACATGCAGTTAGGCAAACCTAAAACACTTGTGCTTTTTCCTGGTTTTTCTCCTTATTCCAGACCTAGAGAGAATGTCTTTCCCCCAATTATCTGGGGTTACTAGGGTTCTCTCGGGAGGTGATCAGCCTGCCCTTCCTAGCAATTAAAGCTAGGGCTTTCCAGACTGTGCTCACCTGGGGAGTCTTACCTTCTTCCATGTTTCAAGTTTTTTTTTTTTCGTTCCCAGAATCTTTTTCTTCAGACCTTCCATTACTGTCAATTTTTGTTGGGAAGATTCTGGTGGAGTCCACATCTTTTCTGGATTAAATTTAATCCAGGGGTGCCAGATTTGGAGTTCACCCGAGTCCTCCCAGCTTCCTCGGGGATTTGGAAGGGGCAGCAAAATGCTACCATCTCTGGCCTTTGTTTGCTGTCCCAGTGGGGTCACCAAAAATGGTGTAGAATTTGAGAGATTCAATGATTTGCGTATAGAGAGGCCAGGACTCAGGAATGATTTTGAGAAGGAAAAATGGTTTATTGATGGCCGGCTGGACTCGGGAGCTTTCTGTTTCAATCCTCAGCCCAGAACAAGATTTTTTAATCCCTTTTATACAGACAGGAAAGGCCAAATGGTCCTTTTGTTTCAGTTCTCAATAGGCTTGAATTAGCATATATATCTTCCACATCTTAGGTAAGCTTTTAGCATGGACCTCAGGCATTCTAGATAAGCTTTTAGCATATTTGGTTTGCATTTCCCCTGAATACTTAAAACTTTATAGACCTTACATTGTTAAACTGTTTCCTGGGACTGGTGTCCTTGCCATGGTCACCAAGGGCAGGAATGCAGCCTTTTATCACCCCACACCCACAAGTCACAGATAGTTTAGGTTATCTCTGAAGAGACAAAGAGCCTCCCACCCATAGCCCACATTATTAGCTGACCTGGATAAGTCCAATGAACCAGAGAGTAGGAGTCGCAACTCTGCTGAGGCTCAGGGCCCAGCTGCCATGTGGATATCTATATGCAAAAGAATGACTGGCTTTTTAATATTTTTTTTTCTGATTTTATTTTATTTTATTTTTTTAATTGATTTTTTAAAAATATTACATTAAAAAATATATATGAGGTCCCATTCATCCCCACCACCCCCACCTCACCATTCCCCCCCCCCCAGCAACATTCACTCCCATCATCATGACACATCCATTGCATTTGGGAAGTACATCTCTGGGCATCTCTGCACCTCATGGTCAATGGTCCACATCATGGCCCATACTCTCCCACATTCCATCCAGTGGGCCCTGGGAGGATTTACAATGTCCGGTGATTGCCCCTGAAGCACCATCCAGGGCAACTCCATGTCCCAAAGACGCCTCCACATCTCATCTCTTCCTGCCATTCCCCATACCCATCAGCCACCATGTCCACTTTTCCCACTCCAGTGCCACCTTTTCTCTGTGGACTTTGGATTGGTTGTGTCCGTTGCACCTCTATGTCAAGAGGAGGCTCAGATTCCACATGGATACTGGATGCAATCCTTCTGCTTTCAGTTGTAGGCACTCTAGGCTCCATGGTGTGGTGGTTGTCCTTCTTCAACTCCATCTTAGCTGAGTGAGGTGAGTCCAATAAATCAGATTGTAGGAGCTGGAGTCTGTTGAGGCTCAGGGCCTGGCTATCATATTGTCAATCCAGAGATTCAAGTCCCCTAAATATATCTTAAACCCCAACACCAACTACAATTCCAGTAAAGTAGCATGAAAGTCTTATGAAAAGGGATCCCATCTGAGTCCAGTTTCATCACGCAGAAACACCAGCTCCAAAGAAGGGCCATCTGACATGGCAGCGAACCCCATCTGCCATGACCATAGAACCCGTGGGTCTCTTTAGCCCTCCAAGGAACCAATACCTGGGGATTGTATCTACTTTATCTGTCTCTTAGACTCTGCTCAGTTGTGCATAAGGCCTGGTTAACTTTTCAGTTTTGGTAATGCACACAAGTTCATTTGAATGTTTGCAGACAAATTCCTATGCTCAGCTTTCATAGCAGCTGATTGTACAACATTCTCTATCAAGCTGAGGGAATTTGAAATGACTTTAGAAACTGGACTTTGGGTTTCTTTCATCTGTTTGGTTCCCCTTCTCAGCTTAATAAGAAAATGTCTCCTTCCCATTCTCCTTCATTTGTACAGGTTTTTTTTTTCTTTTTTTGCCATTTCCTGGAATCTTATTTGTAAGTCAGCAAAGGTCAGGAATAAGCACCAAAAATGTTTTATCTCATTCCAAAAAATGTGCAAGTGTCTTGTATGTGTGCATGTGTGAATAAAGATTTTTGTCTTTCCTTCTCAAACAAAAACATTGTTAAAACATTTCATGACTCCCTGAGCCAAACCAGGAATTTTTCCTGGAGCAACCCAATATAAACAAAGGAGAAGCTGGCTGAGCAGGTCTGATTAAATGCCATCAATTACCTCTCCTATCTTTTAATAGATACACTCAACCAAAACCCACAGAATGCCCTGACAACTATAAGCTCAGTAGGGCACATTCCATCTTTATGATTCTCCAATTCTTTAACAGACTGTTTTTAGCAACTTCCAGGGGTTCTGAATTTTACATAATTGCTAAAATGCCACAGAATTCATTGATTGTTTCAAATCATTTGAAAAGAAATTCACAAATGATTAATACATTTTGCAGTATAATTCCTTGACAAGTAAATGATTATTTTCTTCTATTGAGTTTTTAAAAAATCATCTTTCTCTAAGAGACCTAAGATTCAAAAGATATCCTGTACTAAAATCATTCATTTCTCTGGGTTTCTCCTCCATCTCCCGGCTATCTTTGAACATCTTAAGTTCAAAATGCGGTCACCAGTCGGGCTGAAGTGTGGTTTGCTGGCCTGGCGGGGGAGCAGCCGCGGTAGGCCAAGCCGCTGCCCCCATAATAGGGTGGCTGGTCGGACTCACCGTCACCCCTGAAGGGAGCTCGGCATGGGCGCAGAGTGCCCTCGGGTCTCCCCTTCTCGGCAGCCATGCTTCCACGGCCGCCCCTCCTCCCGGATGGTGCCACCCGATGCCCGTGGGGCAGCACCCTTCTTCTTCTTTCTCCCTGCGCAGGCGCAGGGTGGAAAATTCCAGTCTGCCCTTTTCCCCTCCCCCGACAGCAGCAACAGCCAAGCATGGGCGGAAAATTCCAGTATGCCCTTTTCCCCTCCCCCGACAGCAGCAACAGCCAGGCGTGGGCAGAAAAATCCAGTCTGCCCTCCACCCCAGCAACAGCAGCCACCAATCCCTAAACCCTGCCCCTTCCCCCAGCAACAGCGACAGCCAATCCCTAACCACCACCCCTCCCCCGTCCAGTACCGCCCACTGACCTTTCACCGGCAACCAATCAGAATAGGGCGTGGCTTCGACCAATCAGCCTTCCCCAGCCCCTATAAAAATGTTGCCTCTCCCTCAATAAAGTGGACTTGCGTGTTTACCTTGTCTCCGTGGTAGTTCTTCTGCCGTGCGCCCTCCAGTCCTGAGAGCCCCCGACAAGGGCCTGGCCTCCCTTGTCCCCAGTTTGTCGCCTGCTTCTCCGGGCGACCCCTTCATCGCCTGCTTCTCTGGGCGACCCCTTCGTTGCCGGCTTCGCCGGGCGACCCCGTCAGCCGAACCGCGCAACCCCTGTGAGACCGATCCGTCGTCTGCTGCCGGACCAACCCCTAATCCCAAGTGGGACCGACCCCTCGTCCCAAGCGGGACCGACCCCTCATCCAGAGCTGGACCGACCCCTCGTCTGCAGCCAGACCCCACCTCTACCGACCGAGCAAGCCGTCGCAGCTGGCGCCCAACGTGGGGCTAAGCAACCCCACCACAGCACAACGTGGGGCAGTGCAACCCCACCTCTACCGACCGAGCAAGCCGCCACAAAAATGACTGGATCTTTCTCATCTCTGTATCTGTCATCTTTAATGAGTGATAGTTGCCTGAGAAATGTGCAATGAGTGAAGAAGGAATGAATGAGTAATTAGTTAGTCCCAACCTGGGCCCTGATGCTCATTAACTGTACAAATTTGGGTAAGGTACTTAACCTCCCTGAGTTTCAGTCACCTTATCTCTAAAATAGAGGTAAACCATAGTTACCACATGGGACTGTTGAGAGAATTAAATAAGATCATGCATATAATAGTTTTCTGTGAGTCTGTTCAACTTCCTGTCCACCTTCTCCTGTCCCACTTGAACTTACCCTTTGTGGAGGCAGCTGCAAGTCTGATAACCTTAGCTAATGAAAATGCCAGTGGGGACAAATACTATGGCATCAGGCCACAGGACAGCAAGGGGTGGAGGAAGAGATGACATTCACTGATCCTCTATGCTAACCCTGTTAAAGTCCTTAATGAATGGGTCTGCTTGCAGGTTAATGAGGTATCTGCCCAAGCTTCTGTCCTGGAACTGTGCTAGGAACTTAGAGTAGTCAAGGCAAACCTGGACATCACCCATGGGGTAGTCTTTGTTCTATTCAGCTCATCAAGCTGGACTCCTCTTTCTAGTTTCCAAGGCTGATCATCATCCAGCCACATCTGGCTGGCTATGTCCCCTTCCTGGATCTAATCATTTTGGATGGAGAGACATGAAGCCTGGATTGCTAACACAGGGCCTGAGAGAGAAGGAAGAATGATCCCCTCTCAAGGAGTGTGTTCTTTTACCAGAAGTCATTGGAAAAACCACCATCTGTCCCACCCAGATGCACAGGCCAGGTATGAAAGGGAGACCACAGCCAAAGGCTAAAATAGTTATTTGCCTGAGTCCTGGATTGCACACACTCTGAACTGGAATGAAGAAGGAGCCTGTTCACTATCTGTGGAGGAAAACTCAAGTTTTTCTTTCAGAACCGAGAGCAACAACTTGTTGAATAAACCCCATTATTCTCCTGCTGGCATGCACAGCACTGCTGGAAGTTACCATGGAAGAAGAGAAGAAGAAAATGAGGGACTGTTAGCACAGTTGGAATCCCCAGCAAGTCTCCAAAAACATTAGGGGTGCATTAAGCAGAAAGCTGAGGGTCCAGATATAGGAAGGGACAAATTAATCTGTCTTAGATTGCCACAGGGTTACCGGTGCAAAGTATCAGAAATGGGTTGGCTTTAAATTTTTTTTAAATGTTTTAAATTAAAGTTAATAGATCACAAGGAATGTTATATTAAAAACATAAAAAAAACAAGAAACGTAAGAGTTTCCCCATATAACACACTCCCCACCCCTCACCACGTCATTTTTATAAATTGTATTTTTTTGAAGATATATACATCACAAAAAAAGTTACACTAAAAAATGTAAGAGTTTCCTGTATAGGCCCCCCACCCCACTCCTCCCACACTAGCAACCTCCCTCACCATTGCAGCACACTCATCACACTCGGTGAACACATTTGGGGGCACTGCTGCACTACACAGATAATAGCTTACCCTGTAGTTCTCACTCTCCCTCAGTACATTCGGTGGGTTATGGTGGGATATATAAGGTCCAGCATCAGACCCACAATATCATTAAGGACAACTCAAAATCCCAAAAATGCCCCCACATCACATCTCTTCTATCCTCTCCCTGCCCTCAGCAACTACCATGGCCACTTTCTGCACCTCGATGCTAAAATGTCTTCTATTACTTGTCACAACAGTTTTATAGTAGAATTATCAGTAAGTCCACTCTAGTCCATATTTTATTCCTCCATTCTGTGGACCCTGGGATGGCTATGTCCCCTCCACCTCTAGATCAAGATGGGCTTAGATTCCACATGGATGATGGATGCAATTCCTCTGCTTACTGTTGTAGGCACTCTTAATTCCCTGGTGTGGTGGTTGACCAACTTCACCTCCCTGTTAGCTGACCTGGGTAAGACCAATGAACCAAAGAGTAGGAGCCACCACTCTGCTGAGGTTCAGGACCCAGGTAGCACATGGGCAGTCCAGAATTTCAAGTCTCCTGAGTATGGACCATCCCTATCACCAAACACAGGTTCAGTAAAAGTGAGAGAAGAGGCATGTGTAGAAAAGTCACATCTGAGTTCAGCTCCATCACACTCAGGAGCACAAATTCCAAAGTAGGACCCTTTGACATGGCACAGAGCTCCAAATCCATCTGCTATGACTATATACCCTGTGGATCTCCATGCCTTCAGGAGAACCAGTACCTAGGGTTGTATTTACTTTGGCTTTTTCTGGGGTCCTGCTGAATTGCGCATAAACACGACACCTCTGATGACCTCCCAGCTCTTTTTTGAAGACTCGGAGCCATATAAACTCACTTGTCTTTGCCATTTCCCTCTTTTATTCAAGGTCAAAGAGCAGTTTTTAACACTTGATCGAACATGTAGGTTGAGATATTCTGCTGGTCTGAGTTGACCCTTTTATTTGATGTCTTTTTCTAGTTGCTTCTCCAGTTAGTGATTGGTAGTAATCCCTTGGTGCTAGGGAGGCTCATCCCCAGAAGTCATGCTCCACGTTGGGGGGAAGGTAATGCATTTACATACTGAGTTTGACTTATAAAGTGGCCACATTTGAGCAACATGGAGGCTCTCAGGAGGTAACTCTTAGGCACCCTACAGCTCTAGACCTAGTTCATATTTCAGGCACACAGGCTCCTAAGCATAGTCATCAGTATCAAGGGCTCACTATTGGACCATACTTCCTTGTTGATCTTTGCCGTTGCACTTAGGGGATTATTACTGTTCCACTGAGGAATGTGACAGAGCTTCCCTGGGTAGGAACTCAGCACTCCATCAGTTGGTGTTTGTAACTGTAACTACTGTAAAAATACCCAACATATATCCTAACATATTTATGTTCCCTATATACAAGGCACATATATTTATGCCCTGGAGACTTGCTCCCACCCATGTGCCCCCATCAATAACACCCCACACCAGACTTCCTCCACTGCCATAGTTGAACCTCTCTGTTGTCCAAAACTTCTTCAACAATGAATCCTAATATATTGTCAAATTCAATTAATAGGAAATTGAAATACAGTGGTGAGTTTAAAGTTTAGAAATAGAATACATAGTAATTTACAAATACTAAAATAAAGTAAAACTAAATTAGTGTATTAATAAAATGAAAAATATTATAAAGCATTATTTCTAACATTTTGCCTTTCATCACTGTAATAGGTGTTGCCCTGTATATACAGTGCCAAAGCATTTTCATTTCTTCCTCAGTGTCTACATCCTTTCTTTTTTTTCTTTTTTCTAATTTTAAATTTTGTCTTCAAAAAAGTTTTGGATCAAGTAATTCACATACACAATATAGGGGACTCCCAGATAGCCAACATCAAACCTTTTCACCTTTCCCCAGCAATGATCTTTTTACATATTCATGTTATATTTGCTGCAGCTGATGTAAAAAATTTGAAACATAGCTATCAAACATGGTTCCATTTTGGTTTACATTATTGTTTATATTTTAGACTGTACAGATTTCTAAATTTTTAGTTTCCTTATGTTTTACATTATAGTTTACATTTTAGTTTATATACTTTTATACACTTACAAGTGGCATGGGCGTCTCTGTTTCTTTTTGTTGCATCATCTTGTGTCAGCTCTCCGTGTGTGTGGCATCATTCCTGGGCAGGCTGCACTTTCTTTCACATGGGGCAGCTCTCCTTACAGGGTGCACTCCTTGTGCTTGGGGCTCCCCTACACGGGGGACACCCCTGCGTGGCATGGCACTCCTTGTGCGCACCAGCACTGCACATGGGCCAGTCCACACCGGTCAAGGAGGCCCAGGGTGTGAACCCCAGACCTCCCATGTGATAGATGGACACCCTAACCACTGGACCAAGTCCACTTCCCTCTTCTGTTTTTTGATAGCTGCCAGTCTTATGGGAGTAAGATGGCATCTCATTGTACTTTTGACTTGCATTTCCATAATAGCTAGTGATTTTGGGCATTTTTTCATATGCTTTTTAGCCATTTGTATTTCTTCTTTGGAAAAGCACCTGTTCAAATCTTTTTCCCATTTTTAGAATGGGCTGTCTTTTTATTTTTGAGATATAGGCATTCTTTATATATACAGGATATTAGTGTCCTATCAGATATATGGTTACCAAATATTTTCTCCCATTGTGTAAGCTCTCTTTTCACTTTCACGACAAACTCCTTTGAGGTGCAAAGATTTTAATTTTGAGGAAGTCCCATTTATCTATTTGTTCTTTTGCTGCTCGTGCTTTGGGTGTAAAGTTCATGAAGCCATTTCCTAACACGAGGTCCTGTAGATGCTTCCCTACACTGTTTTCCAAGATCTTTATGGGCTTGGCTCTTACATTTAGGTCTTTGATTCATCTTGAGTTGATTTTTGTATAAGGTATGAGAAGGTAATTATCTTTCCCTCTTTTGCATATGGATATCCAATTCTGTGGACACCATTTGCTGAAGAGGCCATTCTCTCCCAGTTGAGTGGGCTTGGTGGCCTTGCTGAATATCAGATGACTGTACATATGAGGATCTATTTCAGAACTCTCAATTTGGTTCCCATTGGTCAGCGTGTCTATCCTTGTGCCAATACCATGCCATTTTCACTACTATACCTTTGTGGTATGTTTTGAAGTCTGGTAGTGTGATTCCTGCAGTTTCATTTTTCTTTTTCAATATGTCTTTGGCTATTTGGGGCCTCTTTCCTTTTCAAATAAATTTCATAGTTAGTTTTTCTAGTTCATTAAAAAATGCCGTGTTGATTTTTATTGGGATTGCATTGAATCTGTAGATCAGTTTTGGTGGGATAGACATCTTAATAATACTTAGTCTTCTTATCCATGAACAAGGAATATTCTCCATTTGTTTAGGTCTTTTTTTATTTCTTTGAACAATTTTGTGTAGTTTTCTGTGTATAAGTCTTTTACATCTTTGGTTAAATTTATTCCTAGGTATTTCATGTTTTTATTTACTATTGTAAATGGTATTTGTTTCTTGATTTCCTCCTCAGATTGCTCATCATCAGTGTACAGAAATGCTACTGACTTTTGTGCATTAATTTTATACTCTGTGACTTTACTGAGCTCATTTATGAGTTCTAGAAGTGTTCTTGTAGACTTCTCAGGGCTTTCTATGTACAGAATCATGTCATCTGCAAATAGTGGAATTTTGACTTTTTCTTTTCCTGTTTGGATTCCTATATATCAGGGTTTGGCCTCAGTGCTTGAGCAAGTACTTCTAGTGATAGTGGGCACCCTTGTCTTGTTCCTGATCTTAGAGAGAAAAATTTTAGGATTTCACCATTTAAAATGATGTTAGCAGTGCATTTTTCATATATAACCATTATTATGTTCAGAAAGTTTCCTTCTATTCCTATCTTTTGCAGTGTTTTTATCAAGAAAGGGTGTTGTATTTTGTCAAATACTTTTTCTGCATCTACAGATATGATCATGTGATTTTTTTCCTTTATTCTATTTATGTGGTGTATTACATTAATTGATTTTCTTATGTTGAACCATCCTTGCATACCAGGAATGAAGACCACTTGGTTGTGGTGTATAATTTGTTTAATGTGTTTTTTTAATATGATTAGCAAGTATTTTGTTGAGGATTTTCACATCTAGGTTCATTACAGAGATTGGTCTATAATTTTCCTTTCTTGTGGTATCTTTGTTTGGTTTTGGTATTATGCTAAAGTTGGCATCATAAAATGAATTAGGCAATGTTCCTTCTATTTCAATTTTTTGGAAGAGTTCAAGCAAAATTGGTGTTATTTCTTTCCAGAATGTTTGGTAGAATTCACCTGTGAAGCCATCTGGCCCAGGGCTCTTCTTAATTGGGAGGTTTTTAATGATTGATTCTATCTCTTTACTTTGTTGAGATCGTCTATTTCTTCTTTCATCAATATATGCTGCTTATGTGTTTCTAGAAATCTCTCCATTTCCTATAAATTGTCTTTTCTGTTGGAATTCAGTTTTTCAAAGTATCCTCTTATGATAGCCTTTATTTCTTATTTTGTGTATTTGCATCTTCTCTCTTTTTTTCCTTGTTAGTCGAGCTAAGGGTTTTTCAATTTTACTGATCTTCTCAAAGAATCTGTTCCTTGTTTTGTTTATTTTTTTTAGTGCTTTCCTATTTTCTATTTCATTTAGTTCTGCTCTGTACTTTGTTATTTCTTTCTTCTTTCTTTGGGGTTAGTTTGTTGTCTTTTTACTAATTCTTCCAAGTGTGCAGTTAGTTCTTCAATTTTAGCTCTTTCTTCTTTTTTGATTATGAATTTATGGCTATGGACTTCCCTCTAAGTACAACTTTTGCTGCATCCCATAAGTTTTGATATGTTGTGTTATCATTTTTATTAGTTTCAAGGTAGTTACTGATTTCCATTGAGATGTCTGCCTTGAACCACTGTTTTTCTAAGAGTGTGTTGTTTATCTTCCATATCTTGCTGCCAAATCTGGGCCTCTGGTTCTTGCAAATTTCTACCTTCACTCCACTGTGGTCAGAGAAATTATTTTGTATGATTTTGATCTTTCTGAATTTATTGAGACTTTCTTTGTGGCCTAGCATGTGGTCTATCTTAGAGAATTATCCATGCGCACTTGATAAAAAGGTATATCTTGCTGTGTTTTGGTGTAATGTTCTATATATGTCTATTAGGTCCAGATCCTCTAATATATTGTTCAAAGTCTTTATTTCTTTATTGATTCTCTTTTGAGATGTTCTGTCCAATGCTGATACTGGTGTGTTGAAGTCCCCTACTGTAATTTTAGAGGCATTTATTCCTCCACTTAGTTTCTCCAGTGTTTGCCTCATGTATTTGGAGGTGCCCTTGTTAGGGGCATAAATATTTATGATTGTTCTTTCTTCTTGAAAGATTATCCCTTTCATTAATATGTATTGTCCATCTTTGTCTCTCACAACATTTTTGGATTGAAAGTCTATTTTGTCTGATATTAATAAAGCTACACCTGTCCTTTTTTGATTGTTTGCCTGTAAGATTGTTTTCCAGCCATTCACTTTCAATCTCTTGAATCCCTATGTCTAAGATGAGTTTCTTGTAGACAACATATAGATGGGTCATATTTCCTTATCCAGTCTTCCAATCTGTGTATCTTAACTGGTGAGTTTAAACCATTGACATTTAGTGGTATTACTTTCAAGAAATTACTTACATTAGCCATATTTTCTTTGGATTTTTGTTTGTCTTATGTTGTTTGATTTTTTTCCCTCCTTTTGTAGTTTTATTTGTTGTTAAACTCTCCTCCAACTCTGTCTCTCCTGTTTTTTTCTTTCCTCCACAGGATTCCCTTTAGTATTTCTTGAAGGGCAGGTTTCTTGTTGGCATACTCTCTTAGTTTCTGTTTATCTGTGAATATTTTGACCTCTCCATCACTTCTGAATGCTAGCTTTGCTGGATAGAGTCTTCTTGGTTGGTAATTGTTTTCTTTTAGTACCTTGGCTATGTCATACCACTGCCTTCTTGCCTCCATGGTTTCAGATGAGAGATCAGCACTTAATCTTATGGAGCCTCCCTTCTATGCGATGGTTCTCTTTTCTCTTGCTGCTTTCAGTATTGTCTTGTGCATTGCATAATTTGACAAGTATATGTCCCGGGGTAGGCCTGTTGAGATTTATGCTGTTTGGGGTGTGTTGTGCTTCATGGACATGTACATCCATCTCCCTCAGTGAGTTTGGGAAGTTTTCAGCCATTATTTCCTCCAACACTACTTCTGTCCCCTTTCCCTTCTCTTCTCCTTCTGTGATGCCTATAATGCATGTGTTTGTGTGTTTTGCATTGTCGTTCAGGTCCCTAAGTCCCAGCTGGATTTTTTCTATCTTTTTTAAAAATTAATTCTACTATATGTTTGATTTCAGATGTACTGTCTTCCACATCACTAATTCTTTCCTCTTCCTCTTCAAATCTGCTGTTATTTGCTGAGAGTGTATTTTTGATTTCTTGGATTGTGTTATTGATCTCTATCATCTCCATGATCTTTATGTGCATGATCAAAATTTCTTCTGTATGCTCTCCAAGTGTTTTCTTAATATGCTTAATCTCTTCCTTCACTTCATTGGATTCATCCATGATACATGTTTTGCAAGTTTTCATTACTTGTTTGATGTTCCGCTTCTCTTCCTGGTTTTTAGTTTGTTCATTGTACTGGGTCATATTTTCCTGATTATTGGTATTGTCTGTAGTTTTTTGGTGCTGTCTGGTCATCATTTTATCTTGTTGGGTTTATTCTGTTGATTATCTTCTTATTCTAGCCTTGGGGTTTAATTAGATGTTGTGTTTTTTTTGGTACATGTTAAGTTTTCCCTTTGTCACTTTTTTCTTCTTATTCTATTTCCTTGTGGTTAGCTAAGTTCCTGTGAAGGAAAATATTAGGTCCAGAGAAAGCAAAAGGGGTAAGAAAAGAAAAATATAATAGTAGTGTTGATAGTGAATGTTAGCAGAAGAACCATGTGAGATCTGGGGAATGGATATAGAACTCATGGAAACTGTGTATAGTTATAACCACAAAAAAGTGGAGTACCTATAATGAGATATAAAACTGAATATGGGGAGGAGTATACATGAATTAAAAAGTCAGGAGATGACAGCCTCCATGTTACTCAAATGTGGCCAGTCTCAAAGCCAAACTCAGCATGTAAATGCAATGCCTTCCCCCCAGTGTGGGACATGACACCTAGAGATGAGCCTCCCTAGCACCGAGGGATCACAACCAAGTACCAGCTGATGATGTAACTAAAAAATGACCTTGAATTAAAGGTTCAATGTGGACCAGCAGAATATCCCTGTCTACATATAATAACAGGAGTTTAAAATGCTGTTTGACCTAAAGTAAGGGGGAAATGGAAAGGACAAATGAGTTTATATGACTATGAGTCTCTAAAAAAGAGTCTGGAGGTTGTCAGAAGGATTGCCCTTATGCACACCTGAGCAGAGTCTCAGAAACAGATAAAGTAGAACAACCCCAGGTATTGGTCCTTTTGAGGGCTAAAAAGACCCACAGGTTCTAAAGTCATGGCAGATGAGGCTCACTGCCATGTCAATTGGCCCTTCTTTGGAGCTGGTGTTTCTGCATGATGGAGCTGGACTCAGATGGGATCTCTTTTCACAAGGCTTTCATGCTACTTTACTGGAATTGTAGTTGGTCCTGGGGCTTAAGATATATCTAGGGGATTTGAATCGCTAGAATGACAATATGATAGCCAGGCCCTGAGCCTCAACAGAGTTCAGCTCCTACATTCTGATTTATTGGACTTACCCCACTCAGCTAACATGGAATTGAAGAATGTCAATCACCACACCATGGAGCCTAGAGTACCTACAACTGAAAGCAGGAGGATTGCAGCCAGTATCCATGTGGAATATAAGCCCCCTCTTGACATAGATGTGGAATGGACACAACCAAGCCAAGGTCCACAGGAAGGAGGAATACAGTAAGGATTAGAGTGGACTTAATGATATTCTATTCATGAACTATTGTGGTTAATAATCGAGAAAATGTGGCATTGGTGTGGAAAAAGTGGCCATGGTGGCTGCTGGGAATGGGAGAAAGAGACGAGATGTGGGGGCATTTTTGGGACTTGGAGTTGTCCTGGGTGGTGCTCCAGGGACAATTGCCAGACATTGTATGTCCTCCCATGGCCCACTGTATGTAACGTGGGAGAGTGTGGGCTATGGTGTGGACCACAGGCCATGGGGTGCAGCGATGCCCGGAGATGTACTCACCAGATGCAATGGATGTGTCATGATGATGGGGGAGAGTGTTACTGTGGGGGGAGTAGTGGGGTGGGGGCGGTGGGGGTGAATGGGGACCTCATATTTTTTCAATGTAATATTTTTTTAAAAATGAATAAATTGAGTAGAGTTTTTAAAAAAAGTCAGGAGAGAGGGAAAAAGAAAAGAGAGGACAATAGTATAAAGAGTGAATAAATGATAGAAAACAGATTAGAGGTATTAGCAATAAAAAGTCAGCAATATTGGGGGCTAAATAGAGAGAGGTTGAATGTAAGAGAAACAAAATGATGGAGGAGAGAATGATGTAAAGGAAAGGGGATAGCATTGGTAGCCAAAATCAGTACACACAGAAAAGAGAAAATTGAGTATGTGGAAGCACAGCAAATAAGAAATGGTGCCTGCAGCACTGATATAAAAAAAGAACAAAGAAAGAAAAAAGGAGAAAAAAGAGAGAAGAAGAGGAAAAAAGCTGGGCAAGAAAAAGAAAAAAAAAGGGCAGTGGGGGGGGACAAAGAGGAAGAAAAAACAAGAAAACAAACCAACAAAAAAAGACCAGACAAGGCCTCAGGCAAAGAATCCTCTTTATAAATGAATAAACTACTTAGGAGTCTGACCATCCCCTTTTCTCCCTTCTTTACTTCCCTCTCTCCCAAGGCAGCAGGAAGGCTGTGTGAGGGCTCCTGTAGGAAATTCAAATAAGTTCCTGGTGAACCAACTCACCTGAGAAAATAATGACTCTTAATTTCTTGAGAGAGCAGCCACACCTTGCCAGAACCCCTAAATATGTTACTGTTCTACTGTCCCTCTCCCTTAGGTGTGCTACAAGGGGGCTGGTTAATTTTCTAACTCAACCTTCTCCCAGAACAAGTCTCCTATCCCAGGGCATTTAGGTAAATTGGGCTCTCTCACTAGATTCACCTATTCTCTCTTCCTAGGCTCTCCCCAAGTCAGCTAATATTCTCTCCAAACTCAATAAAAGGGGAGGACCAGATTATTGAACCTGTACTCCTTGGCCCCTCTGCACCTCCCACCTAAACCCTCTCACTCCTGCACTTAGTCCGCGACTGGAGGGGTAGAGCAATGCCAGATTTCCGGGAGTGTTGGGCTCGGGAAACAGAGTCCTGGGAGAATGTGGACTTGGGGTATGTGGGTCTGTGAAACATGGGCCATGAGGGTTAAGGGGGTGCAGGTTTGGGGTTCATGCATTTGGGAAACCCCGGGCTTGGAAACTCTGCCCCATGACCGGCAGTTCTCAGTGAATGCTGTGACTCTTAGCCCTAGGGGGAAGGGATTTACCTTCCCACAGCTTTCAAGTTCAGTGTTAGAAACCTGCAGTTCTACCTTGAGCAAATATCAATTCTGCTGCAGTCTCACCAGATCAATGTCCAGACACCTCCTGCCCTGCAGGTTCTAGAAACAGCCTGCTCCAGTAGGACTCCATCACCACCCAGCCGGTCTTTTGTAAGAGAGATGACAATGGTGAATTCACTCAAATGCCATCTTGCCCTCAGGTTGGCTTTTATACTGGGAATTTTATTTGGGGTAAGAGCTTAGAGTTCCAAGGCCATGAAATGTCCAAATCAAAGCATCACCGG
The DNA here is from genome assembly GCF_030445035.2 of Dasypus novemcinctus. NCBI lineage: Eukaryota > Metazoa > Chordata > Mammalia > Cingulata > Dasypodidae > Dasypus > Dasypus novemcinctus. The sequence goes on along the minus strand of NC_080690.1, from coordinate 45,276,995 downwards.
AGAGGTTTTCTCACCAAAGTCAGCTACTGGTGATCCTGATGTCCAGCCACATGGCAAAAAAGGCAGTTGATCTCTGCCAAGGTCCTTGACTTCCCCACCATAATCTATCATCTCCAAGAGCTATGCTGTGGGAAATCAGCCATAAGACTTATTTCTTAATGGGCCTCTTCTCTCAGTCTTGGCTGCAATGCTTTCTTCCAGAGTTCAGCTGCAGGTTACCAGGCATACAGCTAGTCTCATCAGCCTTGAGCTGCTCTGTGGGCCCAGCCTCTTGAAAGCTTCATGCTTAAGCTTTGACAGCTAGTGATCCTTGAGTCCTCTCTCACATGGCAGGATCAAAAATGGCAGCTTCCTTTCTTTGTGTCTCTCTCTGCTTCTCCATTTATATAAGATCCAGCAAGAAGGCAGAGAAGCAACCTGAGTCATGCCTCACTGACACAGTCTAATCAAATGCAATCTAATCTAGTGACCTAAAGTGAATTTAATGAAATCAAAGGATACCACACACACAGGAATAGATACATTTAAGAACATAATCTTTTATAACTAATCACAATAGTTCATGAATAGAATATCAGTAAGTCCACTCTAATCCATACTCTATTAGTAATCAAAGAAAATGTGGCATTGATGTGGAGAAAGTGGCCATAGTGGCTGCTGGGGGTAGGGAGTGGGAGGAAGAAATGAGATGTGCTTCAGGGATGGTTACTGGACATTGTATGTCCTCCCATGGCCCACTGGATGGAATGTGGGAGAGTATGGGCTATGAGGTGGACCATTGACCATGAGGTGCAGCGGTGCTCAGAGATGTATTCACCAAATGCAGTGAATGTCTCATGATAATGGAGGAGATTGTCATTATGGGGGGAAAGGTGGAGTGAGGGGGTGGGGGGTATATGGGAACCTCATATTTTTTTAATGTAATATTAAAAAAAATAAATAAAGACAAAAAAATGATATCTCTTGGGCCAAAAAAAAAAAATCATCTTTTGGGATTAGAAAAAGAACTTCAAACTGTCACACCATCTGAATTTTCACCACACCATCATAAATGAATTTCCGTCTAGATTACACCCTTCCTAAGGGGAGAGTATACCTTTTTTTTCCTTGTAGCTATACCTCTTGAACCCCAAGTCTAGCTGAGTAGTAATAACTGCAGTAGCAATGATAACCCTCATTTACTGTGTAGTGAGCACTTTCTGTGCATTCTCTCATTTAACCTTCTCTGCAGTCTTTAAGTAGATGTTATTTTGTCACTATTCCATAGAAATGGAGGCTTAGAAGGTTGCTCAAGATAACACTGCCTAGAAGCAGCAGAGCCAGCTTCTGCTCCAGACCTGTTGACTTAGCAGTCTCTGTTCTTACCCATTAGCCTCTACCACCTCTCCACATAACTACCCACTCTCTCTGAAATGACCTTCTCCCTTTCTGTGTAGAATTTTAAAAACTGTTTGGTTCATTTTCAATGAGTTTGGCCTCAGAAAAGGAAATCTGCCTGCAAAGAAGAGGCTGGGCATCATTAGAAATTCTTCAGGATCAGGCTGTTTCAGGATTTTTCAGGGCAGGAGGTGTCTGGACATCGATTTCATGGGAAGATAACAGAGAAAATTTGTGTTAAAGATAAAATTGAGGCTCTGTTACACAGAGATAGGGGCTGTGCATGGGACGCTCCTCCCTGGGGCGGGTGGAATCGTGGCACCAGCACTGCAGCGGCGATTCCTGGAGGCTCTGCAGTACTGGGGAATTCATAAGCCCTGAGCAAGCTCTTAAGGGGCTAAAAGGGCAGGAGGCCTTCGCAAACTGATTTGGTGAGACAGACGGGGGTTATTTGAGAGGTGGGAAAATTTTGATTTCTGACACGAATAATAGCGCTTCTGGCTAGAGCCCCGCCCCCAAGGCCTGCTGCTGTTCTGCAGTGGCCTTAAACCGCTCGCAGCAAAGAGACGTCACCAGGAGACTATTTTGGGGTATTATAGGGTGGGAGGCAGCTGGAAGCCAATTAGGGGAATCTTTTGCGAGGTGTGGGATTTTTGGTTTTGGACACTGATACAGCGCTTCTGGCTAGAGTCCCACCCCCTAAGCCTGGCTGTGGATCTGCAGCATCCTTAAATTGGCTGCAATATAGAGGCACCTCCAACTGACTATTTCGGGGGCCTGCAGGGCGGGAGGTGTCCTGAAGTCGAATTGGTGATACAGCTGCAGAAGAGACCCTGGTGAAAGGGTGAATTGCGGGTTTCAGACACATATGTCAGAGTTGGTGGATGTGACCTTCCCCATAGGCCTGGCACCAGCTGTGGGGACCCCTGAAGGCTGTGTTGCACTGCAGTGCTCCCAGGCTCCCTGTTAACCGGATTTGAGGTTGCCAGGTCTGTGTCCCTTAAACCCTGGTGGCCCAAACCCCAGAGACTCACACCTCTTGAGTCTGCAATATCACAGACTTTCCATCCCTGAATCCACCATGCCATGAGGTCCATCTGAGGTCCTTGATTGTCCCAGCCCTGAACGTTTGCATTTTTTTAAATTTTAATTTTAATTTTTTATTGTCCTGATTGCTATTATTGCATTATTTCCTAGTCTTTTCTCCCATTGTATCCCCCCAAGGTCTTTTTTTTTTTATCATTTATTTAGGGGTCTTTGTTGTTGCTGTTGTTGGTGTTCTATATCTTCTTTTCTTTTCCTTATTTGTTCCCCTGCTTTTTCTTTACCCACTCCCTTTTTCTTTCTTTCCTTCTTCTCTCTTTTTTCCCTCCCTTTTCTCTTGTCCCTCATTTTCTTCTTATTTTATTTTATCTTAATTATACAATAGATGCTGCAGGGAACACCTCATATTTGCTGGGTTTCCTCATCCTTCATTGCCTCATTTCTGTGTGAATTGATTTTGGCTACCTACACTATCCCCTTTCCCCCACATCTTGATATCCTCCATCATCTAATGTCTCTCCTATATTCCACCTCCCTTTCTTTGATCCCCAAATCATCTCTTAATTTCTAATACCTTTGTTTTGTTTTCTGTCTTTTATCCACTCTTGAAACTATTGCCTTTCTTTTCTCTTTCCCTCTCTCATGAAAACACTAGCTTTTTAATTCATAACATATTCCTCCCATATTCAGTCTACTACCTTATTATACGTACTCTACTTACTGCTATAACTCTACACAACTTACATGAATCTAATATCCATCCTCCCAGATCTCATATTGTTGCTCTGTTAGCATTTATCACCAATACTACTTTAAACATTTTCCTTTCTTACACAATTGGCTTTCCCTGGACCTAATACTTTCCTGCAAAGTGAATTCTGCCAGCAATAAGAAATTAGAATAAGAAGAACAAAGTGACAAAGAGAAGATATAACACTTACGCAAAAACAACAGCTAATTAATCCCGAAGACTAGACAAAGAAGCTAAGGAACTGATTAACCTGTCAAGATGAAATGATGACCAGACAGCAACAAAAATCTACAAACCAAACCAGTAATCAGGAAAACATGGCTGAATCCAATGAACAAACTAAAAACCAGGAAGGGGAGCAGAACTTCGCACAAGTAATTAAAGATCCCAGAACATATATCACTGACAAATTTAATGAAGTAAAGGAAGAGGTTAACAACATGAAGACAACACTTGGAGGGGAAATTATAGACATACGCAAAAAGATAACAGATATGATGGGAATGAACACCACAGTTCAAGAAATCAAAAACACACTCACAGCAAATAGCAGCAGATTAGAACAGGCAAAGCAGAGAATTAGCGATGTGGAAGACAGTACATCGAAAATCAAACAGATAGTAGAACTGATCGATAAAAAGATAGAAAAAATCCAGCTAGGACTTAGGGACCTGAACGACAATGCAAAACACTCAAACATACATATTATAGGCATCCCAGAAGGAGAAGAAAAGGGAAAGGGATCAGAAGGAAGGTTGCAGGAAATAATGGCTGAAAACTTCCCAAATCTACTGAAAGAGACAGATGAACATACTTAAGAAGCACAACATACCCGAAATATCATAAACCCCAACAGGCACCCCCCCAAGACATATACTTGTCAAATTATCAAATGCTCAAGACAAAGAGAAAATTCTAAAAGCAGCAAGAGAAAAGAAAACCATCACATACAAGGGAAGCTCTGTAAGATTAAGTGCCAATTTCTCATCTGAACCCATGGAGGCAAGAAGGCAGTGGTATGATATAGTCAAGGTACTAAAAGAAAAAAATTTCCAACCAAGAATACTCTATCCAGCTAAACTAGCATTCAAAAATGATGGAGTGTTCAAAATATTCACAGATAAACAGAAACTGAAAGAGTATGCCAACAAGAAACCTCCCCTTCAAGAAATTATAAAGGGAGCTCTGCAAGAAGAAAGGAAAAAACAGGACAGGCAGAGTTGGAGGAGAGTGTAAGAGCAACAAAAAAGGCAAAAAGAGAAGAAAAAACAAACAAACAATATGACAAACACAAGTCCAATCAAAATATGGCTAACATAAATAATTCCTTGAAAGTAATAACACTGAATGTCAATCATTAAACTCACCAATCAAAAGATTCAGACTGGGACATTGGATAAGGAAATATGACCCATCTATATGCTGTCTACAAGAGACACATCTTAGACCCAGAGACTCATGAAGGCTGAAAGTGAATGGTTTGAAGCCAAGGTCCACAGGAAGGAGGAATACAGTAAGGATCAGAGTGGACTTAATGATATCTTATTCATGAACTATTGTGGTTAATAATTGAGAAAATGTGGCATTAATGTGGAAAAAGTGACCATGGTGGCTGCTGGGTGTGGGGAATGGGAGGAAGAGAAGAGATGTGGAGGCATTTTCAGGACTTGGAGTTGCCCTGGGTGGTGCTCCAGGCACAATTGCCGGATGTTGTATGTCCTCCCATGGCCCACTGGATGGAACGTGGGAAAGTGTGGGCTATGGTGTGGAACATGGGACATGGGGTGAAGTGATGCCCGGAGATGTACTCACCAGATGCAATGGATGTGACATGATGATGGGGGAGAGTGTTATTGTGGGGGGAGTGGTGGGGTGGGGGCGGTGGGGGTGAATGGTGACCTCATATTTTTTTAATGTAATATCTTTTTAAAAAATGAATAAATTGAGTAGAATTTGAAGAAAAAAAAACTAAGTGAATGTTCGGAAAACAATCTTACAAGCCAACAATAAGCAAAAAAAGGCAGGAGTAGCTATATTAATATCAGACAAAAATAGACTTAAATGTGAAACAATTGTGAGAGACAAAGAAGGATACTACATATTAGTGAAAGGGACAATCAGTTAAGAAGAATGAACAATCATAAATGCTTATGCTCCTAACAAGGGCGCCTCTAAATACGTGAGGTAAACGCTGGAAAAACTAAGTGAAAGAATAGATGCATCTACAATTATAGTGGGGGATTTTAATACACCACTATCAACTCTGGACAGAACATCTCAAAAGAGAATCACTAAAGAAATGAAATATTTGAACAGTATATTAGAGGAGCTGGATCTAATAGACATATACAAATCATTACACCCAAACACAGTGGGATATACATTTTTCTCAAGTGCACATGGATCATTCTCCAAGATAGACCATATGTTAGGCCACAAAGAAAGGCTTAATGAATTCAGAAAGATCAAAATCATACAAAATAATATCTCTGACCACAGTGGAGTGAAGCTGGAAATCTGCAAGGGCCAGAGGCCCAGATTTCACACCAAGATATGGAAATTAAACAGCACACACTTAGAAAAACAGTGGGTCTAAGAGGAAATCTCAAAAGAAATCAATGACTACCTTGAAACAAATGATAATGATAACACAACATTCCAAAATTTATGGGATGCAGCAAAAGCAGTACCGAGAGGGAAATTTATAGCCATAAATTCATACATCAAAAAAGAAGGAAGAGCAAAAATTGAAGAATTAACTGCACATTTGGAGGAATTAGAAAAAAAACAGCAAAGTAATCCCACAGGAAGAAGAAGGAAGGAAATAACAAAGATAAGAGCAGAACTAAATGAAATAGAAAATAAGAAAGCACTTGAAAAAATAAACAAGACCAAGAGCTGGTTTTTTGAGAAGATCAATAAAATGGACAAACCTTTAGCAAGACTAACAAAGAAAAAAAAGAGAAGATGCAAATACACAAAATAAGAAATGAGAAAGGAGATATCACCACTGACCCCACAGAAGTAAAGACTATCATAGCAGGATACTTTGAAAAACAATATTCCAACAAAAATGACAATTCAGAGGAAATGGACAAATTCCTAGAAACACATAAACAGCTTATATTGATGAAAGAAGATTTGAAAATCTCAACAATACAATCAGAAGGAATGAGATAGAATCAGTCATTAAAACCCTCCGAAGTAAGAAGAGCCCAGGGTCAGATGGCTTCACAGGTGAATTCTACAAAACATTCCGGAAAGAACTAACACCAATCCTGCTGAAACTCTTCCAAAAAATCGAAACAGAAGGAACATTGCCTAACTCCGTCTATGATGCCAACATTACCCTACTACCAAAGCCAAACAAAGACACCACAAGAAAGGAAAATTACAGACCAATTTCTCTAATGAACCTATACGCAAAAATACATAACAAAATACTTGCTAATTGTATTCAAAAACACATTAAACGAATTATACAACACAACCAAGTGGGTATAATTCCAGGTATGCAAGGATGGCTCAACATAAGAAAATCAATCAATGTGATACACCATATAAACAGATTGAAGGGAAAAAATCACATGATTTTATCTATAGATGCAGAAAAAGCACTTGACAAAATACAGCACACTTTCTTAATAAAAACACTCCAAAAGATTGGAATACAAGGAAATATTTTGAACATGATAAAAAATATATATGAAAAACCCACAGCCAACATTGTTTACAATGGAGAAATCCTAAAATCCTTCCCTCTAAAGTCAGGAACAAGACAAGGATGCCCATTGTCTCCCCTTCTATTTAACATTGTCGTAGAAGTACTTGCTCAAGCACTGAGGCAAGAACCAGATATAAAAGGCATTCAAATTGGAAAGGAAGAAGTCAAAATTTCACTATTTGCAGATGACATGATCCTATACATAGAAAACTCTGAGAGGTCTACAACAAAGCTTCTAGAACTCATAAATGAGTTTCGTAAAGTTGCAGGTGAATAAGATCAATGCGCAAATATCAGTAGCATTTCTGTACACCAATAATGACCAAGATCAGGAGGAAATCAAGAAACAAATACCATTTACAATAGTAAATTAAAAAATCAAATATTTAGGAATAAATTAAACTAAAGATGTAAAAAAAATTATACACCGAGAACTATACAAGTCTGTTCAAGGAAATCAAAGAAGATCTAAATAAATGGAAGAATATTCTCTGTTCATGGATAGGAAGACTAAATATTATTAAGATGTCTATCCTACCAAAACTGATCTACACATTCAATGCATCCCAATAAAAATCAACACAGCCTTCTTTAAGAACTAGAAAAACTATGAAATTTATTTGGAAAGGAAAGATAAATAGCCAAAGACATATTGAAAAAGAAAAACAAAATTGGAGGAATCACACTACCAGACTTCAAAACATACTACAAAGCTACAGTAGTGAAGACAGCATGGTATTAACACAAGGAGAGACCAATGGAATCAAATTGATTCCAATGGAATCAAATTGAAAGTTCTGATATAGAACCTCATATATATAGTCATATAATATTTGATAAAGCCACCAAACCCTCTCAACTGGGAGAGAATGGCCTATTCAACAAATGGTGCCTGGAGAACTGGATAGCCATATGTAGAAGAATGAAAGAGGATTACCATCTCACACCTTATACAAAGATCAACTCAAGATGGATCCAACACCTAAATATAAGAGCCAAGACCAAAGAGACCTTGGAAAGCAGTGTAGGGAAACATGTACGACCTTATAATAGTAAATGGCTTCATGAACATCACACCAAAAGCACAAGCAGCAAAAGAACAAATATATAAATGGGACTTCCTCAAAATTAAAGCCTTCTGCATCTCAAAGGGGTTTGTCAAGAAAGTAAAAAGGGAACCTACACAATGGGAGAAAATATTTGGCAACCATATATCTGATAAGAGACTTATAACTTGCATATATAAAGAACTCCTATATCTTGAAAATAAAAAGATAAACAACCATTTAAAAGCTGGGAAAAAGATTTAAACAGACACTTCTCCAAAGAAGAAATACAAATGGCTAAAAAGCACATGAAAAAATGCTCCAAATCTTTAGCTGTCAGGGAAATGAAAATCAAAACTACCTGAGATACCATCTTACTCCCATAAGATTGGCAGCTATGAAAAAAACAGAACAATATAAATGCTGGGAGAGGATATGAAGAAATGGGAATACTCATCCACTGCTGGTGGGAATGCAGAAGGATCCAGCCATTCTGGAGGACACTTTGGTGGTTTCTCAAAAAACTAACCATAGATTTGCCATATGACCCAGCAATTCCAATGCTGGGTATATACCCAGCAGAACTGAAGGCAGGGACACAAACTAATATATGCACACCAATGTACATAGCAGCATTGTTCACTATCGCCAAAAGTTGGAATCGACCCAAATGCCCATCAACAGATGAGTGGATCAATAAAATGTGGTACATACATACAATGGAATACTACTCGGCTTTAAGAACAAATACACTACAAACACACGTGATAACATGGATGAATCTTGAGAACCTTATGTTGAGTGAAGCAACCCAGGCATTGAAGGACAAATACTACATGACCTCAATGATATGAAATAAGCAAGTTGCCTCAGAGAGCTAGATACTGGAAGATAGGCTTACAGGAAATCAGGGGTTAGAGGAAGGATGTAAGCTGACATCTACATGGGTGAAATCTCTGATAAGCTGGAGGTAAGTATGTGTACAAGGAAGAGATAAAATGGGGGCATAGGGTTACCTTTGGGTGGGGCTTTGAGGGTTGAGAGTAGGCTAGGGATGGGTGGATGGGTAATATTGCCCAAGAAATTGGGGGGAGGGTGGGGCAACACATGAACATAGGAGATTGTCAGGTGTTGGTTGAGAGTATAATGCTGAGAAAACCTTTTCAAAATATAATTAGGAAAGTTACCTGTTTACGATACTCAAAGGGGATAATCTGACGCAGGACAGACTCCTAGGGAATACCTGAATGCTCATTTTGCCAGAGTGGGTTATACCATTGGGTAGAGACCCATATAATGAGAGTGAAGGTAGACCCACAACCTGGGGAGGACTAATGCCATCAAATAGAGGAACTGCATCCCTCAAGAGAAATGGTGGCTCCCAGGGCATTAGGGCAATTGAGCAAGTCAAGCCCTCAACACTGTTGCAAGTATCTCTGAACATGGCTCCTCAAGAAATGAAGATTGACTGTCACTGTGGGCCCCAAGGGGAGGGGGAAATAGATATTGAATAGATGGAACCAAAGTAAATGTGAGGGCAAAAGAAGTGTTTCACAAGAGTACACAAGGATGGATATAAAACATGTAATATTACACCAAAAACATATAGGGGACGACAGACTAATAATGTAAACCATAATGTAAAATGTAGGATAACTAAAAAATTTAGAGAACTGTATAGCCTAAAGTATAAACCACAAGGTAAACACAAATGTTACCTTGTTTGAAAGCTATTGTCTCAATATCTGTACATCAGTTTCAGTAAATATGATATGAATAAGTTAAAAGATTATCGCTGTGGAAGGGAAAAGGTTTTATAATGGATATATGGGAGTACTGTATATTGTATAGATGAATTACTGTGATCTAAGGCTCTTGTGAAGAGAAGTTCAATAACTAGGGAAAAAAGAAAAGATAAAGATAGGATGTAGAATTTTTCCAAATCAATATATATTCTATATCTAACCTTTAAACTCATCGCTATATCCATTTTACTATTAAGGGAACCTGACATTATATTGGGCTTCACTTTTCAGGAAGTTTTGGATCACAGAGTGGTTCAACAATGGCAGCAGAGGAATACTGGTATGGGATGTTATTGACAGGGGACATATGGTTGACAGGGAGTTATACAGGGCATGTGTCCAGTATGCATGGAAATGTTTGGATATACTCATAGTGGAAACAATTAAAAACAACAGCTGGAGGGTACTGGGTTCCTGGCCAAGGGGGGCTCTGTTGTGGTCCCTAGGGGAGCAGTGGCAGTTCCCCATGTGCAACGGCCAGGACCAGGAAGGAATGAAGGTCTAACAGTGACCCCCTGATACTTATGACTATGCTTGTGAGTCTATACACCTGAAATAAGAACAAGGCCTAGAGCAGCACTGTGCCTAAGAGTTCCCTCCTGACAGTCTCCGTGTTACTCAAATGTGGCCAGTCTCAAAGCCAAACTCAGCATGTAAATGCACTGCCTTCCCCCCAGTGTGGGACATGACACCCTGGGATGAGCCTCTCTGGCACTGAGGGATCACTTCCAAGTACCAGCTGATGACATAACTAGAAAATGACCTTAAATTAAATGTTCAATGCGGACCAGCAGAATATCCCTGTCTACATATAATAACAGGAGTTAAAAGTGCTGTTTGACCTAAAATAAGGGGGAAATGGAAAGGACAAATGAGTTTATATGGCTATGAGTCTCTAAAAAAGAGTCTGGAGGTTGTCAGAAGGATTGCCCTTATGCACACCTGAGCAGAGTCTCAGAAACAGATAAAGTAGAACAACCCCAGGTATTGGTCCTTTTGAGGGCTAAAGAGACCCACAGGTTCTATGGTCATGGCAGATGGAGTTCACTGCCATGTCAGGTGGCCCTTCTTTGGAGTTGGTGTTTCTGCATGATGGAGTTGGACTCAGATGTGATCTCTTTTCACAAGTCTTTCATGCTACTTTACTGGAATTGTAGTTGGTGCTGGAGTTTAAGATATATCTAGGGGATTTGAATCGCTGGAATGACAATATGATAGCCAGGCCCTGAGACTCAACAGACTTCAACTCCTACACTCTGACTTATTGGACTTACCCCACTCAGCTAACATTGAGTTGAAGAATGTCAACCACCACACCATGGAGCCTAGAGTGCCTACAACTGAAAGCAGAAGATTGCAGCCAGGATCCATGTGGAATCTAAGCCCCCTCTTGACATAGATGTGGAATGGATACAACCAAGTCAAGGTCCACAGGAAGGAGGAATACAGTAAGAATTAGAGTGGACTTAATGATAATCTTTTTTTTTTAATTATTTATTTATTTTTTTAAAGTTACATTAAAAAAATATGAGGTCCCATTCAACCCCACCGCCCCCACCCCCCACTCCCCCCACAGCAACACTCTCTCCCATCATTGTGACACATCCATTGCACCTGGTAAGTACATCTCTGAGTATCACTGCACCCCTAGTCAATGGTCCACATCATAGCCCACACTCTCCCATGTTCCATCCAGTGGGCCCTGGGGGGATCTACAATGTCCCGTAATTGTCCGTGAAGCACCACCCAGGACATCTCCTCGTCCTGAAAACGCCTCCACATCTCATCTCTTCCTCCCATTCCCCAAACCCAGCAGCCACCATGGCTACCCTTCCCACACCCATTCCACATTTTCTCTGTGGACATTGGATTGGTTGTGTCCATTGCACATCTATGTCAAGTGGGGGCTTAGATTCCACATGGATACTGGATGCACTCCTCCTGCTTTCAGTTGTAGACACTCTAGGTTCCATGGTGTGGTGGTTGAACTTCTTCAACTCGATGTTAGCTGAGTGGGGTAAGTCCAATAAATCAAAGTGTAGGAGCTGAAGTCTGTTGAGGTTCTGGGCCTGGGTGTCATATTATCAGTCCAGAGATTCAGAACCCCTAAATATATCTAAAACCCCAGCACCAACTACAATTCCAGGACTTAATGATATTCTATTCATGAACTATTGTGGTTAATAATCGAGAAAATGTGGCATTGGTGTGGAAAAAGTGGCTATGGTGGCTGCTGGGTGCGGGGAATGGGAGGAAGAGATGAGATGTGGAGGCATTTTGGGGACTTGGAGTTGTCCTGGGTGGTGCTCCAGGGACAATTGCCGGACAATTGTATGTCCTCCCATGGCCCACTGTATGGAACGTGGGAGAGTGTGGGCTATGATGGTGTGGACCACAGGCCATGGCGTGCAGCGTTGCCCAGAGATGTACTCACCAGATGCACTGGATGTGTCATGATGATGGGGGAGAGTGTTACTGTGGGGGAGTGGTGGGGTGGGAGTGGTGGGGGTGAATGGGGACCTCATATTTTTTCAATATAATATTTTTAGAAAATGAATAAATAAAATAAAATTTAAAAAAAAAGTAAAGGAAATCTGAAAGAATGTGGGACTCTCACCTGGGGCAGAAATGAAGCTACCTTGTTTGGAAGAAAGGAACACAAGTAGATTCCATGGTGTGCACAGCAAACAATCTGGGAAGTGTGTTGGGGGCTGCTTCATCTCCCCAGAATGAAATCACCCAGGATCTCTCATTCCTGTGGCCAACAATATGGAAAGAAGAAATGCTAGTGCTTGAAAGCACAGCTCCCCCTAACTCATGAGTTAGGAAACAATGGACTGTTTCCAAGCACCTAAGACTTTGAAGCAGCAACTGAAGTTACAACTAGAGAGCACCTGGGTGTATTGCTTGTCACTAAAAAGCAATTTTGACAATTAGTTGAGATAGAAGCATTTTTTCCATCACACCCTTCAAAATAAAAACCCACTATGCTATAATGATGTAGTCTTATTTTCACAGGTGCAGTAATGATTGCACTAAAATAATGGGGTTCATATTAGATAGCAGAAAATAATTTCCCTGGTTATAAATACTTTTTCATGAACAAATGATATAGTCAATTAAGGCACAGGAAAGAAACATGGCATCCAGTAATTGGTGGATTAGTCATTGGATCTAATTTTTGTTATTGGATCAGTAAAGACAGGAAGCAAATAATTCTCAGATCAGATGGAAAGAACTTACAAATTTGATGAAAATAAATCACCTTTTGAGTTTTCAAGGCCTTCAAGTGAGACTTTGGTTAATGTAGGTGACAGACCTTTCTGCCTGCTACTTGGCATGTGGTTATTGGGAGCCATCTGTAACACTCCCATTTTGTCTGTGAAAAGACATTTTAATTGAAAAATCATTTGCCCATAAAATTATTATCATCAATTCACATTCCACCAAAGGGCTACATTATGACAATAAAACAGTCTGTAAGTGGATTCATTTTACCCACTAAATCACTTTACATTATGCTATGAACAAGATGATTAAAGCAACTTAGCATTTTGTTGGCAAAGTAATTACTTTATTATGCATTCTGTCCACAGAAATACTTATACCAGGAAGTCCATTAGTCTTGATGACAGAATATCTATATAAATATATTGGACAAATGCATTTTATTTAGTTTATATAATTAATTTTATTTACCAAACACTTTTAAACTTAAGCTAATTTTTTTTTTCACAGGTATAGATTGGATTGTGGGACAAAATTAATCTTGCCTATATGTTCTGTGCTCAGAAAGTTTCTCCAAACAACCTCACAAGTTTGCAAACAGATAAACAAAAAGTGGGAGGAAATAATGGGTAAGAATAAAATAAAAACTTAAAAATATATAGCTTATTAAACTTTTCTATGTATCTAGGAAGAATAAAATACAAAGGTACCTTAAAAATGAGGGAAGTAGAGATGATGGTGGAAGAGGAAGGGTTTCTCTCCTCTGAAGGGTTTGGCTGGGGAAGGCCTCATATGACTGCTTGAGTGGGTCCTCAGCTAGTGTCTCTTCATAGCCCACCTCTTCCCATGATGATAGAAATTGCTTCAGACCTGTCTGCAGCAGGTGCCAGACTCTGAGTTAGGTCAGTCTTTGGGAGACAATATTAACTTACTCAGGCCAGTGAAGACCTCAGGACTCCCAAGTGGGTCGTAAGTTGGGGTTTAAGACGTTTTGTAAAAGAAGGTTTCCAAGATGAGTTTCCTAAAACCAAATATAAGGACCAGAAAATGTCCTGTCTTCAGGCCCCTGGAAGTTCCAGGTCTGGAACTGAAGCATTCTTCCTGCATGAGCCTGCATTCCTTGTTGAGGATTCCAGAATCATCCAGAGAGCAGGAAACTGTCTTTCTATAACACCCCCATAGCCTGGACCTGCATAGGGCTAGCACAGAGACATCATTCTGGAGTCATTCCCTCATTATTCACCACATATTTTCTAAGCACATCACAAGAGATTCAAGGGTGAGCAAAACCCTGCCCGCAATGAACTGACCATCCTGCTGGAGGAATTGGGCAGGTTAATAGGAAATTAGGTTACAGTGTGGCAAGGAATTCCTGTATGGTGAGGCAATAATTCTGTGTCATGATTGTGGTTTTATACCACAATCTATTCGTGTGATAAAATGTCATACAACAAAAAATTTACCAAAAAATTGAGTGCATGCAAAAATGGGAGAAATTAGAGTAAGGTCTATAATCTAGTAGCTAATGATATTGTTCTGGTGTCACTTTTTTCAGTTTGGTAATGTTCTATAGTTATATAAAATATTATCATTGTGGATAATGGATGATGGCTTCTCAGAACCTTTTTTGCACTTTCATGAGTCTATAACTATTTTCAAATAAAATGTCAAAAAAATAAAAAAGAAAGATTCTGTGTGTGAAGCACTGTGATTAGGAAATTCAGGGAGATATACAGGTACAAAGATGCCTGATTCTTGGTGGCAACAGGGAAGATTCCCTGAAGAAAGGCATATCTTAACCAAAGTTAGCCAATTTAAATGCTCCCTGGGGTCAGGCAGGGAGGGAAAATAAGTGAATCATAGACATGTGGGACAATAGGAGTGGAGGCAACTGGCACACCTCCCCAGTCTCAAGGCATTCAGATGCAACTTATTTTAAAATTCCTACAACCTTTTGGCTAAGCTGAGACTTAAAGGAGATGTAGGTGCTATTCAAATAAAGGATGTTGGGCTGAGTGTCAGGAGGAAAGGAAAAGGAGCCCTTCACGATGAATTCTGGGGTGATGAGTGGGGAGGAATCAGATATTTTCTAGGCATGTGCTATAAGCCCTGGGAGGAGTGCTTGGTAACAGCAGTGACTGGGTCACTGCAGGCCCTTCATGGATCTTCCTGGTTCACTGGTCCCATAGATTCTGCAGCATCCATGTCTCTAGGTTTCTCCCCATAAAACACATCTGTCTTCTTCTCCCAGGGCTCTGTCAGGTGGTACCAGATTGATCAGGACAACCACAACTTAAGGCTCTACTCCCCTTCAGCTGATTCAAACCCAGGCCAGCTGGTGGGTGATACTTAAACTAGGAGTTTTTGCCCATCAAGCCCTCACTCTAATTCCATCAGTCCAAATCGCACAACTCAGGCAATTGAAACTCCATGAAATGCTCACCCCACCCTTTGCCCTCCAGGAGCACTTTTTTTTTTGCACATAGTAATCCAGTTTTTCAGGCTTATTATAAAAATCATCCATCTATAGACAAAAAACTGGACAAATTGGCAACTTTTTCATACATTGTAAAAACAAAATGGTTGAAGTTTCATAGGGTCCACTGGAAAACAGTCTTAGATATAATAAGTGACAGCTGACATTATTGGGTATTCCAATGTGCCAGGTACTCTTGATGTGCATTTTTATGGAATGCACACAGCAACCCTATGGAGGCTGATGCTATTTATCACCATGTGCATCTTACAGATAAGGAGGTGGAGGTACAAAAAGGTTGAATCACTTGCTCAAGGGTACACAGTATGTATCAATGCCAAGATTTAAATCTAGTTCTGTCTAATTCCAGAGTATGAGTATTGACCATGACATTTACTCTTCCACTAAAAAGACAACTCTTCACTTGTCTCACCTGAACATCTCCACTCATCTTTTGCAACTAGTGGCCACTTCCTTGCGTCTTACATTGGAACTAAGGGAGACTGGAGTAGACTGGGGGTGGTGCCCCAGTGATTCATGCAGACATACCTTCCTGACCTTTACAATTCACCTGGAAGACATATGCATCCCTTGACTTCCCTTGGGCCAAGGCAAAATCCCTCAGTAACCCTTGACCTTTCTGTAAATATATGGAAGCTTTTTTTTTCATAACTTTTTTTTATTTTTAAAGAAGCTTTAGACAGCTGCATTAACACAATATTGGAGTGTTATTTCTTTCTCTTAAGAAAACGAATGGTAAAAAGGGCTCTTCCTTACAGTATATTACACTACTTTAAATTACTGGGAGCCATTTGTAAGTGAATTTTCCTGGAAAATTTTAATACAGATAAAGGTATTTTACTTATCAGCCTGACATTTTCCTAAAATATCCTCCAAATGGAACATCAGCGAGGAGAACAGTATATGTTTTCATCTCCACTATGGGCTTTTTATGAAATGTAAGCACCACATCATTACAGATTCCTGGAAAAAATAGGTCATTATGAGTCTTAAAGAACTTATAAAGTTAAAAATTAAGCTTTAAAGGAAATTATGCTCCCCCATCCCATCTCATCCCATCTCTGAAAATTAAATGAGAAGTTCCAAAAGCCAAACTCATGAACAGGAGGCATTCTATAGTTCTAATTAGAAGTGCTGTTGTTTTGATTTTCATGAAAATAAAAGCATCATGGAAAGACCTGTGCCAGTTATATTACATGTGAAATTAGATTCATTTAAAGTTGGTAATTTAGGCCTCATAGCACCAATCCATCTAGTCATTACATTTGGAGGCCTAGCTAATCACGTCACATGTTAAACAGATGAAACAAGGGCCAAGGCTTTCTTCCTAAGTCAGGGCTTGAGGGGAACTGTTGAGGTAGCAACACATTAGCATTACCTGAAGTACACATTTAAACAAAGGTGTTCACCTGCTCCTTCCCCCAGCCCTATCCCAATTCTATGAACTGTCTAAAATGAGGTGTGTAATATGGGGACATTTTTGGGACATGAAATTGTCCTGAAATTGCAACAACCCAGATACAGGCCACTATATATTCTGCCATAACCTTCAGAGTTGAGTGGGAGACGGTGTAAACTACAATGTAAACTCTAATCCATGTTTAGTGGCAATACTCCAAAATGTGTTCATCAATTGCAATGAATGTACCACACTAATGAAAGAAGTTGTTAATGTAGGGAAGGGTGGGAGGTATGGGGAGTGGGGCAAATGGGAATCCCTTATATTTTTCTGTGTAACATTTTGTGTAATCTGAGCATTTTTTAAAAAAATAAAAAATACGTAATTCAAAAACAACAACAACAAAGGTGCTTGGAAAGCATCCTCCAAAATTCTGGTTTAAGCAGCCCCAAGGTGGAACCCAGGAATCTGCATTTTTCACCAAGCATCCAACCTATTCAGGTACAGATGGCTCTGAGACTGGGAACCACTGTTCTATCCATTTAGTCAGGCTACAGCAGAGGTGGCTACAGCCCAAACAGTCCATAGTGATGTTGGCCCAAATCCTGATTCACCTGGTGACACTGGCTCATAGAAAGCCTGGCTCTGTCCCAATCCAAGATACACCTCCAATTTTGAAGTTCTAATACTTGAATCTATGATCACTGAAAAATTTAAGATCTTGTATTATTCCAGTGTTTAGTATTTAAAATCTTTTCTGTATTTTCTCATTTTTAAAAAAGAGATAAAAATGGTGCTTATTCTATAAGGTATAAATGAGGATTAATGTGGCAACTTAGGTAAAGAGTTGGGACAAAATATGTGTTGAATAAGTCTTGACTTTGACCCAATATAAATCAGGAAGAATAATTAATTGTCTATTTTATAATAGAGCACTATCTTATTATTAAGGTTAGAAAAAATTATTTATCTTTGCACAGAATTCTAGGACTCCAGTGACTTCTGACATATCGAGGGATACTGAGCACCAGTGTGTGCATTTGCTTAATCTTTCAGAAATGACAGGAGACTTTCATTCTCAGGTTTCAAACCCTAACCTTCCTAGCCACCCGAAAAAGGCTAGCAAATAATCAAGCACAATTCCAACAACCACTTTATTCAAAATAACCAAATACTGGAAACAACTCAAATGTCCATCAGTAGGAAAATGAACAAATAAACTTTGTGTATTTGTGCAGTGGAATATGACACAGAAATTGAAAAGGATAAACTACTGCCAAATATAACAAATGGTGAATCTCAGAAATTAAGTTGAGCAAAATAAGCCAGACACAAAAAGAGTGCATAATGTATGATTCCATTAATGTGAAGTTCAACAACAGGCAAAATTACTCTGTGGGACTAAAAGTCAGACCAGTGGTTACCTTTGGGGATATTAACTGGGAAGTAGTAAGAGGGAACCTTCTGGGGTGCTGGAAATGTTTTACATCTTGTTGGTACTTACATAGACAAAACTTCATTGAGTTGTGTATTTAAGATTAGTGCATTTTACAAACTTTACTACACGTATTATATCTTATTTTTTAAAAATTAGAAACATAGGATGGATTTAAATGCCAATTCTAAGTGAGATTTTGCATCTATGTGTGAGCTTGGCTTCCCTTTGAAATAGAGATGATCCAAATTTCATGGTGGGAACAATGCAGAATGAGAAAAAAAAACTGTCTCATCTTATCCCTCAATTTCACACTCACTCCGTCCCCCACTCCATGGTATTTCCAGCATTCTTTTCAAGACAGCTAATGATTATTTTATAATCATTAATCAGATCATTCCACTGCCTGATTTCTCTGACAAAGCATTTTTCCCCAAATATACAAAGTAAATTTATCCCTTTCCGATGCTATCCAATTACTTCTCTTAGCACCACTGTCTAACACACAAGATGAATAGCTATTGGCTCAGGGTTGGACACCACTTCCATCCAGAAGCTAATCAGGGAATTGCATTTGTTTAGTCTCATGACAACCAAGACCAACCTTGTAAACCAAGACCTATCTTGTACAATAGCCAGAGTAATGGGCTTGAAAATTTTGCCGCAGGAAAGATTTCCAGTTGAGGAAGGCAGTAAAAGTCTTCTATTTATTCTTTGCCTAACCTAAACATGAGTAGCAAAAGAACGAATAGAAAAATGGGACCTCCTAAAAATTAAAACCTTTTGCACCACTAAGGAGGTTGTCAAGAAAGTGGAAAGAGAACCTACTCAATGGGAGAAAATATTTGCTAACCATATATCTGATAGAAGATGAATATTGTGCATATATAAAGAACTCATATCTTGAAAATAAAAAGACAAACAACCCATTTAAAAAATGGACAAGAGATTTGAACAGATGCTTCTCCAAGAAGAAATACAAATGACGAAAAACACATGAAAAGATGCTCAAAATCACTAGCGATTAGGGAAATGCAAATCAAAACTACAATGAGATACCATCTTACTCCCATAAGACTGGTGACTATCAAAAAACAGAAGGCTACAAGTGTTGGATAGGATGTGGAGGAATGGGAATACTCATCCACTGGTGGTGGGAATGCAGAAGGATCCAGTCATTCTGGAGGACAGTTTGGCGGTTTCTCAAAAAACTAGCTGTAGATTTGCCATATGACCTAGCAATTTCACTGCTAGGTATATACCCAGAAGAACTGAAAACAAGGATACAAACAGATATATGCATGCCAATGTTCATAGAAGCATTATTCACTATTGCCAAAAGTTGGCAATCAACAATGCCCATCAACAGACGAATGGATAAACAAAATGTGGTATATACATACAATGGAATACTACCCAGCTATAAGAAGGAATATAGTACAAACACATGGGATAACATGGATGAATCTTGAGGACCTTATTTTGAGTGAAGCAAGCCATGCATTGAAGGACAAATACTACATGACCTCTCTGATATGAAGTAAGCTAACCAATCTGTCTTAGAAAGCTAGAGACTGGATGATAGGCTTACAAGAATTTGATGGGGAGAGGAAGGTTGTATCCCTCTTGACTTCATTCAAAACTCTCCTCAGATGCTTTTCTAGAAGAGATATCCTGATTGTAGCTAACAGCACAAACAGGAGAATGTTCCTCTATTACAACATGTTAGGAATATGGAGATATGTGGGAAAAATACGACTAATTTAACATATAAACTATCGTTAAAAGTAATAATGTAATGGGGAAGTATAAAGGGGCATGGAATTTTTCCTTTTGGAGAAATGAAAACGTCGTGAAATGGACTGAGCTGTTGACATCAGAACTGTAATGAAACTGTGAGCCACTGAGTCTACATTTCGAATTGATTGTACAAGGCAGGGGACACTATAACTCGGTGAACCCCATGAGGAATGATGGACTGTGGTTAGCAGTACAAATATGAGAACATTCTCTCATGAACTATAACAAATATGCAATATATTGCAAATATGCAATATAACAAATATGCAAATTAATATTAATTAATTTGGTGTAATATTGGAAAAAATACACCAAATATAAGTTATAGACTATAGATAGTAGTAATATTATGATTATGTTCTTTCATCATTTTTAACAAATGTGTCACAACATTGTAAGGTGTTGGTATTAGGGCAATGTATGGAAATCCTGCATGGTATGCGGAATTGTTTTGCTAACTTACAACTTCCCAAATTAAAAAAAAAGTTACTGAAGCCTACTCTGACCACCTCATTTAAAATTTTATATTCCCCCTCCTCCTGCATTCCTAATCCCACTTTCCCATCTCTAGTGTTTTTTATATAACACAACATTCGAGCATACTATATAATTTATTTATTGCTTATTGTTTCTTTCCCCACTAGAGTATAAGCTTCATGAGGGCCAGGATTTTTATCAGTAATGATCAAATTTTTAAGGCAAACTATTATACAGACTCACTAAAGACAATTATGTTAGACTAACTTTACTTCTTTTTAGATAGGATTATTAGATTGTGGGTCAGGGTCAGCATAACTGGGTTTCAGCCAGCCATATGTTTTACGTTTCTTTGTGTTGGCAAGGGGAAGAATGTGGGCCAGACAATCACATGTTTAATTGGATATGTGATTTGTTGAGCAATACTTGTAGGCGTTAATGAATAATGAATTGATGACACCTTGGAGAGAAGTTTCTAGTGACATGGCAAAGGTCATTGTCCATTCTTTTGTAATGATGTGTATGAAAACATGTTTATCAAATTTTTGGATGAAATGAAATTTTTAGGGTTAACGTACTGAAAATAATATTTCTAATTGAAATAATGAGCCAAAGCTAGCATGATAATTTTAAAAACTTTTATATTCTAACATGATAATTTAATGGAGCTTGATATGAAGTCCTATACATGGGTTCAAACACCAGCTGCATAATTACAGGGGTGGAGATGTAGCTGAATGCAAGCAGCTTAGGTTTTTAAATTACTGTAATAAACTCAATGTGGGTATAAAATATGAGTGATTTTTCAAAAAGCCTTCCATAGAATCATCAGCTGAACTAATAGGAAAAGGAGGTTTCAGAAGAGGGAGGACAGTACTTTTACTTTATTCTGCACAGTCTAAACTACACCTATAATATTATATTGAGTTCTGTGTGTTACATTTTAAATAAGTCAGAAAACAGAAAATAACAAATATTGGTGAGGATATGGAATAATTGGAACTCTTGTACATTGCTGGTGGAAATGTAGAATGGTACAGCTGCTGTGGAAAACAATGGTGGTTCCTTAAAAAGTTAAACATAGAATTACCATATACCCAGAAATTCCATGCCGAACTATAACTCAAAAGAATTGAAAATAATCAAACATATCCTTGTACATTGTGATGGCTAGAGTCGTGTGTCGGCTTGGTCATGTTATTGTCAAGCAAGCACTGGCAAAATTGTAGTCAGGATATTTTGAGGACTTAAATCTCCAGTGATTTGACTGCCTCTATGGCTGAGTACATCTACAATCAACTGAGGAGATTGCCTCCAAAAATGAGAGATATCTCATCCAATCAGTTGACGGTCTAAAAAAGGAGAAGTGATTTCATCAGTCAAAAGAGAGAATTCCCGATTCTACTTCAGACAGACACCTTTACTTGGGGAACTCATTAAGGAGCTTCATGGGATTTCCTGGCTTGCAGTCTTCCATACAGAATTTGTACACTTGCATTCCCATGGTTGCATGAGATGATTTTATAAAATTTCATAATATTTAGAGAAAGCACCTATTCGTTCTTTTTCTTTAGAGAACCCTTACTAATACATACTTGTGCGTTCATAGCAGCACTAGTCACAATAGTCAAATGCCCATCAACTGATGAATGATAAAATATGATATACTAATACAATTGAACATCATTCAGACATACAAAGGAGTAAAGTTCTGATGCATACTACTAAAATGGATGAGCCTTGAAAACATTATGCTGTGTGACAGAAGTCGGACATGAAAGGTGAAAAATTGTATGACTCCATTTATATGAAATATCCAGAATAGGAAAATCCATACAGGTAGAAAACATACTAATGATTGTCATGGCAGACAGGGAATAGGAGTGACTACTTATAAGGTATGGGTTTTCCTTTCGGGATGTATGGGTTTGGGGTGAAAAAAATGTATTGGAAGTAGAGGCGAATGTTGCAAAACATTATGGAAGTAACTAAATGCTGCTGAATTGCACATTTTAAATGGATGATTATGTATTATGTGAATGTTACCTTAATATTTTTAAAAATGAGTAAATACATAGAGTTTAATTGAATAGAATTGAGAATTTAAAAATAAATCATTACATTTTAATCCGCCCCCCCCCCTTGGGCTTGCTTGCTGTCTTTTTTGTGTCCATTCATTGCATGCTCTTCTGTGTTTTCATTTGTCTCCCCCCCTTTTTTTTTTGGTGCACCACCTTGCTGAGTCAGCTCTCCATGGCACTTGCAGGCCAGCAGCATATCGCAGCGCAGAGACGAGCCTGCCTTCACAAGGAGGCCCCGGAATGTGAACCCAGGGGCTCCCATATGGTAATCGGGAGCTCAACTGATTGAGCCACAGCCACCTCCCCCAATTGTCTCTTGACAAGAGTACCAAGACAATTCAACAGGAATAAGAATAGTATTTTCAACAAATGGTGCTGAGACAACTGAAGATCCACATGCAAAAAAATGAATTTGGATGCATTCCTCACACCACACGCAAAAGTTAACTCAAAATGGATCAAAGATTTAAATTTAGGAGCTAAAATTATAAAGTTATTAGAAGGTAGTACAAGGAAATCTTCATGACTTTGGGTTAGGCAATGCTTTCTTAGATATGAAAGCAAAAGCATAAGCAACAAAGAACATACATAAATTGGGCTTCACCAAAATTAAAAACTTTTGTTCTTCAAAGATGTCATCAAGAAAGTAAAAGAACAACCCACAAACTTGGAAAAAAATTTGCAAGTAATATATTCTATAAGGAACTTGTTTCTAGAATATATGAAGAGCACTTACAACTCAATAATAAAAACACAACCCAATTAAATAATGGCACTTGGTGAATTTTATGGTAGTGACTTATATGCTAATAAAATTATTTGAAAAAGGAGATATGCTTAAATGTACTTACAAAATCTATCTGCAAGAAAAGAGAGAAGACTCACCTGACTCCATGATTGTATAGCACTTTGAATTCATTCATTCATTCACTTATTCATTCATTCAACAAGTATTGTTGAGCACCTTTTACCCTCAGTGTATAGCAGTAAACATAACGACCTCTGGCCTTGCAACTAGAAATTGTATTCTAGTTGGAGAGATATAAAATAAATAATATAATTTCATAGACTGATAAACTATGTGAATAAATGAAAATGGTAAATGGTATTAAAAATGCCCAGAGGGAGAGAGACATTTTATGGTCAGAAAAAGTCACTTTGAGGAAACATTTGACAAGAGACCTAAATAATAAGAAGCAGTCAGCCATGCAAGTGCTGGGAAAACCATTCCAAGCAGAGGAATACATATTTACAAGGGTTCCCAAAGAGGAAAATTATCTCTGTGAGTTCTAGAATCAGAGATAAGATAATTTTCAAGGCAATCCCTGCCCTCATTTCATTGTCTGGTCTTCCTACAAGAACCTTCTCCTTTTCCCATTCAGCAATGGTCCTTGATAGTACCATGGCATTGTCAACCTTCAGGGAAAAAAAGCCAACTAAAATGTCAGCATGTGCTGTGATTCCTGTTCCAAACCCCTGCTCCCTTGTCTCATCCCAGGCTCAAACAAGATTCCTGACCTCTGGAAGACCAACAGCAAGGTCTTCCTTGATTAGAATGGATTATTTTTGCAGATGTCCCGCATAAAGAGAACTGTCCTCTGGAAGGAGCTGAGACAGCTCTAGGACTCAGTCAACACTACAGGGAAATAATATACACAGCCACTAATTAGGGGACAGTTTATAATTCCTTTGTCTAGACTAATTGTGGGCTCACTTCAAGTAACAAACCTTTCTGATCAGAGCATCACTGTCCAGGAGAAGGTAACACACTGGTGTTTTGCATCTGGCATTTCACATGATTAAGATTTCACAGATCAAACAACGGCTTGATATTTTATTCCTGAAATGGATGTTGCTGTCAACTAAAAAGGGTCTACCCAGAGCTCTAGACATGGACAGATGCTCAACAAGTATCAATCAATTTCTATGGAGAGTTGAGGCACAATTTCTTTATATATGATCACATCTTCTATCTTGGAGCTCTTCTTCCAATGGCTATAGTGCTAACTGAATTCAGATATTACCACTCTCTCTCTCCTTGCATCTTTGATGAGATTATTATGAAGGTAGTTTACCTTAAAAGGTCCTTGGGATCAATCTTTATGGGAAAGGGAAGGAAGAAGGTCCTTTTCAGCAGGTCTCTGAAGATGGACTGCCCTTGAGAGGAACCAAGCCCTATCCCTTACACATAGACCAGACATTGGAAGCAGGTGGTTCTCTTCAACCAAAGGCAGTTCCCAGCCATCCTTCTAGAGGGCTGACTACCCCCAGCTGTTGGAATGAGTTCTTCTGGCTTGAAGGGGATTTGGGCAGTGATTCACAGCATCAACTACAGGGTGATGACAGCTTCCCATCACTGTTGATCCCTTGACATGTCCCCACTCCTTGTTTTATTTCCTTAATTTCACTAGAATTTCTATTTAAAAATCACTTAATCAAATTCCTTTTGGGGGACACAGATGTGGCTTAAATGATAGGGCCTCTACCTACCATATGGGAGGGCCTGGGTTTGATCCCTGCAGGCTCCTGGTGAAAAGAAGAGAAAGTGTGCCTGCATGGTAAGCCAGTACCTGTATGGTGAGTCAAGTGCCCACACGAGTGCCCATGTGAAGAGCCAGAGCCCGCATGGTGAGCTGGTGCCCACGCAAATGATTCATACAGCAAGATGATGATGAAACAAAAAAAAAGAGACGAAGGGGAAAGTCAAGGTGAAGCACAGCAGAAACCAGGAACTGAGGTGGCGCAGCTGACAGGGAACCTCTCTCCACATCAGAGGTCCCCAGGATTGAATCCTAGTGAATTCTAGAGGAGAAAAAGTGAGAAGACAAAAAGAGAAATAGATACAGAAAATCACACAACAAATGGACACAGACAGCAGAAAGAGCAGGGCAGGGGCAGGGGGAGGGGGAGGAAGAAGGGGAGGGGGGAATAAATAAATAAATCTTTAAAAAATAAGATAAAATAAATTCCTTTTGGGTTATCACTAATATCCTGCTGATATCAGTGATATACAGACCCTCCTAGGCTTCTGGTGAAAACTGATGTACATAGAACCTAGAACAGCACCTGGCATATGCAGGGATTCCATACATGGTCATTATTCTCAGGAAATTACTATCACCCTTATCTGGCAGTGAGAGTTTCTCCACCCCGGTTTTTCCATGGGTTAGTGGTTAGATTTGCAGAAAGTTAAAAAAGTGAGCCCAGGAATGGGGTAATGTAAAGTGAAGATGTTTCTCTGAAGGAATTATTGTAAGCAGGCTTTTAAGTGTTCAAAACATAAGTGTAGTTTGAAGTTGTGCTACCAAAACAATATCGGTACTTCATCTATTCATTCATTCATTTAATGATGAAATTAAATAGAAAAACATCATTCCTGCCCTCTCAGAGTTTACAGTCCAGGGAAGAGGCAAAATTTTAAAGAAACCAAGCAAATTGTGCAAATTGTGATAACATGCAATGAAAGAGGATGGTTTGCAGAGCTAAAGAAAATAAGGAAAAAGATTAAATAGGGTGGATAAGGAAGCCTCTGAGGAGTCAACATTAATGCTGAGATAACTAAGGAATGTGTTAATCTTGGGCTTGCAGGGTGGTCCAATCCACATATGGTACTCAGAATGTGCAGAAAATCTGATGTAGATATGAGGGAGCTGGGTAGACAGTGGGGGGAAGCAGGGCAGACATAGTGTGCGGAGAGTATCAGGGACAACAAGACAGGGGCAGGCAGATATGAGGGGACAGGGAATGAGATAAGCACAGAAGGAGGCAAGGACCAGGTGTGAAGGGTCTTGTAAGTCATGGAAATTTGATTTTTCTGCCACATGCAGTTTCAAGCTATCAAAAGGTTTTAAGCAGAGAAGAGATGTGATCTAATTCGTGTTTTTAAGAGATCACAAGGACTACTGTGTGAATGGCCTGGGGTTGGGCAAGTGTGGGAACAGAGAGATTTGGAAGGCTATAATTGCACATAGAAAGAGCAGTTATTTGTATAAGCATGATGGCACTGGATTTGGAGGGAAAAGGACATGTTCAACATATATTTTGAACTTGAAAACAAATGGGGTGAGATGGGAAAAGGAGAGGAATACAAGGATGGTTCCCTGGCTTGAGCCACAGAGTGAACAGTGCTGCCATTTACTAAGATGGGGGAAGCAGATTGGGAGAAGCCAACGGCTCCACTGTGGATGTGTTACATATGTCCAGGCAGAAATATCTAGCAGGCAGATATATGTTTTTGTAACTCAAGAAGAGGCAGCCATCCTGGCAATGTGGGCATCACTGGTGACTAGAAGGCATTTTAAACAGCAGGAACAAATGAGATCAGCTAGTCAAAGAATAGAGAGGAAAGAGGGAGGGAACAGGTCCAGGAATTAACTAACCTGAGGGAATTCAACATTCAGTGATTCTATTCAATACATTAAATATCAACCAAGTACAGAGTTCAAATGACACCACATATGTTATTTAATTACAATCCTTTCATTCTTCCTGTTGCTTAGATTATTCAACATTTTTCCTGGCTACAAGTATATTCAAACATACTCGCCCCTATGTTTGAGTAGTTGGACCCCTTCTGGTACAGATGCCACGTGCACACCTTTCATATGACAATTGTGAGTTCTCAGATGCCTCTTCAAGAGCTAGCAAACAGCCATTTTGAGTGTGATACAGAAGGCCATAAGGAATGAGACCAAGGGGAAGTTCTTTCCTACCAGCCCAGCAAGGAGATTTTGGAAATATCCTACTAGCCAAAGGTTTCCATGGTCATCTCGGCTAGATGAACCCCCAGTTGTATGAGTTAGCTTTGCATAGGTCAGAATCTGTGGCCCTTCACTCCATGAGTGCTCCCCTTGCCAACCCATCCCTGCTTGTCTCAGATGTTCACACCATCTGGTTTCTGGAGAATTCCTGTAAGGAGGGCCATCTGCTTCTTGGTACAGTGTCATTACAACAATTATGATAAAGATGAAACATGAACTTGCATAAATCAGGTCTCTCTGGCTTGGCTTTCCCAAGGAGGATATATACTCTCTTCTGAGTAGTTTTTCACTGATATCCTCTATCCCAAAGCTCCTAACTCCAAGCCAGCCTGAAAATCACTCACACAACTGCCAAAATTCAATCAAACACAATGTCAGAGTAAGACCTAGGGGTGAGAGTGAGAAGAAGCTAGTGGGATGTAAGAAGTTTAAATATTACTCCACCCAGGAGTATTTAAAGCCTCTCTCTGGAAGGAAGCAATAAACTCAAAGAAATGAATTATAAATGGAAGACTCAAATGGAAGTCTTATAAGGATCAATTAGGCAGGAATTTGGGTCCTAGAATACTATTCAATAACTGTTAATTTATCATAATATTCAGGAGACCACCAACTCTCAAATAAAGGTGGCCACACATGCAAGAAACTCCTCTCCAAGAGCTGAGTTGAGATGCGGACAAGGAACCAACATCCCTAACCTCCTATCGAGCAATCCACCTTTACAAACAGAGAAAGGGGCAAGTTAGAGAATGTGGTGATGTGGGCTATGGGTGGGAGGGTCTTTGTCTCTTCAGAGATAACCTGAGCTGTTTGACTTGTGGGTGTAGAACAGTAAAAGGCTGCAGTCCTGCCCTTAGTGACAATGGCAACAACTCCAGTCCCAGGAAACAGTTTAAGAATGCAAGGTCTGTAAACTTTAAGTATTTAGGGGAAATGCAAACTAAATATGTTAAAAGCTTATCTAGAAAGTCTGGAGTCCATGCTAAAAGCTTACCTAAGATGTGGAAGACAGATATGCTAATTCAAGCCTATTGAGAACTGAAACAAAGGGACCATTTGGCCTTTCCTCTTGGTATAAAAGACATTTGAAAATCTTGTTCCGGGCTTGGGAATCAAACAGAAAGCTCCCGAGTCCGGCTGGCCATAAATAAACCATTTTTCCTTCTCAAAATCATTCCTGAGTCCTGGCCTCTCTATACGCAAATAATTGAACCTCTCTCAAATTCTACAACAGTGGCTTATTATTCATTCACATGTGCTTCAAATTTACAAGACTTTTCAGGCCATCTAGGAGGTTTCAATGCATTAACTCTAGATTGGAATGGAATGATATGCAAAAAGATTTTCACAAACAGTTTAATGTCACAATAGCCCTTTCCCCCACCTTAATTTAGTTTGGAACCAAACACTAACCCCAGTGTCCAGGAGTAGATGGATATTTGAAATGAGATGTTTACTTTTTGTAAGAGTCGGGTAATCAAATCAGGCCCCAAATTATTTAGATTTCATGCATTTTAGCATAAAATTAATTAGCTTGGAGAAATCTGCAGCAGATAAACACCAAGAGCTAGGCCTCCTTAATTGCATGTTTACATTTTATACCCTGCTTCTTTCATTATCCCAAGGATTTGCCTTGAGCATGACTTTCCCATTAAGGGCAAGGAATCCACCAAATGATTTCATTTTTATGTCTGCAGAGCCCTTGATAAACTGACAGTGGCATTGGAGCTCTCCAAATGCATTTTATTTTCATTAAATGACTAATCTAAAACCAATCAACCAAGACATATATAGAATGGCTGCACAGAATAAGAATATTTCTCTCCTCCAGAATGAATGTTAAAACAAATCCACAGTAATTATTCAGGCAGACAATTCACTGGGATTCAATCCTGGGAACCTCTGATGTGGAGAGAGGTTCCCTGTTACCAATGAATGTACCACCTTCTGGTCCAAGATCAGGACAGGAAGTACCATGCAAAGTTGGGGGTGGGGCACTATTTCTAGTTTAGTCCATCACCCAATCTAATAATATCCTTACCCTTAAACTGAGCTCCCTTTTACTCTAAACTTGGATGTCCTATAGTGTGTATCTGCTTGCATGATGCAGGCTCACCCTTTACACAATTTCACTGATTACTTCCAAGCCATTCTACCAGAGTTGAGTGTGGGTCTTCCTAGGTGTGCGGTAAGGGGAATAGCAACAGAGAAATACGGAAAAGTAGTGGAAGGTGAAAATAATGAAATGTAACTCTTTTGCATATTATGGTCTTGGGATCAAAACGAGAAACAAAAAATAAATAACCACAAGAGTGATTCCAGTGGGAGAATTCCTGGTCTTGTTTTCCTATTCTGATAAAGTCCTATAAATGGAAGAGGTCTACTGATATTGTTCCCTCCTCCTCTCTGTCTCCTAGTCATTTTTATTGCTTCTGACCCTTCATTGCTCTACCATGGGACACACAAATACTCCAGATAGCAAATATCTTTTTTTTATTATGCTTTTTTAATTAAAGTTAATAGGTCACAAAGAATGTTACATTAAAAAACATAAGAGGTTTCCATATAACCCACTCCCCACCCCATACCCCCCATCATTTTTGTAAATTGTATTTTTGAAGATATATACATCACCAAAAATATTACCTTAAAAAATATTACCTATAAGCGGGAAGTTGACTTGGCCCAATAGATAGGGTGTCCACCTACCACATGGGAGGTCTGTGGTTCAAACTCCGGGCCTCCTTGACCCATGTGGATCTGGCCCATGCACAGCGCTGGTGCACACAAGGAGTGCCCTGCCACGCAGGGGTGTCCCCCGTGTAGGGGAGCCCCATGCGCAAGAAGTGCGCCCCATAAGGAGAGCCGCCCAGCACAAAAGAAAGTGCAGCCTGCCCAAGAATGGCACAGCACACACGGAGAGCTGACACAAGATGACACAACAAAAAGAAACACAGATTCCTGGCACCACTGATAAGGATAGAAGAGGTCACAGAAGAACACACAGCAAATGGACATAGAGAGCAGACAACTGGGGGGGGGGGGAAGGGGAGAGAAATAAATAAATAAAATAAATCTTTAAAAAAAAAAGAGGTTCCCATATACCCTCCACCCCCCCACACACCCCACTCTTCCCACGCCATCATCCTCCCCCACCTTTGTGGCACTCTCATCGCACTCGGTGAACACATTATGGAGCACTTCTGTACCACATGGAGAATAGTTTACACTGTAGTTCACACTCCCCCCAGTACATTCAGTGGGTTATGGCAGGATATGTAAAGTCCAGCATCTGACCCTGGAATATCATCTAGGACAACTCAAAGTCCCAAAAATGCCCCCACATCACATCTCTTCTTCCCTCTCCCTGCCCTCAGCAACTACTGTGGCTACTTTCTCCACCTCAATACTACAATTTCTTCTATTACTAGTGGCAATAGTTTTATAGTAGAATATCAATAAGTCCACTCTAATCCATATTGTAGTCCTCCATTCTGTCACCCTGGGATGGTGATGTCCACTCCAGCTCTAGATCAAGAGGGGGCTTAGATTACACATGAATGGTAGATGCAATTCGGCTTGCAGTTGTAGGCACTCTTGATTCCTTGATGTGGTGGTTGACCATCTTCACCTCCCTGTTAGCTGACCTGGGTAAGTTCAACAAACCAGAGAGTAGGAGTTGCAATTCTGCTGGGGTCCAGGGCCCAGCTGGCACAGGCAGTCCAGAGACTCAGGTCCCCTGAGTATACACCATCCCTATTGCCAACCACAGATTCAGTAAAAGTGACAGAAGAGGCATGTGTAGAAAGGTCACATCTGGGTCCAGCTCCATCACACTCAAGAGCACAAATTCCGAAGTAGGGCCCTCTGACCTGGCACAGATCTGCAAATCCATCTGCCATGACCATATACCCTGTGGGTCTCTGTTGCCTTCAGGAGAACCAGTACCTAGGGTTATATCTACTTTGGCTGTTTCTGGGTCCTGCTGAGGTGTACGTAAGCACAACCCCTCTGATAACCTCCCAACTCTTTTTTGAAGACTCTTAGCCATATAAACTAATTTGTCTTTGCCATTTCACCCTTTTATTCAAAGTCAAAAAGCAGTTTTTAACACATGATCCTTCATGTAGGCTGAAATATTCTGCTGGTCTGAGTTGGCCCTTTTATTCAAGGTCTCTTTCTAGTTACATCACCAGTTAGTGATTGGTAGTAATCCCTCAGCGCCAGGAAGGCTCATCCCAGGGGCAAAAGTAGTGCATTTACATGCTGAGTTTGGTTTAGAGAGTGGCCACATTTGAGCAACATGGAGGCTCTCAAGAGGTAACTCTTAGGCATTCTGCAGCTCTAGGCCTAGTTCATATTTTAGGAACACAGGCTCATAAGCATAGTCACAAATATCTTTTATAAACACTTTTTATCAAAAGCTGGAAGGCTAATGTGTTGCTGGGGAGACTTAGACCATGGATCTCAAAGTCCTAATTATTTAAATTGCATTCATTGCCAGAAAATAAAGCCACATTTCTGGCACCATCAGAAAGGAAGGCTTCCCCTCAAAACATGTATTCCAAACCTTACTTGAACTTACAAACATGAAATTCATTTGATTTTTCCAGGTAATTAAGAAATAGAGATTGGAGAGGAGTTAAAATTTTGATGACCCATAAATGATACCCAGGGATGAGATGTGTGCTGGTTCTTGTAGGTTACCCAACTTTGCTTTTCACAGAAATTACAGGATGGGATGAAAGACAACAAAATCTATCAACAGCTGGCTGGTAAGGCATGAAAACCAGCAGGCTATCCCTGGGATCTGAGATGCAAACACTGTGTTATAAAGAATTAATTAAGGTATAATATACATGCAGGCTGGTGTGTTATGTCTCAAAGGAAAACTTTCAAAGACATTTACCATCCCTATCCTATGCAGCTTCCCAGGTAGATCATGGAATTTGGCAGACCATAGATAGGCCAAGGGTAACAGAAAGGACCAACTAGCTCAGCACTTGCCACTGACATAAATGGCAATGTATCCATTAACTTTTGCTGCATAATAAACTAGCCCCAAACTTAGTGGCTGAAAGCACAAATGTTTATTATTTCTCCTTATTCTGTGGTCATCCCGGGGATGCTTCTGGCCTAAGTTAGGTTGGCTGGTATCTGCTGGGTTTCTCTCATCTGAAGTAGGTCAACTGACACTGGATTATTTAGGGATGGTCTTGTTGTAGAATTTGAGAGAAGTTCAATTATTTGAGTATAGAGAGGCCAGGACTCAGGAATGATTTTGAGAAGGAAAAATGGTTTATTGGCGGCCGGCCGGATTCGGGAGCTTTCTGTTTGAATCCCGAGCCCCGAACAAGATTTTCAAACGTCTTTTATACAGAGAGCAAAGGCCAAATGGCCCCTTTGTTTCAGTTCTCAATAGGCTTCAATTAGCATATATCTTCCACATCTTAGGTAAGCTTTTAGCATGGACTCCAGACATTCTAGATAAGCCTTTAGCATATTTGGTTTTTGCATTTCCCCTAAATACTTAAAGTTTATAGCCCTTGCATTGTTAAACATTTCCTGGGACTGGAGCCGCTGCCACTGTCCCTAAGGGCAGGACTGCAGCCTCTTACCGTTCCACACCCACAAGTCAAACAACTTAGTTATCTCTGAAGAGACAAAGAGCCTTCCACCCATAGCCCACATCAGTCTCACTTTGGTAGTTGGCAGTCTGGAGGCCAGTGATCTCAGTTCTCCTCCATGTGGCCTTTTAGCCTCCATTTACATGAACCTGGTAGTCTCAGAGTTCTAATAGCAGTAAGAGAACAAGCTGCAATGGAAAAGCGCTTCTCAAGTTTCTGCTTGTGTCAATTTTTGCTGTCTCATTGGTAAAAATAAGTTACATGATCCAGTATCAGTGTGGAAGGAGACTATGTAACCACATGGACAAAAGGTGAGAAAAAATTTGTGGCTATTTTTTGCTATTTACTCATATCACCTGCTTAGCATTCAAAGGAGTCAGGAAATTGGAACATGGAGTGTTAAAAACCACATAAAACAGAGCTACCAAGGATTGGCAAAATATGGGTCTTAGGTTGAGTTTTCCCAGGAGCAGACTCTGAGACAAGAATTTGGATGCCATTTATTTTGGAGGCGATTCCAGAACACATGT